>NC_140124.1:2808077-3408077 GCF_964035555.1 Netta rufina
GCAATGGGGGGAAAAGTTAAGGGAGGGTCTTAGAGACAAAAATCTCCAAATAACGAATTTACGGAAGGGGATGAGATTGGCTTTGAAAACAATTATTTAAAGTAATAAAATAAGAGGGTGCCGGTTCCTATTGGGACCGATGTGGCAAGTCTGCAGGGACATGCTGGTGTGATTTATTGTGGCACAGTAACCCCATGGGACCTTCCCCAGCACAGCACAGCATTGCACCCTGCAACCTAAAGCAGGCACTGGTAGCAGCAGCAAGCTCTTTTGCATCTAGTGGGCCAGATTAATAGCAATATATATATATATGTATATATATAATACATAATATAATATATATATGGGGGGGGGGTTTGTTTGTTTGTTTTTCCAAATATTAGTGCTGTTCATTTTTTTGTTGTTGTTGTTTGCTTGTTTGTTTGTTTTTTAAATAAAAGAGAGATCAGACTGGGCGAAGGAAAGAAAATTAGGAAAATCAGAAACAAAATTCATGAGCGGAGGGGATTAGATGTCTCCTGTCCTGTTGGAGTATGGGGCAAAAGCAGTGTCATGCTGGCAACATGAACAGAATTACAACTTTTCCCGGCTAACTTTCACTGCCTTGGCTGGCTGGCTGGTTGCACATGCAGTGGAAAAACATTTTATTTTATTTTTTAATCAGTGGCATGATGCCGGACTTGGTCTGAGGACAGTCAGAGAGTGCAGAAGTGGTTCAGGAGGGAGAAGGGTTTGATTTAGGAAGAAAAAACAGCACTAAAAGATGAGCTGCAGTGCTGGGGATTGGTCTCCCCACATCCCGGGAGGTGGTGCCTGCGGGAGGAGATGGCTGAGCGGAATCAGAAGTATGGGCAGACCTCCTCACCATGGCTGGAACCTGCCAGCTGGCATCTCAGATCTTGTTCTTCCTGGGGTGTGAGGCAGCTTGGTGCATGCTGAGTGGTAACAGCGCGTGCCTGGGGAAGGGCTGGAGGGGGACGCCTCAGTGGAGGAGATGGTCCCTGTACAGGGCTTTGTGTGGCAGCACCTTTTTGGTTAGCGAAGTGTGTCCCTTCCTCTGTCCCACTGATCCCCAAGGGGCCTCGTGTGATGTTCCCCAGATGGGGGTAGCCAAGGAAAGTGCAGCAGCACATAAGATCCAGTCCTGAGAGCCAGCTGCAAGGTCTTGATCTTGGGCCAACACCTGGCTACTCTGCACTGGAGCAGGGCTGCACAGAAGTGGGTGAAATCCCTTCCCTTGCCCCTAAGGGACCCAGCTGGGCATGAGGGGCCACCCTCACTCCTCCTGGCTTGTCTGCTTCACCCCAATGGGTTGTGCAATGTGAAGAAGGACAGGATGTGGTGGAAACAGGGAGAAGACACAGCTGCTCCTGTGTGATGTGATGTAAAAGTAGTTGCTGTGGTTTATGCTGCTCTTACACCCAAACCTGAAGGTTTGGTAGGACACAGATGATGCAGTGTGGTCTGGCCAGGGTGCACTGGAGGTGCCCTATGTCAGAAGTGGCACAAAAAAAGGAAAAATGATGAGGGTTTGATGGGTGAGAGCTGGTGAACCTCCTGTCCAATCTGTTGCTCTCTGTAAGACCTGTGTCACATCCTAAGTGGGGAGGGATGAGATTGGCCCCATTACGATCTGGGTAAGGAGATGAGTAATAACTGCTGGCAGCAAAGTAAAAGCAGTGTCACTGAAGATGCCAGGCCAGCATCAAGAAGTGGCTGTGAAGAGTGAGTGTTAGAAATATTTTCCTGTCTATGACCTCGTTTTGCACTGATTTTAGGTTCCTATTGCTTGTTCTCCAAGACCAGTAACAGAAGCACTATTGGTTGAATCATCCATGCGGGATGAGGTTGGCCAAAGTTGGTGATGTTCTGCAGTAGCCACTTTACAGCCCACAAAGGCTGGAAAAATGATCTAATGGATCTATCCATCCCCATTTTTTGTGATTCAGGAAATGTAAGTGCATGGGAGCAGGGTGGGATGGCAGCCTTGCCAATAGAAAGACAAGTGACCTGGAGGCATTACTCCAGCTACATGCAGGTTCAACAGCTCAGTGTGTCCCTGTCAGAGTTTGATGGCATCACTGCAATAAAAGCCATGTGCAGATGAAGTTTTGGCTTGTGCCATGTTTCAGGTGTCTCCTGGCATCTGTCCACCTTGGGTTGAGGGGAACAGCCCCTGATTTGCACTGGGGTAGATGAAAGCCAAGCAGTGTTCTGGATCCCATGAGAAACACAATTCTCCTTTCGTTGCAAATCCTAGAGAACCAAGCTGAGTCTTGGCAGGCTCTGCACTTGAGAAACCGAAGCTTAGGTTTGGCAGAGAGTGTATAGGTTAAGTGAGAGGTGATCTTTCCTCTTTAGCCAGGAGGGAGGCAGAGCCATGGAAGGTCACCCAAGGGGCAGCATGAGCCATGCACGTTGAAATCAGAGCTCCTAAAGCAATCTCTAGAGTTCAAAAACATGAATTACATGTACCTGTTCCTCCCCTGCTTGATTAACCTAAGCTAGGGATTTTGACATTTCTGAGGCAATAGCATTCATCTTAATTTCCTCTGCTACTGTTTGCAGTATGATGTTAAGGAGCTGTCACGCTCCTCTGCAGAGGTGGCTGCACTTCAGCTGTATGCTGTGCAATCCCTGTACATGCAGCCCTCTCCCACCCTTGCCCCAAGGCTTGGGAATTACCTTTATATATATAATATCTATGTTACAACACTATCTTACATGGCTCTGTTTTGCCAGCCAGTGTGTAATCACAGAAGGATGCTTTAGCCTATTCTCAAATATCAACTCTCCCACCAGCTTGGATTTTCCTCAGCACAGTATGGATGATTGCACCCAAACAGCATTGGGTGCAGAGGGCAGCTGGGTGAGGAGACCATGTTGCATCAGCATAAGCAGTAGAACCTCTTGTGAGGTCTATACTTGGCATGTAGTGTGCAAATGATAAAGCACATATCTTACCATCTCCATTTTTTCATGGTGGTACTGTAGAAGCAGACTCTAATGCTGTCTCTAGCATAGTCCAGGGATGGAGGAGTTGTGCCATGAGACTGAGTGACTGGACCAAGGTCATACAAGTCTCTGTCATGACAAGAACAGTAAATTTTGCAAGGTCCTAACAAGAGTGTTAGGACCCTGTTTCAAATACGGGGATGGTTGGGATACTCCCAGGGAGCACAGAGTGTGCTAAATGAGAGCCCTCATCTACTCAAATTTTAGTCTAATTTTAGTAAACAGCATTGTTCTGATACACTCATTGATTTTTGTTTAATTATTTCATTAATTATTTTCATTTTAAGAGGATTTTATTAAGTGGCAACCTAAAACTCATCAAGTTGATATTCAAAGCATTGAACCAAAGCATCGGCTTAAATAAACAAGCCTTTTCTAACAAAGAATAAAGAAAAGTGACTTATTCTGCTACCCAGCTCTTTTCAGATAGCTACAGAGGCAAATCATACCTTTGCATACTTTGAACACCTCTAAGAAATCTCACCTGAAAACCATGGAGCACTTACTAACATGGCTTAAGCACTGTTAAGTACCCAGGAAGGAGAACTGTGATTTTTATTCCCGTTTTACAGATGGATAAGCAGAGGCAGAAGACTTTAAAGGTCCTGTCCTGGGCCATACGCTGAGCCCTGCGGCAGGGCTGGCCGTAGCACCAAGACACTTGGTTTTCTGGTTCACCAAGGGAAGGCAGGTCTTCTCTCCTTCTTTCTAAAGACCTTTCTACACAGGTTCCATGTCCATGGGTGCTATTGCAGTGTACAACATTAGGCAGGATAAAGAGGTGATTGCTTCAGGGAGACAGACATTAATGAAATAAGTGGGTCTTATTCTCCTCTCTGAGCTCCTGTACTGCTTTGATGGAACTTTTCCCTTGTGCACATGGCATTTTTTTTTCCATACTCAGTTGTAAAGCTAAGCCTGGGAAATGGCCATTGCCCCTGCTTTATTTGCCAAAAAAAAAAAAAAAAAAGTCATTTTAACTGATCTCTCTAAAGGGTCACGCTGGAGGAACCTTGGCCTTTGCTTTGAATTTGTGATGTCACTTAGGAAAGAAATACTATAGATTGTTGTTCTTACCCTGGAGGTACCAGTACCAGGGGAAACAGGGCTGGTGTCTCCATCCCAAACCCATGGGATGCCCTTCCTGCTCACAACCCTCTTCCTACAGCTGGGATGAGCCAGGGGCTGTCGGGCTGTGCACCTCTTACTGCACCACCGGTGTTTTGCTGCTTCTCAAAGCAGCCAAGGAAGGATGCTGTTCTGTGCTAGATCTCTCCAGGAACAGATGTTCTTGCTTTGCATTTGCAGGAGGGTGAGAAAAGCCCAACAAGACAACCACGTGTCGAGGCACAGGCTTCCCCCTCGCTCAGCACCGGCCTTCCTTGGGGAAAGGTACCCATGCTTGCGTTCCTCGAGAGCATGATTCAAATAACCCAGCCACATTTCAAAGGGCTTTATTGGGCATAATGACAGCACTTAACAAGCATTACACAAGTGTGTCACAGGGGGAATCCTCCGGGCTCTGAGTCACAAGCGCTCCATTTGGAGAGCTGGGTTTTATGCAGTGTCTGTGCTGAGCACACAGTCCCATCCCCAGGGCCTTCTGTGAGCAGGGGTGGACCAATCTTGCTTCCACCAAAATCCATGTCAAAATTTCCTTGCTGGAGCAGAACTGGGCTCACATGTTTGCTCTGGTTCCCAAAAGAAACATTACAGGTCCTGGAGGAGGAGAGGAGAGGCACGCAGGAGGTCTGGAAACCTTCACTCCAAAGTCAGAGAAGAGGTTTCTAGGCTCAGAATAGGCACCCGATGTCTTCGGGTGATGTGGAGCTTGGTGCTTTCTGCCCAGTCAGGTGGGGTTGCTGCCAAGGTATAAGTGCCAGGGGAAAAAAAATATATATATATATATGTATATATATATATATATATATATATAGTGGATAGGAAGGAGAAATAAGAGAGGGAGGAGTATGGTCCTGAGCACACATGTCTCATTCACGTGCTCAGGTAAGGCCCAATGGGGCACAGCCCCAAGGCCTCAGCAAGAGCTGTTCCCATCCCATTTCACTGAGCCCAGCTCTGCTGACACTGCCAAATGAAGGCCCAGGGTCCAGCAGATTCAATGAGGCTTCATCCTGAAGGGAGGTGAGCACTCAGGGAAGTCTCTAGGGAGCCCCCCATGACATACCAGGGCTTTGCTGGGTTAGGCCCAGGGTGAGTCTTGCAGAAAAAAAATACTCCTGATGCTGTCTGTGCTAAATGTTTCTGTTTAGCCTGGGTCACTTATAATGATTTTCTTCCCTTCTGTCCCTTTAAAAGTGGCAAGGTTTGCTCTGAATCCTATTATAATCTTAGCACAACGTGTAAAACTTCAGCAGATCACCAGCTCTCTCCAAATTCTACCAGTGCTTGCAAAGAGCAAGGGGAGGGGAAAGAGAACCAATACATTAACTCCCTTGTTCTGAACTCTTAACATAGGGCACTGCTTTTAAAAACGGCCTTTAAACCAGGGGAGAGCGTTACGCATCACAAAGACGTTGTTTGTCTCTTCCTTGCTTGTCACCTGCATATTCGCAGTCCCCTTCCCACTTGGGTGCTGCTGATACCCAGAGAGCACTTTGCATTTGTAGAGCCTGGGCCATCAAAGGAGTTCAAGGTGCCTTTGGTCTCCCCATCGGTTTCTGTTCTGGTATCAATATGAGTCAGTTATGCTTTTTATGGTATAGTGATAATTCTTAGCAGGGATGCTGTTACTTTTCTAACATGCTTTTTCCTCTTCCTACACCATACTGATGTGAAATGCTTTTCTCTCACTGCATCTTTCCACACCCTGGGGCATAGCATCATAGAATCACAGAATTATAGCATCACCAGCAAGATCATGTCACAATGTGGGGCTGGGTCCCCTCTCACCTCACAGGCCTCACATCACAGGCACAGCTATTGGAGGTTGCCATTTCTCCTCTTCATGGGGTAAGTCAGGTTTTCCTGGATGGCTCATAGAGTGCCTCAGGAGCAACTTGAGCTTGCATCATGGGAGACTTCCACATTTCTGGCCTGACCTCGAGTCTACCACAAGTTATGGAAGCTCACTTTGTCCTCGTGCATCAATCCTGGTGTTCAGTTTAAGCGCATCTTGCAGGAAAGGCAACTAATTTCAAAATGAAGATACCTGGATTTCCATCAGGTGAGCGTGCGTAGGTAGACATCTACTGCCGGTTAAGATGCCTGATGGCATCCTGGTTGTCCTCATTGGCCTGGTGGGGATCATATAAGGTCCACTGATGACGTGCTTCTTTTCGAGCTTCAGATCAAAACTGGTCAAGAAAACCCTAGAAAATCTCAGTGTCTTTTGATGCCCATCTGCAAAAAAATGTGACGCCTCAGGGTGGAATTCATTTTACCCATTATAGTTCTGTAGTTTAGATGTCTCCATCCAAGACAGGTGCTCTTGGCTTCATTTGTTGATGGGGAGAAAAGGGCACTTTCTGATGGTTAAACCCTCTGTGACTACGGAGGAGCTGAGGCAGTCAGCTCAGAGATATCCCCACCACTGGCATCCAGGTTTTGTCAGATTATTCCCAAGACAGGGATTGCATTTTGAGAGTTTGCTCATTAGTCTATTTCCTAGCTGTCACAACATGCCATCCAGGCTGGTGCTAAAATCCTCTAGACCACCCCTCTCCTCAGCAAATTCACAGTCTTATATTATTTCATGTCTCAACATCATTGCTGAAAGCCTAAGCAGCCTGAGAGTTTTGCAGCTGTCTCTGTAAGACATTTAACCCTTCCTCTAATCCAGCAAACTCCAGAGCACAAATATATTTTCCTCATCCTCCTTATCCTCAGCTGCCAAACACATCCAGACTCCCACAGTCCACCAACCACATCCGCAAGTCATTGATACAAGCTTATAATAGAAAGCCATCTCAAAACTTACAAAATAATACTTAAAATAGCTTTCTTGCTTCCCCATCATGATGAGTGTCTCAGCAGAGGACACCATCACTCCTAAATATTCAAGAATTATATCTGCATTTCAAAGAGTTTCTCTGACTTTGTTTTACTTTCACTTCCCTGAAATAAAATCCTTTCTCTTTTCCCAGTATATGTCTCAAAATTCCGCTTTTCCAGTTTCATATTCCCTTTACATCCCTTTTGGAAAATGCAGTTTTTTTATGGCAGAGGTTGGGCACACTCAGGCTTCCAAGGAATTTGCTGTTATTCGGCAGAACTCCCACTGTGGGACAGAGCAGTGAGAAAAGGCAGAAACGAACTCTGCTGCAGCCAAGCCTGTGAGACGAGGCCAAGCAGCACTGAGCAGAGCAGGGGTTTCTTCTACTACCAGAAGAGTGCACCTTGTCTAATAGAGATATCTGCTAAGGGGTGGGAAGGCAGGAATGAAACTCCTTGAACAGTTGCCAAGCCCACTATTCAATTTGTCCCTCTGCCCCCAGAAGAACAACAATAGAGCCTGTTGCTAGATGGTGTTGTGTGGCTTGACAGAAAGCAACTCGAAATCCTCACAGGCTTAAGGGAGCATTTCCATTTTTTTACAAGACTATAGTAACTGGGAAGAAGCAGGACAGTTTAAGCTCTTGCTGGATAAGCAAGGTCTTCTCCGAAGCCTAGCAAAGGGTGGGGAAATAACACTGGGTGTCAGATGAGGTTTAGAGAATTTATTGGGAGACCCATGGTTTCTTTAGAGGCATAAAATCTGGTTAATGCTGGTTTCTGGGGGATCCAGATGTGATTCCTCTCCCTTCTGGAGGGAGAACCATCTTTCTACATCAGCAGTCTCTAGCCAAGTTTTCTTTAGAGTTATTGGATAGAAATAGGATGTAACTCATCTGAGGTATGTTAGACATTTTCTTTTAGATGGGATGAATCACTCCCCAGCTGTGCCAGTTTTCTCACCATTGCCTGCAATAGGATCCTGGATGACAAGGTCAGACAAACATATCTCATTTTGGATAAATGAATTCAGAGATGAATTCAGATCCTTTTTTTTTTTTTTTTTTTCTTTCAATACACTCCTAAAAGATAGGAGCATCTAGGCAATTAATGATCTACCTTGCCCTGCAGATTATTAAGAGGATGCTTCCATTAGAAGAGCCTTTTGAAAATCCCAGTAGGCATTTCTTTACATCTTTAGAGACTGAAATATCTTTAAAAATCTGTCACCTGAAGTCCTGCTGTTGCATTCCACATATGTACAAAAGAGCTGAGAAAAAGTCCCATATGTCAGAAGGACATTTGAAATAATTTCTTATGAAGAAATGAAATAATTTCTTATTTTTCCATCATGTTCTTCAGTAGGAAAAGCAGACCTGATGCATTTTGTTGTGAATGACTTTGCCTTACCAATCCAGACCAAGAGAGCTTCACTTGACCCTGCATACCATAGGGATGCTGCCTGTCCTTATAGGTTGACTTTGCAGTGGTGAGAGCCATTCTGGAGGCTCTGGAAACATTGCTTTCTGACGTGCAGATACTAGGAATATGGTCTAAAGGTGTTTTGATGTGTGTGCTGTGTGTTGATATAGTCTTTTTTTTCTCTCTTTTTTTTCTCTTTTTTTTTTTTTTTTTCTTCTCTAGTAGTAAGGGATCCTGCCTTCTGAGGGACAAGGAAGGCCAGTCCAGCCTAGCCCATTTACCATATGGCTAGAACAAAGTGTATTGATATTTTTCAAGGCCTTGATACACTCTCCTTTACAAACAGTGTAAATCTCTAGAGAGAGAGGGTAGCTGCCTGATTGCCAAGATCTAAATCTGTTTTGCTGCAACATGAGCATCACATGCCATAGAGAGAACAGAGGGTGAGCAACAGAGATTTAACTAATTATTATTAGGCCCCTTAGGTTAGTTAAGATGTATCCTACCATGGGTTTGCAATAATAGACACAACTTGTACCATCATTAACTCATTCAAACAAGGAATCATCCATCCTCACGTGCCACAGGCTGGATTAAATGTACCTAAATCACAGTTGTAAAGAAGCAGTGGATATAAGAGGTAGTTAGCACTGAGTCATTACTAACAATAATATCAACTGGATGAGGAAGGAGCTTGCTGGATCATAGTGTTTTTCTAACAAGACAGGTCATGGATATTAGCGGTTTGATTGCAAAACTTAGAAGTCACTAACAACAGGAGACCAAGGGCACAGTGGGAATGAGTTTTTGCCTGAAAGAGTAATATGGTCCAGACAGATGGGGCAAACAACTGACTTGAAAGAGAATAGATAAGACACATTAGCAGAAGATTGGGAATCAGACAGGGAAATGCTAATTCAGTGGTCACTGAAACCCTTGGTGCAACTTGCCCACAGGCATATGGGAAGTCTGTGATAGAAACAAGCAGTGAGTCCATCTGTCCTGCTGATGCAATGTGTAGTCTCAGTCTCCTGGTGAAGGAGATGTTCAAGCTCAGTCATAATATAAAGCAGTGTTTTGTCAGCACAGTTTTCTAACAAGTCCACTGAAATTACAAGTAAACTGCAATGTCTACCAGAAGACTCTCCAAATTGTGGTATGGAAACTAATTCAAGGGTTATATAGTCTGGCATATATTTACAGCCACAAACACATCTCAGCTAACCTAGCTGTTGTGTCTGCCACCAATAGTGCTGCTAGTGGTAGTTCCTATTGCCTCTGACATTGGTACTCATCCGAAATAAATTGAGAAATTCTGGCCTGCACTCAACTTCCAGAAACAGACTGAGTGCAAGCTAGCACAGGCTCCTCTTTCAGTTCTTGCATAGAAGAGTCCAGTTTTGCCATCTTTAGTACAAGAAGGTTTGGACAACATGGAAGACCTTGAATATCTAATGAGTTGTAGGCTGTGATAAAACAGAGGAAAAATTTGGTCCTGGTGATAAAGCATGTCCTTAGGATATGAGATCTTTGGTCATATTCCTTTTCTGCACTACACAAGCTTAAACAAATAGGTTGGTGACCTGGATGGATGAGAATCAGCTGGGGAAAAAGAAAAAGAAAAAAGAAAAAAGAAAAAAAAAAAAAAAAGGAAAAAATATTTCCTATATTCTCTAGCAGAGGCAGGCTGCACATGGCTATTCATACAGCATGGGGTCATTGAGAAAAGCCTGAGGTATGGGAAGAAGAGCTGTGCTGGACTCGCCTTTGACTCACTGTTTCCAAAAACATTGGCGTGAGGATAACAGCCAGGGCAGCTGGACACTCGTGAGTCAGTACAATAGAGACCATGAGCGAAGAGCTTAGGTTTGTCCACAGTACTGTAGAGATGTACACAACGCTTACACACTGCAGCCATGCCTAGCAGGATTCGTCATACTCCATCTCAGAGCTGGACATCTCATCTGAAGTAGTCATCTAGGTTCCCTCTCCAGTCAATGAATGAAAACTGACACTTCCTCACCATGACTCATCAGACCTATCTGTGATGTCAATCTTAGGATGCAATGACTCTCTGGAGCAGCCAGTGTCTATGTTGGTGATCAAGAGAACCAAGATGAATGTCTGAGTGCCTGACTTTAAATAAATATGGTTAGGTCAAATGCCCAAGATCCATCATTCTCAGTTTCTTAGAGTCATATGGACCATTGCTGTGAGTCCCCACGGACAAGGAGTTTGTGTTTCTGTTAAATTCTCTCCTTTCTGGGTTTCTGTGGTGTTAGCCTATGAGGCAAAACTGATTCAAAAAAGGCAGTCTTGCAGAAGTATCATCAGTCAAAGACATATGTCAAAGACATAGCTCATTTGGACTGACATTTGGAACTGGTAATGAATTGCCACATGAAGGTACTGTGACAGATACCTCAAGGCCAATCCCAATTCTGAAATCACTACAAGTCATCAACTAATGTTGCCTTCTCTCAAGCCTGTTGATACCTGGTGATTAGGAACTTGCTTTGATTTTTTTAACATATTTTCCTTTTAAATGCATTAGAGAGTGTCCTGTTTGTAAGAGCTTAAACACATGAACCCTCCATTTTGAGAACATGGAAAATGACTAAAGTTTTATTAGGAGAAAAAAAAAAAAAAAAAAAGAGAGAGAGAGAGATTATATGAACTTTTTAAGTGAGCTTGAGATTTCTATGGTTCTGCTGACCTTGCTAAGGAGATCTGCACAAATTTCTTCACACACTTGTGCGGTCTAGACCTCAAATTCCCAGACTGTTTCTGTTACTGTGAATGAGGAAGAGTTTGGCTTATCTTAAATTTCCTTTATCTTAAAGATGTCAGAAAAGATACCTGGGATTTTCTTTGATCCCAAAAGGATATGGTGGCATCGATATGATGGAATAATGATAGAAGTGTTGTGAACATCTCTTTAAACTACCTACATTTCAGGTCTGTGTATAGGTTTTGCTGTTAAAACTGTCTGGTTTTTAAATGAGGCATGATTTTAGCCTCAGGCACTACTATGCTAAGTTAGACTCTATTATTAATATTAGTAGAAAATAGATATAGACACCTCAGGTGTAATTTGTGTGCTTTCCAGCTAATGTTGGCCCCTTTCTCTGTGAAATTTAGGCCCTTCCAAAGTTTGTTTAAAATGCAGAAGTGTAATTGTACAGGGAGAGCTTGTGCAAGGGGATTAACTTCCTTCAGGATATGTGCTTCATGGTGCTGGAAGGGCTGGCAGGCTGGGAGCAGGGAGGGACTTATGGAAGGGCTCTCAGACCCCTTGTTCCTCTGCTCCATCTCTTACAGCTGGCTTCTACAGGAGCCAAGGGTTAAGCAGTCCTGTTGCCTGTCTCCTGGTCCCCCTAATGTCATTTGAACCCATCAGCCAAGTGAGCTTTGCTTAGCAGAGGTTCTAGGAGATATTGGATAAGCATGAGTCGTGGAGAAATGAGCAGCTAACAGGAGGAGAGATGTGACTTGCAGAGGGAGAGGCTGCAGTGTGTGTGCATGCTCGTGTCTGTGAGTATGTGTGCATACACATGTGCATGCAATTTTCCCTGGACATCCAGGCAGGCAGACAGAGAAGTCAATGCTTTCATGTTTTACTGCCCAAAGAGTAATGCTTGGCTCTGTAATTATTTTCATCCATTCATCTTCTTTCCTTCTCATTTTGACCGTGTGATTTTGAGGAGGAAGGAGAAAATGGAGTGGGCTATACCATCAATCTCTTGATAGATGTATTACACCATATGACTGATGAAGAGACGAAATGAATGAACTTTCTCATAAGGTTCAAGGAGAGTGGAGGGTTCTACTTTTTGAATTCCTATGCTTTCCAGCCACTGCTCGTCCACTGCACCAAGACTGTCCATACCATTTGTATTTCTCCAGAAAGGAACCTGAACATACAGCTGTGTGTTACAAGTATTTTAACAGAGGGTCACAGGACAGAGTAGTGAGATTCTGAAAGAGTTTGTATGAACAGCCAGATCATGTGAACCTACTTCTCTGGTGGAAGGTATTAGCAGTGACATCTCCCAGAAAAGTCCAGTTAACAACTACTTGGAGGATTTTTTGGACAGAATCAAAAATGATGGAAGATGACTATACACAGATATAATACATATTACATATATGCTTATATAAATATATATCCCTCTCCCCAGTCTTAGCTTCCAATCCAAAGACATGTTGAACTCAAGAGAAATCGTGTCTTTAACAGACTTTGGAGCAATCTTTTTGTCTTGTGTCTTAGACTCTTAACTCATTTAAGTCTTAATCCTTCAAATTGCTTCATACTTTGATTCTGGGCCAGGGAGGTGCTGCTTAGCCTTGTATTTATCCTAAATATCTGAGCATTTCTGTTCGTTTTCCATGCACAGGCACCAAGCTGGGTCACACAGGTTGAGATCAAGCCCGAGAGCAGGGAGAGTCTTTCCTGTGTTGGGCTAATGCTTAGCACATTATTATACATGCTATCAGGGACATACATTAATAATGTATGTAAATTATAGGCGTATCTCTCAGTCCCATCTCCTATCCCATTGCAGGAGAGAGAAGGATCCCAGTTAAGGCTTGTATATATCTGACAACATGTAGCAAAACTTGGCTAGGAGCTGGATGGGGTTTTGGGGCATGCAAAGGCAGCATTGCAAGAACTTTTTTGTGTATCCCAATGGGCTTCAGCATTTGCAGAATCCTTCTATACAGCACCTATCCCAGTCTACACCCAGGTCTCAGATACTATGGGTGTTAAGCTGAGAGCTCCTTCTCTGAGATCCACAGGTTTCTGGCTGAGTCTCCATTGTTGGCCAAGACTCAATCAGTGTGAATAATTGATCTGGGAGCTCTGTGGAACAGAATAATCTGTTGGCTAAAGCGTGCTACTGAGATTTAAGAAACTTGGGTTCAAAATCCTGCTTCAAATCAAGCAGAGGAAACTTATGAAGCTCATTTTCCCATACTATGGATGAGTGCCCTAACCACTAAGCTGCTGACTATGAGTATAAAGGGGACATTGCGTCCTCTAACTTCACTTTGGGAATGGCACCTTAGGGGATGGGCACATGAACAAATTACCACGAGGTAAATTAGGGTGTGATCTAATGAGATGCCAGTTTTTCTGTGGTAACTGCCCGTGTGAATGCTCTTACCCTGCAATAAGTGCAAGATGGTTCATATATACCAGGGGCTAAGAACATTCGCATAGATGTTCACATGGCTCACACCCTGCTTTGATTCCCAGTAACTTGGTTCTGTGCCTCCAGTCTCAGTACCCTTGAGAATTCATTCCGGGAAAAAAAAATAAAAATCAAATTCTTCTGTTTTACCAAATCCCCAAATCTGACATTTCGACATTTCCAATTGTAATTATTTTAATGCATTTTTGGTTTGCCAGAAATGATTTGCCGAGTTTGACTCCGTTGCACTCTTTTGGCAAAGAGCAGCTCCACCTGAGAGCCCTGCAGCCAGCTTTAACCAACACGGGCAGATAGTCTACTGACGCCTCACAAGCTCTGCCTGCCTTGTAGTCAGAGACCTTCTGGGCACTGACATAATGTTAATATCCCCGTTTCTCACAGCCAGCCCCTGAGCGCTGAAGAGGTTTAAACATGTGGAGATACGAAGCTAGGCTTATAAAACACTATTTAGCCTTGTGAAGAAATGGTGGTGTGGTTGGGAGATGAGCAGAGCTTGCAGGTTGCCTTGAGGTCAGTGGGTGCTCAGCACTTTTTCATGCACTTCCCATAGGTCTGGGAAATGGCCACAAAGGATAGCAGCAGCTCCAAAGAGAAGACCTTGATTTCAGTTGCTGGCATACTGGTCTGGGAGCTTTACAAGGCTACAGAATTAGACAGCAGTGCCTGGGAGCAGGCTGAGTATAACTGTGCATGGGTCCAACTGAAGGAATAGGAGAAAATGCCCTTAAAATGTTCCAGGAACTGGCCCCAACATTCCAGTCAAAAAACACTTGCTTATAGGGTGGGATCTTGTCTCATGATGACCCCAAAGGCAGGCTGACTCAAGCTGTCTTGAGGCATCTCCTTTCAAGGTAAATTAGGAAGATTCAATTAATCTTTGAGGTAGCATTCCATCAGCATGGGACAACTTTGTTTGAAAATAGAGCTTGCTGAGAAAGCATGAGGACATCTTCTGCTTCCAAGCACATGAGGAGTTGTATCCGTACTCTCCATTGGGTGAACAGCACACTCCCCTAACAGACCTCTGTGGATGGAATTCTCTTACTTAATTTTAGCTATGTAATGCTTAAATATCTGAGCAAATCATCTTACCTCCCTCTAGAAAGATGGGCATCTTCTGAGGGCGATTCATCCTTCCTGAGATAGGTATCTTTGGTGGATATGATGAATCACTGTCTGGAGTTGCCTGTCTTTCTCCATCCACTCTAGAAACAGCCTAAACACCCAGATTTTAGACAGCTAAAGTTGGGAGGTAAGACTGAGTTCCTGAACACCCAACAGATGTCATTGATGTGATGCCAGTTGGTGTCCGGAAGGTTTTTATGCCTTTTTTATGCTGATGAGAAGTCTTAAGTGCTTGTGAGGTCCTTGAACATCCTTGGTGATATTGACCAATATAAGAGGTAAAAGACCCAAATCCTCTCTGGTGCAAAGAGCAGAATTCTTCCAATTAGGTGTATGCAGAAACTTAACTAGGTACTGCTTTGCAAAGTTACTCTCAGGAAAGAGAAAGCCTGACATTAAAAAATGAAAACTGAATGGGAAGGCAGGTCTATTCTTGGAAAGAATTGAAAATGACCTCCTTTCCCAGGGAAAGTGAGTTTTATAATCTGTCTGAGGTAGAAGCAGAATCTGATAGATTTTAGCTTTGTGGTAAACAAGAGGATGTTAATCAGTCAAAAAACTTAACAAGATTCAAGAGGACTTTTCAAGAGATTTTTCTGAGAGAATATTTACAGAGATTTTGCTAATATTCAGGACTGACAATTTTTTTTATTTTTTTGTGAGAGAGAAATAAAATCTTTTATTTCTGGGCTTAAGGTGACTTCTGGCTATGGAAGATCAGAATGAGATTCATGCAAGGAAATAATATTCCACCAATGTCCTGTTCAGAGTACTTACATTTTCTTCTGGGGCAGCTGGATCTGGCCACTCTCAGAAAGGTTACTGGCCTCAAGAATGGTAATTACCATATTTCTGTAGACCTGTAGCATTGTTACCAGCCTGGTGTGCAAAGTGCTAATTCATTTAGGGCTGTAGTGGGGATGGTATTATATTTGTAGTGGAAATATAAACACGTAGAGCACTTAGGTGTGGAATTAATTTCAACAAACTTCTGCCATTTCAAAATTAAACAACTAGTTTGTAGCTTTTATGTAAGTTTACTTTGTAGGGACTAAGTCCTCCAAAAGGTAATTCAGCCTGATTATCTGAGACACCTATCTTAGGACAGAGCAACTGATACTTCTGAGGCACTGATCTCTCTGTAATGATGATAGAGGGGTCTTGGATGATATCATCAACTCGATTCCTAATTTTGAGGTGGCTAAAGAGAGGTGAAATGAAATCTGTTCGAGGCAACCAGCTTTGGTTGGAACATTGGTTTCTGCCATGAGAATGTGTGAGAATTCAGTCCTAGCAAATGGAGAGGTTTTGGCAGATCTGTTGAAGTCCTGCAGCCTTGAGAACCTGTTTAAAGCTGAAATGGTGTGACCTGGCACAGCTGAATAGCCTACAGGATGAGGACCACAGCTGACAAATAAATATCACACAAAAGGAATTACAGTGCAGAGATGAAATATGAGGTCATTGTGGCTAAGGAAGCTACGGAAGCTGCTTGCACAGTGTTATGGCTTGAGAAGTCTACTAGTACATACACGTCTTTTCAAAATCTAATTGTGCCAGCACTACAGCAACCCTGACTCCAGGGAAGTTTTAAACCAAGTTATGAATCTCTGGAAGCTTCCTTCTTGCTTTGCTTCAGACTTCTACAGTGAGGAAGTCTCTGTCTCTCAACTGATTTCATAAGCATAAACCTTGGCTTTTCATTAGTTTTTTGTGGATGTGCATTTGGTTGAGGCCACATGGAAACTGTGAGGTTTCCTCAGAACATCCTGAGCAAATGAGAGGTGTCATTGCAACTTACATGACTTTGCAGAGTATGGGTTTGATCTACACTGACCTGCACAGTCCTATGGCAAATGTTTTTTATGATACTCCCATTCATAATGTTATGGCAAAAGAGTTAAGATTTAATTTGTAAGTAAATGCAAAGCCTCAGCTTTGAAAAATTTAAACAAAATCGACCTCATTTTTCTCACCTTGAAACATTCATCTACTTTCCTGTAACCCCGTGATGTCTGAACACTTTTCCTTTACTTATTTCCTGCTCTTTGCACTGTATTTCACCTACCTTTTAAGAAACTTTCAGTTGTTTGTATAGTGCAGTCCACACATATGCGTTGCTTAGGAAGTCAGAGGGAAAGGTGGGAGCAGCTAGCTCAGCTCTTTAGCATAACACAGGTCCAGCATTTCCAGAGTTTTCTTGCAAATACTGAGAGCTTGGTCCCAGAGGTGACTGGGGACCCCTGCAGTCCTGGATAAATAAGGTACAATTGCAAAAAAACTCTGTGCAGTACATTCATCAAAGCCAGAATTAGGCCTAAAGGACATACCATTTTTGTATGCAGACATCTAAGTGTGTGTTTCAGTCTGTGAACTGGGTCCCATCCTGAGAAACTTCAACATTAGGTGACTGAGTTTTCAACCCATTTGAAAATGCAAGACTCTGTGGGCTCTTATCAAGATGATGAGGAGGACTTCATATTTTTCCCTACTCATCTAAACAAGTTGTATTGGATGGAAAAGCATTTATAGGAAGAGCTTTCAGTTGTGATCTGAAGGAGGGAGAATCCATTCTTTCCCTTGATGGACGTTGTCAGTAGGGAATTAGTCACCATCACCATGCTTCAGGTCTACTTCTGAGATGAATTTGGCTGGTTTCAGTGAACCACTACTACTACTAATTTCACTGCTAGATTTAGAAACAAACAAAAAATAAATAAATAAAAACAAACCACTTTATATAACCTAAGTGTCTGCTGGTCTGGAGTTTGTCCCCTGCTAAGTTCCCCAATGGACCTCCAGAGGTCTGGGAAACAAACAATTGCTGGAATTTGTTCCAGGCCCCATAATCTGTCCTGAGCTTGGTGAGCTGAGCAGGTCTCTCCTTATGTTGAGATTGCCATTGAATATGTCTATCTTCCGTCTGGAAAGCAGACAACATAGATGAGATGGGTTAAAATGGTCAGTGTCTCTCCTGAAATATGTTGTTTCTAACAACAAACAGTAAAGAAGTGGCATTTCTCACCTGGAGCTAGCAGGACTGTCACTGCATTTCTGACTAAGGACATTGGTGACCTTTACTTCCTATTCTCCTGTCTCAGAAGCAAGTGTTCTATCAAATTATTTATAACTTATCTGTAATAAATTTATGTATTTTATTGTTTTCTATTAGTTACAGATAGATGTTTTACAGTAGGTGCTAGCTGCCTCTAGTGAATGAGATTTCTAGCTACGTGACACAAGTATCCCTTGATGTTTTAATCTGGACAAGTATTCAGGAGTTTAGTTTTTTCAACTTTTGTCATTGTTAGATATTTCAATTTGAGCAAAAAGGAAGATTTTGGAGGAATATTTTCTCATGCCCACTGTATTGCAGTACTTCCCAGCGGAGAGGGGTATTGGTGTGACTGCTCCCTCTCCTTAATACAACTTTTAGTCAATTTTGTACTGCCCGAGGCTCTAGCAGAAATTAGAATCCAGGTCTAAAGGTTTGCCTGTGTGTGGAAGTTATAGCAAATTAAACTCATGATCAAGTTTCTGCGGTGTAACAAGTTACCACACATCAGCTGACCCTTGGTAACTGTCTGTGTGCTCACTGCTAGCCTGCAGCAAGTGAGGTAATTAGACTTTGCTTACCCACAATAAAAAAGGGTTAATTTAAATCACATTCACTAGCATTTGCTGTAGGCTAGGAATCCACATATGTAGGATTGCTGTGGGTCAACTAGCATGTTGTAATTTGAGCTTGACTAGCTTGACCATGAGATTGAGCCCTAAGCAGAGATCTGGATTTATCATGCAGCAATGTCTGCGCACTGACTCCTTCAGGAGGCACTCTAGGACATCCTTGTTCAGACATCTGCAACAGACATCTTCTGACTCCTTCACTGTCAATAGAGAGGAGAAATGGATGGTACCTAGGATTTTTCTCATCCTAAATATATTAAAAAAAAAAAAAAAAAAAAAAAAAGGAAAAAAAAAAGCCTATTGAGCTGTTCTCTAAAAGGGTGTATTTCTCTTCATTGCTGAAAAGGAAATCTGGATAACTTGAGGTAGACCTCCACATTGCTGAGAAGTGAACCCCACCTCCCAGTGTAATTCTGTTGCAGGCATTTAAGGGTCCAGTGCCATCCAAAGGGCCTTCACCTGCCCCTCCAAAAGGGCTCAGGTCTCCCAAAGGTCCTGCCTCATAACTGCCAGTCCCACAAACATGTTACAGAAACTGTGCTGTCTCAGATGAATTGAACCCTAAATGTGACTTGCCCCTTTTCAAAGGAGAATGTTACTTTTGAAACAATTTAACATAGGTTATTCAAATGCATGTCCTGTTGACCATCTATATTTCAGGTTTAGTGAGAAATGGGTAGTACTTAACATACTTAAAATCCAGGTTGCTATGCAATGACTTCTCATGTAGGTAAATCATTAGTGATTTCAATACCTGTTCTATAGACGTAGATGATGACTCAGAGAACAGGAGATTTCCTGCAGAATGCAATTCCTGTCTTCACTTGAGCCAAAATAATAGGAGAGTTGGTCAAATTCCAAGGTAGCTGGGTAGCTGAGCCCTCAAGATATGAACGGAGAGGTTGAATGTCGTAGACATAATGAACCAACCAAACATATTTTTAAATCAGTATCTTTCAATAGCTTGCATAACACTGCAGGTTTCCTTCTCCTAACACAGGTAGCCCTTTTTGTAATCTCAGTTGCATGAGTCCTTATTTCTGTCACAATCCTCAGCACAGAAAAAATAAAATATAATAATAATAACAACAACAACAACAACAACAATAATAATTTAGTCCTATGTTGCATGTAGTGAATTTTCAAATTGAACTGTAATAATCTTCACCAAGAGTTTGCTATCTGTCTGAACACAGGTATCTAAAGCCATTTGAGCTTTCTCTGGGGTCCACATGCTGCTCTAGAAAGGTGCAGGCCTCCAATAGATCCCATGTCATATCTGCAAGCCTTGTGTAGGTTTCTCACATAGAGTCTATACTGTGGAATTATTTAGGCAATTGAATTCATTCCTGAGCTTCAGATCCAGGTACTTTAACTTGGTTTTCTACAATATAGGCATTAGTGCCTAATCTCATTATCTGCCTCCCACTACAGTCAGTGGAGATTGAATGTTCAATATAACTATGTACACAGAAGTCTGTAGTGCCATTTGGTATGCTCTGTGTCATCTGAGGTATCCACATGCTTCAGAAAGGCAGGCTGGAGCCAGGTGGATATGTAAAGTACCTCAAAAGGTACTCAACACACCTATGCTTAAGCAATAGAATTCCTCCCTGAGAATTCAAGCAAGCACATACAATTTCTCCCCCCCCCAAAAAACAGAATGTCTGTTTCCCAACTGAAGGCTATATTATGTAAAACAATGTTATCTAAGTTATGTACAGCAATGAACATTTATCCTGGTAATGGTAGTGATAGTCGAGTAGTCTGCTTGCCTGGACATGGAGCCTTTGGCTATAGCAGGACATTCTGGGAATCTGCTGATCATGGAATCAGTGGGAAGAAATATAGGAGGGAAGAATTAACCATCTTCTGGTGTTTTGGTTCAGTTCCTTTGGATCAGGTTCAGGCAAGTGGAAGTTCATACTGCCAGTGTGTGCAGATGTGTGGTGACGAAAGAAGACTGCAGTTACCAGAAACTAGTAATCTAGCACTAGTCACCTATTTTAAATTCACTTTAAGTTCTTTTAACTTTGAAGAGTCACCCAGTATTACCAGTGTAGACCTGTGTCTGATTACTGTTGAAAAAGAAAATTAAGATCTGTTAGTCTTATCAAGAAGGATAAGCTGTGGTGTTGCATAGGATAATCTTAAATTTACTGCCACAACAGCTGCACTAAAATTAAAGATAGGTGGGTTATCAGAGCATTTAATATCATTTAGTATTAAAAAAAAATAAATCATTATCTTCAGGTGACAATGCAGTACAGTTGCTGTGGTTCAAGTTACCAGCCATCAGTAGCACTGCAGCACCTCCTGGTACACATGAGGTCAACATTCTAATTTCAAGGTGAAAGGAAGAGACTTAAGCTTTTAAGTCTCCCCTCCCGGTTGGTGTAGGCTAAGAGCACTTGCATGGACAGTTGCAGCAGCTCTGCTGGCAGGCAGGAACTTGTCAATTACTTGATCTCATTCACTGTGTGCCAATACCTTGCTTCTCGTCACCTTGGTGAGTAAACAGAGGGAGGCAGAGCCCCTACCTCTACATTTATGAAAAGTGTTGCCATGTCAACATGCACAACTTCACACAGACACGAGTGAATAGATCAGCTATGTACAGACATGCATCCTTCATCCTAAATGTGAAATGCAAGGTGACGGGAAAGAAGAACCTGCATGATCCAGTGCACTGAGCCCTTGAATTGAGTTGATATGATGATATGGCTCCAGAGTGCGTGCACCTGGACTGCTGTATTTCATCCCCTGCTCATGCCAGGAAGATCTTGACAGACTGGAGGGTGTTCAAAGAGCCAGAGGGCTGGAAGGACTGATGCTGATGAGCAAAGATTAGCAAGCACTACTCCAGGCCAAATAATGATATGATAATAGCTCTCAAACATTTGTCAGGTGTATATAGTAAAGGAAAGTGAGGAGGAATCATTCCACAGGGTACCAGTGGACATAATTGGGTATAGGAAAGAAAGGAATATCAATTTAATATCAGGGAAAGCAACTCATATGATTTCCTAGAATGTCAGAGTATAAAGGTTTTTTAAATGGTGGAAGCATCAAAATATGATTTAGCCAGCATCAACCACGGCAAGACCATGGAGAAGTTATATGGGAGATCTCCATTTTATGAAGAGGCCTGGTGGTTTCAGGGTAAATAAGCAATTTTTTGTGCAATTTAGTGAGGGCTTATCTTCAGTTGGTGTAAATCAACATATCTCCACTAACTAGTGGTGCTTTTCCACATATCCTAAGACATAGAAGAGGCTGATAAGGAACTAGAATTCAGGATATGACTGTGTGGACTCCCTACACATTAATCTGTGTACTCAACCTGAGGACTTGAGCATTCACTTATTTAGATATAAAATGATATAATCGCCAATCCAACCAAATACCAACAAGCTATGTAAACTCATAGTTTCCCTCTGATTCCAGTAACGTGCTGTGAGCAGATTAGTATGCCTTCGCAGTGTTAACCATGCACCTGATATGTAACAGTATTTCACAAATAGGATTTTTCTGATTTATATTGTAATAACTCAGATATGGTAGGTTGAATTACCTCCTGGAAGTTCCTTTCCTTCCATCAAATCTAGCAAGAACTGACTGATTAGTTGAGACTAGACATCAACACTTTAGGTGGTTAACATTATGTTAGGCAGAATGAACCTGAACAGCAGATGGACATTTGGGACGTTACAGAGTACACAAGAATATACTTTAATTTGTCAGAGATACTGAGGTCAGTGTTTTACTTTATATTTTTGTAAGTGAAGATGAGGTGAAGGAGAGATCTCCTGCTCCTTGCTAAAGTAGGACCTAGATACTCTTCTCTTTTGGGTTTCACCCTCAGTATGAGATGGTCATTTTCTCAACTTCCCCATCTTATGGTGTGTACAAGGGCTGCATCTACAGCAGATGTAAAAAGACCCTCAGGCTCAACACCATTTAACCACTGTGTTGCTTCTTTCTTTAGCACCCTGATGAAAAGTTGGGCAACCAACCTACTCATGCAATCAGAGAGTTGGCTCTAAAGAAGAGGTTTTAAATGGCCAAAGGAATGCATATATATGGGCAAAGAGGCACAATTCAAATACTGACAATGAGGTAGATAAAGAGAATATGTAACTTGCAAACTCATCTTTATGTTTCCCAAGGCTGTGCTGAAGTTCCAATATCCTGGATGCTGTGGCGTTGCCATCAGTGCTTAGACCATTGTGTAAATACACAAGTATGCAGCTGGTAGAAGGAGAAAGGGTTTTCTCAGCATAGTTGCAGTGCAGTAAGTATCTTAAGAGACAGACTGGGTGCTAAATGTCTTTA
Organism: Netta rufina; assembly: GCF_964035555.1. Classification (NCBI taxonomy): domain Eukaryota; kingdom Metazoa; phylum Chordata; class Aves; order Anseriformes; family Anatidae; genus Netta; species Netta rufina. The sequence goes on from NC_140124.1 coordinate 2,830,832, forward strand.
AGGACCTGAGTCCCTGTTTTCTGAGAGTCCCGGAGTGCTGCTCCTGTTTGACACCACCTGAGGATTTGTCTTCCTTCAGAGCTGATAGAGATCACTGGATTTCAGTAGTGTTGTCATGTTACATTATGCACTGTTCCAAAATGCCTTGGGATGAGATTTATACAGAAAGCTGCAGAGGACAGAGTCTGGATGAATTATGTCTGCAGTGAGTTCCTTCCAGCTGAGACAAGCTCAGGAGCAGAATTTCGCACTTCCCATCCCGCTGGCAGCCAAGTACAAGAACAGATCCTCCCCACCCCTTCTCCCAGCATTGGCTGGACTTCATGGCTCATGTGCACATTGCATGGAGACCCTCGTGGTCCTTAGGCAGTAACTCTATTAGGTGAGTCAAAAATTGAGCCTCCACCCCTTTGGCCGAGCTGTGCTGAACTTGTCTCAGCTGGAAGGGACTGCATATTTTACCAGAGCTACTGAAATATGATTGATTCCAGGCTGAGGCGTGACATGCAGCTTCCTAGCTCATGTAAGCAGATTTGCCTAGTGAATTTGGATTGCCTCCCAGATGCTGAATTATCCAACCCATATACATTTCTTCCGCACCTTTGCAATGTTGTATTCCAGGATCTGGGATGCACCAAGAGACAAGACCTCAGACACCCATCATTTGGGTCTGAAGTAATCCTTTTGCTCAGTACTGACCTATCAATCCAATCTAACTGACTTAATGCCTCCTCTCACAGCCCAAGGTGGAGATTGTGTTAGGCGTACAGAAGGAATTCTGCCATGTACCCACATTCCCCAGATTCTTGGGCCATTAAACATCTCTGAGAAGCTCCAAGGTTATTATCAATTATTCTAGCATCTCGATTAGTCCCTGCTCTGTCACCTTATCAGTAACAGAGCCATTAAGTGTGTCTTTGTGATTCTTATCTCCTCACTTTGATCAAATCCCTAAATCTTGATAGAGCACTAGGTTGATCTTGTCTGCACTGTGTAGGTACCCAAGAGCAGTTAGCAGGCAGAAACCATGCAATGAGACTCAGTGTGCAAAAAAATAACCAGATCCTGCTTTATTTTGTCCAAAACCCTGGCAAAGCTCTGAAGCCAAATCTAGACATGAAATACTGCTTTCACTAAAAGCAGATTGAAGTGATGCTCATAAAATGAAGGGAACATGCAAAATAACTTTGAATTTAAATTCTTTGGGAGCTGAGCTCATGGCTCCCTTGGGTGAGATGAGCACAGCCTGTTCTGGACTTGTTTCTCCTGGGGCAGTGCATGTGATAGTTGGGGCCACCAGAATCCGGCCTTTCTCCCAAGGGATAATGTGACCACATGATTCCTCAGCTGTTTCTTTTTGTGAGAAAAAAAAATAAATAGAGAAGAAACAGCAGAAAAGACAACCTCAAGATTGGCATTCCCCAGAATTAAGTTGCTTGACTTAATAAATCACTTTACAGTTTAGACACCACTCATCACTTGTCTTTGGACTACATGGATCAGGCTATGGATTAAACCTTCTGTTAAATCTAATAGAAGTACATGATGTGCCTGCTTTAGTCTAGGACTGCTAAAACAACCTCAAATATATTTGCCAGTTTAGTAACCGATAGGAAGAAACAATACCCTCAGTACAGAAGTTCTGAATTAAATCTGTGAAGTGAATAATTACTGTTAGTAAAGCAAAGCTGAAGATAGGTTTATTGGAAATTTCACTTGAGCCATTTGCCATTTTTTTCATTATTAAAAAAAAAAAAAAAAAAAAAAAGGAGATCTCTCATGTTTTTAAATTGTGAAAGTCTTGGTTTCAAACAATAGCAATTTATTCTGGGTAGTGTCCAATGTTACAGCACCTAACAGGAAAACCTGGATCATACATGGGGTTGGTTACTCACTTTTATTTCACTAAGTCTAATCCCCATGAAAACTTTTGTTCAGCCAAACACTTCACCACATGTTTAAGCACCTAAGACATCCTGTCTTTACGTACTTGCCTATGTTTCATTGATCCATAGCCTGGCTGGGTTGTCGGGTAAATTAGGAATAAATTTAGTTTACCCAGGAGTCAAAGAAGGAAATTTCCAGTTTCCCAAGATTTGGCCTCTCTAGTTAAGAGGGTTGATAGCTTGAAAGTAAAAAATACACCAGGAGTCAGAGAAGGCTTTAGTGGAGTAGCAGAAAACTATTTGGTGTTGCTCTGAAGACTGCAAGGAGAAAACTTTTTGGAGAAGGTAGGGGGATTCCTATGCAGAAACAGAAATGAAGCCTCCCACACCCAACACCATATTCATAGATATTACAGTGAGTTCATCTGAGTGAGAAGTCAGGTTTGCATACTGTGTCATCCATACTGTCAAACAGCTGGTTATAGGTAGAGATGCAAAAGGCCTCTTCCCAGCCCTTCCAGAAGATAATAAATTCAGTGATGTTGCTATGTTCCTGTGGTTGACAAAAGCCTTTGTGAGCCTCAGTTTACCACTGCAATATGCTTCATTCATTAATAACCCATCATCTAAGTGTTAATGACCTTTGTCTTTAATTCCTTTAATGCCTGGCTATTTTCATGAATGGGTATGGTAATATTATTCCCACTTTACAGATGGGAAATTGAGGGAAGCCAAAATGCCTGATTTACCTCAAGTCCCACAAAGAGTCTTTTGTGCACTGAGGTATTGAACCCACAGTACTTGTGTCCTCAATCCATGCCATCAACCCATGCCATCTTCCCTCCTAATTAAAGTTAGTTACTGATATAATTGATCCATGTTCTCTCTGGAAAGATTACTATCTTCAAATCTAATGTTAGCTGCATTATGGACAGGTTCATAAATCGCTTAATCTTTTGGTGTTGAAGGTTCTCCATCTAACACAAGAGGGTTGGAAGGCTTCATTAGGCAGTGCTTGTGAAGTTCCTATCTGTGCTTAATCCAGAGGTGGGAGCCTGAAATTATCACTCTTAAGGTAAAACAAAAAACTGGGGAAAATCTGCTGCAGTTCTGATTGGCAGTGTTTGATGATTAAAAACATGATTCATTCAAAAACAACCCACGCCTTTTAGTCTGTTCCCAGAGCTCTGGCGCCAACCAAATTCTGGGTACCGAAGAGACAATTCTGTCCTGTCACAGCAAGCAACACATAAATTGCAGTAGGGTGATTCTTCTGCTGCTGCTAGCACTGGGTGTCTTTCACAGCGGTGACCCAAACTGAGTAGAGTATCACCTGCAGGGAGAGTCTGGGGTGCAAAAGGCAGGATGTCACAGGACAATGGAAAGAAGGGGCCACAACTGAGATGTTTCCAAATAGCATTTTTAGTTTAGGGCCTTGGCTGATAAGGGATTAGGTGCTCTAAACAGAAAGGTGGTGCTAAAAGGATCAGCAAGGAAAGTCAGTGTTGAGTGGAAGCAATTTGCTGGTGAGAATCAACATCCTTATTCCTGTAAGGCTGAAGAAGGCTAGTAATTCCAAGGCATAAAAATCCCTTTAAGGCTTGCCACATCCTGGTTTCAACCAATGCTGGGATGGGTTGAAAGCAGGAGGAGCATCGTTGTAAATGATCTTATGATCTTATCCACCTCTCAACTATTTATATGGTTGCAGATATATTGCATCCCATTGTCTAAGGCACATCTTGGTGCTCAGCCCTTTGAGGGCTTGTAGTGAATGTTCCTCTGATCAGAGAATTTTATAGCACCTGGTGATAGGAGACTTTATGGCCTGAAGCCATGGACCATCTTGGGTCTGATCGCGTCAACTTCTTTACCTAAAACAATAAGGAGGTTGAGTCACTACTTGGGTGGGAGGCCTTCAAGGAAACTAAGTATGATGCTGTCTCTTCAGGACCATTATGACCATGATGTCTGAGTTACACCTGGTCACTCCTTCATCAGGTCTAGTAACTTGTGTTTGAGCTACAGCATTTAGAAAGATGTTCTGGGTGGCATTTTCTGAAATGTCTGTAGTCTGCATTCAGACCACTATTCTTAGACCTCAGAAGAACTTATAGGTGCATACTGTAGCAATTAAGAACAAGAAAGTAATGAACAACTCAAGTCAAAATACTAGTTACCTCTAAGTTTCCAGAAAGAAACTCAGGTAATATTCAAAGCATCTCCTGTATGTGACTAGCTTCAATCTTATGTCCGCTTTCTTCGTTGTTTGTAAAGGGAAGAACGATGTAGCAGCTTTGGACTGGAGACGGTATGAGGCCACCACTGCTCTCTCAAGCTTCATCATTGCTCTCCAAACTTAGATCCCATAGTAATGAAATTTGGTCCACACAGGGCACTGCAGTAAATTATCTAAGTACAACCTATGTGACTTAGGCATACATATCCCACATTTCAGTCCTGCTTGTATGTTTGTTTAGAGGTTTTGGTTTTCTTCCTTGAGAAAGAGGATAAAGCCATGAAGAATCCACTACACTCATTAACTATCAGCCTTCATAATGAACAAATCTTGCTGGCACAAACTTGCTCGAGTATCTCCAGTATGGGTTGCCAAATTCTTACTCCTGGTAGATGAAACTCATTACTGCTTTGTCTGATGCACTAAAGAGACCTCTGGCATCAGAAATTCTCCTTTTCAGTGTTTTTGTAATGCAAGAAAGACTTTTTAATCAGATCAATAAGTTCTTGCTCCCTCATAAAAAAAAATGAGGTGGCCCCTGGGATTTCTCCAGCTTTTCAGTACCTGTGGGTATGGTATATCTCCTTCTCTGAAGATATTCAAGGCCTGTCTGGACGCCTACCTGGGCAACCTGCTCTAGGGAACCTGCTTTGGCAGGGGGGTTAGACCCTATGATCTCTTGAGGTCCCTTCCAACCCTTACAATTCTGTGATTCTGTGATTTTGGTAATGTCCTCACCAGAGCTGTGTGCAGAGGTTGTACTCTCCTCCTCTGTCCCCACTCTCTTAACCAGCCTGTTGTACTCAGCATTCATACTGGGGGAACAGTCACCCAAATCCCTACATCCTCTTGGGGCCTCAGCACGGTTTATAGCACTCCTGCAAGCCTGATTTGGCATTTGGGGCACAACAGTGGATTCGTGTGGGCACATCCTAATCCCTCATTTTGTACTGCTGCCCTCTCCATATAAATAATCTGACTCTTACTCCCCCAGGGCTTTTAGCATCCTACAGATTTTTTCAGTGATGGTGTTATGAAGGTTTTTTTGGACCATTGGTAAGAGAGTTTTAAATAGCACTGAGATGATCTTGGAGAGTTACTGTTAGAAACAGCCCCACATGATGATAATTGCCTACCAGAATGATGCTAGAAAGCTGTCAGCTGTGCATGTATTTATTATGTACTATATTCAACCTACATATTAACATTTTGAGTTCTTTATTCACTCATATCCTTTATATTCTGACAAAAGTGTTACATCAACAGAGTTACATTTATCACTTATGTTTAACAATCACATCTCAAAATTCCATGAAATTAATTTTCCATATAACTGTGGTTTCTGCCATTATTTTTTATTACAATTCTTTCATTCCCCGTGGATTCAATCTTTTATCATCCATTCCTTTTGGGGCCAGATAACAGATTTACAGTTACCATTTTCTGTTTAACAATACTGTAGATTCTTAACTTGTTTGGCATTCTCTCGTATTCCATCATCACTTTGAAATTTATTACAAATGTTAGCAATAGTTGTCCAGAAATATCCATTCTTTATCTCTTTGTTTATCTGTATATGGTTAATACATTATTAGGGACTATAAATGTATGTTTATGTATGAGTGTGCGTGTGAATATCTTTGTATATTCCCTAATAACACATCAAACAATTACTTACTGGTCTTTCTCATGTTCTTAACACTACTAGTTGTGGATTATTCACTGATGACTTGAGCTTCCCTTATCACTTATCTGCCTTACTTAGTCCTCATTTATATTTGCCATAGTCCCAGTTTCCCACTCTTTTCACATTGTTCCTAAGTGCATGTAAAAATGAAGCCAGTCTGAGATTCATGGGCCCTAAGCTATGAGCTGATGGACGATTTTTAAAACTTCCCATGAGATTTCACTTCTACTGTCATATTTTGGTAAGAGCAGAGGTATTTACTTTGGGGAATTACCTTCGCTTTACCTAAACTTTTCATGCCATTCCACCTGGACAGACTTTTCTTTTACCTTTCCTCTCCTAAGCCATAGTTCAGTGCTCCTGTCTCACAAGCAAGGTAGATGGATTAATTCTCTTTTCCTGTATGCAGTCGGGATATTTGTGCACTTTTTACAATTTTCCCCTCCAAAATGCTTCAAAAACAATTTCAGACCCCCTCCCAGCCCCTCTCAGCCCATCTTTGTCATTTCACATCTCACCTTTCAAGATCTTTGCAATTTTTTATTAATTGCAATACATTAGCAGTTGCCAGTTCCAAGGAAGTCGAAAGGCTCGTTGTCCTAAGCACCTTATGCGCATACAGTGAGAGACAGTCCCTGCCCTGCAGCACTTCAAATCTAATCTAAAGAGACAGGAAAAAAGGTGGGTGAAGCGAAGAATTATTAGTATGCCACGATGTTAGCAACTCCTTACCCCAGATCCCTGGCAGCCTTCCAGCCCCCAAAAGGGACATGACTGCAGGTATCTCTTCCCAAGGTCACCAACGAGGCAAGAGCAATGTGGGCTTTGTGGTGGAATGCTCTCCACCCTGATTTTGCCAACAAGGAGGGATTTTTTTTGGAGGGGGGGAATTTGACATACTTGGAGCAGAGCTCTGTCGGTGCAGGGAACAGGCAGCTCCATGCAGCGATGGCAGCATCAGATCTGCCTGCAGCTGCTGAAGGTTATCCCACTGGCACCTCAAAATATCCACATTTCTGCAGCTGGGAAATTCAAGGGAGCTTTCACCTTCTCCCTGCCGAGATTTGACATGTGTGGACACAGACAAAGAGCAGGGTTTGCTTAGGCAAGGCACCAGTGCTGACTACTGCTATTCTGCTAGCTGCTAACTTCATTTTCTACTTACTGCTGCCTCTCATCCTACCTCATTCCTGGACTCTTTTCTCTGTTTCGTTCACCCCTTCATGTCCTGCCTGAATGCAGACAATAAGCTTTCTATGGCTGAAATCAGCTCCTTGACATTTCTCCATAAAGCTCTTAGCACAATGGGAGCCCTAATCTTAGACTCAAGTTCAAGGCATAATAGTCATAATTATCATTATAATAACAATGATGGAAAGATTGAGAGAAAGCAGAAAGAAAAAAAAAAAAATCTGTTGCTAACAGCAAGGAGAGATTAGCCTGATCCTGGAAAGAGGTGTGCATCAGCAACTTTATTCACCAGATAGTCTTCCTTCTCCCATGTGGGATGTCACTGCAGGCTGGGAGCTCCAGTCCTGCTCCATGGCTCTGTGATGGAGCACGTGCTAGGGGTTGTACGAACAATTAGGTGCAGTTACAAAGAGGTGCAAGAAGACACTTTACGTAAACGCAGGTGCATTAAAGCAGGGGAACAGACTGCAGGCATCCATCCAGGTTCATCAGCAGAGGGTGGCCTAGACCTCATGCAGAGAGAGGTCAGCGTTTGGCCACTTGCAGGGTACGTAGCACGGGGTTAACAGCCAACGTGGGCATGTAAGGCTTTCTCCCTCTCCCTCGTTTCTTCTGAGCACACCAGATAAATAGCTCGAGGTGAAGGCCTGCACATTCTTTATGAAGCAAAACGTGCTGTCGGTGTAAGGAGGCGAATCTGTGGCCCGGGGCACCATGTGCAATGTAATGTGTCTCGAGTCCCTTGCACGGGCTTGTTTGAAATATGTGTCAATAACACCAGCAGCAGCAGCAGCTTGCTGCTCAGAGAGCAAAAGGAGGTTGGCGTTGCGGGGAGCTGAGGGGAAAGCAGCATCGGGGTAGGGGGAGGTAGGTCCTGCCCTGTCAGCCACCTTAAGCCCTGCAACCTTCCCCTCCCTCCCCGCCACCAAATCCTGCTTCAGTTGGTGAGATCACCCTCACCACCCAGCAGAAGCACATCAAGAGAGATCCAACGTGCTTGCTTGCAAACTCATTTTCAGCAGAAGGAATAAGTAGAGTGGGTGAAGCCTTTAATTACTATTTTTAAGGAAGCAGACCAAACCCATATTAAAAATTACAGGAGTTGGGGAGACAGAGTGCTTTCCCTTTCTTGCCTCCTATTCTAGGCAAACTACAGGTCTGACCCATTTCAGAGTCACATTAGCACCTGCAGAACCCATGTATAGATGGACATATTCCTCTTCCACAAGCATCTACACCACAGTCCATAATTGCCACCCCTGCCACAAGCGACTGGCTTCAGCAGCACTAGTAGCTCTTACCAGGGCAGGTGGTTAGCCACTGCAGCACATCCCCAGGGGAGATGGTAGATTCCCCATCTCTGGATATCTTTGGGTCGGATACCCTTCTGGAGGAGGTGACTCAGCCAAACAAAAGGTCCTGGGTTTGCTGGGGGTAAATCTGGTGCCTGAAATGCAATGGCCAGTGGTATAGAAGAGAAGAGCAAATGTGTGGTCTAGCCAGGAAAGTAGATAAATTGGTGAGTCACTAAGATGACTGGTCTGTTGAAGAGAAACTTGTGAGAAAGAGCCTGTTTGGGGGGGTTGTTTTTTGATTGTTTGCTTTGTTATTTTTTTCTCTAAGAATTTCTGAAGGGTTCCTAGACCTTTGGGATTGTCTCTTCCCAGTTTTTCTGCACGGGTTCAGGAAGACTGTCTTGCACGGTGACCAGTGAAGGGAATGGTCCTGAATCTTCAGAATTCCATGTCTCAGTGGGGGTCCTGTCTTGGGCTGCAGTGAGAATTGATGTCTTTGGGTGTCTGTTCCTGGATTTATTGCACTTCTCACAGAGAGGCCTCCTACCCCCCTGGAAACCCCCTTCCTTTCTCAGCAATTCTCTGGAGCACCTCCAGAACCAGGTCTTTGCTCAGCCCAAGGGTCTGGTGGGGGTGAATACAAACCCCCTGTTTATGACTTGACCACCTTACCCTGAATTTGAGATGGGATTCACCTCATTAAATACCCACAGTGTCAGTAATTCACTTCTAAGCTCCAACTCTTACAGCCAGCGGAGTCCAGCACATGACTTCAGCTTGAAACAAACATCCAAAGTAGGCCAGATGACTCGTGTCCTAATTATGCCCTTTTCTCTATGTGTGGGAAGCATAGGTTGGTAGTTCAGGCCTCTGCTGTAGACTTCTCCATGGCACTGAGGTGAACCCCACGCAGCTCAGTGATCCACATCAAGGCACTCAGGTTTGCCATAGGCTCCTGGCAGTGCCCAAGGTAGCTACCATCCATGTCCTACAGAAGAATACCCCTGCCCTTTGGTGGCACCAAGCTATGGCACCTGGGAGGCAGGTAGGATCCCCATGGGTAGCTGGAAGAGCAGGAGATGTCCATGTGCAGTCATCCAAACTGACCCTCCCACATCTTGAAGTGTCTCCCTTGGTTTCAGACATTTGATCCACCTTGTTCTGAGCTTCTGATTTCCAAACTTCATTAATATTAGAAGGAAAATATATGCGTGTGTGTGTATATATATATATATATGTATATGTAAGAAGGATCTCCTTGGGGACTGTCAATGTTTCTGGCAATGCTTGGGTGCACTAGAAGAGAGATTTTTAAATCATGCCTTCATGGACAGGGATGTGTCAATAGGTGTGTCTCTGCGTGGGTACAGAAAGGGAAGAGAACAGAAGGCAGAAAGATCTGATGGTGGCATCAAGGATGTTTGTGTGCTTATGTTCATGATTTTGCTTCCATTGCTGTGTTCATCCTGCAGTCCAACAGTAAAGGAAGAGGCTGTTCCTTCCAAATAAAAAAAATCTTTCTCTTTGCCCTCCGAATTAGTTACAAATGGGCTAACGTCCTGTAGCTGAAGTGCTTAAAAACCCTTAAAACCCAGGCATCTTTGTGCTGTCAAATCTCCAGGCGTTCCTGTATAATGTAGTATAGCTGCTCTCTTCTTATTCCTGCTAAGCTCTGGCCCTCAGTGATAATGAGTTCCATTAATTAATTGAGCATTGAACACAATACATCATTGCAAATAGTAAAACCCTCAGTTGTGCAGGGCCTTTTAAGTTAATAGTTGTAACATCTGTGTGTCACTTAATATGTTGCTCATGTAAAAATATTTGAAAGCAGAACTTTTTATTTTCCAAGCAACATGGACAGTTGGAGATTTCTTTATTTCTTAACCAAAATGAGTTACTACAATTCTGAGTGGTTTGTTCAACTAAATATTTGAGGCCAGTCAAAACACCTCCTTTAGATTTCTATTTTTCAGTGTTCTAATGCAGGCAGGATGATAGTAAATGATTATAATGCTAGAAGTTGATTCACTGTAGAAAATGCAAAGAATAAGCTACTTGTATCACAGAATCACAGAATTTTCTAGGTTGGAAGAGACCTCAAGATCATCGAGTCCAACCTCTGACCTAACACTAACAGTCCCCAGTTTGTACTGCAACAAAACATTTAATTTTTATAGAGTAAAGCATAAAACTTTAGAAAAGTAGATATTTTAACTTAACCTCTCCTAGGGAAAAAAAAAAATCAAGTATAAGGTTGTTCCAACAGGAAGGAAAAAAACAGCCATGGTGCAGGTTTAGTGTTCTGTGCATCACAGAAGAAAATTGCAAATGCACACTTTGAGGGATTTAGACTTTTGAGGATTTGGGCACAATCTCATCCAGAGCTTCAACTTTCAATTCAGTGCTAACGGAAAGGAAATGGAAGGAAAAATGTGTGCACACTTTCTGTCTCTGTCCCTTCTACAAAAGGCACCACCAGAACCTGGAGAAATGAGCAGTCTTGTTCGTTGCTCCTGCAGCTCTTTGGCAAGACAGAACTCATTCTGCTGCATGGAGGAGAGCAACGAGCTCCTGCTTTATGGTCCCTGAGGCTCCTCAGACCTGGTCAATGTCCACAGGTTGAACACGAGATCCGTAGGTCGATTTGATTTTCCCCAGTGCAGCTTCCTTCCCACAGCCTCCCATTGTCACTGTTCAGATCTCCTGTGAAACCTAATTAATAGCATTGCATAATCCCCCAGCAACATCACTGCTTCATTTCTGCAGGTAACAAGAAGAAATCCAAGCTGGAAGGAATCCATCTGCTAGGCTGAGTGACCCTGCAGCTTTATTATTATTATTATGAAGAGGAGGGCTCGTCTCTAGTTTCTAAAGTAAACATAGGAGGTATCTTGGCAGGAGAACGTGCAGCAGAGAGCTGGGATTGCTTTCCCAAATTCTTGGCTGCTTCCCTCACTGCATGTCAAAGCTGGTATCTTTGCCTAATAGTGATCGCCCCTCCACGAGCTGATCACTATCTGGCAGCCTGTCTGCATTGCCCCAGCCACTTTCCGAAAGAAATCATTATGGCAGCGGAGCTGTGCAGAGGTCTGCAGGTGTGCTCCTGGCTGCTGCCTCCCTGTGAGAGTCCTTCTGCAGGAGGCTCCTGACCCCAAGCACTGAAGGGGAATTTTCCCTTTACCAGACAGGGAAAACGAGCCCACTGCTATGGTCATTGCTTGTCACCCAGTATTTGATTTCACCCTCCCAGTCAGAGATTTTGGGTTAGTTTCTCCCCTACCCACTTTCTTGCCTCTAAATCCTACCCATCCTACACGCTTCCTCTCTCACCTGAGTTTCTTCCCCATTCATTCATCAGCCTGACCGCCGCCAGCCTTCTTTCAGCCGGGCACTGAGTCACGAGTCCTGCTGGGAATTGACTAGGATGGAGAACAGTTATGTTTTTCTGAGTAATATCATGGCACCATGTCTGCCCAGTCACTTGGAGAAGCTCTTTGAACTGTGGCTCCTGGTTTGTGAACACCAAACACCAGCAAGTTTGGGAAGAAAGCTCAGCCCTCTGTGCCCAGATGCATTACAGAGAACCAGGCCGGCTCGGTTGTTTAGTCATTCAACAGATTGGAAGAGCTTTTCACTCAAATCACCCTTTTTTGACCAATAGATTTGGAAGTCCTTGGAGGGAGAGGCCTCCTTCTTAAGAGTCCAAGGAAGATGGCCAAGAAAAGCAAGCTATTTGTGACTAGATTCACATTGCATATACACAGGGCTTTCAATCTCAGAAAAGATTATAAAACTTTGATTTAATGTTGGGCTGTTGGCATCAACATAGAAAGTTTGGGTGCTTTGTTTAGCAGACAGAAAATTAAGATGCCTTATGACTGAAATGTTCTTGCCTGTTCCATTCACATCTGAATAAATTTGGGGAAATGAGGGTGATCCAGTACACTCATTTCAGCAGACAAGTTTTATCCACAAGCAGTGGTAGAAGTCAGTTCTGCAAAGTGTACAAAATCCTTCTCTTCTTTCTCTGCGTCAGGTTTTATTACTCTTGCTATTCTGTCTGTTGTCAGAGAAGATCTTTGAGAGAGAAATTTTCTCTCTCAAAGTATATACAAATGCCAGGACATACACTGGCATTTTTCCTGTACCTTTGAGCGACTCATCAGTCTGTGCCTCCTTAATTTTACTGAGATCTAGCTGAAACATGTCAAAGAGCCATGAGGATTTTTTCCAATGCAAAATAGTTTCTTTGCAAAAAAAAATTTAAAAAAAATAAATAAATAATCAGAGGCTATGTCTCATGGCTAGAAATTCTGGAGTCTTGCAAGAGTTGAGTTGAGCTCTAAATCAGAGTTGACGTTTCCTTTGGTTGGGGTGCTTGTCATGGCCTTCATGGTGTAGATTCTCTGTTATCTAACAATGGATTGTCTTTTACTGCAGCCTTTCAAATACAGAGCTAAGGAAAAGTTCAGGTCTCTGCTTTCTGGTGCTTTTCATTTTGTCCTAAAGAGACAAATACAGACCTGGAAAGCTGCAATGTATTTTTTGAGGAAAAAAGCGTCCAGCTCTCGTGACCCTTTCCCATGTATATTTGGACCAAGATCCAGATCAGTATTCTCCTTAGTCCTAATTCTATCCTGTGTACAGAAATGGCCCTCAAAGAGGGTATAGGGTGTGCTCACATGTACGTTGTGACCTTGGAACTTCTGATTTCAGTATTGATCAGTAGTTGAGCTAGTCATTATTAGAGGGATTGAATGAAATGTGTCTTGTGACAATTTAGACCAAAGGAGAAACAGATTCTGTGATGAGTCTATCATGAACAGATTATAAGAAAGGAAGCACAATCAAAATTCATTGTGAAGTACTTGTACGGAATTTTGATGGTTAGTACAATGATACTAGCATCTAGATCTTTTCCAACAGAAATCAAAATATTTCATTAAGTGTTAAATTTCTGAGTATTTTTAAAGAAACATAAGAGCTTTTCACATGAATTACAATTGTATGCAAACAAAACCCTATAGAAATGTTTTTAGAGAAGATCGGGAAAATGTAACTTCCTGAGCACTTAGCAAATGTGGCAAACTACATAAATGTGCAAAATGCTCAGAATATTTCAGGGTTGTATTTTAAGTACATATGTTTTTATAGGTAAACGGATGCATTAAAAGAAAAACAAACAAACAAACAAAAAGTACCCAGCTCTAACTGGCAGTTTCAGCAGAGTAGGTAAACTTGTCCAGGAGAGACAGTCTTCTGTTTTTCCTTAGAACTTGGACACAGTGACTAGAAGTGACTACAAGAACTGTCGAAATTCCTGATGCAACTGGAGCTGTTCTGCGGGTCTAAAAAGGAAGCAGTCCCTGAAATTGCTCAATCAAAAGCTCTAATTTAGTATCGATAATTAAAGAAAAAAAAAAAAAAAAAAAAACACTCAGGTGTATCAGAAAGTCCCTTACTGCCTGCCTTGGTGCAGTAAAAGTCCTTAAACATATGCTCAGTTTTAAATATATGCTTAAGTCCTGTTGATTACAGCATTAACTTGAAGCACAGACTAAAGCGCTTTTCTAAATCAAGGCTTCCTGCATTTTCCTTAGCAGTAGTTTATGACCAGAACAAAAAGTAGCTGTAGGATTCACCAGATTGAGAAGGGAAAAGAAAAAAGAAAAAAAGAAAAAAAGAAAAAAAAAAAAGAAGAAAAAAAAAAAAAAGGAGAGAGAGAGAGAGTGCAAAAGGAAGGAAAAACAAAGAGGAGGAAACTTTATGGCTCCGTAAACAGCTGTAAGCAATGTCTCTGGTCGGGTCAGACCGGTCTGAGTTGACAAGGCAGTGTCTCCAATTATATAGCATGCTGTAGCCTGTAAAAATGAAATCAATTTGTTATTTTTCTGGGAGAACATTATAGCGTGAGTTCACACATTTGGTGAGCCTGATGACTCAGTTAAACCCAAAGAAGGAACTCACAGACGTGTGCGTGTGTGCGCGCGCACAACTGGGCGAGGGTATGTGCGTGTGTGTTCAGCGTGGCCAAATGCATATTCAAAAGGCATCCTTGGAGGAAAGGGTGAGAAATAAAAGTAACTCGGTGTATTAGAAAAGTGGATAGGACAGCAAAAATCATGTTGTTCATATAGGGTTACCTAAACACCAAATGACAGAGCTTTCCGTCCACGGTTCTCATTTCAAAATTGGCTTCATCACTAAGAAGTTTCAGGATAAAATTCCCCCAAGCACTTAAGCACTTAAGCAATTTAGAAGTCCAAATCCAATCTTCGCAAGCATCTGAGGTCTTTGAGCCCAGTCCTCCAAGGTATTTAGCACTGACATAGCCCAGAACAGACCTCAATTCAGGGGGATGAGCGTTAATGAGAGGTTTGAAACCACAACATATAATTTATATTGCTGATCATTTAAAAAAGGTTCAAGTTGGGATGCTTTGGGGGTGGGGGGGAACTCGGAGGGATAAGACTAGCCACACTCCTAATTACTATTGAAATTCATAGTAGGAGTCTAAATATCCTTAAACACTGTAGGCATTTTTCAAGTATTTGCCTAATGTGTTGCCTTCTCTCTTCCCTCCATTACTCTAATTTAGCACACCTGACCCAGAAAATCTGGTCTTTTTTTTTCATGAAAAACTTTATCCCAGTGCCCAGGATATATCAGTGTTACACTGGGTAGAAAGAGGCAGGTTCTCTCTCAGGCCAGCCAGTCATTGCATCGTAAACAGACACATGCATACATACTTTCCATTTGTCATGAAACCCTGATAGGGGTTAGGCTGGGAGAAGTCTAGAAGTAAGGCAGCAAAGGTGTTTACATGAAACTTTAAATTACTCTTCTTTCATTTGCAAGTAACTGTTGTTCCTCATCCCAGGTAAATTTATCCATCAGCAATATCATTAGATGAGTTCATTGTAACCACGAGATTTACAGCTCTCATAAACTGCAGTGTAGGTGGCAGATTAAAATGTTAAGGCTTATACATCTCTAATACCCTGCACTGCAATCCTGGCAAATCTTTTGAGATAAATGGAGCTGGATGGAGGTAGATCTCAATAGGGAGACCTCCGGGGAGGAGTCCCAAATGTGGGCTGTGTTGTGGGATCAATATCAGGGTCCCTGTGTCCTGGAGCCAGGCTTGAAAACATGGTTTGAGGGGCCATTATTCTTCTGGATGGGTTGTTTTTCAGATGACATGTACAACAGAGGAGTTAATTGCCTAGGGTAATTAAAGAGTTCCTGAGACTTTTTGTAAGGAACTGGGTTGTTAATACTCGTATTCTCTCCTGTTCTATTCTCTAGATCCTAAGGGAAGACAAAGTCAAAGAAACATCTCTTGCACTCAGAGTGGAAGGTGCTGAGTGTTGTGGTGTGCCTTAGTTCCTGTGGGAATTTACTGTCCTGGCCAAACCTCAACTCAGATAATTATACACAGCTTTCTTAGTATCCACTTGAAGTTGCCATTGAGTCTGCTATTTTCCAATTCCAGACCCAAACTGTTGCTGCACATTATAAATAAGTCGCTGTGCTCCACATTAGAGATAGCTGCCATCTATCACTCAGCAAATACTTGGTGTCCTCTTAACAGCCCTCCAGGCATTTCTGGGGTTCAGCAAAAATGGGTGAGATTCCTGTTCTCTAACTTTAGCTTGCTAAAAACAAGGTGTCTAGTTTATGCTCAACACCCAAGCTTTTCCACAGTCAGTCCTGCCTCCTAGGCATCTCCAATGATTCAGCCCACCTATCTGAGGCACCTATCTTAGGATGGGCTGAATTGCCCTCTGGAGGTGCTGATCTTGCTCTACGGACTCTAGTAGACAGCTAACTTGGCTGAGATGCCTAACTTTTAAATGGTCAAAGTCGGGTGAGATGAGTCCCACGCTTCGAGATCCTCTGATGAAAAGTGCTAGAGAAATACAATGCTGCATCATCATCACCATCATTATTATTAATGCAGGGTAAGGGTGAGGGAATTATTCATGGGAGAAAAGTTAACTCCATGCCTGCGTGTTTGCAGGATCAGACCCAGCTGCACAATTATGTACATACTTTCAGGGCTAGAACTGGAAAAAAAGTAAAAATATTTAAATACAGCTCTTGTGCTCTACTTTAGGATGAAAGAAGAGATATAGTAACAACAGAAGTGAAAAGAACAGTTAATCCTGTAGTTTTCAGTCTTTTTCTTTCCAGACTTGGAAAAAAAAATCTGGAAGGATAGACAGGATAGACACCTGTACAGTGAATTTTAGCTGTCTGACAACTGGCTTAGATTTCTTAGCTCTTTCTGTGGACCTCTTAGGAATACTCTGTCAATATAAAGGTGCTCAGAGACCAGAAGGTGAAGACACCACTGAAATCAATGTTACAGACATTCATAAATTTCTTTATTCATCTATGTTAAGGTGGTTTTCAAATTTGAGAATTTTAACTAAACATTTTAAAATAAAGAAAATTGAATTTTTCATTATAATTGACATTTTTAACTGCTTGGGTCCAGAACTGTTTTCATGCCTAGAAGAAAGTTCATCCAGGAGGGAAATCCATCCAGAATGGAAATTAGTTAACAGAATTATTTCTTTTTCCATTCAAAATGATGAGGTTTGAAATCCCCCCTTCATTGTTTTCCTATAAAATTTCATTTTCTTAGAAAATTAGAATATTGGTGGTTTACTGTGTAAATAAATGTAGATCTCTTCGTTTTTCTGTTTGTACACCCACCTGAACTTTGAGCTCGTGACTCAAGCCTCCAGAAGTGTTTTCTGGGAATTGGTGTGTGCTTTAAGAGTGGAAGACATAGACTCAGCTACACCTCCTACACAATGGTCCCTGTCTCTGATTGAGATGCTCTGGAGTATCCTACCCAGTTTCCAGCTGTTTGTGTTAGACACTAAAACTCTTCTGTCATGCATGCCGGCCCTGTGTGGCATCCTGGGTGTGTGGGATCTGAATCAAGGCTGACTTACAGGTTTTAACCCCACGAGTCTCTTGAATATTTGGGTGCCATTGGCCTTTCATTGGCAGCATTTTTTTTGGAAACTTCATAGCCTCCTAGTATGTCAGTCCTCCTCAAAAATGCTTGAAATCATCTTCAGGTGCCTGAAGTTTATGTTTCTCAGCCTTAGCAGCATGTGGGGGATTATGGTTAGGGCACCACTGTGGGCCTAGTTCTGATGCTGTAGGATGGAATAAGGGCTGTGCCCACTCATCACCTGCAAACGGATTTTTTGTGAGCCCTTCTTGCTTAGTACCAGATGTGAGAAAACGTGATGGGTTTTCGTTACAGCTTAACAGGACCTATGAATACCTCTCTTACCACCTTCTTCACCCCAATCTTTTAGCCTCATGATGCTGAGTGTTCACTCACATCACAGCAAATGTTCATCATTTTGAATAGAAAGCTTTGTACAACCTTTCCCATTCTTCCTAGTGTAGCTGAGATTCACCTCCAAATCATTAGATGCAGTGCCATGGGATGTTAGCAAAAATGAGGGAGAAAGGAAAAGAGACTGAGGTGAATCTCTGGAAATCTGAATGGATTATGAGAAAGGATTTGGAGGAGGTGTGATGTCCTCCTGTTTGGAGAGTCCATGCAAAGGGAGCAGGGTGGAAGAAAACCTAGGGCATCTGCAAGTGAACATAAATCCCTGCTAGTATAAGGAGATGGCCATCTTTTAACATAATTTCTGCACCAGAACTGGCTGCCACCTGGGATCTGTGTAAGACAAAAGGAGCAGTGTCATTGCTGGTGCTCAGTTCTCAGTATGCAGGGGGAGTTAAGTACTTTCTGGATCTTATGCTGGGTCACTGCACAGCATACTCTTGCTGTACAGAATTAATAAGCAGAGTTATTTTACATGTGACGGGAACCCCAGAAGGACCTCCACTAAGGAAGCTCTCAGCAGCACTTAGAGCCAGCAAAAGGCCTCTCCAAGGTGAATAGCAAAACAGAGCTCCTATAGAATTCAAGAATAACAGAATTCAGGAAGAGGCAAGTAGACGTACGCGCCTCTACATGCTGCAACTGATGTTTCAAGGACTTTTGACAGCCAATATTGAGAAGGTAGTGACCTTGAAAACTCGGTAAAGTGGTGCTGTACAGCAAGGTCATCCAGAACTGAAGCCTTCTCCTTTTTCCTGAAGAACCTATGAGAATATATTTCCTGCATATTTCTTCCTCATAAACTGGCTGGGGTGTCCATTCCAAGAGGGAGGGTACATGTAATTTATTAGGAAGGTGCCTGGGTACTTATCTACAACCGCTCTGCTGAAGGAGCAGATAGATTGAGATAAGGGAAACGAAGAGCTCTCTAGGTGTGTTGGCAAAAAAAAAATGCTCATTGAAGGTTGAATTAAACACTTCAGGGCATGCAAGGCTTAAAGATAAGTGAAGAACTTTGGCTGTGGACATATAGAATAGTGTTTTCATGGCTCCTCCTGTGCTAATGGCAAGAAAAAGCAAATTGGTTTGAAAAAAAAAAAAAAGTATCTTTGACCCTTTCCCTTGGGTCAACTTAATCAGCTCCTGTTCTGGGGATGAGTTTTTTTGTAAATGTGGGTGCTTCATGAATTCTTCAGTGATAAAAAAAAAAAAAAAAAAAAAAAAAAAAAAAAAAAAAAAAAACAGGTCAGTGTCAATGCATCTAGAAAATGTTGGTGTTTAAGAAATTTGAAGATGATGACTGGTTAGACTACAATATTCACCACTTGGCCCATTTCTTGACACAACATTTTCAAAATCACCACCACGTGGAAAACACTTCAGAAACAAACTGCAGGAGAGTGGAAAATACAAAAGACAGATTTGATCATTGGAAACAATGAGGAGAATCAACAAAGAGAGCTACCAGAATGTTGAGTAACACTGAAATGAGATTCTGATCTTCATAGGCTTTCCCAGTCTTTTCTAAAGGTTTTGGTGGGTTTGGTTTTTTTTCAGTGGTGGTGGTGGATTTTTGTTTGGTTTTTTTGTTTGGTGTGGGTGGAGTGGAAAGTTCATAAGGTTCATATCTCATAATCAATAAAAATGACAGGAAGCTGAAAGAATGTGGTTCTCCTAACAGTGAATTGACCATAGAAAGGGAGAAAGTGTTTACATTGGTAGCAAAGCAGAGACCAAAAGAAGGTGCTCCGACTGATGTTATCATACTCCAGAGTCTGCAAGTGAGCTAGGACGAGGACTGTGCTTAGCCGTGTTTAATAGCAGAGACATTATACATGGAGGGATGTTGAGATTCTACCCTGTATCTTCAGCTGGAAATGAAGTGACTATACACTCCTCCATAAAATGCCAAATTTACATTTCACTGTCTCAGTGCCTGATGACGCCTTGAGAACAAGACTCTTGCTGGAGATTGTCTTTTGCAGATTAAACTTTCCAGACTGTAACACAGATCAAAGCAAGGTGTGACTGTTTCCCTACTGTATTGAGAAGGGAGCAGTGTGAAAAGCAATTAAAAGTATTTCTACATGTTTTTATTTTTTTTATCTTAGATGATCTTCCCAGCAACGGAAACGAATAGTTAAGGACACCAACCTATAAACTCCTCTTCCTATGTCTAATATTTTCACTGTACCACTGCAGTAACTTCCAAAAACGTAGAGAGAGTCATGAGTTTGGATGTTCACATAATTTAAGTTTAATTGTAAACCTAAAGTTTCATTCAGGTCCTGTCAAAATAGCTAAAGAATGTTCTCCTGGCTTCACAACATGATGTATGGAGCCAACAACAGGTTGATTCTATCTCAGTGGATATTTTGTCTTTGTTAGGAACTGAATGAGGCACTTATGAAAGCTTTGGGAAGGGTATTGGTGACTTTGGTTGATGTGGGAACAAGCTGTATAGATATTTTAACCAAAATTAACCTTAGGCACTGGAAGCAGCCATCCTAGACTCTCTCCACAGTCAGTGGAGGAACTACTCTCTGAAGGATGAATCAGAGCAACTAAGTTTGTGCTCTTCTCTGGAGACTGGAAGCTTCACTGTAAACATCCTTTTCTCTCCAATGTTTATAGAGATAAGGAACATGTAGCTTTTGAGTCTACAGTGTCTAAATTTAGCTTCTGGAAATACTTCTTATCTCCCAGGTGTTTGGGGACTGAATGGGCTTTGAGTTGGAGATGTAGCACCCTAAGACTCCATAGGTTCAACAAGGTTACAGAGGGATCACACCAAGAAAATACTCTAAAGCCTGAAACAATGTTTTAGAAGGTGTCTTTAGTCCAGGAACTGTGATCCAGTGTTTCATATATAGTTTAACAATTAAATGAAAATGTACACAGCAAAGTCAAAGTGAAAACACCTGACACGGGCTCCATTTCACTGGCGTTTTTTGGCCACTAGTTGTTCCCTGAATTAATCAAAAGCTCAAGAAAATCCCCATCAAGCCACAAAGATGTGAAAAACAAGTTAGCTGGGTCCTTTCCTTGACTGCTCTTGAGCACTCCTGCAACTTGTCTCTGTCCTACAGCTTAGCTCTTTGCATAGACTTCAACACAGCTCTTAGCTTTCCTGGGCTGGGCTTTTTCAAGGAACTTAGCCATCCCATATGTTAGCTATCATGATTCATCTGGAGACTCTTACAGTGCAGACATATCCCACTCAGCCAGTCACCCGGGTATCTTGATAGCCTAGTCAACACATTCAATGGAGGCAAAGTCATGATTCACCTAAGCAGACATCTAAAATGGGGCAGATGAATCGTACCCTAGAAGTGCCGGTTTCCTTCCACTAACTGATTACTAAAGCAGCCTGGGGTGTGTAGATAGATGGAGATGTCCATGTTGAGACATAAGAAGGTAGGTGAGATGAACACTATTCCTAGTCCACGTAAGCTGCTTGCCTTACTCTTTTAATTTGCTGGAAAGAGACAGGGACTTCTGGAGGGCAGTTCATACTTGTCTCACACTCCTTTCTTGGGTTAGGAAGAACTGTCTTTTAATGTTAGTTGAAATTAATCCTCTCCTAGTAATGCAGCTGAGGTGGAAAGAGACACCTAAGTTTAGGAAATCATTTGAAAACCCTTTACTTTCTCAGGCACCTTTTACCTTGTCCATCTAAATTTAATTTACTGGGCAACATCTTGGAGGCCACCATCTTGGCTGAGCTGATTATCTTAGTGCCAGCGTTCTACCTAGGGAAATCTGGGTTTGAGAAATGAATGTCATGACATAGGGATGTCTCACCTGCCTGGAAAGGACAAATTTCTAAAGCATAGCCTATTCACTCTTAGTAAAGCTGCTGAGTTGAGCCTAAAATACCTTGCTACCTGATGATCTGAATGTCCACCTCCTTTTCATCTCTGTCTTCTCTTCACTGGGTACCCACCAGGAAGGCATATTACTGACTGCAAATACTCTTCTCCCATAAAAATGACAGACAATGTCAAACAATTTTTATCCTAGTCTGGAAAAATGATAATGTCAAGCTAATTTTCTTGTGAACCCAACCCCCCGAATGAAATATTTTTTTGTAATATATTATTTTATTTTATTTTATTTATTTTATTTAGAGGAACAGAGAGTGGAGACATACTCCCTGACTGCTTGTTGATAATACAAACACACCAGGCAGTTCCCAAATGAAAACCACACAGCAAAAATGAATGTAAACAGAAATATACACTGCCCAGGCAGGTTTCTGTTTGTCATTAATTCCAAGAAGAAAAGTCAATCAAGAGATTTAATTAGAAGAAAAGGAAATTATATTCTAAAAATCCCTTCACTTTTAGTAATCAAGGTTATTATTAGAAGCACGAGTAAAAACACTTTAAAAATCTATCTAATTAGCTACATATCTGCTGATCTCTCTGCATAGCTGACTTGTTTGTCTCGAAGGCTTCAACCAACAAAATGGTTCATGGACACTCCTTTCAGCAGGCTTCCATTTGGCTCAGCACAGAAGTTGCACTCAAGTTGTTGTTGTGGTTGTTGTTTTTAATTTTCATTTTAATCTCCACATTTTAACCAAAGCAATTCACAGACTGACGGTCAAAGTAGGCTCTCCATATCCCTGTGTCAGTACAGCAAAGCTGGCATTGTTTTGTGAACATATAACCCTGCTTTTGAAGTTTCCCAGATTAAAATTAGTGTGAGAGTAAAGTGAAAACCTGCTAAACTAATAACCAGAAGGACACTGGCAGTCATTTTAATAATTTATTTTTTAAACACTACAAACTGATTAGAAAGCCCCAGCATAAAGCTTTGCAAAGCACATGCCTGAATTAAACAGGTGTTACTGGAAATACTTTACTAAGGAGCACAAAATCTTTCCGAGACCACATTTTCAGGGAGGTTACCAATATGCCAGCCATGGCTCCAAACTTGCATGCACCCTTGCATGAACGTCTCTACTGACATGAGCCCCTTTTTTCACACAGGGGAATAGCATTGATATTGGACACTTATTAAGCCATGGGAGTGTTTTTTCTCAGCTTACCTTCTTTCCATTGGGACTACATTTCCATTCCCATTTCTCTACAGCACAGGAAATTTATCTCCTTATGAAAGTGTCATGGTGTAGTGAATTTAGCGTTCCTATGGCATTTAGCTCAGAGTCAGGTTTTTAGTTTTCATGGTCCAATCTGCTCAAATTTTTACATTGAGTTTCAGTGCACACAAGCTACCTGATAAGGTTCAAACATACAGGGCACACTGATAAACTGTGTGATGATCAACAATTTTTCATGTTTCCCTTCCAAAGACTTGGAGCAAGGTGTCTTCTACAGTATTACCCTGTGTAACTCTGAAAGTGCTTTTGACTCTCTAATCCCTGGGCTTCTGCAGCTGACAAATTTCCTGTAAAACCCACCTGCTTTTGTGCAGGTATGTGTGGTTCTCAAAGAAAGAAATATGGTTTGATCTGCTGGTTGCGAAGGAAACTAACTGTATGAGATGAGAATCTTTAAGAAGAAGCTCAATGATAACTTTGAGAGGATGAAGGAAAGGGAAGGAAGATATTAAAGGTAGAGTTTCTTGCCCTGTTGGACCTGTAGAGAACCTCAGCAGAGAGATTATGTTGTTTTGGAGAGATGACAGTTTAAAAGATGTCTTCTGGAGAGGGGAATGCACAGAGGAACTGAAAATGTTGGTTTTCTCTTTCCATTCTTGGATTCAGGTAAAAAGATGAAAGCCAGCCTGACAGCATTTCCTTTTCCTTGTGTTTTTTCCAGGTCCTTGGCAATTGGTCACCAGTATTCCTCCCTGGGGACTCAGCCCATCCTCTGCGGGAGCATCCCAGGATTGGTCCCCAAGCAGCTACGCTTCTGTCGGAACTATGTGGAGATCATGCCCAGCGTAGCAGAAGGGGTGAAGATTGGGATCCAGGAGTGCCAGCACCAATTTCGAGGGAGGAGGTGGAACTGCACAACTGTCAATGACAGCCTAGCCATCTTCGGGCCCGTGCTAGATAAAGGTGAGCCTGGTGCTATGGGTTTGGTGACAGCAGTGTCCATGGTGGAGTAGCAGCAAAGATTTTGAGAAACCTGCTGTGAACTTGTATATGTGTGATCAATTTCTACATAAAACACATGCCTGAATGCCTGTCCTTTTCTAACCCCATGGCACTTCATGCCACATTCTCATCTCTTCCAGCGATAGAGGGGAAATAATGGGCTGCATGGCAGCGTCTGAACGCAGTCCCTTTGGGGATGGTTCCTAGGGGTTGAACTTATCAGACACCAGTGTTGGTGCTGTAGTGGAATACAAAGAAGTTCAAAGGCCTGCAGAAATCTTATTGCTAATGGTTCTGCCTTCATTGTTTTTGAACATGGCAAATTAAGACAGTGCAGTCATTCAGGCAGCTAATTCTGACCCAGCTCCCCCTGATATAAGCTCCAGCTGATGTAAGTGGGAACTATTAGAAATATTTTGTCCTAACTTGCTGAATTGCTGGGTAGGCTCTGCCTCTCCCTTGAGCACAAAGGAGTTCGTCCACAAGGCAGACTTGTTTTGCATTTGGGTCCTGCTGAGATGGTAAATCCAGTTGCCCTGTGCAGAGCTACAGAGGAATAGGAGAGCACCAGAAGAGGAATGGAAAACCTTCCTTCTTTTTTTTTCTTTCTTCTTTTTTTTTTTTTTTTCCCTTTTCCTCTCTTCTTTTGGTTTAGCCAAAGGGAAACAGTTATATATTCCTGATAGTCTGGCAGCTGGAATTGCTTTCTCTGGAACAACGGGCAGCACTATTTGATTTTGTATAAGGAGAGGAGAGAGCATCTGGGATATGTTTCAGGGAACCCTTCTGATCCAGTGTATGTAGCTCTCCATCTCAGGGCACATCCTTCCAGGACTTGATGTCAGTAGAGAGGGGATTTTATGGGTTTTCATTTGTTTTTCCCCTGATGTGTGACTCAGAAGAGGCTCGGGCATTTCTTCCTCTGTGGATTTTTAAAAATATATCAGAGAGCATGGCGGCAGCCAGCAGAGAACAAAGCCTTGATTTGTATCATGGCCTCCACCAGCCAGAACAGGCATCTCACACGCACCCAGCAGAGGTGATTTCAGCCCTGGGTGGGTACCGTTACCCTGCTAGGAGCTGAGGCTCCACGCTTACACTGGTGTCACTATCCAGGTTTATCAGAAAGAGATCATCCCAAAACAATTACGCCTGTAAGAACCGCAGTGTGCTGCACTTACAGCCATATCAAGGTGTCATATCACAATGTTTGGCATGTAATTAAAGCGCTTATTCTGGGTGCATCACTCCTGGGTGACTATAGCGTTTGAATTAGGCCAGCACAGCAAAACATTTTTCCCATCGGCAACTTGCCCAAGGTAACTTGCCCAAGAGCAGCCACTGGGCACAGGGAGTAGGTAAACCAGATAAATCAATGCCTTTGCTTTGTCACAAGGCTGGATCTCCTCAAGGACACGTGGATCTCCTCGCACTCCCAGAAGCTCTTGGATTAGATACTTGGTGTCTCCTGTAGCAATGACAGCAGGAGGAAAGAGATCTTGACCTCCTGGCTGACCAAAGGGGCCCCAATCCTACAAGCATTATCTCATAACCATGTCAACATGAAGGGTCGGTCCCTGCTTGAGACTGCAGTCTTTCAGTAGCCAGGCTCAAAGAGGGAGAGAAGGCTGGGACGATTTCATAACTGAAGAATGTTGTTCCTTGAGGGAGAATCAAACCACCCTTCAGTTTTGCTTCACCTACAGCAGGAGGGGGGAGAAAAAACAGCTCAGTCACATTCTTGTGCGGCAGATCCCCCAGGGTAGGAACATATTTGAGCTCCTACCCAGAAAGAAAGAAGGAGAGAAAAGAAAAAGAAAAAGAAAAAGAGAAAGAGAGAGAGAACGAGAGAAAGAAGGAGAGAGAAAGAGAAAGAGGGGAAGAGACAGAGAGAAAGACAGAAGGAAAGAGAGAAAGAGACAGAGAGAGAGAAAGGGAGAGAGAGAGAAAGAGAGAAAAACAAGAGTGAGAGAAAGAGGGAGAGAGAATGAGAAAGAGAGAAAGGGGGAGAGAAAAGAGAGAAAGAGAGAAAGAGAGAAAGAGAGAAAGAGAGAAAGAGAGAGAGAGAGAGAGAGAGAAAGAAAGAAAGAAAGAAAGAAAGAAAGAAAGAAAGAAAGAAAGAAAGAAAGAAAGAAAGAAAGAAAGAAAGAAAGAAAGAAAGAAAGAAAGAAAGAAAGAAAGAAAGAAAGAAAAAGGAAAAACTCTGCATTGTGTCCTGAATTTTAAGTCACCCAAGATCCAACTTCTGCTTCCCATCTCTGTCAATAGAGGCCCTGTCTTCCCTCAGCACACACCAGTGTAGTCACTAAAGCAATTCCCTTTTGCCTTGCACGACTATCTGGACTTCTTTGATTGAAAAGGATTGATTTTAATGCCTTCAGGAAATACTTCCTAGGCCCAAATCTCTCTGAGGCTGCCTCACTGTCTGGGCTGCCCGTGCTGCTTTGGCATCTCATTGCTAATTCAGGGCTAGGCTCAGGCTGTGATTCAGCTGTGCCAAGCTGTCACCAGACCAGGCCCCTTAAGAGACATATTCTGATATCTCATCTGGAACCAAACTCTTTTCCCCACAGGCCCTATCTGTGGGAAGAAATCCCATCTGTTTCAGCTACAACTATGTATACATATATATATTATATAGATAGTATATATACATGTATATATCTTGTAGTATATATATATATAGTATATATAGTGCATATACATGTACTATATATACTATATATAGTATATACATGTACTATATATACTATATATAGTGTATATACATGTATATGAGTTTTCTTTGTAAAATGCTATGAGATAGGTGTCTCAGGTATCCTGAGTTGTTGGGAATTCAAAGACCAGGATGTTCTTATAGGAAGAGAAGTGAGTCTGATCTCCTTCCTCCTACCTAAGCCGATCTATCAATCATACATAAGGGGCCACAGTTCACGTTGCTTCTGGTCTCCCAGAAGTTCAAATCTCAGCTACTGTGGAGAGAAAAGCACTTGAAATTTTCTAACAGAATGAATTATAGAGGAAAAAATATGCTCTTATTTGTTTCTTTGGGGCTCATAATGTTTTTTTCACCTGTATTGTGTGAAGCAGTGGAGCAGAGTGTGGGTACAATCATGCGATATTAAGAGATCATGTTAGCCACAGTTCTTGCCCAGCTGCTTACCTGAGAGGTGTGGCTGCTTGTAAGGCAGGATATGTTTCCATATCCTTCAGTTGCCTAAAGAACAAGGAAAGATTTTAAAGTTGTCTTTAAAAATATACAGAATAAGATTCTGGAGTATGTAGTAGAGGGACGTGCCTTCACCAACAAGAGAAAGTGAACTGCGCAACCCAGGAGTTCTCCATCTCAGAGTTAAGTGGCTATTAGTAGTTGTGTCATTTGCCACATTTTTAACATTTATGGACTAAAGACAAGTTGTGGTGCATTTTCTAGCCTCTCAGCACAGTGCAAGCTCTCTTTGAAACTCCTCTAGGCAGAAATATGAACCAATCTCAAGAGAGCTAACACAATAAAAGCTTATCATGGCCCTGTCTCTTTAAAGGACCTCGGCACATAATTAAGTCAAAATAAAAGTTTCCTCCCTCTCCTCCTCCTTTCAATAAAAGTAAATTGCCTCAAACTATTTAAGCCCCCCAGTTCGTTTAAATTTAAAAAGGGAGCCCTTGTCTATCTATTTCTTTCACTCACTCCCACCTCCTTCTGCTAAAGACTGGCTGGGGCTCTAAACCTGCCAGCTGGGCTGAGAAATGGTTAATCGTCGTTGTGGAGGAGCAGCTTTTAATGAACTATTGAAGAATGATACATTGATGGAGTAATGGGAGTTTAAGTCGCTCTGTAATGAAACAGGTTCTCAGCGCGGACCCATTGTGGTGTAAATACGGCACGTCTCTCCCACTGTTTGGTCAGGGCTAAATAGCAGAGGCCAGAGGGGGGTCAGCTTATGGGGTCTCCGCTTTAGTTAATCAATCTGATTGGATTAGGGTCACTGCGATCCCTAATAATGTCAAAGGTTATGCCAAACTGGATTAAATGCTTTGTTGGGGAGGGCTCGGATTCTTTCAGCTTTCACCGACGGGGCTTGTTTATTAGAGTTTAACACTCGTGCAACCTTTGGAAGCCACTCCGTCCCTTTTTTCATACGTCGGGGCATTTGCCGGCATGCAAGGGGGCTTGGACGAGCCAGGGCGGGTGGCTTTGTCAAGCGTCTGCACCCGTCGGATGTGCCCTCTGAGGACATATATCAAATTCCCCACTGGACAAATGAGAGTCTAATGGGTGAAGCAGAGGCTCAGGGACATAAATTAATTCTGGAAATAATTGTTGGCCATTGATCATGCTAGAATGGAAAAGACCAGAGACACAGAAGTGGTGGAGTGCCCAGGTTCATGCCCTCCTGGCATAGCCCCCTTCCCGCCCAGCAGAGACAGCCTTTTTGGTACATCTCCTGCCTGAGCAGTTATCAGGGTGGGTATGGCATGAAATACAGTGGATTTGAGACCACAGAATTGCTTTGGCTGGGTAGATGTCTTGCCTTCCAGCACAAATCAAAGTGGGATGAGATGTCATCCACGGTGATCATGAATCCTAAAGAATTGTTGTTATGTCTACTCCTGATGTCACTGCAGAGGACACAGACTGTAAATACAGCAGAGTGTACTTCAGAAAATGATGGCAAACCGTTTCCTTGAAGGACATCTTGCAAAGGAACGGGCAGCAATAATAGTGTATGATTGATACAGATATGAAATCACTGGATCCCAAATGCCTCTACCCTCCTCCCATTTCCCTCCTTCCCTTAGTAGCATGTTCATTGCATGTTTAAGACCTGTCAGGACTGTCAGACTATCCAAATTTCTTTCAAGATGCAGACTGGAGTATTTCACCTCAAGACTTCTGGAACGAAACCAAAATCTGAATTTGACTAGGACATCTCTTCCCAAAAGTTGTCTTGTCTTGACATACCACCAAGAGATAGAGGATCTAGCACTCCTTTTAGTAGTTTCCTCATTTCATGTGCAGCACTGCTCTGGCCTTGACAACCACTCACTATATTTTTCCTTGCTAGATTCAGGATAACTCTCATAGAGCAGGGCATTGTCTTTGTGATTTACACTTCATAAACAGGTCAGTCATCAATATCCTGCTAAGCTAAACATGTTGCTTGGGAGAACTTCTGACGTTGCTCTCCACCACAAGAAATTAAAAAGTTGAAACTGAGGCCCGCAGAAGAGCCATGAGTCAGCAAAGTTGGGTGCGTTATGTCAGACAGTGAGACAGGTCAAGGGAGTTCCATCTGATGCTGGGGTCCTCTGGGCATGATTCATTCGATGCACTGTAGACATCTACGGTTAAATTATACACACCCTGAAGTTTCTACATCTCTCCATCAATCCAGGGAGGGAATCCAGGGAATCCAGCTCTCTGGTGAGAAGACTCCTGCTCCCATGGACCACATGAGGGGCAGAACAGGCATTCGTCTAGCTCATTAGGGATGTGGGATTCAAGTCACATCTAGTATTTTATGGGATGCTGGCTGCTGTTACCTTTGAAGCTAGGCTTAATTTGGATTCTTGATCTTCTGGAGATAAGCCCCATGTCTCTTCTCTCTTAAGAATGCCAAGATGTAGCTATGTTGATGTGTTCACTCTTTTGTCCCTGTCAACTTGTGCCTAACAAAGTCCATGTGAGTTTTTCCCCAGGTTTATCAGGAACAGAAAAAAGACTTCTAAATTCAGTTATAATACCTTGGAGACACAAGTATCCATATTTTGTTTTCTCGTTGTGTTGTAACAATACCACTCCACGGGCTCTCAGATAGAGCTGATCTCATCTACTAAAGTTAAATGTCGAAGTCTGAGCTAGTCACCCCAGGCTCCCTTTGTAGTCAGTGGAGAGCAGTTGGTATCTCCAGAGAGCAATTCATCTGACCTATCTTAGACACCTATCTCAGGATAACATGAATCATACTAAGATGTTTATTTCTCTCCATTGACTATAGAGGGAGCCTAGGGCTACAAGCTCAGACTTCCATGTGCACTTCTTAGAGGCCCATTTTGGGGGGCAAGTAGCTCCCACCCACCTCTGCCTCTCTCCTGTTAGAAAGCAGTCCTGCCATCCCGCCTGTGTTGGAGAGGCCATTTTAGTAACGTAGGAATATGGCACCGAAAAGGATCTCCTGGACCACTGACTACAGACAGTCCCTTGCTATTTCAGGCATAATCCCATCCCATAATGTCTTGCATGATTTAAAATTAAGATGTTTAGCAGACCTCATCATATTTTCCTGATGGCATTCTGGCATCTCAGTTGTCTCTGTGCCAAATGCTTCCCCCCCCTTCCCCTACTCTAGATCAGACTTCTCCACTTCTGCAATAAAGTAAGGCATGAGCAGAAAGCCACAAGATACTGATCCATCCAGGAGGTTAGTTACATGTAGGAGGTACTCTCTGCTCTCTCATGAAACTCTTCCCAAGAGGATCTGATTTCCAACCACACCCCGTCTACCTCTCCGCTAATGGCAATTTGGGCAGCTGCCCTGGTATCAACAACGGAGATCTACAAACTCTACCCTGTAACTATGGGGAAGGAAACTGGAAGGATCAGGATTGAAAATGTGACTATGCAAGCTCCACTCAGCCATCAAGATGCATAAATACTGTAGGCCAGAGATTTGCCAGTGCTGCTGAGAAAAAAGACTGGCAGCTCCTGGCTCGGGACAGAAGCATCAGTTGTGCTCGGTGTCAGTATAAATTGAGCGTGGAGCTGGGGATTACTTCAGGAGACGAGACAGTAATAAGCGCCAGTATATCACAGCACTGCCTGATCCTGTGTTCCAGCCCACAGGTACAGAACAGCTCATATCCATGGCTGCAGCGTTTCTGAACTGACTTTA
This sequence comes from Netta rufina, assembly GCF_964035555.1. NCBI lineage: Eukaryota > Metazoa > Chordata > Aves > Anseriformes > Anatidae > Netta > Netta rufina. Next base: position 2,861,481 of record NC_140124.1, read on the forward strand.
CTCACCTCGCTCAATACCAGCAGCAGCTCTGGAGAGGAATTGGGTTTTGGGGAGGTCTGTATGGGCAGTAATCACCCCTCTGGTTTGTAGCCCATGTCCATACTGGGAGATTAGTAGCTTCCACAGAGCCTTGGCAAGAATAAAGTTGCAATAAAAGCAAACATAGATGCCAAGGGAACTTGCCAATGTGTTAGTCCTTCAACCTTTGGGAGCAGGATACCCATGACGTGGCTAAGGAGCTCCTTGTCTTAATGCTGGGGCTGCCGGTAGGGCCAGGTCAGCATCCAAAGGGATCACTTCAGCCACTTGTGACTTGAGTGGTGTACGAGGACAAGCACTGAGCAGCCCTCTGGTACCACAGGATAGCACCCAGCAGACCATGGTTAACATCACGTCTGGCTGCATTTGCCTCTCCAATCCCAGCATGAATAGGTGAGACAGCTGGAGGCTGCCCTTGGTCTGTGTTCGGTGGGCTTAAGTGTAGTTAGGGTTTCTTAGCAAGAGGTCCTGACCTTATCACCTCTCCACCTTCAAAGTGATCCTGGGATAAAGACCTGGCTCTTGTGCCTCTGCAGAGCCCTCTGAGCCCGTATAAACAGCTCCCTTCTGCAGCCAACACCCAGACAGAGGCTGCAAACCCGGGAGAGTGCCGATGGTGAAAAGGAAACAGCAGCAACGCCAGGAGCCGATCCTGTTTGCTCGCCGCGCTTCCTCCTACCTCCCACTCCACCAGCCTTCAGCTGTCAGCCCTGACATGGAGATTTTTTTCTGGCGACTAAAACATTAGACAGGGGATCGGGGAGGGGAGCAGGAACAAGACAGCCCGTGGCTACAAAACCGGTGGCGTCTCTCCCGGCGGCGGGAGGCACTGGAAACTTCTGCCTCAGGCAGCATGCACAATGCGATGGGCTGGCAGCGAGCGGGCTGTGCAGTTATAGATTTATTTCCTCCCCCCCTCCTTCCCCTTTCCCTGCTGGGTACATTGCATTCCCCAACTGGGCTCAGGCTGGTTGCAACAAGGAGCTCCCTCTGCCGCATCCCAGTGTGCCAAGTCCAAGCGTGGGAGCTAGTCCTAGACAAAAGGCAACAGTAGAGGGAGCTGATTAGCATCCCTTTGTCCTGGGAGAATCCCGACCCCAAATGGGCCCTCCGCGCGCAACGGGCGGCACAGACACGCACACGCATGGACAGGAGCCAGGAGGGAGAAGCGGGCGGCGGAGGCTCGGTCGCCTCCACCCATAAGGCCACCACGGCAGGCTCAGGGGGAAGGGGACATGGTGGGCTTCAACCCCAAGCACCACATCCCAACCCACCCCTGTGGGATGGGTCCTGAGCTGGGGTCTGCGAGGGTGGCTTTCTTTGGCTGAGGAGCTAGCCATGCGTCTGCTGATATGTACCTAACAGCCAAAACAAGCAAAGTCTGCTGACAAAGAGGGAGCCAAGCCAGTGAATGTGGATTATTTTTTTTCCTTTTTTTTTTTTTTTTTTTTAACCCTGGGAGATGTGTTATAAGCTGTCAGTGCTGAATGGATGCAGGGATTTTAAGGCCAGAAGGGGCTGCAGGACCATCAGGTCAGATCCCTATAGAGCATTTCCTCCTGTTTCTACATGAGCAGATACAGATGGGCAGCAAGAGAAGAAAAACAACATGTAACACTGTCCTGCACACTCTTTTCTGCACGGCAGGGGAATGGATGCACTGCCTGCATGTCAGGGCTTTCTCAGAGTACTGCAGTCGTGTCCATGGCCTGTCTCTCATTCACACACACTTCACAAACCTCCTTGACACCTCCAGTGCAAGGGGCTGCAGAGCAGGATAAAGCCCAGGCGCTTCTCAGCAAGAGATAAGTTAGCATGGTCCCTGTAAAGGCCTGCTAGATACTCCTTGATGTATTAACTTCTATGGTTCCCTGCTCCCTCAGCCTCATCTTTCAGGGAGGACATTCTTCAAAGGAAGGACTTGTCATCCAAGATGCATAGGATTAACAAAGAGGCAGGGATCAGGCTTCAGGGGGAGGGAATTGTTAAAAGGGACTGTTATGACTGTATTTTAGTTGTACCTGTGAATGATGTGCTCGTAGGAGCAATTACAGCCATGTTGCACGGGCTGTTGATTTAAGGCTGAGAAGTGAGGACAAAGCAGGAATGAGAGGATAACAGGGGTGCTACAAAGAAGAGGCATTTTTTTGGACAAAGAGCATGCGATGGGTGAAGCTTAGGTACCTGAGGATTACCTAAAGTGGACCCAAAGGTATTAAGCAGGGAAGTTTCCAGTGTACCATCTCCTGCTCACTCTCAGCATGCTCCCACAGCTCGCTGAGATGCTTCTAGGGAGTGCTGCCCACAGCACATCACTAAGTGGGCCAAAAAAAGAGGACAATAAATATAACAAAATATGGATATGCTTTCAGGAAAAGCTTGAAGGAAGCTGTCGTGGCCTTGTTTTAACTGAAGCTGGAGGCACGGAGGGTGTTAAGAAGCAGAAGGAGGCATGGTGAACATCAGGGAGGCTCTGAAGCTTTGGCTGTAGGTGGCTGTAGAACCTGAAGGCAAAACACAGCCAGAAATCCAGAGACCAGCAAAATACCCTGGGCAATACAGAGCCATCCACAAGGCTTGAGGTGGAACTCAACAATGAATACAGGTCATGAGTGTAGGAATGGAGAGCATCTTCTCCTTTTATTTCATACTAGGGAGACCCATAAAAGGTCATCCGACCCTTCCTGGAAAAGAAAAAACAGTTTATAAAGCATAGGTGTTATTTGGCTGTCTGCTCCAGACTCTCCCTGGGCCAATGACAGGGAACAAGGCAGAAAAGTTCTTATTCTGTCTCTGCTTTTGGCTTTGATAGAGACAGTGAAGCAGGTCCTTGCTCCTCATCATCTCCATTTCCCACGGAGTGCATCACAGAAATGACAGGACACTTCAAAGAGAGTGATACCAAAGTAGGTCATACGCAGGGCCCTGCAGCTCTTGCAACATAATTTGGGTAGTTTTATTGGGCTGCTTATAACTGTTGCTCTCAGGTTTGATCAACGGGGCAGTAATGCTTCACGGAACGTTTCCTGGTAGGCTGCAGTTTGTTGACTAAGCATCTGGCACAATTTCCTTTCCATTATTTCCAGGTGCTAAATCACATTAAATGATAGCTAATAATTATGGTTTATCCTTTCCTAATCATGCTACTTTCCCAGGGAAGCTGTTGCCACAGGGATGTTGTGGGAGTGTGAATGGGTGGGGAGGGCACAAGGAGATATTTCTGTTCACCCGGAGACATAAAAAAGTTGGAGACCCCTTAGGCTAGGCACACAGAATCCAGCACAGGAGATATTATATCTTGTCACAGACATATTTGTTTATTTACTGGGCCAGTTTTCAATCAGAAAAGTCAGCTACATAAAAATGGAGGTGTTTTGCAAAAGCCCCAAAATTTCAAGGCAAAAATGCACAGCTTTGACTTTCTTGTTTTGTTTTGTACGTTTCATCTGAGTTCTTGAACAGAACTCATTTTACTTCTTTTTGGTTTGAACACGATCTTATGTCAAAATAGCAAGTCATTAAATTATCAAAGAAGCACATTGCTGTACACTTAATATTTTATAGAATATTGAAGTGTTTTGATATCATTGAAGCTGAATGATTTCATCTTGTCAAACAAAATTCCAACATTAACAAGATAAAATGCTTCAAGAGCCTATTTTTTTCAGCCTTTTATCACATGGAAACATTCAGACTGTTATATTCTCTGTCTGATTTTCAACACTCTCTCAAAATAAATAAATAAATAAAACCACCACTAGAATTTCCCATAATATGGAAATCTGATTTTTTGGCCCTCATTGCTAGCCTGAGGCATGACATACTCTTCAGATAACTCCTTCATTCTGACAAGCTGCCTAAATCCAAATTCACTGGGAGTGAAGTAACAACAGTGCTCTCCTAAGGACCCCCTAAATTCATAAAGCAGCCTTACAGCTCTATAAAACAGGGGCTGTAATAGATAGGCCCCAAATCCATGGCTCATTCTCCCCTGTTATAAAACAGAGAGTTCCACCAAGAAGATGCTCCAGCAGGAAATTGCACAGATTCTTCTTGGAGAAATAACAAAAGGTGGCAAAGTATTTTAGTGCTGCTGATTCTCGGTGGAGGAAGATGTTTGTGTTCATCCAGCATTTTCAGTTTGCTTTCCTGGCTGCATTTCAGATATAGATTGTTCCACAGCTGGAACTGAGAGCCCTGAGAGGGACAGGTGGGAGCTCTGTGGGGCACAGACAGTCTCTGTTAGATGTTCAGTCACACAGTGGCATGTGATGACATTTGTAATAGCAGTAGCATAAATTACATCTGAAATGAGGAATATTTTGTATATTTATCTCCTCTGAGCCCAGTGTCTTCTCATTCAAAAGTTACTGCACGTCGCTTGTGCCTGAACACATCAATTGTGTTCACTGAAAGCAAGATGCCTACAAATAACAGGTTTTGAAAAGTTCTCTGTGTGACTTTATTATTTATAACTTTGGTCCAACACATTCCCATGTCATGATATTGGTCCTTGTGGACTAGGAAAGAGTTGAGAGAATAGAAATATCATACTACAAAATACTGTGTAGCTCCATTGAGCAAGAAAATGGCATCATGCCTTCTTGTGCTGGTTTTCAGAATGGCAAAAGGACACTGAAGTTTTTGAACTGCTCAGCCAGGACCATGTTTCTTATGTTTCTCCAAACAAAGGAGCTAATAACCAAATGTAAGAATTAAAAAATTTCACTAAAACCTGTCACTCCAACCTGAGCCATTAGTACGTTTGTTCATTATTCATGTTAAGGCTACTGTGACTTCTCTGAAATCATTAAAACAACCTAATGTGAGGCCAATGTTTTCAAAAAGCAAAGAGAAGCAAGAGTGAAAAAAAGTGTTTGCTTTGTGCTTCTTTAAAGAGATCCCAACATATCTCTGTGTTTAACCTGACTTTCCCAGTAGATATTTTAGAAATGGATGATACTGTGCTCCAGCACACTCACCATTACAGCTCTGGCATGAGCCTCATACAACTGTTGTTGGCTGCAAAATAATAGTTAGGCAGTCCTCAGAGGAGGAAAGATGCAATTTAAAAATATATGTATCAGCATTACAGCTCCACTGGCAGAGAAGCTGTAATCATCAGTGTTGCAACTCAGTGAGATCACTGCATCAAGCACTCTGAATTATTACCTACACGTATTTGCCTATTTTATGAGGTTGATCACTACTGTGTTTAACCAAAAGCTAAAAGCGTATCAGGCTTCTCTTGCTAGGGGTGGGTACTGTGCTGTTTGAGAGGCTGTGGGGCTGACTGATAATTTGTCATCCTCTCAAGAGGATTTTGCCCACTGCTGTTTTAGAGTTTCCTTTGATTCCATCACCTCTTCCAGAGTAAGGCAGATGTTCTTCATTCCAACTGGGCAACTGAACCAGGTAACCCGGCTTAAAATGACAGAAGAGCTAGGCTTGGTCCTGATTGGGATCAGATGGCTTGGGATGAATCCCAACACGATAGCGGATCTTCTTCATTCTATGAGCCGTATGTGACATGCATCAGGAAATCCAGGGTAGTGGTGCACCAAGGCTACCTCAGATGATGACGGTGGCTCCTCTGGAGCTGGCCTGGACACGCAAGCCACATCCCAGGCTAACGGCAATACTGAGCTCTCTAGCCCCTACACAGCATAGCCCTGCTGCTAACCACACACCATAGCTGGGGCAAAAAATGTATGCAAAATCTTGGAGAGCCACAAGTGACTCAGGAGCTGCTGGGCAGCCACTCCTGCCTTGCCGGCTTGAACTTTGGCTACTCAGCCAAACTAGTACCCAAAACTGCCTTGAACTTAAGTTACTCAGCCAAACTGCCTTGGCTTAAATACTGTTTTTACTTACCTTAGCTAACTGAAGCTAGCCAGCCTGGGTGAAGTATGTGTCTCCTGTGTGTACAGCTTAGTGGATGGGAGCTCTTCCTTTTCATGCTTGATCTCTAAGCAGCTTTTCTGACTATGGGAATCTGCAAATGGTGGGTGGGCATTTTGCTTTTTAAGTTAAATATATTTACTTAACAGGACTTCAAGCTTCAGAGACTGACATGTTGCACTTAGTATTAAAACAAGGGCAAATACAGGCTCTGAAACGTGAAGAATCCCTGCAAGAACTCACCAAAATCTTTGCTCTCTAGAGGAGATCCCATCTCCAGGGAGGAGAGGAAACCTATTCTCAGCTCTGCTTTGCTCAGCTCTGTTCACAGTCCCTGAGCTCTCTGCAGGCTTGCACCAACCCCTAAAATCAGCACCAAAGTTGATGGTGCTGCCCATAGTGCCTATGTGTATCCAGAATACCAAACATAGCAACTAGAATAAAAGTACACCAAAATCTGCACCATAGCCAAGAAAAATACCAGAAAAAAAAAAAAATGTATATGTTCAAGAAAGGCAAGCGGATGGAGAGAAACAGGAGTGATTTATGGGCAGCAGATAATATTTATTTCCAGAAGTGGCAGTGTTCCACTGCTAGATAGTATGGGATGGAGTATGCTGGATGACCCAACGTCAGCATCTCCAGCTGGCTGACTTCCTCCCACACCAGGGCATCCATCAGCCTCCACAACACTGGTGGCCAGTGATAGACCCAGCATGGGAGCTGAATTTCTGAAGTATACCATTCATCTGAGGAGCAACCGTGTGGTCAGTCCTAAGCCAGGAACCAGACCCGATTTCCTTTAACCCACTGACAGCTTTCCACCCTCCCCAGCTCACATCCTTTGTGAACACATGCAAAGGCTCCATATCCCCTTGCCAGTTGCTTAATCCATTCCTTCCCGCCCCACTGCCAATACAATAATGCCCCACTGAGGAGACCCACCCACCAGGAAATCCCCCTTTAACACCCTGCAAAGGAGCAGCCAGATTTATCTCTGCTGCTCTTCTGGAAAAGTAAATGAGGACTCATCGGCTGTAATCCCCCCTTCAGATTTCAAGATGAGGCCTGTGTTCCCGTATTAGCATTTCTAACAGCTTCTACGTGTGTACTGCAAGGCACAGAGGTAAATCACGTACCGGCACATACTTCAGGTGCCCTGCTATCTCTCTCTGGAGACACAAATGGCTGAGCCTTTGCAACAAATTCATAAAAATGCCTGAATGAATTGAGTTAAATGGGCTTGGAGATCTCCCTGAGGAATGAATGTCATGATTCATCCGCAGCCTGCTGCTAGAGGGTTTGGGGACTGCTCCTTACGTGTGGTGACACACGGCATTGCCACAGGCCTCGTTTTGAGCGTGGCAGCAGTGACTTCCTTGGAGTGGGTAAGGAACAGGTATTCCAGCTGGAGGAAAACTGATATTTCTGCAACTGGAATGACAGCAAGGCCTTTCAAGACTTCCACAAGTCTTGAGAAGCCTTGACAAGGTCTCCAAAACATATGGGCAGATGTCATCCACTGAGCAGATGAAGGCTCAGGGTGAAGGTGACCATTTAAGATGTCAGTGACTGAACATTTCTTGCTGTTTTTGAGGCTTTGCTGTTTCATGATGGAAGTCTTAGGTTTGTTAAAGAGCTCCAGGAGGTGTTTTTGTGGTTTCTGATGGGCAGTAGGAGGCTGGGAAGGGATAGAGAGGTCACAGGCCTCCACCAGAGCTGACTGGTGTGGCAGCCCCTTCTGAGCCACACAGCGTTTTATGTCCCCCCTGTTATACCATGCTGTTATACCACGCACCCTGAGCACAGCACAGCACACCCAGCCTTCCTGTGAGGAGTTGTCCCAGGCAGGCTTTCGAACTAAACCTCTATTACACAGTTACCTGAAATTCCTGGAGACCGGATTTTCTGACCAAGGCTGTGAATCAGATCTGGATGATGCTAAACTATAGATTGTGTGATTTGATCTCAGCCTTTTCCCAAGACCCAGACTGAATTGGTCCTCTTAGGATAAGCAAATTCCAATGACTTTTGCTGTGCTGTTTGGGCTAGTTTTTGCCTTCTTTTTTTGCTTTGTCCCTGCCTACCTGGAAGTAGGAAATACTAATATATCTGCTAGACTCCTGAATCACATTGTCCACTAAAGAGACTTGTTGGGCCATGCAATATGCAAGCCCAAGAGTTTTTACACCTCCCAGCTAACTCTGGAGACACATCCATTTGGAAGGATGCATTTTCAGGCCCATAGACGTCAGAAACTTTGTTGTGCCAGCACAAATCCCAATTCCTGTTTCCATACTCAGTCCTGCAGCAAGCCTTTTTGCTGGCAAGTCTGGAGCTGCACTGAAGACGTGAGCCATTTGCATGATTAAAGGTTGCAGGACCAAGCTGATTAGAAAGATTCAGCAAATTCTCCAATCAGAGCACTAGCACAGATCCACTAGGTGAGGAGCTGGCTCTGGGTACGTAGCTGGCTTCTCCTCAGAGACACAGAGCAACTTCCACGGGTTTCCACTGAGAGCTGGAAGTTATCAGCTTCTCTCAGCATTGATCTCTGCACCTGCAGAGCGAATGCCTGTAAATATTGTTGTGGGTTTAGTGGCTTTTTCTTTCTAATATCAAAACCTGCTGCTTTGATTAGAGGTGGGGAGAGGGGAGGTGGAATCTGACACTGTTTTCTGGCATTTAGTCTCTAATTAGAATATTCCCTTTGGGTATTTAAAAAAAAAAAAAAAAAAGATATTAAATTGGCCCAGATTTTTTTTTATGAATAACACTTTAATTAAATTTTTACGTATTAAATGTGCAACAATTGAAATAGACAAATAGCACGAGTGTTAGTCATGTGTAAGCAAAGGGATGAATCAGCCGAAGACTGCGTATGTTACAACACCCTCTCTCTCCGAGGGCACATGTGAGATGCTGAAAGGCAAAGGAAATTATCCAGGAGAGATGGAAACAAGTAAGAAGAGGGAGCATAGGAAAAGGCCAGGAGAAAAGAGGGGAACCCACTGGGATTAATAAGGTAAGGGCTCCCTCACTTATACCATGACTCAGGCACAAGTCACGGAGTGAAGGGACCTGAGCTCTGCTCCCAGCTCAACTTCACAGCATTCTCTCCTCTTCCTCTCTTTCTTCCACTTCCACCTCCTTTGCTTTACCTGGGTTAGTTTAGTGAGTTCTCCTCCATGTCCACTGAAATCACCGCTGGGTAATGGGGTTCAGCCTTAGGAAGAGCAGTCTAACGGTGAGGGCAGTGAAGCACAAGAACAGATTGCCTGGGGAAAGGGTGGGAGCTCCGACCTGGGAGGTTTTTGAGAACAGGTTAGACAAACGTCTGTCAGGGATAGTTTAGGCAGACAGGATCCTGCCTTTGGGCAGAAGGGTGCAAGGTCCAGGTCTGATTTTGATGATTTTGAGGTTTTCTGGAGCAAAGGCTGAGCCTGCCAGCCTAACTGTAAGGTGCCTGCCTTTCAGAGCAGAGCTGACTTCAGCAAGGGCTTCTAGACATCAGCATCATTCAAAATTACAAGAAGTGAGATGTTTCAGTAGGAAAAGTAGGCTTTTCTGTAGAAAAAGTTATAGCTTCTATAACAAGAGTCACCCCCAATAACATTCGCTTAACTTTTCTGCCATTTCCATGATATTACGTAAAGGTTTCTCTGATTTATACCAGGCCAAGAGGAGAATCATGCCTCGTGTTGTTTTGCTGATGGCCAAACTTTTACTTTACCAGATTTATTCAGTAACTGATTTTCAAAGACATTTCCTAAGGGTTCTTGGTTGTTCTTTTATTTTTTTCACACTTCACATCTCATCTACCTCCACTCATTACATAGGGCAGCAGCAGCTTTGCCACCAAGGGAGCTTACATTTAATAGCAAGAGAGGAATCTTTAGCAGCTCCTATCCCAAGAGGCCATAGGATGCGTGACTTTGATCTACTGCTGTAAGACAGGCAGGGATGAAAGCGATGTGCACTGCCAGTAAACCCTTGAGGTACTGGGTTCCTCCAGCAGTTTGGTAAATGCCTTCTGCTCCTGCTGAAGTCACCAAAGACCATGTATGCAGAACAGGTCATCACCCTTCCTTCCCATCCAAGTTAATGTGCTGGGTGAGGGGTCATGTGTCGTTCCCACCAGCTCTGGAGTGCCCACACCCATAGCTGTGGGGTGTGGATGCCCTTTGACAACCTGTACCAGAGCTTCAGGAGCGTTTAGAATGCAAAATCAGGAATAACATCGTGACCAGTTGTCAGATATGAAGGCAGGGTTGACACATGAGCAAACTAGCACTGAGCGAATTAAAAGCAGTTAGGATAAGAAGTAGAAGCTGGGAGTTGCAAGTTTCCTTGCTTGGCAAAGCTCTGGACCAGACTTGTAATGCAAAAGAGAAGAAGAAACTATAGCAGTGATGTATAGCCTGAGGAAGAGAATGCTTCATCAAAGCAAATATTATCATTTGGCTTAAGATGGGTTAACATAGACAAACCCAGAGACAGAGGTGGAAGCTGGAACCCTACATCTCTCCTGTGAAACCAAACCCACAGCACCTGCCTCTTCTTTCCACTCACTCACAACCTTTTTCAAAGAGCCCTCCATCACCACCTGGCGGTTATGCACACTCTGGGTGCTCATCGTTTTCCTTGCCTGGGAGGGTAAAACCCATGTGCAGTTCAGGCTAAGGGATCATCTCCATAGGAGAGAGCATCTCTGTAGTCTGCACACTTCGAGCTCCGCTCACCACGAGGGCTGGCGAGCGTATGACACGGGGCTGGGCGAGAAAACTGCTTCTCTCTAATTAGGTAGGTGGGTGTTATTTGAGCATAAGAAACCTGGGCAAAATAATGTAAGCACAAGATTAATGAAATTGGCTTGCCTTATGAATACAAATGATGGTTGAGAAAGAGTTTTCTGGAGGTGTTTGGTATCCTTTGCTTCGACAGCAGGGTTTTTTTGGTTTTTGTTTTCTTATTCTTTTTTTTTTTTAGGTCAGTTAGTTATCTCATGCTGCAACAACTCTGCTGCAGTTTTGATTCTGGGAAAGATCATGTAGCAAGAGACTGAGGCTTGGCACTACCAACAGCTGTCCACAATTTTGAAATTGTTTTGGGGTCACCGGCTCAAAAAGCTGCGTAACACAGTGAAACACAAATTGTCATCTCTGTGAGCTTCTTGGAGGGCATCAGAAAACCTATACCATTCTCCCAACTTTGGCTGGATATTCAGGCTGGAAACAGCAAGCATGTGGCTCTTTTCCACACCACAGGATGAGAACTGCATGGCACCCACCTCACCGGTGTAGGCACAGGCACATGGGTGGACAGCTGCCCATGACAAGTAGTCCACTCATGTTGGTGGAAGCAAGCTAGACACTTTGTGTGAGAGCTTCAGCGGTTTAAATCACAAGTAAATACAAAATATGAGGTTTTTATTCTTGACATTATTACTGTCCAACCTATAGCTATCACTTGACAGTGAAGCTGAAGGAGAACTTCATCTATCTCATTGCTGTGCACTTATATTCACCAAGAGCTCTTTGCATTATGTTGAATATGAGAGATTGCCAAGTATCCACTTTTCATGTTCTTGCTCAGCTTCCCCATTCAAACCAATGACACATTTTCAGTTCAGCAGAATAGAATCACAGAATGGCTCATGTTGGAAGAGACCTTAAAGACCATCCATTTCCAACCCCCTGCCATGGGCAGAGATGCCTCCCACTAGATAGGTTGGCCAGGGCCTTATCCAACCTGGTCTTGAACACCTCAAGGGATGGGGCATCCACAACTTCTCTGGGCAATAATAGGATAACTCTCACAATAGCTAAAATGAACCATTATTAGGACATGCATGCAGTAGAGAGTGAGCTCCTGTTTGAAAGCACCATGGTGCAGGTTCTTTTCTTCAGTGTTTAAGTACTAAGACCCATTTCTCAGTGTCCAGGCCCAAGACCGGGGTAATTTGGGATCGGTCTCTTCTCCCAAGCACCAAGTGATAAGAGAAGAAATGTCCATAAGTTGCACAAGAGGAGATTTAGGTTGGATATAAGGAAAAATCTTCTTCATTGAAGGAGTTGTGAGTTATCGGAAGAGACTGCCCAGGGAAGTGATTGAGTCCCCATCCCTGGAGGTCTTCATAAAACATACAAATGTAGAACTTAGGGACATGGTTTAATGGTGGACTTGGCAGTGTTAAGTTAAAGGTTGGAGTACATGATCTTAGAAGTCTTTTCCAAACTAAATGTTTCTCTGATTCTAGAATTCTACGACCATATTTCACAGACTTTTCTTAGCAAAACTGCCATAGCACAGCGGTGTATTGCCATAAGATCTGTGGGGACAAAATTCAAGGTCTGCACACTGTTGGCCAGCAGATGTGTTCATGGAGGAGCACAGCTATTTCCTTCAGAAAAGGGTGGTGTAGTTCTGTTCTTGAGGTTACTGCTCTGGCTGGGTAAACTGCTGGATTTGTTCATTTGCACACCCTTAGAAGATGTGCTCCATGCTGTAATGTCCTCACATGCACTCCCCTGTGATGGACAAGTACAGAACTGAATACTGCTTTAGACAAGTGTTCAATATATTTAGCTCCCTTTTCCGCTTGCAAATTGTACAAGAGTTTCAACTATAATCAGAATATCTGTCATCCAGAGCTTATCTCCTGGCTTATAATTGCTTGTAAATCATCCAGTCTGTGTCCCGGGCTTTGCAATTTTCTTATTCCTCTCTGTCTAAATAGATGTGCAGCCCCATTGCTTCAACAGCTAGCTGAGTCCTCGAGTGCTTGGGATTAGAGAGCAGGAAGAGGATGATTGCTCTCCATTCCACAGGTGGGCAACTGAGGCAGGGGCAGGGCACATGAGCTGCTCTGAAATCATGTTTTTTAAAACTGAGACCCTTATTCCTCAGGAACCACAGATCCAGCCTCCAAACCATGCTTCCTCTCATGAGCTATTTATAAAGCAGCTTTTGTTGTGCTCTTGGAGCTGCACAAAACATTTCTGCCTCCCCAACAGGGTGAAACTGAAACCCACAAAAAAAAAAAAAAAAAAAAAAAAAAAAGAGAGAGAGAGATTGCCAAAGCCTGCTGGGGGGTGAGCAGCTCCCCTGCAGTTCCACCAGCACCCAAACTCCCTCCCTTCTCCAAATTGAGCCTGCAAAGCAAAAACTTCTGCAAGCCAAAAAAATTGCTTAATTGCCTCAAATTGATTCCATGGTTTTATTAAGATATTTGCCCAGCTCTATTATGGTTAATTATTTGTATTACAGTAGACTCTGAGGCCCCAAGCAGAGATCAGGGCCCCATTGTGCTAAATACTGTACAAGCACATAATAACAAAATCACTCCTTGCCCCAGATAGCTTACAATTAGGTGGAAAGCTGCAGTGGAAACATACCACAGCTGGTGTGAACACCTTCTGGGAGAGACTAACGTGGATTTCCAAAGCCAAAAGGGACCCTGGTGAGAGCATGGGCTGCTCTCATTTTGCATGCTCCCTGCAGCCCCTCTTTTCTTGCTGAGCGCTGGTGGGAAAAATCAAGGGAGAATGTAGCCCAGCAGAGGAACCCCCTCCAGCCCCAGGCTTCGTGGTGGGATGGGGGGAAATAGAGGAAAGAAAAAAGGGGAGAAAAATGAGTTCCTGTGCAGTTTTTCCCTTTGCTTTTTGTTTCCATGCATCCCTAAGCTCTAGGCTTAGACGCTGGGCTGTGGGAGGTTCATGAGGGAGCTTGTTTCCCTGGGGATTTCCAGCCTCATTCCGCAGAAGCAACGCGTTCCTCTGTTTAGGTGAATGCTAAGAGGAGCACACAGCTCTCACCCAGCCTCGCAGAGACCCCGTGCCTTCGTCTGCTCCCCAGCCAGGATAAGAAAGATAAGCAGAAACACAAACAGGGACCCTACACTTCTCTTTTCCCCTCCTCTTGCTTGCACCCCAGGTGCTGCTCAAGCTCTGGGTGCAGCTCAGCGCTGCTTCGGAAGCACCTTGCATCGCCCATCCCTTTCCCGTACTTTTCCCTGTGTTGCAATCCAGGGTTGAGAGGACTTGAAAAACAGCAAACTGTAGGCAAAAAAAATGGGAAAATCCAATTGTTCCCAAACACTAAGCTCGAGCCTCAAGCAGAGCGGGAAGCTCCAGAGATAACTCGGTGTCTGTGTGTGTGTGTCTGTGTGTAAAACGGCCTTGCAGAATCCCCCAGCTTTAGCGAGGCTTTGAAAAAGATCTGGGTGGTGATTCAAAATCCAGGTTATGACCTGTGACCTTTGGATGAGAAATTGTTGCCATTTAGGATGTGTTAGGAGGTCCATCCTTTTCATCAAATGCGTGTTTCTTCTTGCTGCGGGAGGCAATCACACCGGTATATCATTAACTCGCAGAAAAGGAGGCTGTAAAAGAAGTTGATGGGGGACCTTAGCCCACACCCTGCTGGGGTCTGCTCGGAGCACAATATCCCAGCGACCATGAGATTAAGCTAAAGAGAAAAGTGAAAATGCTTTTCACGATTCACACGCCCTTTAGATTGTTTTATTAAACCATTTGAATAGGGATTTCCCTTTCGGCCGACAACGGGGCCCGGCCAATGCATAGTTCTAGGTTGCTATGACTTAGTTGGTGCTGGCTAATCACAAGTGAGGGCAAATTTCATATAAAATATCTGGGGCCATTGTCAACCTAATGCAGCGTGACAGTGCCAGCACAAAGGGGGATTCATTCACCCCAGCAGGTAATAAGGACGATTTGCCATACCAACCAGGCAGTCTCGAGGGGGGCTGTCAAATACGATCAGAGCAGCGAAATGGAGCCTCGCATTCCATTCTCAGGTGGGCGAAGGCAATCCTTTTGTTGGTCCATGTTGCTTCTGATAACAGAATACAATTATTTTTTTTTTCTTCCCCATATCCTTTTGACCAGCGGGGCTGTTTTGCATAGTGGTCTTTGGGGCTCGCCTTTTTTTCTTGCCTTTTTTTTTTTCCAGGCCAGGAGGGACCCCGGTGAACCCTTTAACCTGGAAGGCGCCTCAGAGAATTTCAGCCCAGTCCTTCCCCGCTCCTTTTCCGCCTTCCCCTTTCATTAAGGACT
This sequence comes from Netta rufina, assembly GCF_964035555.1. Classification (NCBI taxonomy): domain Eukaryota; kingdom Metazoa; phylum Chordata; class Aves; order Anseriformes; family Anatidae; genus Netta; species Netta rufina. Next base: position 2,876,498 of record NC_140124.1, read on the forward strand.
CGGTCCTGCCACAATGAGCGTGGTGTATCTCTGCTAATAACCCCCAATTGGCACACAGCTTCCTTTTGTCTAAAGCCTTCCAGGGACATCAGGCCGTTGGGGAGACAAGGGCTCTGGGTAATTCGAGGGGCTGTGAGGAGCGCACTGTTTCAGGACTCGAGACGGAGATGAAATATTCAGAAGAAGGCATTTAAGGAGGTTAGGGGGGATCAGCCACCCAGCGTTTCACACATGACCAAGCCAGCAGAAAGACAGATAAAACGTGCTTCGGTTGAGCAGGGTAGGTAGGGAGACATACACGGTAACGATTAGATCGACAGAGAGATAGGGCGATAGGGAGAGCGATAGGGGATGTTTGCTTTGCAGGTATCAGACATGGCTTACTGATACCAGGCTGTCCTGCTGATTTGCCTATCTTGGGGGTCTGGTTACCTGCGATCACCTGGGGTTATTTTGACAGCGGCTAATTGTCAGGAGCATTCCAGCCCCCAACCCGCTCAGGCGGGCAGCGCGCACCGGCCCTGCTCCCAGGCTGTCCATGATCTGCCTCTACCTGTTTGGGATTGCAGGTTGCAGCCCTGGTGTGCTGGATGCAAGGGCAGCCATAAGCAACTAGCAGCCAAAAAGAAAGAAAAAAAAAATGTTCACATGTTTTAGGGGAACTTGGCCTTCAGGATTTTACAAGCTGTGTTAATCCGACCTCCTTCAATCCAGCGTTCCCTCTTATCTGTATCGCCTTCATGTTCCCTGGCAGGAATTGCCCATTTAATAATTTCCCTCCAATGATCTGAATCACAGCTAATCTGATCAAATGTCTTTTTAGGGCCTTTCATCTTCCCAGGGATGTGTTGACACTAGCTTGCTGGTTCAGAGGAAACAAGAACTCAATCAGAACTTCGTTCAAAACACAGATGGGACCCAAACCTAACCTTTCCTTTAAGATATGCAAAAGTGTGGTTAGCTTCTTGTTATTATGCTTTGCATTTGCATAAGTCTTTGCATTTTGAGGCCTGATTTTTAAAAGGATAAAAAAGTCAAACAAACCCTGGAGCTGGATTTTGATGAGAAACAGCGCAGAATCAGCTGGGCACGGAGTTGGCATGGCTTTTTGGGAAGAAGGGCAGAGGCTGTGGTGTCACACGCAGCCCAACATGGGCTGTGGAATCTGCTCCACTCGTGGGTGCTCCAAAGACTGGCGTGGGAGAGCTGCATTTCTTTCACCCCATTCTGGGGTTAGACCTGAAAGTCTTGATTACCTGCAGCCCCCAAGGACTGGGGTTTTTGCAAATCAGGCTTCTCTAGACTCAGAGAGAATCCCACTTAGGAAATGCTGCTAACAACTAAGGGACCCAAGATAAACCTTACAAATGCATCAGGTATTTGGGTTTTACAAGCATATGGCTCCAAACCATTCAAATCAGTCTGTAAATCTATGCTGAGACTGTGATCCTACAAAGAAATGGTAGGGGAATGGACTCAGTGAACCTCCTGCATCCCTTTAGATCTGCAGTCATTTAGATTGCTCTTGCCCAAGGGATCTCATGCAATCATACTCTTCTGGAGAAGACTGATGACGGTTTGCATGGCTCTAGATGCATCTTCCCTGTGCAACACAGGGCTGCTCTGCAAAATCCTAGGGCTACTGCCAAGACCTGCAGCAGCTATAAGCCCAGATGAAGTGCTGATAAGAAGGCCTACACAGCTCAGCACACTGGCAGGTTGAGGTACTGATGTTTTCCTGCAAGGCCTTATGCAAGAGGAGTGATCCAAGCATGAGCATCATTCCTAGGGTAACTAGGCATCATGCAGGGTGAAGAGAAAAATCTTCTCTTTTGCCCTTCTCCTCCATAATATTGTAGGCTGAAAGGATACTCAACAATACAGCTGTAGGGTATAAATTGAACTTTCTGTCTCATATGGACAGTTTGCCAGATCTGGTCTGAGGTGTTAGCCGATAGTTAGCCAATCCCTGAGCGTTTCATTATGTGGCATGAGATATTAATTTTGTGCATTTTTGCAAATGGGGAAACTGAGGAAATGTTACTAAGTTGCTCGTGTCCAGAGGGGGACTTTGTTCAGCATTTGTAACAGCACCGGGTGATGCAGTCACTGGGCTCTGATCTTCCTGTAGTCTTCCTGAAGCCTCCAGAGCCATCTCAGAGTCACAACAAGGACTTAAACAGCCTCCTTCCTGACTGGCACTGATGTGAAGAAAAGTCAGAACCAGGGCACTTGGCTATTTGGTGCTTAGATTTGGAGGGACACCAAGTAAAGAAATTAAAGCTCTAAGCAAGCTCAGGATCTCTTCCTACTGCTTTGACTTTGAAAAATGTTTTATAGTCAGTATAAGTTTAGCCAGTATGAATATAGCACATGCTGCTGAGTTTGGGAATGGGCTCTACTTCACTCTCCCTCCAAAAAGCCTGGCTTGCCCCCTGCTTTTTCAATCATAGAATCATAGAATCAGAATCATTCAGGTTGGAAAAAACTTCTAAGGTTGGAAAAGACCTCTAAGATCATCTAGTCTAACCTAGTCTAACAACATCTTGTCCAACCTAGTACTAAAGTTCACCACAAAAGGAGGGTACTAAGTTCTAAATCTATAAATTTCTTGAAGACCTCCAGGGCTGGTGACTCAACCACTTCCCCGAGCAACCTATTCCAATGGTGCACAACCCCTACAGTAAAGAAATTTCTGCTAGTATCCAACCTAAATCTCCCCCCTAATCTTTGTGTTGAGGTAAGGCCAACATCCAAGGCCTTCACTTGCTCCTCAGCACCTTTCGGGATGGAAGATGCATCTTGAAAAACAAGCAGAAAGCTTGGCAAAAGCATCCCCTTTCACTGTAGTAAGGGGATAATTGAGGAGACTTCAGTGGCAGGGCTGGAGAATCTGTTGCAGGACATCAATGCATTGAGGTTGGCAGGACTGGTTTGGGGGACATGAATGCTGGAAACAGGGGACTCTCCAGAGAAAAGCAAAAGGAAGCTTGAAGCTGAGCCAGCCAACTTATGTAAAATCCTTTCAGTTGGTTTATCTGAGATAGGATCCTCTATTGCTACAATCGGGAGGAATGTGGTGAAACTGAAGCTCGCCTGCCTCCGAGGCTGTGAGAGCCAATATTTTGTTTCCAACGTTCCCAGTATTTTCCCCACAAGCAATGTCAGGCTCATAGCAGCCGTGACACCTCTGTGATCCTCCTCCTCCTCCTTTACTATGGGAACAATGCTTGTTCCCCTCCAGCGCTTGGGCAGCAGGCAGCATGGATGGATCTGTCAGCCAACATGTGCCAAGGGGTTCCCTGTTCTCTGCTTTCACCTGGTGCAGTGCCAACATTTAATAGTTCTGATTGGCAAACCATTTGCTTCTTTGTCAACATCACAAAAAAAAAAAAAAAAAAAAAAAAAAGCAGCGCTTTCAAACATTTTTTCACCTTTCCTCCTCCTTTCCCTGGGGAAAAACATGTCCTATGATCTGAGATATGACCCTTCACATCCCTCCTTATCAGACTTTGAGGAAGGGATTGGTCTAGTGCAAAGAGAACATCAGAAGGTGGGGGACATCATCCCCATGTCCTGAACCCTCGGTTCTTGGCTTGGAGGGACCTGCTGATTGGCAGGTTTTGCACAGAGGCTGGCTGGGTTGAGAGGACTGGAGAATTTTCTCCTGGTACATGGGGCAAGAAAGGCTGCATTGCTGCAGATGGTCTTGCCTGTTCTGCACAGAGATTTCAGGGCAAGCAGGGCATTACTGTTGGTATAAGCCAATATCATCTGTTTTTGCAGCTCTTGTGAGCTCACCAGTCCTATTGGATTTCAATTCTGCTGTTCAGAAGGTAGCTGCATTTCTGTATTTGTTGATGTGAACCTAAAGAAACCCCAGCTCTCCCAAGTGTCACCTTCTTCTTAATATCTGATGAGGATCTGGTTGAAAGTACCTCTGAGAAGCACTCATCTCATTTAGAGATGAGACCTTGTCCAGCCTTGGCTTCAGTGTAGTTGCAAACAAGGAATAGGCAGTGACATTTACTCCATCAGTACTTCAGCTCCTGCATCCGGATTCAAAACATCCATTGGTACTAATCTCTTCTGGCATCCTCTGTCTCCATCCAAAGTCATACAACAAGGCCATTTACATGTGTTCAATCCCTTTTGGTTTAGCTTTTACCATGGAGGTGTTTATGGGTGACTCTCCCCACAAGGGAATGGCACAGCTCTTCTCCCACCTCTAGGTAAGGTTGCTGTCTTGATGGATTTGAGAAGGAACCCATGGTGTACTGATAACAGTTGGACAGTCCTCTTGCTACCACAGCCAAACAAAATCCACCTTAGCTTGAGACAAATACTGGGCTTCAAATCTCTCAAAGCTCACTTCACAAATTCATCACTGTCTTCCTCCGTTGGACAATTCTTTCCTCCCTTGTAGTCCCCATGATGCAAGAAGGGGACCTGCAAGAAGGACCCCCAACCACAGTAATGAGATGGAGTCATTAGCACAGGCTCCCAGCATAAGAGGTGGGGCTGTGCTGACTCCAAACACCAGAAGCACTAGTCTCTTATTTAGATTAATTTTTTAATCCAGAGTCAATGTAGTGTCAACTGTTGTGCAAATCCTAGCATGAGAGCTGTGGGTTTGTATCCCCTCAGGCCAAGGAGGGAATATAAACCCTTTCTCACACTCCCTGGGTGCATGCCCTACCAGACAAATGTTGGAAAGACTTTACACTTTCCACCCCTCAGAGATGGGTTTCTGAAACAGGTTGCCTGGATGTCTAAAATAGCTGACACAACATGTAGCTTTCTCTTCTCTTTTAGCTTTGAAAAACAAAGCAAAGAGAAAGCAGCATGCTTCCTCCCTGCAGTCAGTAGAGCAGATCACACATTTTCTCCATGTTACCCTGCTTACTAAAGGACTCTTCCAAGATCACTTAAGTCTATGGTGTCATAACTTCAAGGTTTGCAGCCACACCACTGCAGATCCTCTTCTAGTGGGGGCCTAGGGAAAGGATCCTCTGTTCAAGAGCAGAGATGCGATGATCGCTGGGAGGAGTGTCTCAGATTTAGAGGCTCTTTCCTTCACTGTCATACATTTCCAGTGGCAATCTGTGACAATTCTATTCTTTTTCATGCTGTTTATAGATCATTCAACCCAAAAAGGCACCAGGTCAGTGTTTCACTCCAAGGGCTATATTTTAAAAGGGATGGTGACTAGGTCCCAGGAGGGGAGTAGAGGGCTGCTGGCATGGGAGGTTTAGCTCCCCAGAGCACAGTGAGTAGCTGTTCTGGAGACATGAAGGTTCCCTGTGCTAAGGAGCTTCCACACCTTCAGGAAGACCATCCAGAAAAGTGGGGTGCTGAGTGGGAATCCCTTGGAGCAGGGTCCATTCCTAGTGCTTGGCTACCTGTTCTCCAAGCTGCAGAGGTCTGCTTCCTTCCCTGCAAGATGTGCAGCCCAGAACCACCTCAAGCAAGACACCTTCCTTTCTTGTCTTTCTTTCTAAGATCACAGAGATCTCACTGCTTTCTGATAAAGAGAACTCAACAGAAACAGCAGTGCCCCCTGTCTTAGAACTGTCCTAGCTCCTCAAGCTGTGATCAAGGACACAGAACTTGCAACTTTAGCTCCTAACACATCTGACAGTGGTTGTGTTGCCCTCTCCCAGGAGCTTGCTGTTACCACCAGACAACAGTGCAGAGAGGAAGGAAAGATTTAGGGTGTCAACAGTAGGGAGAACATGGCTCTGTGTTATGGTACAAAGGTGGTAAAAATGGACTGTAGATTTCTTTGACAAAATGAACCATTGTATTCAACCTTCTGCTTCATCACTGTCTTTCCTGCCTTATATCTGGGATATCCGCCTGACCTGGGGTTAATCATTTAGTCATTGAAAGAAAGGTTCAGGAAAAATAAGTCACTGTCTGGGCAGCAGAACATACAAGACTGGGTTTCATATAATAGACAGTCCAAATATTTATGTGGTTATTCATTTGCCTTCCTCACTCCACATCTTGATGACCCTTTGTTTGGCTCCAACACCTTCTGCCCACAATTCTGAAGACATCACTGAATTTAGCATTGCAGGCCTCTGGGGAGATAAGCAGGATTGTCCTCAGGTGTATGGATAAGGAAGCAGAAGCACAGACTGACTAAGTCATGTAAGAAAGTTGTGTGAAAGCAGGAAATCAAATCTTAGGTCACCTCATACTCAAACCTCTGAATTCTCATGATGAAACTGCCCAACCATTTCTTTCTGCAACCTGACAGAAGGCAGTCAGAGGTGTTCTGCGTGGACGATTCACTCTCAGCATCATAGACTGGGCTTCTTAGGAAGAAATTTGCAGAAGTGTCCAGTGATTTGGAGAGGTCTCTTTGTAGGGGTACATGCAAAGCATCCCACAAGGCCCTCTGTAAGCCTCAGCACTCTTTTCCCCAATAGGCTACCCAGTCTAAAAGGGTCCAAAGCAGGGTACCTTAGAACCATCCAAGCCTGTAAGCCCTCCAGGGAAACTCGAGAGCAAGCAGGAATTAAACAAGCTGAAGCCAGAGCTTTGGTGACCTTGTGCTGCACTGAAAACAAAGTGGTTAAAATACTCTTAAATCAACAGCCCCATCAGGTATTAGTCCCTATTAACCTTCTTTTGCCAGATGACTTTCCAGAAGCTCTCTTCAAGTCATAACGAGCTGCTTGTCTCCTGCTACCAGAACCACCCAGAGAGGAATGAGGCGACCTGACAAATATACTGCACTTTCCTGTTATCTTTGCTAAGTCTCTTGCATTTTTATATGGCACCTTAATAACCCCTCATTTCCATTACAAGTGCATGCTTTCCTTCTGCTTATCTGTATCTCTATACACTCCTTCTCCATTCCTGCAGCCACACCGCCTCCGGCTACAACCTGGGGAGCTCTCCAGAGCTCAACAGGGTCAGGTCTGCTTAGTAATGGAAGGACTGTCCCATAACTTGGTAGGTGGCAGGACGTGATTCACGCGATGGCGCTCCTCCATCTGCGTCAATATTGAACTCGCTCCCTTAAGTTAGGGGTAGGAGAAGTAAACCCAGTGCCCTAATTTCATGCAGTCATTAAGAGATCGGCTGCAACTTTCTCAAGAGACAAACTCCTAACCCCAGTGCCCGGGGCCAGATTTCAGCTTTGCTCTGCCTGCCTACATTCCCCAGGTAGTTACGATCAGATACAATGCTATTTGCTTCCTGTTGTGTGCTGTTAAGTGGTGGCTGCACTCCACCCCAGGGGTGGCTGCATTTCAAAAGCAGGGGAGTGATTACCGCATATACAGGCTGTAAAAGGCATTGGGCTCTTTCTGGGAAGAGGAGAGACAAGTATAGTCAGCGCTTCTTAAGGCAAATCCTATCAATACCCTCCTGGAGCTGAAGGCTTTCAGAAAGGGCCAGCACCACTGGAGAGCTGAGGTAACAGACCTAGGATTTGGGCAGAACTGGGTACCTACAACCAAAGCTGTGCTCCTGTAACCCCATGTTCAGCCATGCCCAAGTCCTGGTAAATGCAGAAGTACTGCAGACTCTCTGCATTGCTCCCTTCTTAGACCATAGCTGCTGCTGAAGCCTGGGTAGAATCCAGCACTTGTGGGCTCCTAACCCAAGGCCACCCCTCTCAACCCACACAGAACAAGGCTTTCTGTACCAACACTGTGGCTGCAGCTGCTTTCTTTAAAGTTCTAGCATGGTGTGGCCATGTGGCCAGTGGGATCTCCACAGCATTCACAGACACCAATTCAGTGCCTGGAGCTCCTTCCCAAGTAGCCAAAGGCCTGGATCAGGCCTCTGCCACAGAGCAGAGGAAAAAGGGTGATTCCCGAGCCATGAGAGGTAACCTGCACAAACAATGTGCTTTAGCCACCACAGCTATCGGGTGAAGATGAAGAATCATCATCTTCCTCTCCTGGTATCAAAACCTTTCAAGATGAGCTAGGCCACAGCTGGAGAAAGTAGGTGTTTCAGCTGTTCCCTGGTCACCGTATCCTCCATCTCTGCCAGACAGTGATGGGATTCATCCCACCAGCTTATTTGACTGCATGTTATGAGAAGCCTTTGCCTTTGGCTTTGGCCAGCACAGGCACTGGCCATCAGAGACACCATATCGAAGCCCCACTCCAGGGTTCTGGTTTCAGGATCCCATCTGGGCTTTAGCAAGGGCAAGAAGCCAAATCCCCAGTCCAGTTAGAACTGGACTCACCTACTCATGCTCAAAAGCCAAGCTTTCACATAGCTCAGGAGCTGTACGGTCACAGCTGTGGGTAGCTGAGATCCTCCAGGCTGGACAGATGCTGAACAAGGATTTTTCAAAATCACACTGTGGAACTGAGGGTTCCTGCATTTTCCTTTTTTCGGTTCCAGCCCTCAGTGACTTACTAACCTCACGGTGCGCACTGACATCGTGTTCCAGGACATTGCTCATACCTTCGGCTTGTAAGTTCATGCACATTATTTGATTTGCATATTGTTGTGTTTGGTAGTCTTCCCAAAGCAAAGAAGCACTGCAAAAGGTCTTGCTTAAGCCTTCAATCCAGCCGAGACTTCTCTGCAAGCATGCAGTTTTGATTTCCCCCCAAGAACATGTTGGATTTGGGGCTTGGCATATTAAATTGTCCGTCCATGTGTTAGTAAAACCTGGAAGCATCCAGAAGGTAAATATTAAGCCAAAATGCCCAGGGAAAGCTCAGATCAGCAAAATGTGGTCCAATGAAGGTTTTAAAAGATTTATGGAGGTACCTCGTAAGATGATGCAAAGCTCAGTGGAAGTTGGTGAAGCTGCATCAGCTGAAAACTTAACCTGCCTTCTTGGGTCCATTTGCTGTACTATCCTAATCATTCAAAAGGCATCAGGCAGCACTCTTTCTTGGCTACCTGGTCTATAGGCAAGACCTATAGCTCTTGTGGGTAAAGGCGTATGAGGTTAAGGGAGGCAAGTTATCAGAAAAGTTGCCACTTTAGAACTGTCTCAGACTCAAGGATTTGAGACTAGCCATTTTCATGATAAAAATGTCATTTTGCTGAAGCCAAAAAACGTCGCAGTGGTGTTTTCTGAGTGTTGAACTCCAAGGTCATTTTCAAGTGAGTGAAGAGAAAGAATGAGAAGAAAATTGGAAGGAAAAAAAAAAATGATAATTTGGTATATTCCCCTTTTTCAAAGCACTTTGATTGGTTTTCATTTCAGCACATTGTGGAAAAAGCACTGGAAACCAGGAAAGCCATACTAACACTGAGCTGCCCTCCTCCTCCCAGCTCTAGCTATGACAAAAGTCTGTGAAGGAAGGTATCTACAGAGACCAAGGCTCATCAGTCCCTAACTATGAAATCTTTTGGCTGATCCCATCCCACATCTGCAGCAATAGGCAGAAAAGGAAAGCTCATTCTCAGTCCCCTTAACAGGAGCCTTCATTAGGCAAGTGAACCAAGCTTTTGGTGGATGCAAGTTGCTATATTTTGAACATTGTCCCAAGGTGAGCTTGCAAGGCTAGGAAAAAGAAGGTGGAGTGTGGGGACAGTATTTAGTTTACATAACAGTCAGGATAGAGAAGTATCAAAGCACCCTGATATTTTTCCGCCTTCCAGCCATCAGCAGCTCTCCCAGTCAGTGGGTGCTGGTCCCACCATGAAGGGTGACGGCTGGCATTAAGCACAGATCTGCATTCATGGCCCAGCTTCTACACATCTGAAGCCAACATTGCAGCTTTGTGTATGGCAACTTGGTGCATTGCCAGCAAAGGACTGCATAATGGCTGTATAATATAGTTTGTATGCCCTGTGAAGCTCGTTTTTGCACTGCTTTTTGTCTTCCATGGCCCCATCCTAAGATCTTAGTCAAAAATGCATTGTTTGACCTCAGTGAGCTTGCATCAAGCCTGGTCCTCTCTGCAAAGGAGCTCGTTTCCATAAAGGCATGTCTTTAGACCACAGAGGAGAGTTTCCTGGTCTTCTGCTATGCCCTCGAGAGAAGGTGTTCACAACTCTGGTCACGGCCACACATAGCCCTTTCATTGACCACTATTCCTTGATTTCTGTCTCTCACAGCTACCAGGGAATCAGCCTTTGTCCATGCCATTGCCTCTGCTGGAGTGGCTTTTGCAGTGACCAGATCCTGCGCCGAGGGCTCAGCCACCATCTGCGGCTGTGACACTCGCCACAAAGGCTCTCCAGGGGAAGGCTGGAAATGGGGAGGCTGCAGCGAGGACGTGGAGTTTGGGAGCATGGTATCTCGGGAGTTTGCTGATGCCCGGGAGAACAGACCAGATGCTCGGTCAGCCATGAACAGGCACAACAACGAAGCTGGAAGGACCGTAAGGACATTTATTTTCACTTTCTTGATCTCCTTTACTGATTTCTTACCTGCCACATTAGAAACCTGCAGCAAACATCCAGAGGGAACTGAAGCAATAATCACACCTAAATCTGGGTTGGTTTACATTATGAAGTGATGATATGAGGCCCACAAAAGTTCTTTCAGAGAGGTGGTCAATGGTTCTCTATGCCTGGTCTGTGGAAGCTAAAAGTAAATTCACCCACTCAGAGTAAATGCCTGCCTTGGAGTTAGTTGTACAGACGTCTCTGTAGTGAATGGATGAAAACAGGCAGTGATAGGGTGGAATTTCATCTCAGTTGAAAGTAGACATTTGAAATAGCTCAGCTGAATGATGCCTGTCTCCCTCCCCTGGCTTCAGGCAGGAGAGCTCTGAGATGTCTGTACTGTAGGCATCTGAAGTTAAGAGAAATGGACCACAGTTTATGAGAAAGATTCAGCTGTTTAAGTGAAGACATTTAAGTATAACCTGAGAAAGTTATTCTGAAGCATCCAGCTTCTCTGTGGGTAGCTACTGGGAAAGACTGTGGGTCTGCAGATCTTCTGCCCCCTTTGATCTGATGCCTTGGACACCCACGGAGCTCACAAATGGCATTAGATTCTTGAGTTTAGGAAATGAATCCAAGTCTGAGTGCAACTGTCAGGCAGGAGATGTGCATCCAGGCCAACCTGTGAAAGGACTTTGCTTCCTGAAGTGAGATTTCTGTACCCAAATGTACAGTTGCAGACCCCTTGCTTTATACTATGGACCTATAAAAGTGAGGAAGAGCAGGAAAGCATTTCCCACCACCCTTCTTCTCAACACTCTTTCCCAGAGAATATTTAAAGAAAATGAATGAGAATGTGACTCTGGTGCCTCCTGATTAAACATTGACCATACCACAAAGCCAACTAGTGTGTTTTCACTTCAGACAGACACTGAAAAACTATATAAGGGAACTGAAAGTACTAAGTCTTGCCCTCCTCACAGTGATTGGCTCACAAACAGTGAATTTTCTTTGTAAGGTGGGAAAATCCCAATAACAGGGCATTCTCTTTTTCATCTCAAGAATACCCTATAAATGCCCGAAGAACTTAACCTATGGGAAACAATTTGTGAAATTAAATCGCAAAGCTCCTGCTAACGGAGACCATTCCACACCACCTGTAAGATAACAGCTTTTTTTCCTCATGCAATAAATTTGAATTAGTTCATCCTTCAGTGGAAGAAAAGATACCTCACTGCAATCAAAAGAGGTTAATGTGGTCTTGTTCCCTCAAGAGCAGACCTTACACATGCCTAGGAGAACACATAACTGTACCATGAGATATAGCAAATCAAGAACAATTGCACAGGGCTAGGAAATCTCTGTCCTTACTAGGACTTTGCTGGGAGCTCCTCAGGTGGCCAAACCCCTGTGGAGTTACCCCACCTCACACCACAGGACAGCTGGTCTGAAATAGGGAGTACAATCTTTCAAAATAAGATACCACCACAAACAAAAATTGTCCACAGTGAGGAAGAATATAAAAAATAATGTGGTTTCCTCAAGCACTGGCCCAAATTATTCCAGGTACCTCAAGGTGCATGGCTGGTGGTAGTTACTGGAAGAGCTAATGAGATAAAGAGGACTGTGGAGAAGCTGTGGAAAGGAGGGATTTCCCTTAAAGTGAGAGTCCTTGGAAAAAAAAAAAAAAGAGCTGTGAACAAACATCCGTGTGATCTGAGGCCTAGAGAGAGTTGACATTGAGTTATTCTTGGATGTTTTACAAATTTCAAAAAGTAGGGAGCAAATGTCCCATCTGAAATCCTTTGTTTTGTAAAGCATAATATTTGTCATTCTCACCATGCCAGCACTCATGGGGTAGCTGTTCCAGGCCTCCATGCTCAAGTGTTTCCAGCTAAACCTGAGCCATAGGCAATGTTTCATGTTATGAACTCAAACCCTACCACCAGGCCAGAAGCTTTGATTAAGTTCAGCATGATTATATGAACCATACATTTTGTGGTTCTCTCTCATCACTAATTACAACCTCCTTTGCGGCGTGTGATACTCCGTAAATAACACAGGAAAGCACCTGGTGAACATCAAGGTGCTGATTCATGGCAAATCTTTTGGACTCAGGCTGGCACTAGTCTGTTCACGTACCCAGAAATTTGCTGATCAGCCTGAAAATGCAGATTATCAAGTAAGTTGCATAAGGCTTGTCTCCCACCTCAGAATACTGGAGGGCAACACCTCTAAAAACCTTTAGAATAATTTCATGAGTGGTGAGAGCACACAGCAAACCTCTAAGCTCAACAATCACCTTTCCATCTACTCTAGCACAGTTCTTTATGTTGAAGTCTGAGCCTTTCAAAATCAGAAGTCGGGCTCCTAATTTTTCTTTGAAATGTTTTTAAAAACATCGTGCATTTGGCTTAAAAATAAAAAATAAATTACTTTTCAGGTTTCTGAACATAGCCTAGAGGCTAGAACCTTGTTTGCTTAAGTAAACATGCAAACATACATAAAAGATGGAACTCTGGGCTGGATGATCAGGCCATCTATCATTTATTTAATTTCCAGTGGAATAGCTATATACTCCACTTATGAAAATATTTGTTTTAGTAGGTTTCTGTGTTCTTTGCTTTTCTGCCTAGATGCATCTGAATTGTATTCTTAGGTGACAATACTGCAATACTCACACATGAACATTGATAAGATAAAAGTTAGAGTGTACAGATCACTTCAGCCCTTAGTGAAAGCACTCAATAGATGCTTAAAGTTGGGGTGTGAATCAGAGATAGCTACTGAAAATAATAAAGTTGTGAAACTTTTATTTGCCTCAGACCCCAGTATCTGTGCAGTGCATTGACTGAAGGATAAGGTGGTTCTTGTTCACAAGTGTGCAAATATACTTATGAAAACACTCCAGTTCTTTAGGAAATCCTGGCTAAATAGCAAAATGATTTGTGTTTTGATTACAGGCTAACGTCTTCCCTCTTCTTTGCCTTTCCTCTCCTTGTCTTTTCCAGTCTATTATTGAGCTCATGCATCTGAAGTGCAAATGTCACGGCCTCTCAGGCAGCTGCGAAGTGAAGACCTGCTGGTGGTCTCAGCCAGACTTCAGGGTCATCGGTGACTACCTCAAGGACAAGTACGATAGTGCGTCTGAAATGGTGGTGGAAAAACACCGGGAATCCCGTGGCTGGGTCGAGACCCTCAGGCCCAAATACAACTTCTTCAAGGCTCCAACTGAGAAGGACCTGGTTTACTACGAGAACTCTCCAAACTTTTGTGAGCCCAACCCTGAGACAGGTTCCTTCGGGACCCGTGACAGGATCTGTAATGTCACTTCCCACGGGATTGACGGTTGCGACCTTTTGTGCTGCGGCCGCGGGCACAACACGAGGACTGAGAAACGGAAAGAGAAGTGCCACTGTATCTTTCACTGGTGCTGCTATGTCCGCTGCCAGGAGTGCATACGAGTCTACGATGTCCACACGTGCAAATAAAGTGGGCAAAACCCTTTGCTGGGCTCCAAGTGGAGAAACAGATTTGAGCCTACTTCCTCTGAGGTTGCAGACATGAGAGAAGTCTACTTTTTGATATTAAAAGAATAAAAAATAAAAAATAAAGGCTAAAACTGGTTGGATAGAATAGGTCTAATGACTTCTGGGCTATCCCGAGGTACATCTGGCAGTCACACAAGTTATGCCACAATGATGCATCCTGTAGGAGACAGTGGCTTTTTAACTAGCCGACGACACAGAGCTGGAAAGAAGAGCATCAGCAAAAGCATGGATTTGTTCTGCTCTTGCCCACTTGAAGTGACTTGTGTGATTAAGTGTCCTTTGAAAGACTTGCATCTTCCTATATATCTCCTTTTCCCTCAGCCAGGGAGAGGCTGTGTTGGCCAGCAGCACTAAGCTTTCTGAGATCTATCTACATACCCAAATGGCCAGACTCTGTGCATAATATGAGCAACAACAACAGCAGCAAAAGAAATAAAAGCAGATAAGTTAATGATTTTTTTTTTTAAATGCACATTTTCCTTTGCTTTTGCCCTGGAACCAGAGAAGTCTACAAATATATTATAGAGCTGTAGAGTGGACAGGCTCTTCGCATGAACTTTTTAGCATAGTAGCTTCTGCCAGATTTGACACAGGATGCAGTGACACCTATAGAGTGGGAGGGAGGGAGAAAGGAAGGGAAAAGGAGAGAAAGAGAGAGGACTGCCGATGGTTTCCTGCAAATGCCCTGTTGGCACACAGGTGATGTGCATGGTACAAAAAATTTCAGTGCCTGATAAGTGAAGTGAAGAGGACTCGGTCTGTGCATTGAGGAGACAGTCCCATGATGGACATGATGCTCCAGCTGTGGCTCAGCCAACGAGTCTTCCTCGGAAAAAACAAGAGGTGCAGGGTGATTGTCCTCGGGCTGAAGTGCAGCTGAGGGTGGGATATCTGACTCCTGAGCACCCCAGCTCGTTCCAGTAGAGGAGGAGAGGGAAAGTGTTTATCTCTCCCACTCCATTACAGAACACCATCACCAACAGTGGAAAGTGCACTTAGTCCATCCACTCTCCGCACCCCATACAGGCTTCCCCTGGGCACTTAGCAAAACCCTTAGACCATAAGTCTGTCAGGAACATGACTCTGAAGGACTGTTTGTCACCCAGTAATTTACGTGATGGTGAGCCAACCCTCTCCCCCCGCAAGTTGGAGCAGTTTCAGACTCTAGACAAATTTGGTTCCTCGCCTAATTTCTACAGCCATTCCCATATCTAAAAGTGGCCCAGGTTAAAATGCATGGAATCCAGACTCTGAATGAGCCCAGAGGTTGGACACAGAGCCAAATCCCAACTGTGCAGTGCTGTCCCGTCTCCACTGTTCACTTCCAACTGCCCTTCTTTGCACGCTGCTCTACTTCGGGTATCAGATCAGGACTGCCACTTTACAGAAGCACCTCTCACTTCTTCTGCAGGCATCAGGGCTTCCTTCAGCCACGTGGGTATCAGGCCTGAATCTCAGCCCATCTCCTTGGTATTTACAGCACTGTAATTCTGCTCTTTGCTTGAGTTATTCCTGGTCAATACCAGCATAAATGAGTGATGAATTGAGCATGGAATTGTAGCCTATTTAGCCTCCAATGCAGTTGCCCTACGAACTCTTTGACTCACTCATACCCTTGAGTTCCTATCTTGGGAAAAGGACTAAGGATTGGCATTTTTTTCTTTCCTTTCATTCAGGGAGGGAGATGGGTTGTGATCTAACTCCCAGTGACCCATAAGAGTCTTTTCATGAAGAGCAAGGCAATGTAATCATTGTTGTTAGCTAGTTCACACCTGGATATCTGTGCAGTGAAATCAGAGGGCTCTTCTCTCCCAACATGTCAGCTTATTCCCGGAACAGAAAGAGAAAGAGAGACTATGCAGAAGAGACAGGGAGCAAATAGAACTTAATCCCATCAGAGAGAAAGCAGGGGAAATGATGCCTCCAAGGGTTGACTCCATGAGTCATGGCGTCTCCCAGGACTACTCCTAGGCTGGTACAGTTTATGCATCACCCTATGTCTCAGGGCTGTGCCCAAGGACATGAGGAAGTTTTGTGTATTGGTGGAGACACTTCGGTTAACTCTCTGCAAAAAAGCTGCAATGAAATGAGGGGAGAGATACAGGAGGGAGGGAAGGAGAGAAGGAAAGATCAAGAGAGACAAAGAAAGAAATGGGGAGGAAAACGATTGATCTGTATGTGTAAACATTGCTTGCAGTGGATGGTCACAAATCAGCTGATGAAAAGCAATAGGTCACTAAAAATAGAGACAAAGATGAACCAATGAATAGAAGTATGGCTGATTTTTATAATACTGTCTTGGGAAAAAGGAAAATCTGATCATTGTAGCAAATAGAGAAGGAGGCCACTGCAGGGGGAAATTGCCACAGTAACCAATATTCAAACACAAGCTGTCAAGAAAGAAAACACTAAAGGAAAAAGCATACAAAGCGGAAGGCATTAATTGAAAAAAAAAAATAGACAAAGGAAGTTAAGTCTGGTTTACTTAATATAACGTAGTGATAGCAGTTGCAGTGAGAGATGTTAGACATGTCGTGCCAAGGACTTGTGTCAGTGATTTCTGCCCCAAGAGTGAGGATGCAGATCACTGCAGATCATGTTCTGTCTCAGTCCATTGACTTCAGCAGGACCACACCCGCAACTAATTTTACCCTGATATCTTTAAACAGAGTGATTTCAAACTCCTTGTTTTACAACATGCCAGTGAAGAAATGGGTTGAAGGATTTGACTTCTTTGCATGGGGGAGTTGAATTTTAACCCCAACCCATCCACAGCATGCTGACATTCACAATTTCTGCATTTTCACCAGAACCAAGCTCAATATCACTAGCATGTGAAGCTCTTTGAGAAGCATGGAAACAACAACAATAGCTAGGCATCTCCTGAGCAATTGCTTCTTAAGGTGAACAAATAGATTTTGACTGCAGCAGTAGAATTTACTTTTACTCTACTTTTCTACTAGGATCAATGGCAAGACACAAATAAGTGCAGAAGGTGATTCATCATAGCCTAGGATGGTATCTAAGCTAGGTTTGGTAAATTGCCTTCTGGATGAACCTCTGTCTTTCCTCCAGCTTTAGCT
The DNA here is from genome assembly GCF_964035555.1 of Netta rufina. Classification (NCBI taxonomy): domain Eukaryota; kingdom Metazoa; phylum Chordata; class Aves; order Anseriformes; family Anatidae; genus Netta; species Netta rufina. The sequence goes on from NC_140124.1 coordinate 2,893,458, forward strand.
GATGAGCTCATACTAGATGATGAACTTTTGGACTGGGTACAGTCTGATGATGTGAAGTCCACCATGAGTCAAAGAGGTGAAGCTACAATCTGATTATCAGCTGAAATTGGCTGGAAACTGTACTCCATTCAAAACTGGGGTTTTGAAGGAGCTCAGTGCTCGGAGACTTCCAGCCCATTTGAGGGATTTTTAACAAAACCTATGCATATTTGTTAGGTGTTATTATGTAATTAGTCATCAACTAATAGTAGTAAGGGGTTGTATAGTGTGAGGGATGGAGCAGCTGCTAGAGAAGTCTATGAAAAATGCCTGTGTGAATTCAGCTAATGACCCCAGGTGCATCTGAGGGTCATAGTCCTGGGTCTGTCTCTGCCTACCTATGTGGAGGGGAAAGGGAGAGCCCGCTAGGAGTCTGGGAGCAAGGGACTGCTGAGTATACATGCTAGGCCTGCATCTGGCTCCACGGCTTTGGAGAATTCACTTGGGGCATTGCTAGTTTATGCACATAAATTCTGGGAATGTGTTTGAAAAGCTAAGATCCCACTCCACTGTCTACTCTTGGTGTCTCATGTCAGGGTTCCCATTGCAATGATCTCAAAGACCAAGTCAATGAGGAGTGAGGTGCTGTCTCTCCCTGTCCATCATCTCGCCTACGAAGGGCCTCATTTAGGGAATGGTCTAAATACAACCCAAAGCTGCCTTCTGCCTCAGATTCTCCAAGTCTTTCAGAACGGTAGGGCCTTCCTCACATAGAGGACTTTGGGCTACACTCAATAATACAAGCATCTAGTGACATTTGAGGTGCCCTAAAATATCTCATTGGGATGCAGCTGTTGCTTCAATGCCATAGGACTCCCACAGTCCTGTGTCATTTGTACTAAATCTGGGCAGATACGTTAGAGACCATTGGGTACCAAAAAGGACATGAGGTGCCTATTGTAGACAGTTGAATTGTTCAATTGCCTGGCAGTGGGTTTCTGTAAAAATTTCCCCTCCACATTAGTTTGTGACAGTTTCCACAAAAGGAAAAGATCATTCATTTCCAGCTCAAACTCCATTTTCCATGGTACCCTTTCCCTCAGTCTTCACATGTGGTGAGGTTTGTCCTCAAGCAAATGGTTTTTATCAGGGATGTGCCTGGCAGTACCAGGGAAAAGGGAAAGGGTATCATCCAGCCAAGTAACACAGATGTAAAAAATGAAAATAAAAAGGAACATAATTTAATTCATCTTACATGCTGCTATCCAACTTTTCCTTTAGCTGAACAGATGGGTTTGATTGGCCCATCAGTTCCGCATTCAACCTCATTGAAGTCAACAGAGTTATATGCGAGGGGTGAATTAGGCCTCACCTCTTTTCTTTCTGTGAAAGAAATGGAAGGTTTAGGAGCTTTTTGTTGTCTTGGTTTAGTTTTAGAATTTGGGGATTTCTCTTTCTCAGAGAAAAGAAAAATGCGGGGAGGGGAATGCATGACTTTTCTATTACTGGACTCCTGATGTATTGCACTGACAGTCTTCTCCAAAATATTTTTGAAGTCTCCAGAATTGTGTCCACTGCTTATAAGGGGCTTTATTTGCACAACCAAAGCAGTCAGGATTTAATCTTGGGAGAGCACTGCAGGGACAGCCATGTCACAAAATGCAATCTGGTGCAGAAATCTCCGAGTTTGCACCAGTCATATCAGCCCCACAAACAGAAGTGCTGTAATCTTAGCTGGGCACTGCAGGATTTCTGTGTTAGCTATTCCTCATAAAGAAATTTTGTCTGGAATTCAATCTGAAATATTTTGGGTGTTTTCAGTGCATTCAGTTCTATTGCTATAGAAATGTCCATGGATTATAATGCATTTGTCATGTGTGTTCATATGCTTGTACTTTCCCCACCCCAAATTTCAAATACAGAAGAAACACTTCCTAATTTTATGAGCTCTGGGTCACTTTTTAGCTTCAAGGGGAGGTTTCAGTGCAGAAAATCTGTGTTTTGGTGTTCCAGGGGATATTCTGGGTTACAGCTTGAGCACACGGTAGGAGCTGGGAGTTTTGAATCTAGTTCTGGGTCCTGTGCTATGGAAATTACCCCAGCCTTCCCTTGATGCCTTAATGATGAGCTTCAGGAAGATATATAAGGCCACAAAAATGCAGCAAATCAAATTTCCCTGCAGACACCAGCCATTGTGCCTGGTTAGAACTGACAAACGGTATCAGCTTCCCATCAGAAAATGACTCCTGGCTCTGCCAGAGACCTGCTGAGAGCTGAGGCTGCTGAGAAGGCAATGCTCTGCTCAGTGGCACAGTGAGGTGTTCGCTCAGGTCTGTCAGTCGTGTATCCAGGCAGATATTTGGGAAAAGCTGTAGAGAGAGTGTTAGAGGATGGGAGAGAAAGTGGGCTGGGTGGGAGGAGGTCCCATCTCTTCTTCATCGCTGTATTTCTTCTGTTCTCCACCCTCCCTCCAAGATGAAACTTGGCTGTTGTAGTAGGGACTTCTTAGTATGGGAAAGTCTCTCTTCTAGATTTCCCATATCTCATGGAACAGCAGCAGTGCGATCCATCTTGCTTTTTGCTCAATTGTTTTTCTTCATGTCTTAACCCCCAGTGCTCACGTTCCCTGCCCTCTCCTGTGTGCTCCAACAAAAGCTGCTGATCTGCACTTCATCACTGCTCAGCCAGGAGACAGGACCCTGCTGCCTCAGGTCTCTGTTAGCCACTGCTGGGTGTAGATGTGTCCACTGGGTTGGAAACAGCGGCTCCTTTGCTTCCTTTGTGAGAAATGGGTGTTTAGCCCTCATTCCTGATGTTGATGGTGGCTGTGTGGGCTTGGGCAAGTCATTCTGCTCCCACTTCCCTGCAGTTTCCAGAGGTATCTTTGATGCATCTCCACCTTGGAGGGGGAGATTTTCTCAAGAACAAACATGAGGCCATTATATCTAACTCCCAGGCACCAGGGGTTGGGATTCAGGACACAAAGGGAGATGCTTTAACGTAGGCGCCTGCGAGTGAGGTTGGTGCTTGAACTTCCATACAAGCAATGATGATGGGATGCATTTGCCTAAACATAGCGTCTAGGGTTGAATTGAATCATTGAAGATAGGCATCTAGAGTCATTTGGGATGCCCCAGGGTACCCCGCTGGCTTCTAGCAGCTGCTCTGGAAGAGTGTGGCCTCCCTTTAAGTCCTGTGGCATATCTGCCAGCCACATGCAGATGTCTCAGAAACCCCAGGGCATCCCAGATGGCACTAGATGCCTGTGCATGAGCAACTCAGTTGATCTCCTAGTCAATTGGCAGTGGAGGCTAGCAAGCAGTTCATCTGGCCAAGTCTAAGTGTCCACTATAGGGCAAGGTGAACCATTCTTTAGGCCCCACTGATTGTGCTGACTATTTCCATCAAATACCGGTGTTTAGACATCTAACTCACACAGAGACACATGCTTGCAGGCATCTACAGTTGTGTGTCTTAATCTCTGAGCTGGACCTCACTCCAGGTGCCTAACTCTTGTGTCTTTGGAGACTCTAAGATGGAAATCTGTCTGTGGGCCCAGTTCTGCTCTCCCTTAGACTGACATAAATCAGGAGGCATCATTTCCATAATGCCAGACTTACAAGCATATCAAAGGGAGGGTGGATGTATTCTGGAGAAATGATTATTTGAAACCAACTTACTGACTGGTATGTGATGGGTTTGACCCCAAGGGAGCATCTCTGCTGTTCCTCTTGGTGAGCACATAATGAATATGGACAAATCCCACCAAGTCATCTACAGGCAAAATCTTGCTGTTATGTGAATACCATCCAAATAAAGAAAGCTCCTGAGACGCAACAGTCGCAAGCATCTTCTCCACCTAACTTTGTCTCTGCAGACCTTGCTCTTTTTATACATGTTCTGTGGACCAAGGGAGGTCTTGGACAGCTCTGCATGAAAGTAGAGAGTGGAGAAGGTGTGAGGAGATGCTTTTTTCATTTTCTTTTATTTTTCCAAGTTTCTTCTTATTTATTAGTATTTATTTATTTCTCACTACTCATTCCACTCTACCAAAAAGCCTGAAGGCACATCTGCTACATAGGCTAGTAAGCAGCTGAGTATCATGCATGTTTTTGAGGGAAGGCACTGTTTTGTCAGGGACCCTTCCTGACACGCACTTGCCACCCACTGCTACCACATGCAAAGCACAAGAGGCCCAAGCCTTCCTGAGGCAGGCTCCCAAAACCTCCCAAATCCTCCTGTTTGTGATCAAATCCTTGCCACTGAAGCCTCCATTCCCACTGATAAGCATTCCTCCAGACTCAGTTGCCCCACTGCCTGCCTGTCCTCCACTGACTGCAGCTCAGCCTTACGCCTCTTCATCTTGGTGGAGACCCACTCTATCTCTGTCTCTTACAGCATCATTTCTGTCACTCCCAGGCCAAAACCTGCCCAAACAGGACCTCTCATTGCTTTGGACTGTCTGACAAGCCCACTAGCAGTGTGGAAGGCATAAAACACAACCCTGTAGTAGCACAGGGGATTTCCCCGTGGTACAAAACATGCTTGTCCAGAAGTCAAGGACAAGTATCTTCTTGCGGGTGGGTTTTTCACTGTTGCTTTCCCTTCCCACAGACTGTCTGCCTGATTACATCTCCCTGTTCAGAGCTACATCACTGTCTGTAACCCTTCCCCAACCTGCCCCTGCCCTTACCCCACCTGAGCACCCCTTTGTACAGAATGCATGTATGATAAAACCTGAAATTCCAAAGCTATTGTACAAAGTAGGATTGTCACCTTTTTTTTCCTCAGTATTTTGTTAAGTCTGATGATTTTTTTATGATTATTTATTTTATGAATAAATGTATATATTAGTAAGAGAATATATTTGCGGAAATAACTCATCGGGACAGTGTTGTTGCTCTGCTGTTGTGCTTGTGACCTCATTGGCTTTTACCCTATTTTCTACTGACAGCACACTAGCAATGTCTTGTAACTGTTTTTTGTTACCAGTTAAGTTTGATAGATGTGTTAACTTTATAATGAAAATTAAAAAAAAAAAAAAAAAAAAAAAAAAAAAGCATTAATTTTAATCTGTGTTTGGATGTTTTTCCAACCGTTCTGCAGTTCTGATGGGATGGTATTCCGTACCATAGGCTAAAATGCAACTGGGGAGAGGTAGGGAAGAAATATATACATCTTGTCCTTGTAGGACAGAGGCCATGTTCTTTGGAACAAGAGATGCCATCTGATTTGGTGCCATTTAACCCATGCCCTGCTGTGTGGTAGATGTCAATTCAGTTAAGAGTAAATCATATACACTCAAACTGCCATGAGCCCATTTCTCAGATGAGCATCACTGGGACAGGGAGCCAGTTTCCTTCCAGTAGTCCACATGTAACATGAAGAAAGGTGGCCAAAAGACAGCATCTGGCTTCAAACACGGGGAAGACAAAGAGCATCCATGGGGTTACTGATGTCTGAGAGATGGTGCATGGTGAACAACTGCTACTACTTAGGAGACACTCAAACCACCCAGCTTCAGCCCTCACAGACCAGACGTCTTCTCCAAACCAGTCCTTGAAGACCCTTTATAGGCAATCACAGAATCACAGAATCACAGAATTTCTAGGTTGGAAGAGACCTCAAGATTATCGAGTCCAACCTCTGACCTAACGCTAGCAGTCCCCACTAAACCATATCCCTAAGCTCTACATCTAAACGTCTTTTGAAGACTTCCAGGGATGGTGACTCCACCACTTCCCTGGGCAGCCTGTTCCAATGCCTCACAACCCTTTCAGTAAAGAAGTTCTTCCTAACATCTAACCTAAAACTCCCCTGGCTCAACTTAAGCCCATTCCCCCTCGTCCTGTCACCAGGCACGTGGGAGAACAGACCAACCCCCACCTCGCTACAGCCTCCCTTGAGGTACCTATAGAGAGCGATAAGGTCGCCCCTGAGCCTCCTCTTCTCCAGGCTGAACAAGCCCAGCTCCCTCAGCCGCTCCTCGTAGGACTTGTTCTCCAGGCCCCTCACCAGCTTTGTCGCCCTTCTCTGGACTCGTTCAAGCACCTCGATGTCCTTCTTGTAGCGAGGGGCCCAAAACTGAACAGAGTACTCGAGGTGCGGCCTCACCAGAGCTGAGTACAGGGGGACGATCACCTCCCTAGCCCTGCTGGTCACACTGTTCCTGATACAAGCCAGGATGCCGTTGGCCTTCTTGGCCACCTGAGCACACTGCTGGCTCATATTCAGCCGACTATCCACCATCACTCCCAGGTTCTTCTCTGCCTGGCAGCTCTCCAACCATTCCTCTCCCAGCCTGTAGCTCTGCTTGGGGTTATTGCGCCCCAGGTGCAGGACCCGGCACTTGGCCTTGTTGAACTTCATGCAGTTAACTTCATGCAGTCAACTCCCTCCCAATGGAGGGAGTTGAGCCCATCTATTCATTCTATTTATGTAAAGCATAGAGCTGAGATGATATAAATCACCTTCCAGAGATGTCTATTTTTCTACAGTGGTTCTAAATGAACACATCTACAAACAACAAAAGAACTTTTCCTATGGGAAGGTTCTGGGAGACAAGTAGCATACTGTGACACCCCAGACATAACATCCCCCCCAAACATACACCCACACCTTGCTTCAAATGACACAGGTCAAACACCACAGAGGGCTCTCAGCATACCGGACTCAGCATATTTTCCAGAAATAAATTATAAACATTCTTATTAAAGAGCCCTTGAGATAAGTTTGTTTGTCAAGCTGTGTTGCCTGTTTCTCCTCATTCAAGCAAGAGCCCTTTCTTTTGGCTTATATAGGAAAAAATAAGAAATTTGTGGACATCTTAGTCGCTCTTACCTTCTCCATGAGGGCATACATGCTATTAACCCCTACAGGCCCTTTTATGAACTAGAGAAGAAAATCTGGTGTTAATAACCCATTGCCACTCCATGGCTTGGAAGTTTCACCTTTCGGGGTGAAATGCAGAAGTCCTCTCTTTTGCAGAACAGTCCCTTTCCTCTGCACAGGTGGGCAGTATATCCAAACCACGGTCACATTTAGCTAGGCCAGTGGGCTTTGCTCATGACAACCCAACTCACAGAAGTCAACTAAAACTGTTCTACTACCAAGTGGCAGCTCTTTCATACTCAAAACCGGGGGTCTAACCCTATCTCCAAGCATAATTTAAGGACTGATGCACACACAGGCTTTGATGCACAGGGGGAGTTAGACACCTGGTTTCATTGTAAACAGGGGAGTTGGGATATTGGCATTTCTTTGATAAACAGCACACTAAACTTGGGTGAAGGTTTGGCTTCCAGCAAAGAGTCAGAACTAGACTGATGAGACTACAGCTCCTAAGCCATGGCCAAGTTCACATGCCTCATTTCTGGCAGTACCACACCACCTCTCCTGACTTCTCTCCATGCACAGGCATCCCAGACATAACTCAAACAAGTCTGAGATGTGCCAGATCCATAGCTCATGTATAAATTGGCTTCTGCCTGCAGAGCCCAAGGCTTCTGAGAGCCCCCAGTGTCCTTGTGCCTGTGCACCAGTCTGGTGGAAACAAGCCACCTCTAGTCAGACAAATCTGCATATGACCAAGGTATCCAAAGCCTCCACAAAGCTGCAGACTTGCCACACAGGCTTCACTGATTACAAGGAGTGGGTTTCAGCTCACAGACTCAAACACAAAAATGTCGGTGCCCATAGAACCACAAAGAGGCATATCAATGCCCTGTAGGCATTTCGATCTGGAGGATCCTGCCTGTCCTCCAGGTGCTCTCCCTGAACTGTCATGGATCTCCTGCAGATCTGTGTCATGTCTGGCAGCTCCAGGAAGATGTCTCAGATAGCCCAAGACATGCCAAAAGAAACAGACAATTAAGATCAGGCAAGTGAAGCGAGCCAAATGTCCCCAAGTTTGAACTTTAAGTTTCTATTTTTGGCAGTAAAGCCTAGAGAGAGCTTAATTTCACCGTAATGTCTGAAAGCTGCCCTACATCACTTATGGCATCTGCAACATCACCTGGGCTTGGCACAGGTAGTGCTACAGACCCTTAGGAGACCCTTGCCCATTGGATTGAAAGGTGCAGACCCAGGAGTTGCCTTAGATGGTACTGGACACTTGTGTTTAGGCAAGCACATTGAAACTTCAGACTCCACTGGTTGTAAAGGGAATTTAGAATCTCTGAGAACATGTACAGCTCTCCTGCACATTGCTGCCTAAATTTAGATGTTTTAATCTGCAAGCTGAATCCTGCTTGTACAACACAGCATGCTTTGAAGCTGCTAAAACCAGCAGAAAGCAATTCCTGACCAGCAGCTAACCAGGCCATGAAGAAAGAAGCTGTGACCCAATGTAATTTTAAAGCCTTGCCATCTCATTGCTACCCAGCCTGGCTTTGGAATTTGCTTACTGATCTCTTTTATTTGCAGGTGTGGAATTTTTTTCCTCATCGTACAGTCATTTGGAGGCACATAGCCAGATTTGCATTCCACAGGGCTACAATCCGGTCTGGGATTTGCCTGCGAGTGTCAACAGGTGAAGTGTTAACTAATGAACTTGGTGGTAGTGTTAAGAAGAGGTCAGCTCGGTTTTTCTTCAAGTTGGCTTCATGCAAGGCCAGCAGGGTTAGGGAGAATTTAACAGCCATCTAAAATAGATCTGTGCTCTGAGCCTGACCCTTTGAAGCCTTGTTCCATCCTTCCTGGTGTGCGCATCTCCTGACACCCTAAACTGCATGTTCCTCTGTCATAGGAGAGGCACAGCAAGGCTGTGTTGAGTGTCTCTCACCCAGCAGTTGATATCTGAGAAATGAACTAGTCCTGTGATATTTTTTTTTCCTGGGATATGCAAGATTATGGTGGGAAACAGTGGTGGTGCTGCCTTGTTGTAGTGAGAATATATTTCATGCAAGCATCCGAGGTCTTGAACCTGTTTTTTCTGTCCTAGTCAATGCTGTTGGGTTATGCAGGCACTGTCTTTCATCCAGGGAATATCAAGGTCTTTATGCAAGACAGGATAGCTTCAGTGAGAAAACTATCCCAGAACAGCCGCGCAGCAAGGGCAACAGGCAGCATATGGAAATCCAGGTGCAAGCCTCCCCTCCCCATTAGACAGAATAGAGACTTGAACATGGAGCCAGTACTCCAGCTGAGTCACCAGCCATTCCTGAGTGACTGATAGCTCCAGCCTTGTCTTGAGAAACCTTACTGGAACTCTGGTTTCAACAAACTTCTGCTTTCCAGAAGAAAAATGTTTCCTCTGAAATTGTTGCTCTGTTTCTCATACTGGTAGCTGGTGAGCAATACACTTGAATTCCAAGTGCTTTCAAGAATAAAGAAGTAATTCAAGTCCCACACACTCTTTAGACCCAAATTCACAGCTGAGATTTCACAGTAGCCTTTGGCTAGTTTGTGTGAATGACGATGGGTGGGTTTTTTGACAAAGACTTATCACCTTCACACGTGGATTGAAATGACACACAACACCTTCAAACACCCAGCAGATGGTTTTATCTTTCACAATTGCTAACTCAGGCCAGAATAGCAGGCTGGACTCTGCAGATTTCTCAGGAGCATGGTTTCTGCCCTGTCAGTTGGGACAGTAGGGCATCTCAGCGAGGTGGAGTGGGCAGGACAAGTAAATAGTCCTCAAGTAGGTAAGTGAAAGACTTTGGCAGATACTAACAGCTAAATCAATAACCACACTTGTTACTGGTTCAAATGCGGACTGGTAACACCATCCCCCAAGCTTTTCTTTCTGGCCGTGTCCCCCGGGAGGAGTTTGGCACATGGAGGGCTGGCAAGGAGCTAACCTTTAGACTTGTTAATGAATGATAATTGAGTGGCCCTCGAGAGCTCTGAATAAGTTCCCTGGCTGCCCAACTGCTGTTACAGGCTGGCAGGGACTGCTTGACACACCTCGTCTCAGCAGCAGATGTTGTTCCTGCAGGGGAGAGGAAGGTTACACATTAAAAGGCAGCAGACACTCCAAATTCATAGGGAATAAACTGCAACTCAAAGGCTGGCTGTGCAACTTTGTTAAACTATTTTTTTCCCTCCCCTTTAATTAGGAGGGTTCAATATCTGAAGGGCACAATGAGATCTGGGCATTATTGTTATTCTGATAGTCTCAATCATAATTATATTCCTTGTCTTGTGACAGTGTGCCCAGTGCTCATCACACCTGAAGACCATCCCTTGTGCTCGGTAATGTACAAACACAGGACGAGGAGATGCACCTTGCTCTAAAGGACTTCCAAGGCCAAGCTATCTGTTTTCACCTAACCCTGTTTACATCTATCAGTGATTCTGACATATAAAAATACCTCCTAGACATTACTGTAGGTTGTCTGAGCCAGTTTGCCTGTTCACACAACAACCATATCCAAGGAGGCCACTAAGTCATACCCATCAAGCAGATGTCTTTTAAACCATCTGAACGTGAAAATAACATTAAGATAGTAACAGTGACATTGGCTTAACTAGAGAAAAATGAGATCCACCTTTCAGCAAGAGCTATCAGACATGTGATGTCAAAGAAATTATTTTTTTCACTTGAGCCTTGGAATTAGTGCAAGTCAATAAAAAAAAAAAAAAAAAAAAAAAAAAAAAAAAAAAAAGCTAGAGTTCTGCTAGCTCACCAAGCACGTGGTTATAACTTGCTGGCATAAAGAAGGTGGGAACTGCCTGTAAGCAGAGGCCATAGGTTGCAAGCTGCAAGAAAAAAATAAAATCCTAGAAGCAGCCAGGCATGGGAAGAAAATATGTCTGAGCAGTGAATATAGAACAACTATCCACCATACCTCACAAAGCTAGGAGACATCCACTGCAATCAAAGGGTCAAATTGAAACAGAACAGGTGCTATGCCTCATAGCTTGACATAGTGGGACTCTGCCGCAGGGGTCTGTGGATATTTAAATTTTCTTGAATTTGAAAAGCAACTAGACAAAATTAATTGAGGAAAAATGCATGAAGATTTTTTTAAACTCAGAGATGTAGCTCGTCAATCAGAAATCTCTATGCCGGAGGTTGCTGGAAGTTGGGTATATGCCAGTGGAAGTATCACCCTCTGTTTGTCCTGTTCTGCTCTTCCCCGGGCACTACCCTTGGCCTCTGTCAGAGACAGGAGATGGGGCCAACACAACCTGCTGTCTGATCCAGTGTGGCTGATCGTATATTCACTGAGATGTAAATGTCCATGAAACAAACTTGGGAGACAGTAATATTCTTCCTACACTTCAGGGAGGAATGGCTTTCAGGAAAAAGGTGATTTTTTCTTTCAGTCTGGCTAAAGAACTTAAAGACTGGGTTCATTTCACCTAACTTTAAACAGTTTAAAAGTTTAACTGCTCTTTACAGCCAAGGGAGAGATCAGGACATGTCCAGCCAATGATTTGCATGACCAACCTTAGAAGTCTGCTGTAAGAGATGAATCTCCCTCTAGGGGTGACTCTCTTCTCCCTTCACTAAAAAGCAAGCCTATGCTGACTAAACTGGACCTGGGCATCTAACTTTTAGTAGCCTAAGTTAGGGCAAATGAAACTCTCCCAGAACTGTAAGCCTCACCTCAAATTTGCAGGAACCTCAACTGTGGAGAGAAGGTAGAACATAGAAAAATTATATATATATTAAGCACTAAAGAAAATGCATGTATTTTTCCAAATTATATTGTATAACTAAATTTTGATACCCAAATGTATTTTGGACCCTCAGGTTTACATGCCAGTTCTTGGCCCAACAATAGATTTACTTGAGAATTTTAGAAATCTACAATATTCCCCATAAGAAGGAAAAGCTCTTGAAAATCACAGGACATGCAGAGTGAAGTCCACTTTTGACTACGGAGAAATCTGTAGCTGGAGATGCCAAAGCAAATTTCATTTCTGACCCCCAAATGGCCTTAATGTCTGTCCAGACCATGAAACAATATATCCTTAATGGGAGTGCTCTGAACAGACTCTACTCAGCTGCTGAAGAAGCACAAAAAGTTTGAGTTGAGTCAGCCAGATTTTGACTCTGTGGTTGCAAGGAATCTAGGTAGTTCAAACCCAGCACTCGTCTTGCTAAGCCTTCCTGTCACAAGAAGTCTTTCAGAGTATGCCAGAGGTGGTGAGTGGACTCCTCTTTCAGGTCCAAAGTAATACAAGCAGTGTTGTCTTTTCACTTCCACAAGAGGTCTTCTCGACAGATTCAGGTGCTAGTTGCAAATCCAAATTGTGGATGAATAAGAGTCTGCAAGTGCCATAAATTCTACTCCTGCAGTTTTTAAAGACAAACAGGAATATTTTGGGGGAGGTGGAGTGGACCACACCAAGAAGAAAGGGAAAAAAAACTTTGGTACATTTCATTCCTAACCTGCTGTAGGCTGACTACCAAGGAAGATAAAATAACCTGTCCCCTTGGGAACAAAGTCATTCACAACTTGTGAGGATGTAGGGAGCTCTGTAGTTACATGTATTCCTGGTCTATGACCTCTAAATGTCAAAAAAGTGCAATTTCCCCCTTCATTTAGAATATTCTAAAATGTTATACTTCCCCTGAAGTCCATCTCAGACACTGTGAGCTATGGTAATGCTTTTACAGTAACTCCCCTTTAATATTTATTTACAGGTTCTGGGTTACCAAATTACTTGTGGTCTTTGTTCTTAAACCCTCTCATTAAAGTCCACATAAAGTTCCTCTACTTCTGACCTCCTAAGTGACCTTCTTATTGCTAATCTTTCAACACTGCTGTCATGTCATGGGCAGAAAAAAACTTTTGATTCACAAAGCTCCAGAGAATATTTGTTCCAGTCCCCGCAACTCAGGGAAATGCACCAAAACCAACCCCTGAAGCACAGTATCTCTTGAGATGGTGAAAAGCCAACTTCTGGTAGAAGATGTTTAATAAAGAAAAGTTACAAACCATAAATAAACATTTTCTTATATGACTGGAGTTCCAGTATTGTTTTCCTTGTTCACCAGGGGAGCATGGAGAGACATCTGGTGGCTGAATAATTTTCTGCAAGTAAGCACATCCTCTTGGGATATGTCTTTGCTAGGTGGGTGTCCCCAAAAAGAATGTGTATCTTCAGACATCATGCCACTCAGTTCACCTGCAGCACTATCACACACCATCACAGATCTCAACTCAATAACAAATCTGCCTTCTGTTCAGAAGGGCAAAAACATGTCAAAAATGTGCCTGACAAGACAGCAGATCTCTTCTTGATATCTTGAACAGTGGATTTCACTGGAAGTTGCTGACAGATCTGAAATGAACTGAGCATAGTTCTCACCTTTAACTCTGATGAAACAATGGCAGAAAATAGATTTGAACAGAGGCAATTCTAGGTCTGAGTTTTTTGTATAAACAACCTTTTTTAAATAATGGATTCGATTTCTTTTGCTTTAAAGATTCTATTTCCTACCGTTTGTGCAAAACCATCAATATTCTGGGAACTGCTTGTGAGCAGTTGTGTGAGCATTGTCCTCATAGAAGACAGTGGCCAGCAGGTCCCTATTGTTCCCTACACTGCAACGGCAGTCACGAGGTTCAGACATTTTTTTTCAAATAGATCTTGAAGGCACTATGCAAACACAAAGGGCTCAAATCTCAAAACTACGTTGCACACCCTTAATAAAAAAAAAAAAAAAAAAAAAAAAAAAAAAAAAAAAAGCTGTTTGGTGTAGTTGGTACTAGGGCGTTTTTTTCCAGAATGGTCTCAATAAAATGTTTTTTTTTATTAACTTCTATTATGTCAAAAATACTTGTTAGGTACTGGGCATACATTTAATAATAAGTATTTTGCCCCGCCAAAATGTGAAACATAAATAGGAAGGATAAATCATGGTTAAACAATTTACAGAAGAATAAAATTATCTCATGAAGTTGCAGGGAATCAGGGAATACAATAAAATTCTTACTAATTCCAGTCCTGGCTTGAGGACTGTATCTCTCACCCCAGCCCTCTCTGCTCTCTCTCATTTTGCCTTGAAAACATCCAAAGCATGGTGATCAGTGAGGTCTTGATTTCTTCTTTTCTTAACAAAACACTGGCAAAAAGATCTTTTTCTCCAACCAGCCTTCATAAGAAGCTCTTCTGTACTCTACAGCAGAGGTTCAAGCAAGGCAGGGGATCAGTTAATGCACGCAACAGTCCAAAGCAAAAGCTGATTTAAAAGAAGAGCTACAGCATTTAAAGCAGCAGCCAGAAATAATCCAAAAGAGGCACTCAGTCAGTAATTCCTCCTAATACTCCACTGCAGGACTGATGTGGAAACCTTCTCAAGATCTTTAGGTATTAGGCCCGAGGCATTGCTGGAGATGATGCACCTTCACTGATTGTTAATCCCCCCTAGACTCTAAGCCTGAAGATTCACCAGCTTAGGTATTTGGTCTGCAATTGTCTACTCATGGGATAAAATAAAAGGTGAAAAAATATGACCAAAGTGAGGTTCCATTTGCTCTGTAGCACTACATTATATGGTCTTCCCATGGTTCTTGGTATCCCAAGAACTGAAGTATTGGACAGAGCTGGATGACTATCACTATCCCCACTTTGCTATGGGAATCACTAAGGTACAGGGATCTGTAGCAAGTGTTGTAGGATGTAAATACCCATTCTCAAAAGTGCTCCAGTAGTGACATGTACTCTTCGCCCTTCCATGTCAGAGAAGGCTTTTAGATGAGCTCTTCAATCTGATTCAGGAAGCCAAGCTGAGGAAGATACAGTCAAAGAAGGTAAAATTCCTTCTCTAACTCCAGCTCTCCAACAGTGAAAAGGCTTTTTGTCTCGTCTTGTCATCATTACGTTGTTTTGTGTAGACAAGTATTTCCCGTTTGCAAGTCTTCCTCATCACAGATGACCATTAACAGGGGGCAGTAGCAAGTAACAAGGCAACAGGAGAGTCCATCCACTGTTTACCTGAGCCTGGATATTACATCAACAAATAGATTTCACAATGCACCATGCATGTTGATAAAGTAGAACAACTCTTCACCTCTATTAATCTCTAATATGATTTTTCAGGCCCAGCAAAGACCAACACCCCATACTGTCTTAGCTCTCTTAAAACAGTTCAGCACAGCCCTTCCACTTCAGCTAAAGGGGCTGAGCATGCACAGGACCCAGTGACAGCACAAGGACGGGCCAACCTACCCATGAGGTCACACAAAGTTCTCCACAGCTTTCCTACGCTATTTCTCTTGATAGTGAAGCAATGCCTACAAAAATTCCCCAAGACAGTTTTGGTTCAGGTAAAATGTAGCATCTCCTCATCCCAGGACCAAGCTGGTTTCTTCACCAACCCCAGTCTAACTCATGAGTGTGGCTGAAACTCTCTCCTGCCAGTGATGCCTCCCAGTGGTGACATCTGATTTTGACTACTGAGCATACAGGAATAGGGATGAGGTTCGTTGCATACTACCCATTTTCTGAACTGCATGCCTTTACTCACTGTTCAGCAAACCAGAAGATGGGATAATTAACCTACACTGCTATTCCAGCTTTATGGCTACAGCATATGAGCACCTCGTTGTCTTTAACATATTCATCCCCACATCTTCTCTATGATGCAGTGCAGAGATGTTCTCTATTTTATAAATGAAGATCAGAGGCACAAAGAAACCAAGAGGACTCATTTCACCTGAGTTTTCTCCAAATTAGGTATCAATTTTCTGCTGTCCTCAGGAGAGACAGATGGGCACACCTCACTCTACAAAGCCTGCTGAAATGAGACTTTGACTTGCTAGACCTTGAGCTTACAATCTTGCCCTGACTCCAAAATGGGTGGGATAAATCACTTCCTGGACAAACAGATCTCTAGCTGTAGAAGGTGAAAGACCAGCTTGAATAAGACATTAATTTTTGATAGGTAGTGTTATCTGAGATGAAACCTACATCAGATAACTTCCCCAGTGTTACCCAAGGAATTGCATCACAAGGATTGAGTCCCCTCATCCCAAGGGCCAGTCTTTCAACCTAACCTTTGTAAGATGCCTTTCAGCAATAAGGAAAAAAAAAAACATTTGATCCATGTGTTGTGTAGGGAATAGGTCTTGCAACAGACTGACCTTGCAAACCCTTCTCTCTGGAGATGTCCATTGACGTCCTCAGGAACTTTTTCTCAAATAAGGTGAACTGGTACAAATAATTGTAGCTGGAAAAGGCCCCAAGCTTCATTCTGAGCATAGCTTGATGAGATAAGGCGCTGTCTACGTCACAGCTTGGAGGCTGAAAACCATTTACCACCACAGGGCACAATCTAATCTACCTATTTCATTTGTCTGATCTCTCCTAATTTTGACTAATCTAGATGAGGAGAAGATCTTGTGTACCCAGAAGCACTTCTCTCTGCTCCAGGTGTATCAGATGGCCTATGTAAGATATTCCCCCTCCTGGCAAACTCTGAGTGCCCTATAACTATTGTAGTGTTGATTTTCCCTTTTATTTATAGAGCATCTTTCACCACAATGTTGAGGGCCAAACTAGAGGGCATCCCTCACCCTCCATTCCCCAACACAAACTGTTAGGATTCTTCATTTTCTACATAAGTGGTGGAAGCTAGGTAAGCAGCTGTCCTCTGGGGCGGGTGACATGGAGGTCCCATGGTTCAGAGATGCTTCCACTGATGTATTGTTTTATCACTCACATGGTCACATGTGATTGATGAAACAGAAGTATCACATCCACCAGGGTTAGGATGGGTGATTATGAAGGCAGGTCACTAGCAAGCAACGGAGGCAAATTTGCCAGCTGGAGCCAAAAAACAATTGAACCTTTGAAACACATGTTAAACCTAACACAAGGTATGCAGGAGGAGGGAGCCGAGCCACACAAAGCACTGCTTGCCAAGAAGTAAATGTGTGCAGAAATATACAAGAAGGTGGCAATTTCTAAGAAGCTCAGCTATGCAACTGAACTAAGATGCAAAGATTTTGGATTCAGAGGGCTCGCTGGCATTTCAAGCCTTTATCACAGATACTGCAACAGTTTTAGTCTTACGTGTCTTTGCCCCTGAAAAGTCGATATGTCCCCTGATCTGAATTAGTGGCATGAGTCACTTGTTTCAGAATAGAAGTCTCCTGAAGAAGGATTTGTTTCATCACCATTCTTGCAAGTCTGTGTTCGGATAAAGCTCTAGCTTCCTTTCTAATTAGAAGAGAAGCAAATGCCTACAGAAAGCAGTTTGCCCACCCTAAGATGCCTCTCCAAGACAGGTGAGATTAACAGCTGTCTGGAGGAGCCTCTCACCCCATTAGCTGTAGAGAGAGGCAAGGTGGCCAGCCCACACTGGATGACTTACTTTTAGACCACTACATTTCAATGTGGAATGCCTTATTTTTGGGGTGTACGTGAACGTGATGCTGCAGAGAAAGGCACTGAATATGGCATTAATATGGCCACATTGCTCCTGACCTTCATCAGATCAGGAATTTCTGTACGTTATCATGTGCTGTTCTACACATACACATTTTAATGGCAAAATAACAAGGGCTTTCCTAAACAGGGTAATTCATCTGGAATAAAATCTCTTTCCCCTTGAATAGTGGCACCATAGAAAGCTAATTCAAAAATAGCTATTCTGGTCACATTTGCCATGAAGACAAGTCCTAAGGAGATGTAAAACTGGCACCACAGACCTTAGCTTCATATCCCCTGTAGTGAATTTCTCAAAGAATGTCTATTGTCTTGCTTGCCTCTGACTGAGAGATGATAAAACCAAGGAGCTGAGGGAAGCACAGAAAGGAAAAGCTCTGCTGTGTAAAGAGTATTCCACATTGCATGGGAAATCTGGGCTCTTTTCTGGCAAATGTATTATAATTACCTCCTTTTGTTTACAGGACCATTTCATGTACCATACTGCAGTACTGCCCTTGCCAAGCAGCCCAACCTTTACAGTCATTTCCCCACCAAAATTATAAGATCTATTTAAAAGTCACGAGATTTTAGAAATAGTTCAAGCTGGATTCATGTCATTTATTTTCTGATTTCTGAGTCTTTGTGGGAGTTGTTCTCAAGCCTAGTTCTGAGAATTAAAATTCCAGGGAAAATATTTTTTTCTTTCTTTTCAGCTCATTTATCACATGGCTGACAATAGAAACATCAGGAAAGTCCAGACATAAAAAGTTTGCAGTATAATCACAAATTACCCTAAGCAAGAAAAAAAATCAGCCAGAAGGTATTGATAATTCTACATTGCACACAAAGATATATACGAAATGTGGTACAAGGGGCTTATTCATAGTCATATTTGTTCATCCTGAAGTTGATGTAGATAGAGGAGGAACCTGTTATAATTCATGTTCAGGGAACATTGCAAACAATCTTAAACTTAAGTCTTTTTGAATAAAACTATTATTTTTTCTAAGGCTATACAGAGCGGTTTTTTACATTTCAAAGAACAGTCTGCAAGTGACGTGTGCATCATACAGTGACAGTGGAAGCTCTACAAACTCAAATTACATCTTAATGATGACAGTTTGATTTGTACCATATAAAATAAAATAAAATAATCAATCAAGTTCTCTTCTGCAAATTGCTATCCTTAACCAGGATGCAAAAGCTTCAGTGCATGTTTCAGGGAGAGCGGAGTCTCTGTGCAAGAGGCTCATATTCAGGCATAATTTATTACAGTGAAACTCAGAAGCTACTCATAATGAAAAATGTTTGTGTGAACAAGCAGATGAATAATTTCTGGTTGGGAATTATTCATTCACAGACTACTCACAAGTGAAAGAGAAAGAGATAGATTTATCCGTTATTTTCTTCCGTGCTCAGTCTACCAAATATCAATTGCTATCCTTGTAATTTTCCAATTATCTTTGCCATTATATTCTATTTATCCATGGCAGTCATTCTGCATGAGAGTAGATCTGTCAATTTTAGTAGGAACCTAGCACGAGTGAGGATTACTTGTGGCAATGTAGCCAGGGAAAGGTCTGATCCTCCACTTATCTCCAGGCAGGGACCTTTCATTTTTAAATTGTTAATAAAGGGACGTGTGCACCACCGGCAACAACCACCCACCTTTTTAACAAACTTAACTGTGAAATTGGATCCTTCCCATTTAGCCTGGTTTTGCCTTTGATGCAGTTCCAGAGCTTAGGTTGCCTTATTTGCCTTTAATTTCTAATCCAGGCATATAGCCAAGTTTAGGACACATTGTCTCCTGTTTTACAATATCCTAAGCACCAGCTGTAGCAGATCTATGAGCATCCTACTGCTCAAGGAAAGCTCTGGTGGATCAAACCAAGAGTCTGCAGAGCCCCAAAACCAGTCTCCAACAGCAGACAGATGAGGATGGTTAGGGATGACCACGAGAAACAGAATAGACTGAGAAGGATCCCTTCTTCTGCTGACCCTCCTTGTCTGAGCCCCAGGCTGGTGAAGAGGAAGGTTGGGTGCCATCAGGATGAGGCCTGTCCTCAAGAAGGTTTTGGTCCACCAAACACTGTTGAATCAGTCATCCCTGCTTAGCCCCATCCAGGTGTTCCTCCTTCATCCTGATCTTTGACGTGCCCAGAAGAAGTGCAGAGGAGTGCCTGTGGGGTCAGCAGTGAGAGTCACAGTGGAGAAAGCCATGGGGCACCTGATGGACCAGTCAGGGGCTCTCCTGAATATCCATGGGAGGTGGCTGTTCAGGGAGGTTACAGCTGATATTTCTGTATGATGACTGAAAATGGGCAGAGAAGGATCCGGGATGCCAGTCTCTCGTTCATAATATGGAGATCAGCGTTGGCTAACTAGCAAAGTGGGTGTAAGGCCATGATCCAATGTCTATGGGCTCTCTAGGATGGGGTAATGATATTCCTTAGACAAGAATATTCGTATTATATACCCTGAAATATATTAGGTTGTTTTCATGCTTTAAAAAAAGCCAGGAGCAACAAAGGTGGTGCAAGTGTTTTTTGTTTTTTTTTTTCTGGGACAACACATCATCACCCAGATGGAAAGCGTGATGATTTTGCTCAGTTTTTTTTCCTGAAGTGAAGACAGATGGAGAAGAAACATCCTAGGGTGGGATGGGGAATAAGCATCTTCCCCAAAGGAGAGCAAGTAAACAGTTTATCTGTGCCTGGCTCATCACAAGACATTTTAGTGTTTTGGACCATAGTGTGATATCCACCTACACCGATGGTGACTCGCCTATAAGTTCCATCACCATGAGCAACCTCAATGCACATCCTTCATTCTTCTCCTAGTATTGCGGGTGATTCAAGCAAGCAGAGGTGGACTTATCTTCTTGAGAATTAAAAAAAAAAAAAAAAAAAAAAAAACCTTGTGCACCTCCTTCCCGAGCCAGCCTTATGCCAGCACTACAGAGAGACAACTCTATCCCTGGGAGTGTGTAAAAAAAAAGATCCAACTTACGAAAATACCAAAATAATGCAACACCTCCCTCCTCCTAGCTGGCAAGCGAGCCCTAGATCCCCTCGCCTTCCCCCTCCAGTTTAAAACATCTCAGGCTTCCTGGCTGAACTTGGCTGAGGGCTAAAAACATGAATAAGCTTCCCCTGTCCGAAAGCCAACTGGCAAGGCCAGCTTGGATGGGACCCTCCATTTGTTATGGGGGAAAAAAGCTGGTCCAGTTCTCCTTGTTCAGTGGCGCGCTGCTGGTCGGGAAATAAAGACAGAAGGTCTGTTTGTAACACTGAACACACAATCCCTTCCAGCCTCAAAGACACTGAGGCGGCAGAAAATCTACCCTATTCACCAAGATGACCTAGTTCTGTTGTCAATAGGTTAGAGCGGAGCAAAGTTGAGGCAGAATATCCTGATTAGAGGGATCTCCCACAATTGAAGAGTGAGTACCCTTTTGTCCCTTAATTTTCCCCCCATACCCTAATGCCAGGCTTGCTATCAACGTATAATTGGGTGTGTTACAGCCTCGTCCGGTTCACCTCCTCCTAACTCTGTTGGAATCTCAAAGCAAATTTTTACACCAGGGGCAGATCCGGCCTCGGGTTTTGTGTCACCTGGTGCAGGCTGGTATGGAGAAGGTTTATTCTGATGATTTTTTCTCTCTCCTCCCCCTTCTTGGGCTCAGTCACCAAGAAAGCAGCTGGCAACAGCTTTGCCTTCCCTGCACGTATGACCACGGGCTTCAGAGCCAGGGTGCAGCCAAGCTTCCCGTGCCTGGCGAGACCTGAAGTCCAGCCCTGGTCCAACATCCCCACCGCGGCCGGGGAGCTTCTCCTCCTGGCACCGGCACAATGCAGCTCCTCCACACGCAGAGTATCGGAGCACGCGGCAGAGAGAAAGACAAGAAGATCAAAAATGGAAAGCTGCTTAGCCCCTAAATAAAAGAGCAGGGGAGAGATTAAATTGCTTGTCTGCGCCTCCCCGATGGATGGAGGATGGACAGACAGACGTTTCCTTTTTGTTCTTTAATCACATTGCAACACCCCAATGAAAGACTCTTCTAAATTTAAAATGTATGGACATCTAGAAACACGACATGCTGTACAGCCAGCCCCCTGAAAAATATATTAGTGATTTATTAACCATTAAGAAATGTTAAAGATAGAAGCTTGAAAGAAAACATTTCCCGTTCCTCTTCCCTTTTTCTTGTAGTGACTGTTAATGAAGGATTTAATCACCCATTTTACATCCTGTTTAAAAGAGAAGGGGCTTTCCCGATAACAGATGCCCCTTTGGCCAACTGGCAAGGAAAAGGCAAATATATGGGGTATATAAATCTATTTGAGAGGAAAGGCAGCAAAATGAGGGAGAGGGGGAAGACAGAGAGGGAGAAAGGGAAGAAGAGGAGGAGGTTAAAAAAAAAAAAAAAAAAAAAAAAAAAAAAAAGAACCTGAAAGGATTAGAAATGAAAAAGAAGGTATTTTGTGCTGAGCTAAATATTATTTTGTTTCCATTGAAAGGGTTAAGAAAACAAAGACAGAGTTGACAATTTCTCCCGACTGGAAGCTGGGAATGGCCCACGGTGGCACAATGCTATTATTCTTGCATGGGCCCATTCTCACTGGATTTTCCACAAAATCTTTAATAATTTGATTCTTTTCAGCCTCAGCAGCCAGCTGAGCTCTTTAAGAAACAGTAACAAAAACCCAGAGAAAAACCCACTACTGAGAGGGGAGCTTTGGCGGAGAGCTGAGCTGAAGCCGATTAGTTTGGCCTGAATAGAGGCAGCCGGGTCCTCGAGCTCTTGCTCAGCCTGGAGCCCTTCGCCTCATTCATCCCAGCACAATATCACCACCAGAGCCCGGGCCTAGACACTAAATTACACTATTATAAAACTAGATTGATACACAAACTTTCCCTCCCAGGCTGAGTGGGGGACTTTGGAAACAATGTTTTTGGGGGCTCGGGGCTCTATTCAGGCGTTTTTGAAGCATCCCCATTCATATCGAGCATATCAATTCTTAATTGTGCCACACACACAAGTTGTGGGGAGGGGACGCAATCCTCCCCAGGGGGGGCTCGTATTGTCCCCAGGAATTCACCTCGGAGAGGGGCTGGGGCTCGGTGGGGAACGCGGGCGTTTGGCCCTCATCCCATACCAGCGCCAGGCAGCCCCAAGCATCCTCTGGTCCTCCGTGGCCATGCAGTGGATGAGCTCTTCACTCAGGTCTTCTTTTGGGGGTGGAAACATTTAAAAAAAAAAATCTACAGGGTTCCTTCTGTGAATATTTCTCATTTGTTTTGAAGCTGTCCATGAGCCTGGATTTTGCTGCATGTTCCCAAATGCCATTCCAGAGGCTCCCGCAGGAGCAGGATGTGTCTTTTAACCACTCTAGCTCAGGGTGGCCGGATCCAGTTAGATCACACAACCCCTTCCTGCCCAGCAATAAGCCTTCCTATAGCTGCTCTCTCTTTTTTTTTTTTTTTTTCTCAAAAAAACAAAACATTAAATCCTTCTTTAGAAGAGAGGAGCATCCTCAACATGCTCACCTCCTTCCTCAGCCTGCAGGAAAGCCCTGTTAAAATATTGTTCATTTCACGCTGCTAAAGGTGAAATTAGAATTGCCACATCGTGAAAAACTTTATCTGGGGAGGGGAAAGGGAAGGAGAAGTCAGAAATAAAATGTTGTATATATCAGAAAACGTGGTAGTCGGGTGTATCCCAGTCCCATGCACCCTCACCCTCATGGACAGCCCTCGGTTTGCAAAACCATCTGGACACACAAAACTCGATGCTCTGCATGGAGAGCTTTGCACAAGCCCCTCTGCACATGTTTTCCAGCCTATTTGTGGATGGGATCTGCATGGCTTCATGCATTCTTGTGCTTAATCTTTCCTTGGGACCCGTCCACGTTCGTCTCTGTCTTTTTATTTTTTATTTATTTGTATTTTTTTTCCATCAGTACAATTATTTTTATCAAAACCAATGCTGTTCAGCAAATAAATTTTTAAAAATAACAAAATAAAAAGAAGGAAATACAGGGTTCTTTTTTAACTGATTTTGTCTAGTAAAAATACAAAAAAAAAAAAAAAAAAAAAAAAACTTTCTGTGCTGGTACTTGTGGAATTTATTTTTTCCATCTTTTTAATTTCTCTTCTGAAAGCCACATTCACCAATGGAAACAATCTCACTCTCCAAACCTCAACCTCCCCAAACACTCTGAATATATTAAACACAATACAAAAAGAGCAGCAACCCAACATGCAAATGAAATTAAAACTCACACTCCGCAAGAGGGAAATAAACAAACAAACAAAACCCCCACAGCTTATATACACACAAAGAGGAGAAATTAAAGGAGATTTAACAGTTCACAGGAATTTGGACTGGTTTCAATAGCTTGGCTGAATGGGAGCTGTTGCTTGACATCAGCACCGAATATCGGTCACTTCTGGAAGAGGGAGATTTTTGCAAATCATTCACCAACGGGGAAGTCTTTTTGAGCATTTTCCATTTAACGTATTTTGGGCACAATAAACATCAAGAAAGGCAGTGGTGGATGTGGCTACCACTGCGATCTCCACAATTTAAAAGCGCTAGGTCCAGCGTGAGCGGGACAAATTTGGTGCACCAGATTTCTAGCTTGGGAAGCCCTCTAATTAAGATGGCATGATTATGAAGCGGCAGCAGCACGACGGAGACCAGGCTTTGCTCTTGGGCGCCCTGATCCTGCGGCTTTGTGTTATCCCATGTGTGTCCGTGGGGAGGTTTTATCGTGGGAATGCAAAGCGCACGCCTGTGCGCTGCGTGGCCTGTGTGGCCAGGAGTGATATGTGAAACCCAATTAGGGCAGAAGGAATAATTAGCATTGCAGCACATGGAGGAATGGCCCTAAAACATCGGAAAGCTGCGGCTGCTTGCGGAGAGAAACAAAGGAGACAACAGAGAGAAGAAAGCAGCAATTAGAAAGGAGAGAATGAGCTGGGGTGTTGAACTGCAGATCTGTAAATGGACACAAATTGTCCTGGCTTTTTTTTTTTTTTTTCCTGCTTCTCTCACAGGACCAGTGGTTGAAAGAAAAGTCATATAGGAAGGATATCAATTCTGCAAATCCAAGGGCTAGGATCTCTCCATTTTAAGGTCAATGAAGGCTCTTGGATGTTAATTCAGTTAATTCTGATATTCACGTATCAAAGAGGATGCTTCAACGCTGACAGACAGCTGTGTGCAACCTGTCTAAGACAGATCTCACACTTCACATGGGAGAAGAAGAGCAGAGAGAGAGCAAGAGGCAAGCAGCAGGTTGTGTTGGTGTTGCTGGATTGCCTAGCTATCAGGGAAGGTACTCAAAAGAAAAATCCAGAAAGGGAGGAACAATAAAAAATCAGGCAATTCTGGACCCCTCTGCCATTACAAGTTACCTGTTGGGAAATGCACGATAAGTGTCTTGTCTTTTGGGGTCAAAATATGTTAAAAAGCAGGTCCCAAGCTAATATGAGCCCCACCTTAGGGAAAGGCAGTGGTGGGAGCCAAGTGGCCTGAGGAGGACGATGTAGGACTGGTGGAAACCAAAGGGTTGTAAAACTGCACCACTTTTTCGGATGTTTTTATCAATTGTCTAAAGTATTTTTTTCTTTTTTCTTTCTCTTTTCATTTTTTTCTTTTTTCTTTTTTTTCCTTTTTTTTTTTTTTTCTCTTTTTTCTTCCTTTTTTTTTCCTTCTCTTTTTTTCTTCTACTTTTTTTTTTCTTTTTTTTTTTTTCCATAATAGCACAGCAGCATCCCAAATGGGCAGGTTACATGACAGCCATGTACAGCTTGCGTTGGGCCCACATCCTTCCCCTTCACCCTTATGGGAACCCTTGGCACAAATGCTTGTCATACTACGGTCATGCCTCTCCTTCCCAGCACAGAGGGCAGAGTCAGGCCCTGGGGGTGCTGGGTGGTCCCATCCAGCAGGTGCTGAGATTTCTTGGCCAAGCCCAGCCGAGATCCCTGGCTGCTTCTTCACACCCCCCAAACACACAACTCCTTTCACTGCATTTTTCTGGCATTTCCCAACGTGTTTTTTCTTGTGTTACATTTCTCAAGGAAGGCTGCCCGATGAGCAGCAAATCATTATTAATTCCTCAGGTATTCGCCCTAATACGTTTAACCCCCTGCAGACCGCATCCCGGGCAGTGCCTCCCCAAGAGCTCCCCAGCCACCACCCATCCCCACCACCTCCACGGAGGTGACCAAAACCCAGTCCATGGAGCAAAACCAGGATGAAAAACATGGATCTGCTACTCTGCAGGCAGCAACCAAGAAAACACATTAATCACTGCTGGAAAATGGTATTTAAAAGCCCCTCTAAGAATCCATCCTCTTTTCCACTGATTTTTTTAAGGGATGGTGTCCCTGGCTTGATGTCCACATATCTTGCATGGTCCTCACCAAGCAGCATATAAGCCCCTTAAAGGATCTTCCAGGTTAAATGGATGAGGGAAACCAAGGGCAAATGGAAAGTGCTCATTTCTCTTCTGGGGGAGAGAAGCAAT
Organism: Netta rufina; assembly: GCF_964035555.1. Lineage (NCBI taxonomy): Eukaryota > Metazoa > Chordata > Aves > Anseriformes > Anatidae > Netta > Netta rufina. Next base: position 2,919,317 of record NC_140124.1, read on the forward strand.
TAGAGGAGGAGTTTATTTTTTTATTTCTGTTCAAACCCAGTGTCCCTTCTTGTCACAAAACCTGCCATATCCAGGTCAGAAAGGTATTCCTTTAAGGTTCCCTGATACTATATATTTTTAAGTTCTTCAGCAGTTTTTGAATGGCTTTTTTCTACAAGGTCTAAGCCTTTTTGTAGGAAACGTCTCCAAATATTGTTTAAGAGGACATTTTGAGGTTTTCTAAGTGCCACAGAGGGATTTTTTTCTCCCTGCCAAGCCCTGCAATAGGATGCAGTGTCCCAGCCTGTTGCTGCACCAAAAAAAGGTCCTCTGGCAGGGTAACATAGGAGAGGACAGATCATCATGCCCTGTCAAACAAAACTTCATTACATCTCCCAGAGTTCAGCACAGAGCTGTGCTTTACTGCCCCTATTTTGCCAGTGGGGAAACTGAGGCAGGGAGACTTGCTAGAATCACAGAATCACACAGAATTTCTAGGTTGGAAGAGACCTCAAGGTCATCGAGTCCAACCTCCAACCTAACGCTAACAGCCCTCCACTAAACCATATCCCTAAGCTCTACATCTAAACGTCTTTTGAAGACTTCCAGGGATGGTGACTCCACCACTTCCCTGGGCAGCCTGTTCCAATGTCTAACAACCCTTTCAGTGAAGAAATTCTTCCTAACATCTAACCTAAAACTCCCCTGGCTCAACTTAAGCCCATTCCCCCTCGTCCTGTCACCAGGCACGTGGGAGAACAGGCCAACCCCCACCTCGCTACAGCCTCCCTTGAGGTACCTATAGAGAGCGATAAGGTCACCCCTGAGCCTCCTCTTCTCCAGGCTGAACAAGCCCAGCTCCCTCAGCCGCTCCTCGTAGGACTTGTTCTCCAGGCCCCTCACCAGCTTCGTCGCCCTTCTCTGCACCCGCTCAAGCACCTCGATGTCCTTCTTGTAGCGAGGGGCCCAAAACTGAACACAGTACTCGAGGTGCGGCCTCACCAGAGCTGAGTACAGGGGGACGATCACCTCCCTCGCCCTGCTGGTCACGCTGTTCCTGATACAAGCCAGGATGCCGTTGGCCTTCTTGGCCACCTGAGCACACTGCTGGCTCATATTCAGCTGACTATCCACCATCACTCCCAGATCCTTCTCTGCCTGGCAGCTCTCCAACCATTCCTCTCCCAGCCTGTAGCTCTGCTTGGGGTTATTGCGCCCCAGGTGCAGGACCCGGCACTTGGCCTTGTTGAACTTCATGCAGTTGACCTCAGCCCATCGGTGCAGCCTATCCAGATCCTCCTGCAGGGCTTTCCTACCCTCGAGCAGATCGACACACGCACCTAACTTGGTGTCATCTGCGAACTTACTGAGGGTGCACTCGATGCCCTCGTCCAGATCATCGATGAAGATATTAAAGATATTAAAGAGGACCGGCAGAGAGGAAGCAGAGAGGAGATGAATTGCACAGCACACAGACCAGGCAGCTCTTTCTGAAAACACCCTCAGTCCAGTGACTCAAGGAGCTGCTTATAAATACCTTTTCTACTGTGATGGCTGGAGAATCCAAGGCATTTACGTGATGTGTGGACCAGAATATCTTCTCCTGTGGCCAGGGTTAGGACTCGGTGGGGCAGCAGATCACCTGGAGAAGAGCAAAGAGGCAGAGCAACCCCATTGCTTTCCTGTAGCCACAGCCCAGAAGCCAGAAGTTTAGAAAGCAGAGCCCGAGTGACCTTCTCTGATGGAGAAGGTCTTTGCAAAGCTGCTTTAGTGAACACCAACTTGTTTCAGCACTATCCAGCAATTTCTACGGGGAAAAAGTAATGTTCACCCCAATGTTAACAGTCCCAGATGAGAGAAAAGCATGTTCCAGATGTGGGCCATTTGAATTAGAAAATAAATAAATAAATAAATAAATAAATAAATAAATAAATAAATCTCATCCAAGTTCACTTTAAATGCAATCAACAAGAGCAGTTATAGGGTTATCAAAAGTCTTTCAGTTGTTTCTAATACCCTAGCTCCTGTACGTATGTGTTTTGCAGGAGATATATTCACAGGCTGAATACAGGGAACTATCCCTTCCCTATAACCCCATATGGGACACTAAGGGACACTGTCCTGTCAGGAGAAACCTCAGAAGAGCCTGGTTTTCTATGGATTCATATCTCACAGGTGGACTCTCTGGAGTCTCTGACAGAGGGCGCATCCATTCAAGCCTTTTTCCCACTCCTTGGAGAGTTTGGTGAGGGATGGGGGGTGCTACACCAATGATCTGAAGTCCAAACAATGAATCAGACTCAAATCTGAGCCTGGCCCCTCATTGCTCCTAATGCACTGGGAAAACAGTTCACAACCACTTTGGGAATAACCAGATAAAGAGCAGAACCATCCCCACGCCAGGCTGTTTGTCAGACGTCCACTGCCCTGGTTTTGCTGCTTTAGTTTACAGCCAGGCACTAGGCTCCAGTCCAGCCACTGCTGGTTCAACAGCAGCCTCTTGCAACCCTAAGGACAATGAGGATTGTCCCAACAGGGACCCTGTCCCAAGCCTGGGCATCATCTGCCATAGTAAAAGGTGGGGAAAGTCCCTGGGAGAACATGGAAAGACTCAAAGGATGTCAGACTGCCTGCAATGTGGATTTGCTCCAGCATCCCCAGAGAACAGGGAGATAAAGAAGCCTGTTGGCCTTTAACACCACCTGGGGGAAAAGAAAATAAATAAATAAATAAATAAAAGGAAGCAGAGAAACAAACCCAGAGAAGGAGGAGGAACACAAGAGGTTTATAGCCTTCCTTGAAAAGACCGAAAAAAAAAAAGAGTGAAATTCTTGGCTCCCCTCACACCTATTAGCCTAGGAAATGGTGCTGGGTCTCCGCTGGGACCTGACTGAGACCAAAGGCAGTCGACCTGTTAGCAGGTACTTGAGAGAGAGGCTGCTGGCTGGATTGGGCTGGAGGCGTGAGAAGCCCCATCAGCCTCCCCCATTCAGGTCTCCTAATGACCATATAAAAGGGTCAGGGTGGCTTTCACGGCAATCAGCTCCCTGTGCCGCATCCCACCCCATGCACAAAACCCCACGGCCATAACGGGCAGCCCGGTGGGACCGCGTTCCTGCATATCTATACGTGCCCACCGCTGGGGCAGGGGTTATATTGGAGCTGTTTTCCCAAGCTGGGGCTGTTCCTCCCAAATGTCACACTCCGGGGCGAATAATTCGGCCTTTGATGTTGGCCAGCATCGCTGGATGCCGGGCAGGGGCTGGGGATGTCCGAGCACAGCAGCCAGCTGTCCCAAATATCTGTCCCCAAAATAAGACAAACCCAAACGCAAGAGTTTTGTAGCAAAATTCCTCTTGCTTTCCCACAGACAAGCAGTAATTCCTGCGGTGAAAGCAAGAGCCCAGCAAAGTTAATTTCTTTTCAGCCAACATCCTTTTTCACCCCATATGCCTGCTCCTGAAATGCATCGCAAGGTTGGGTCAGTATAGCTGGGCTTTCTGGTTCTGTTTCATTTGGTTTTGTAGGGAAAAAAAAATACCTGTGCCCGATCAGAGGAAAATGGGAATGTTTCATTCTAACATTTCCAAAGAATCAGGTATATTATCTTTATTAATCAGGTATATTAATCAGGTATACCAGATTAATTATTTATTAATCAGGTATATTATCTTTAACAAGATTCAATGTCATTTTGGTTATAATATATATATATTTCAGTGTTTTAAGCAAATATTTTTTAAAATAATAAAGGTTTAAAATGATTTGGGAAAACTAACCGACTTTATATCCACCAGTTCAGAGGCTTTTTCTTTCCACTCATTTAGCTGATTACGAACGTTGTTTTTGTTTTTCTCAAAGCCACAGTCCTTGTTGGTGTTCTTTAGCTTATTTTGGGGGTGGAGTTTTGCTAAACAAAGGAAATACCCCATGTATCATTTAAAGACACCAAATTTACAAATGTATCCTTGCACAAAGCCCAGGAGGTCAGATCCACCATCTGGGATCCAACCTCCTGGATCCACATGGGCTCTTCGTATGTTTTATGTGAAGATCCAGGCATCCCAAGTAACTCAGACACCCTTTTCCCACCCCTTTCTCCTTCACCCCAAATTTAGGTTGAACCTTATTGGGGAAGGTATAAGGAACTGCACCTTGTGCATCTGCTCCTGAAGAATTGCTCTGATGAAGACTGCCCAACTCAGACATTCTGGCAGGGAGAATAAAAAATTGTTTTCTTTACTGTTAAGTGGTGGTGGGTATAGCTGCCCAGCCACGAGCTGCAGTCTGGGGGTGTCAGCACCCCTCAGCACAGCACAGGTGTGGATACACGTCTCAGAGGTCACCAGGGCTTTGGGAAGTCCTGCCAGGTGGCTGGATCCCCTACCTCTTACATCCTTCCTCTTTTTCCCTGTCCTCAACCCCTTCCCACGTCAGAATATTTAACCTGTTTTGTTTGTTTGTTTCTTTCTTTCTTTCTTTGAGCCTTTTCCAGCATTTATGCAAAGGCTGTTGCTCTTTCCCCTCATTTTCAACCATTCCATCTCCCATTTCCTATGAAAAGGGGCAAAATAATTCAACACACCCCAAGCCTTCCTCAAGCCCCCATTTCCATGCTGTGCATTAACCCTGCTCCACCCAGCACCCCCCTCCCTGAGGCTGGGCAAAAGAAAGAGTCAGGATACACCAAGGTGGCTCTGCAACAGCTCTTTGAGCAGAGGGTCTCAACCCAGTATTAGCATCTCTCCACAGACCTGCTCCAGATCCCTGAATACCTTTCCTTTCCCAATAAGCCCCACTTGCTTGTCCACTTTTCCCCAGTCACTTCAGCCCAGGAATTGGGAAGTAATTCACGTGCAAAATCAGATCCCTTAACTTTCATATTCCCTAGTTTGATTTCTCTTAATTGTCTGCAAGCAACACTTTCTTCTCATGAAATGAAGAAAAATAAAAAGGAGAAAATGAAAGGAACCAAAAATGAGAAAGGGCAGCTCATCTCTCCAGTCACAACACGCTGGAAGCATTTGCTGAAGCTCTGATTTCAAAAGAAATAGATGCTGTTTTCTAACTCATTCCTACCTTGTGCCACGACAGCCTTAGCAATTATTTAAGCAACAGCAGGAGAAGCTGTGGATTTTCCCCATGATAAATCACACACTCCTGCTTCCCTAGCTGCTGAAATAATTTCTCCTTCCCCCAAAATAACACAGGACCAAAGGCTCCAGAACTGCAGCCAGCTCCCTGCAGGGGGAACACTGCCTTCATGCAGCAGTGAGATGTCTCCTCGCCAGCCCAAGCCCCCTCACAACCCCATGTCCTCCCTGTCTAAACCCTCTGGCCTCACCTGCTTATCCCCATTCAACCTCTCTGAGACAAGGAAACCAACAAGCTCCAATGTTTAAAATTAATGGTTGAGTTTAAGTGACCTGCCCAAGGCCATCCAAGAAATCTGTGGCAGAAAATAGAGTTATTTTCACCTGTAGGTATTGCCTCAACCTCAGAGCCATCCTTTCCTTGTCTTTCTCAGCAATTTAAGGTTGTTGTGTGGCATCTGAAAATATTAATGTTTATACACTCAAGTGTCTGTGGAAGGACCTAGCAGAGGTCCTGCATGCAGCTCACAGACAACAGGGGCAGAGTTGTGGGACCTTCATGTTCAGTGACACTAGGAAAAATGCTTCACATCTTCCGTAAGTCTGATAAAAAGGCCAGTCCATCACAGGAAACAGGAAAGGTGGTTCCCGTCTTTCTCTTGTGGTCTTCTTTAACAAAGGCCATGACTTCTGCATGCTGGTCACTCACCAAAAGCCACCCCAATTTGTACACGTAGACCTCTCAATGAGCAGGGCATGCTCAGGAAAGCTGTTTACTGAGGTTGTTATTCAGATGTCCAGCAGAGACTGGGGTTGAAGACCTGCTCTGTAGCTCTGTGAAATCCCAGGAAGAACACCGCCTTCTTAGTATGAAAATTCATGTTGTAGTGGCTGAAGGTGCTTGGGTGCACTTGGCTCACAGCCGCATGATGCACCCTGGGAGAATAATGGAGCTCTGCTCCTCTCAGGTACATAAACAGCCTTTGCAGACATGTCTTTGATGTTCCTTCTCTCCCTAAGAACAGCTGGGAGTTCAAAGCATTTATCAAAAGCCGAGGGAATTCCCTTGCAATGTAGATGTACGCTTTAAAACAAAACAAAACAAAACAAAACAAACTTTTTTAATCCGGGTTGCTGTGAAGGCTTAATCTAGCCTCTTGTTCCTGCTTGAAACCTCAAGTATGAATTGTATCCTGCTGGCAAAAGGGCAAAAGGCAGCACTGAGTAAGGGAAAGTCTTGCCTTGGAAATCCCTGCCGTGTAGAAGTAGTGATCAGATGGCTGATTTGTAAGAACTTGCTTGTTCTCAGGAAAAGTGGTGCAGGATAAAACCCTGTTGGCCACCTCCTTGCTCTGGCAGGGTTAAGCTCACAAGCTGAATTTCACATGCCTGATATATTCCAGGTCTATTAGAGTTCCACCACCGATATAAATATATATATATATACATTAGCCAAACTGCTAGTAATAACCCACCTGATTCCACCAGCCTGTTAGGACACAGCAAAGTTTTGCTGAGATGGAGACCTGCATTTTCCTATGGAAAGGTGCAAAGTCAGTGCTAAGACTGTAATACCCATCTCCAAATTTATTTCTATTTCAGTATTCCTGACCTGTCTGTACACAATCAGGCCATGCTGAGCACAAACCAACCCGGCACATAAATGTTTCCAGACCCTCAAAGGGCAGGTGGGAATTAGGTGCCTTGAATAGGAGTTATACATCAGAACATAGATCTAGGTGAAGATACTTGGCCTAAAACTATTACCAGTAGGAAAAATAAATAAATAAGTAAATAAATAAAAACAATACAAGCAAGAGGCACATAAAGTGTAAATAGGAAACTAAGGCAGTAGGAAGATTTTCAGTAAATAATTCTTGCTTTGCACTGATTTATTTTGTCAGTGATAGGTGCAGAGGAGGAATCACCAGGCAGTGATGGTTGACAGAAAGGAAAATGAAGTTCAGAAAGGGGCTGAAGAGCTGATAAGTGCATTTATTTTGCTTTGCAACACAACACAGGCCAAAGGACCCCTCCATCAGGCTATGCCCTTGGGCTTCACAGCAGCATCTTTTACCTCTCTGTTTAAGGACATCCCAAACCTCACCTGTTTAAAAATTGGACATTTATCCAAGCTGACAAGGCTTTCCTGAGGTGCTAGAGAGAAGCAGGTGGTCTGAAACACCCTCCTGGGGCAACTCTGCCTTACTTCTACTCTGAATTAATCTGTTTTTCAGTGCCTGCTGCTTGTTCTTTGGGTGCTTCCCCAGAAGATCGGAGAGCCCTTGAGCAGGTAGCACTCACTCCCCAGGGAAGATGCAGCAAGGGCACCTTTAAACACTTTCCTTTGGAAAATCAACAGAAGTTTCTTCAGGGAAGGTGGTAAGAGGCTGAACGGCAGAGGGAAGAAGGGAGAAGAGGAAGGCTGAGGGTGAGAGGCATGGATGGCCATGTGGTTAGTACTACTGTGTGGCTTCACACAAAGCAGGGTTGAAGCTCCAGTGTGAGGTCTCAGCCAAGTGTCTTCCTCCTTGATGAGCCCCAGCCAAGCAAAAGTAACCGAGCTGCCAGCAGCTGTCATTCTTGGGCACTGTTTCTCATTTCTGCCCCCCAAAACTTCTGGTAATGAAGTTCACTGCTTCTCTCCTATTTTGCAGCTGCCGTTTGCTTGCATCAAAACTCTGCAGTCTGTGAAAAGACAGTTGATGGATTTTTTGCAAGGAGAGAAAAAAAAATCCCCAACCCATAAATAAATGGTGAAGGAAGTATAAAAGGCAAAGCTTTCTCAAAGCAATGGCTTGCAGCTAAGTATTTTCAGTCACCCCTACTGACCAGACAGGTTATCCAGAGTACTCCCAGCCCTAGAGATGACATTTGACATGACATGTACATGAGATGTATCAGTTAGGTCATGGTGCTAAAGCACAAGACACCACCCCTTCCTCCTCCTTCCTCCTGCACCCCTCAGGGAATCCAAAAGTTCAGGGGCTTTAAAGTTGAATTCCCCACACAAGAGTTCAGCACCTTTCAACCTTTTCAGACCTATTACAGGAAGAAAAACGGGAGGAAGAAGTGTAGGGAGGGAGGAGGAGGGTCAGGGGGTTATTTTATGGGCAGGTTTAGAAGCTCAAGAGAAAAGAGGCTTGTTGCATTGCTTGGGAAGGAGATAAAAGTCACTGTATTGGTTCATCTCCAGGGCCAGTGACAGGGAGTAGGCTCCTTCTAAAAGCCTTATAAATGCACCTTTAATTCTACAGTAATCCCTGTATAATTAAGAGAAAAAGTCAACAGAGAGGGTTGTGTCATCACAGGATACCAGCAAACTGGTTTAGTATTAAAAACAAAGAGTTCAAGAAGAAAAATAATAATAATAATAAAAAGGCAGAGTAATCTACCCAGTCATAATCAAGTCATATCAACTGATTCACTCCTCCAAACGTGCTCAGGGTTAGTTTGGGCAATTTGGCTGGTCTGCCATGGAATGATGATTTGGGGTGCGGAGGTGCTAGCTGAGTCCCAAAGAAACCCACGTGCATAATTCGGTCAGCTGCTCTGACCAGAGCCCACAGTAAGAGGAACAAACATCCATAGGGTTCGGTTCCCCCGTCAACATTCTTCAGTGTTCATATTTTTACCCTGTTGTTTTCCTTTCCCTCACATTTTTACGTCACTCTCTGTACTACTCAGTTCAGAGGAATGTAATAAAACTATCAGTATATGAAGGATATGGCCCTGAGACAAACACAGGACTGAATATGAATGGCATTCAGGACTTGTAAATAGGCAGATGGGGCATTATGCTGGACAAACATTTCTCTGTGCTGCTAGGAAAAGCTTTCTAGGTCCATCCCTGGTGATACTCACACCTAGCAGAGGCAAAGTGACAAGCTAAAGGAGCTGGAAGATGAGGATGTCATTCAGTCCATCACCCTCATGGTGTTTGTCCTCTCCGGAGTGTGGTGTGCCTGGCTGGGAGAGGCCAGGGCTGAAGAGAGGTGACAGCAACAACCTGGCCAGGAGCAGGGACCAGAGTGTGTCTCCTCAGTCTTCTCCTTCACTGTAGGGTTCAAGCAAGCCAGGGTCTTCAAAAAGCAGCATCTCAGAGCAGTTCAAGTACAGCTCCACCCAAGGATTTTTCAGGTGGAGATGGAGATTGCTGCATCATGGGGCCTTGGTGCTCCCCACCACAGCCTGCCCACCACTGAGCCACAGTTCTCTTTGGATGCATCTGAGTCTGATATCAGAGGGAAATACCTCATGGTCCATAGGCACATGGATTTCTGGAAAGTTTCACACTCTTAGAACAACCAGTCCAGAGTGATATTTCCAATAGATCCTTTCATCCTACCAGAGACCAATAAGGCCTAGGCAAGTGAAATTGCTAGAGCTGATCGACACATGCAGATATTGCACTCTAGAGAGGCTCCCACTGAAGTGACAAGTGGCTCCATCAGTGTCTTTCTTCAAAAGGTGCCTACAACTCCACAGGGCTTGAAACAGAAAACTATTTTATTGTAGGAGGTCTGCTCCTCTCACAAACACAGCTGTAAGTGCGACCCTCCAACACGAATCTGCCAAGTTCTCCCAGCTGTAGGTCCCTTCAAATACAAAATAAGCCATTCCCCACTGTGTTAGATGTCCTTCAGTTTGGTTACAAAAGTTGTTCTCACACTTCCTACATGTACACTTGCCATGCAGCAATTGTGTGCATTCGGTGCCACAAATATCTTGACTACAATATACTCAAGAGCTCCTCTGTGCAAGCATTTTTGATTAAAGCTTCAGGCCTACTTGAAACTATTTAGATCTCCAGCTTCTTATTCTCATTACCATGCTTTTTTATTGCCGCAAGTCACTGAGTTTTTTAGCATTTCAGCCTAATACTGTCCTTGCAAAGTCTGTCTGTTTCCCAGCTTGTGCATATTTATGATATGACGAGGCTTACACTTAGGCCTACCTAACTCCATTCACAGCAGCTTACACTTTGCTGTGCCCCCTAACCCTGACTGCCCTTACCAAAAGGACCCACCTGAATGATTTTGAATAGCCTTGAGACTGGAGGAAAACTCAGATCCTGAATGCTGGGCTTCATGGAACAGTACTGGGGAGACCTCATCACCTTACAGCTCCATAGCAGCATCAGTGGACATCCCACATCTTAGAGTGTTAATCAATATCTGCAAAACTCCTTGTAGCTAAGAGCTCATGCCCAACAATCAGCATGTTTTGGAGGGGAACATCTTCAAGTTTGTGAAAAGTTGTAAACGCTTTAAAAAATCTGTGATGGCTCAGCTGTTGCCCAGGGTTTAATAGCGACAGAAGGTTGTATTTGGCTTCCTTCATGGGCAATTAAGGAGAACAAATCTAAGTATATCATCCCATCTGTAGTTCAAAGAAGCATCATTAGAGACGTTTGATTCTATCTATTTGATATAATAGGAGAGTAAGGTGTCTTATTAGACGTGAAATTTTTTAACATCTCAAGATGGTTAAAACTATTCTTTAGGATAGTTTCAAGAACTACAGGACTACTTTGTAAGACATTTGTTAATTTGTTTCTTCACACCACATTTTGTATTGCTCTACTCCAGATGTCTCTTCAGCCAGTGCCTTTTTTCTGTTCCTACTATTTCCAATGCCCTTAGGAACAAAGTGCAAATTTTCCATCTTACTTCCAGAAGGTCTTGGGAAAAAAAAAAAAAAAAAAAAAAAAAAAAGACATAAAAATGATATGTAAATTTAAACCCGATGTTTCAGCGAAACATTCTTCATGCTCTGTGCTAGAAACGGTGCTGGTTCCTTTGAATGTTATTTCTTGGGTAACATAACTTAGTAATTACTTATTTCACTTAACACCTACATAAAGGAAAAGAATTTAACATTAGTCACACTACCTCTGACATTTCATATTTCTGTATCTATCATTGCTACTAATAACTGTTCATCCCCCAAACCCACCCCTTGATACCATGAACAGTTTTTCATCATGAGCTCCTCAGCAGTGAGACTCCAGCCTTGGTTTCCCAAGTCCACTAAAACCCTTGGAAGGACTTTTGCTGACCGGGAATTTTGCAGTACACCAGAAGCACCTGTGTTGCATTAGAGAATAGCAGTAGTGAAAAAAAATAATGAAGTATTTGTCTCCCAGCCCCCTGCCCCACCTTGTCCCAACCCATCTGCCAAATATAAAAGAGCATTCGTAATCTAATTAATCTAACCATTGCCTGTCACGGCTGGAAGGCAATTTTGAAAGACTATCGCCTTGTGTTTTACTTCGTCTCGAAAGTTAATCTCCTCAAAGCAAAGGGACTTCCCACTCCCCCAAGCCCCACAACCCTTAATCTTTCTTCTTAACCAGTTGCTGGTGAATGTGCCTCCGTAGCTGGATGTAAGAATGTGCAAGAGGGAGGCATCCCCTCCTCCTCTCCTGCTGTACAAAAGAAGACTTGTGAGAGGAGATGCTGTTCAAGATGCTCTTCTCCTGCCGCAGAAGGAATCACAGCTCCCCAGCCTCACTCTGTGGCTAACCAATTACCCTATCTCTTCCATCATCTTCCATCACCTGGCCCTTTGCTTTTTTTTCTTTTTTTTTTTTTTGGTTGAGATTAAAAGATCTCACACACTTGGAGAGAAGAAAGAGCCCCCAGTCCATCTCCACATTGTCAATTATAAACAAGGGCCTAGGGAGGGGGAGAGGCAGGGTTGCACACTGTTATTGACTTAAGCACTTTGGAAAGGTCATCTTCAAGGTCTGGGCCTTCCCTTTCCCACTCCAAGCTCACCTGGGCCCATTAGGGAGGAATTCCTGGGCCCTCCTGTATTTCATTTTGGGCCCACTGACACTTCTGAAGAGTAATAGAGAAGGTGGAGAGGGAGGAGGTAGGATGTGGGGAGCGGAGGAGAAAATGAAGACAGGTGGGGAGAAAGACAAGTCATTGAGAGACTTCAAAGTAGAACAAAGATCCATCCAGATGTGAATAATTGCTAGGTCAGCACGTTAATCACAGGCAAGGGCTACAGTGCGAACTATCCCTGGTCCCTTCACAGGGGCAAACAGGGGAGAGGGGGGGCACAAAGGGAGAGGTACAGAAACGGGGCTTTGATACAGCAAAGAACAAGCCTGAAAAACACATTTTCCAGGTGATTATGTGAATAATGAGCCAATCTCTGCTTTATTAAGGGCACACCAGGGCTGTAATTGCAAATGGGCTGCAGCTCGGGGGGCAGCGAGGAAGGCAGTGCACACACACCTAACCTTGCGCACACCCGTGGCTGGCTTCCACATACCTGCTGCCCAACAAAAGCTCCATCTCACCACCTGACAGAGGATTTCCTGCGGTGACCACCACGATATCTAGGCTTTCAGATCTCAGCGTGGTGGGAGGGAATGATTAGGGTTTTGTTCTTGTGTCTTTGAGGTGAATTATGACTCCAAGGCCAACGGCCTCTAACCAAGGGTTGAGAAGATGCTGGCTTGTCATCTTTGCCTTTTTATTTTTTCCCCCAATCGTGTTCTTGTGCCGCAGCACCAGCTGTGTTTATCTTGGTAATGTCTTTCTTCTAAATAAGGCCACGGGGTTTCACTAACTGCAGACTAAACACCTTCCCACGTGGCTTTTTGCTGTGTAAATAAACATCCAGCATCTAAATAGCTAGGGGTGATGCTGCGTTGCTGACGTCTGCATGTTCTGTTATATAAAGGAAGTTTCTTATTGCAATTGCATGAGCTGCACTATTATTACAATGCAGTTGCCAGTATCTCTTCTTTTCTGTGTCCATTTTTAAACTGATGATTCTTACCAATATTCTTATTCTTATACGCTGACCATAACATCAAACCCCTTTCCAGAATTACATGACGTGACTCACCTAGGGTCTGTGCTTCACCCCACAGACGTGTTTGGTAGGGTATGTTGGTTCAGCAGGGATGTGATCCTGCTGTGTTTGAGTGAGTGTGCCACACAGGGCCAGTACTAGTGAGGACAGAGGAGGGAAAATGTGGTCTCTGCCTCTGGAGCAAGTAACACCCATGTCTGTGGCAGTATCCCTGTCCAGGACTCACAGAGGCTTCTGCCTCCTGCAGCCTTTTTCTGATGACAGAACATCACCTCAGGCTGTGAAATGACATTTCTTCAACCTTCCTGTCAGTCACCTTCCACCCACCACCTTCAAATCCTGTGCCAGAATCTACCATTCTTAATTTTGAGAAGTTTGGATGGAGTCACTCCCCTGTCAGAGCCTTCTCAGAAGCAATCTGCTCCGACTGGAACCTCAACATTGGTACAAAAGCTTAAAACAGAAAAGTAAAATGAGGTTCCCCCTTGAGCAATTAGATTCCTGACCTGCATCCCAGAAAAAGTAATTGTACCATGGACCTTCCAGACTGCATCTCACCTCCCAAAGACCACAGTGCAGACCTCAGACACAAAACCAAGCAAGTGAGGCATTTGGATTTGTAAAGAAAGGGGAAAAGACTCCATACATTGAGACTCTTCTTGAAATGATTCTCCCTTAGTGCCATTTTTGAGATACTATGAGATACTCATAGACACTGGGGAGCTACAAAGGCTGGAGAGAAGAATAACTAGGAGGGAGACTTTCCTGTCTAAAAATTATTTCCTGAGACACAATGCTAAGAAAGATGTAGACAAACGGGAAAAGTTCAGATTAGAGAGAGGAAAGTGTTCAGAAAAAAAAAGATTGAAAAATAACTATGAGAAAGCTTAAAAGAAACAGATCTGCTGGTCTGGAAACAAAGAGGTTTACAACTTGAACCAGAGAAGATCATTCAGTACAGAGTTGAAGAATAAAGTTTAGACAAAAGTCCATCCAGAATATAGACTTCTGATGAAAGGCAGCTACTGATTAAAAGTCTTTCTCCCTTAAAGGTTCTGATGGACCCCACTCATGTGGTTTCTGTGTCTAGAAACTTCATCAAATCTCCACAGGACAATGAGGAATTTGATACCTGTGCAAGTAAACAGTTCAAATTTATGTCATATTTTAAAGTTAAATGTTAGAAACACACAAAGCTTTAAACTCCTAGGAGATGAGGCCTCAGGTCTCCAAAGAGGAAAGGTCTGAAACAGCACTGCAACTCCTCTATGTGTCCAAACTATAAAGACAGTCAAGAAGTTGTACTTTCAGGCTTGTAGAGTAATGAAGAAGGGACACAATGGACACTGAGACTTGGTGGGGCTGAGTCCTGAGCTTTTCTTCTAGCATAGATTTTCCAGTCTTCTTAGCAGAGTCTCCTTCTCTGCACTGCCAGAACACAGTTTCTTCCCCATCCATCCCCCTGCTGGGCTAATTGCAAGGAGTGCTTCATCAGAAGCACCAGGGAATTCAATAAGCTCTACTCTGCAGCTGAGCCCAAAGAGATGGTACTGTGCCAGTCATCGCTTAGAGGTGCTATTTGGCTTTGGCACTACCACTGCCTCATAAACCTACTTGGCCTCCGCCTCATAAACATCTCATAAACAACTGTTTGGCTTGGTGTGGGTCTCCAAATTAGTGTTTATAGCCATGTAGAGAGTGAGCTGTTTGCATAAGTAATCCTGAAGCAAAACTTGCCTTCTCAGCAAAAAAAAAAAAAAAAAAAAAAAAAAAAAAGGCAGCTGTATCCACTGATTTGCTGCACATGCACAAGGGACCATGGTGTTACCAGATCTGCATATGCCATAACCCAAGAGAGAATGCTCTGCTCCTACAACCTAAACTTTGATTTCTTGAGTTAAGGGTTGTATTTCACTTTTTCAAGTTCTAGGACTCTGACGACCTGTGGATTCCAGCTGCTTGAGAACAGCACAATCCTACAGAGCTGAACAAGTCTGATATTCAAGCTCGCACAAGCCAGATGAGTGCAGGCAGCAGGGATGGGATTCATTTCGGCTCACTTCAGATGTGAGCTACCCACACAAGAATCCTCTTGAGGTCAAGAGAGAGAAATAAGCACCATTAGAGAGCAGTTTATCTGACTTACTTTAGATGGTTAGGCTTCAGTGGATGAATTCTGGCCAAGGCATTGTAGAAAACATAGTAGAAATCTGGAAAAGGGGAAGCAGAAATTGCAACGTTGAGGGGACAGAGTGAGAAAGTTTGGGATTCATTGTACCATAGCAGAGTTGTTCAATCAGGAGGCAAATTTAGATTCTCTAACTTCTTTCAGTGTTTTCTTTGAGCAAGCCTCAGCTCCCTGAGTTTTGTGATTATGACAGCTTCATTAAAAATAGGCAGGTTGCTGCCTTTTGTGGTTGAGAAGAAATGGATTTAAATGTGATCCCAGATGCTCTGAGATACCAAGGGAAGTGGAATCAGATGAGAATATGGAGAGCTTCTCTAATTTTCATGATTTTCACCTGCACAGTTGACAGTGTTGCAGTTTGCAAGTCTGATATCAATGCTCTGACAAGTCGTGTGGCATTTACCTGTCCCAAGCCCAGCTGCACACAGGGATAACACAGCTTCCTTCCTCCCACTCTTCATCAACTTCATCATAAGTTCTTTCAGGCAGAAACTGCCCCTCGTTAGCTAGCAAACTAGTAAGCAAAACAAGACGTGTTTTTAAGGATAACGTAAGAAATGATGATTTTTTTAGCATGGCACCTGGCACTGATTCACCTGGTTCAATCCCTCACTGCCCCAGACAGTGGCTGGCTCAGGTCAGGAGACAGAGGAGGGCAGGTTGAATGCAAACACTCTGTTTTCAGGGGAAAGTGATTCTTGATGCAAGCTGGGTTCTGACATTTGGTCTTGCAACCAAAGAACAGCCTTTGGCTCATGCACAATTACAGAGTTTATGTTCCTGAGCTAAACCTAGCACAGTGGAAACTTTGTTTTGTGAAGAATTGAGAAGCTACTATAAAACAACGATTTGAAAAGGCAACATAAGTGTGTCCCAGCTCAGCCTTCAGCCACGTGTGGTTCATGGACCTCTTAGCCAATGGTAGGACCTTTGCCTTCCCATCTTCTTGCATAGTTGAGCTGCATCATCAACTACTCATTGCTCAAACTTGGGCTTCAAAAGGTTTACAGATGCAGAATCCGAGCACTAGGCTGAAAATAATGCCTCCTCTGTCTGCCATATAGATCTTTCAGGGAGATGGTTTAGTGCAACCTGGGTGAAATGAGACACGACAATGCCAGCCATAGATTGAATAGCAAATTAAGAGCTGGGATCATGTTTAATGAGCTGGAAACAGATGTTCCAACCCTCTCTAGTGGCTCATCCATCCATGAGAAAAATACCTTCTGGTACCATCAATGAGAGAGTTGATTCTTCAGCTCCAAAGGTCTGCTTTGCAGTATGAAGATCCTGGGACTGTAGACTGCTGTGGCTCCTGTTCCTCTCAGGCAGGGTTATTATAGTTACCCAGATGGCACAGAAACCAGTGTGATCTCACATCTTAGAAACCAGCCCAAGTAGGACACAAACTGTTTGGTTCCACTGTGTATAAATGGTTGGAATCACAACCAGAAGGAGAAAATATGACCAAAGAGAGTGAGATAGAATTCACTAGTAAAGACCAGTCAAGGTAAAGATGTATCTCATCCCAGCCTGTGTGTTTATTTATTCTTGTTCTACAGGGCTGTCAAGGAAAAGCTCAGAAAGGTAATGAAATGAGATGATGTTGTATGCAAGTGTTTATGAGTTTGTGTGCACACCTCTACATGACCCCATACAAGCACTGTACCAGGACAAGGTAGAAATGCTGCTCTTTTCCAGGTACTGTTTTGACATTTTCAGCTTTTACTGCACTGTTCACTGTTTTACTAATGACAAATAAAATGAATACTTTTGTATTTTCTATTTGTATTTACTATTTGTAACACCAACAGACCAGCTAGCAGTATGGGTGATGTTGACCTGACAGCTCCATCCTCAGCAAGAAAAAGGAGCCATATACAGATAAGAAAAAACAACAAATATATTTTAATTCCTGAATTAAAGATTCCAGAGCTAGCATTGTGATGTATTTTTGTGTTCCTCTTGGAGTTCTAAAAAATTCTAGAGGCACAGACAGTCCTGCTGGAAGGAACTTTGAGAAATCTACTCCATCTCTCTGCCCTAAGCAAAATCAGCTATACCTTAAATACAACATCCCTTCAAGGAGGATCCTAATTGGTTTGCTCTTATCACAGTCTTTGAGCTATGGCATGAAAAGGGGTTTTCTTGCTTCTCACTGTCAGAGAGGAAATGTGATTCATTGTGATGAATTGTAGATTCCTGTAATAAATTGCCCTTCTCAGGAACATTATGTTTCTGTGACATTGCTTTGTCTGCTAATCATATCCTTCCTTAGAGTAAGTAATGCTTCAGTCCCAATCTCTAAGATCCATCAACCAGATTCATAAATAGAATGAAATTAAGTCTAGAAGGATTTGGGCTTTTTCTTTCCAATTGGGATGAAATGAATGCTTTGTGAACAGCTGTCCTGGAGCAATTCAAGTTCTAAGATCTGACAGTTCATGACTCTGAAAAAGTCTCATATATGTGCTAGTAATTCTTGTCTTCAGTTTTCACATTTTGGGACAAAGTTAATTTTAAGTTTAATGTCACTTCTCTCTGCTCATAGGTTAGGCAGAACTCCATGAGAAACCTACTCTGGATGCATCACTTACCTGGGGCACTGCTGAGCCCAAATGAACACATTTCACACACAGAATCACAGAATTTCTAGGTTGGAAGAGACCTCAAGATCATCGAGTCCAACCTCTGACCTAACGCTAGCAGTCCCCACTAAACCATATCCCTACCTGTACAATTCTGTTGAGGTATGGGAAAGAAACACCCCATTCTTCATGGGGACACAAGACAGAAGGATCACCAGTTCCTGCAGGAAGCTGCCAAACCCATTCAGACCATACTGACACAATGGCAGATCCAGGTATAGAAAGGGCAGACACCTACTGATCTTGCACTGTCAAAGACCAGCTTGTTTGGAGAAACTGACAATTTCAGAAGGCCAGGTTTGGGATGTTAGTAAATCAGAGATAGTAAAATAAAATAAAATAAAATAAAATAAAATAAAATAAAATAAAATAAAATAAAATAAAATAAAATAAAATAAAATAAAATAAAATAAAATAAAATAAAATAAAATAATAATAATTAATAATACTTTGACTTACAGCTTGATCAAAACAGAGAAAATAGAGCTAATACCTTGTTGTCCATCACTGTCCCTAAGAGGCCCCAGTGTTTGTCGCCATCAGATTTCCAGTGGCCCTCTCCAGTGAAACTTAGCAGCTACTTTTTCATCACTACTTACAAACAAATCCAAGCATTTGGAAGCTTGACAAGCTGATTTGCTTTTCCTTGTTCCAGTCCTTTCTTTCAAAGTATGAACATGTATCACAACAAATAATGCTCTCTCTTTTCTATGAAATTTAAGCACAGGTCTCACAATGACAGGATTCATCTTGATCAGGTAATCTTCCAAAATTTCCTGCCTCCAGCCATGGAATCATAAAAAATTCTGGCTGGAAGAAACATAGTTGGCCATTTGACATTCCCTACTAATCTGAGAGGTGTAGGTGTTCACTTGGATGAGAAATATATTTTAGATCTTACCCTGGCACCAGCTGTTGGGCATGGATGGGAGACAAGATTAAGACAAGGATGTTGTCCACTTGGACCAAGGTTGAAAGCAGTCAGCCTCTTGAGTCTATGATTGCAAAGCAGAAATATTTAGTTGGTGTTGTACTTTGCAGGAAGACTTTAAATTTCTGTAGGCTTTTTCCTATAAAGGTTTTAGAGCACTGTGTTAGCCCTCCGGAAAGCTTTTCATCAGCTTCCAGGGTGAAAGCAAGGAACATTGTTCCCAAAACATGGAAGAAAAGGCAATGTTGAGGTGACAAAAAAATATCTTAGAATAGACCATATATCTCTAGTGAGCAATGCTTATCTTGATCAACAAGACCACCAGTCTTCTCACATCTTCTTGAATCATCTGCTTCCTACTCCTACTGGAAAGGACACCTACATTTGAGGGATAATATCCTATATCCTACAGTTCTATACTTAGGGTTCAGAACTAGGGTAGGGATTCACCTCCTGTACAAAATGTTTAGTATTATCTGGTCATCCAGGAGTCAGGTCACTTGAGATGCTCTTTTTATCCTACCTGGCCTCCACCAGGTCCACCAGTGTGGGGTCTCTGATAGGTCCTGTGCCATGGCTGCCAACATCTTCTGGGTTTCATAGATACCTGAAGGCATCTCAAAGGGCTCTGAAGTCCCAGCTCAGACAAGTGAATCTGCCCCCATTATCTGTGGCTAGTGGAAAAAGTGTCCCACCTACAGAGGATGCATTGAATAAGCCTCCAGAAGTGCTGACCTGTCTCCATTGGCTATGGAGACAGCCTGAATGATTGGCTCAGATGAAAAACCTAAATTTCCGGGAGCTAAAGTCAGGGGAACTCACTCCCACCTTTTAAAGATACCCACCTCCAGTAGAGGCAGCTGACTAGATTAGGATTCTAACCACAAGCGTCTTGTTCTTGCTTCTGCTATAAACTCGCTTTGGGGTATTTGCATGTCCCTTCACGCTCCTCTTCCCTGGGGGCAGAACACGTCCTTTGTTGTCATCTCTGTTTAGATTGGGAGCTCTCTGGGGCAGGGGCTCTCCTTTTGTGCATGTCTGCAGAGCACCTAATGCCACGGGACTCAGATCATGGCTGGGACTATAACTTAAAGAGTAAATAATAATAATATGCATTAGCTGCTAAGTAGGGGAATTAGGGGTTAGCTTATATGTAAGCACTGTACATAGTGTAATGATATCCCCGTGCTAAATGCAACTGGATCCTTCCATTATTAAAGCAGCAGGCAAACTGATGTTTGATCTGCAGGGCTAATTCTAGTTTTTGGAGACATCAAACAGCTGCTTTTCTTTTTTCTTGGCAAATGCGCATGTTATAAGCAAATCTGAAATTACCAGGTTCACAAGTTGAGTTTCATGCAGAGAAATGTTTACTTTGATGCCAGAGAACCTGGCTTCTTTCCATTTACAGTAAATGAGGAAGAAAATTGATTTGCAGCAGCAGGAGGGGTGTCAAACCTTTATTGCTGCTCAGGACATGTATGCACTGCTAACCAGGAAGATAATTAACCTAAATTAACCTTCTGCCTTAAGATGAGTCATAGTTTGGGGAGGGGGGAGGAGGTGGGAAGCAGGGGTGGAGAGGGTGTAGGGAGTATATATTTCTGCAGAGCTGTATGGACATGTCCCGTGCATTTCCAAGCAAAGATGACGGGCCCATGTAGCAACTGATTAGATTTAAATGGAAATTCTGGACAAGCATTTTTACCTTATGAAGCAGCAGGGAAAAAAAAAAAAAAAAAACGTTGAGGTTGAAATTAGGGCTGGACTGTGAATTGCATAGGGAGCTGTGCCTGCAAAGTGGGGAAGAAAGATGTGTTTTCAGGTGCTGCTGGCAACTGTTGGGCTAGCCCAGCCAGGAGAAGCAAGCTGTAGTTCATGAATCTGACCTGCCATTAACATTGTCCAGTCATCAGAAAGGATGAAAAGCTGTGATTTCTGCCTGAGGAGTGTCTTTGTGTTTTGGCCAACCAGCTATACTAATTGCATTTTGAATACAAAGGTTACCCATTTCCTACAGCAAAAGTGTCCCAGAGCACAGCATCACACAGACACCGTGGACATCTCATGACATGGTCTGGCAGGTAGAGCAGCCAAGTAGGATTTGTGATGGCTGTTCACAGGGTAGGTCCTACAGCTGGGAAAACAGGAGGAATCTCAAGACACTGCTCTGTGCCTCTCTTTTCCCCATTTGTATAAGGTGGGTTATTTGCTGCCCTCATCTGTGGATGGCCCTAAGAGCTCTGGCTGAAGGGCTGCAGGCTGGGGAGAGATGCCAGTGGTGGGATCCTTCGCTCTGGGCTGCATGTTTGAGGTGAATCCCAGGTTAATAAGGCATGAACCATGTTTCTACCTACCCAAAAGCTGATCCACACTTGGTCCAAGCTCCTCCAGGGTGAGAGCAGGTGGGGCTGAAATTCCCCTTATCTGCATCCAGGCCATGGGCATCATTTGGGCCACGCCAGAGAAAAGTCAAGCATTACTACTTTGCACTTTCTTCACCATAAGTTTCTTCTACTCAAGGGACCCACCTCTGCAGAGCCATTCATCTGGAAGGAGGCTCTGCAGAGGTGGGTACTCTGCTCAGGTCCCATGGGAAGAGCTCTGGGTCTGTGCCCACAGCTCGGCACATCCCAACACACAACCTCAGAGACATCCCAGCTTCATCAGGGTCCTTCTCTACTCCCACCTGCCAGCTGCAAGTGCAGCCTTCCTTTTGATGTGGCAGCGCAGAACTCATCCCGAGTTAATCCTCATTCCCAACAGCCGCTTCACATCCCAAGGAAATGCCCCCGCGTTAGAGATAACATCCAGGGTACTGGGGAGGAAATGTCCATTTCAGGAAAACAAATTCATGACTGAAGATGTACAGGGTGAGGGAGAGACAGCAAAGATGATCCAACAGCCTTGCTGCTCAGCATGGACCTCACATCTGAGGTCTCAAATCCCAGCTGATGGGCATAGACTTGAGGGGATCAGATTTATTGCAAGTTCAGTATTGATGTGTATGATTCTTGTGTGCTACCCATCCTTCCCTTTGAGCAGCAAAGATAATCCATCCTGCTTCACCAGGCAGGCGTGAGGATGCAGACACTGTGTTGGTGAAGGGTGGGCTGGTGTTTCAGCATGATGAGCAATCAAGCCTCTGATCTTCTGGTGCCTTTACTCCTCCGTCTGCAAACTGGGAGAAGTGATCACAGAGAGGCCACACTGCCTGGATTCATCCAAGAAGGTTTTGTGGGGGAAATTATGCTGATTTAACCAAGAGGTTTTCAGGGAGGAGGGGGAATCTCTCAAAAAGTCAAACGTCTTGATTTTTCTTTTTCATTTGGCGTTTCTTGCCCCTGATAAATAAATAAATATTATGTAATTAAAATTATTTAAGCAGAGTTTAGAAACAGCACAAAAGTTTCAGGGTCAAATGCAGCATTGCATTCAGCTCAAAGCAAAGTGTTTTTGACAGTTTTTCGGTTCTTTGAACAATCTGGAGAGCCAGCGAACCAAATACAGCAGTTGCGTGCACCAGCCCCAACCTGACAGCTTTGACACCAATAGCAGAGAATCGTGATGTGGGAGCTCATGTATCTTGCACCTCTGGCTCCATCTAC
Source organism: Netta rufina (assembly GCF_964035555.1). Taxonomy (NCBI): domain Eukaryota; kingdom Metazoa; phylum Chordata; class Aves; order Anseriformes; family Anatidae; genus Netta; species Netta rufina. The sequence goes on from NC_140124.1 coordinate 2,941,600, forward strand.
CTGGACAGATGTAGCCAAACATGTTGACTATCCACAGGCTATTATCTGTGATTTTAAGCCACATTAGCCAGTCCCTCCTTTTCCCATGAATTTTCAAGCTCCTTGGCCACTTTCAGCTAAATCCAGCAGCAGGTTAGCAGTCCTAGCGCCGTAAGCAGCCACATGTCTGGGGGTCCTGTGCAGGATCTGCAATCCACGTGCTGTGTTCACTTTCTGAGCCCCAAAGCGGGTCCCCCTCCTCCAAAGACAGACTCACACAGGATTCCTTTTGAAGTCTGAATGTCTCTTCCCGGGCCAATAAAGTCCTGCAATTTCCCTGCAAGAAGGTAAAGGTGGCGAAAGGTGCTAGCAAGCACCTCCTTGTGAATTGCAATTAGCAGCTTGGTGAAGGGGGAAAGTGTTGGCAGAAGAAGGGGAGGCGATGGCTGTCTCACCTCCCCCGAGGTGGGCCAGATGGGCTGGGTGGGCATCAGCCCCAACACCAGGGCTGCAAACAGTCTGGCAAGCCAGCCCTGGGCCGCAGGAGTGCTAAAGGGAGGCTGAGGGGTTTCCTTACACCATATCATCCTGCTGGTGACACTGGAGGAGCATTGTACGACCAACAGGGACCAGGTTCTGTTTCCAGAGACTGCAGCAAGGGAGCTGTTCGGTCGGCCTTAGCAAATGGAGCCATCTTGATCTGCAGCCTCTTGAGCTGTGTTTTCCATGAGAAAGGCCACACAAGCAGCCCCAGACACATCTCTCCCAATGTCCAGCTACTGATAAGGAAGACATCCTTCATAAGCAATAGGATCTGTCATTTTAGGGCCTCCTTGACTACTCCATGTCTCTGGAGGATGCAGGTGTGGAGGGAAACAGCTCTAGGTTTTGCTGTGTAAACCTCCAAAACTGATCAAAACAGAGTTATTCCTGGAGATGGTGGCAGGGGCAGTTTCGGTATAAGCTTGGTGATAAACTCTGAAACAACATCCATTTCTGGGTCTGGTCCAGTTGCCTCCATCTGATCCCACCTTTCAATGAGGACAGTGTCAAGCAAAGATGACAACCCAGGACATTCAAAGAACCAAATCCAACCTCTCCTTCCACATGACACTGCTTTGTTTTGGGATCTCCTACTAATACCAAGCGGCCATCCTGTACACCTTAGAGCCTGATGCAGAAACAACATAGATCAACATTGCTCTAGCTGATGAAGCACTCTGCACCCAACGGCATCACTCCTATAGAGTAGCCCTTATATCAGGTTATTGGCTGGGGAGTATCCCTCTTTTTTTTTTCAGGACTCACATGGACCAAACATGCAAGAAATCTGGGGTTTGCACATCTGTTTCTATCAACAGACAGTTCACTTGTACAAACACATCCAGTCTAAGGGCAAGGCGAATCCTTTTCAATATTAAGCCACTAAAAGACAAGGGAATAGGTTGAGGACTGGCTAGCAGCCAATGAGGTTTGCAAAAGAGTGGAATCTAATAAAAATAATTGAAATATTTAAAGGCAGTTGCTTCATTTTATAAAGAAGCACCTGCAATGATTACCCCAAACATTTGCAGGTGGAAGAAGGGCTGAGCACCTCACTGGTGTTAATATCATTTTTGCTCAGAGGGCAAATTAGGCATTGTAATTGTGAAGAATCATTGGAGCTATTTCAATAATGGGATGACTCTGATAATGAAGGATGATTCCTTTAGATCCCCTCTAGTGTGTTAGCCTGCAAAGCCAAGGTTTGGGTGTATTAAAACCTAACATCAAGGCAAAAGGTGTTCTCTGCATCCAGCCACTATATGTCAAGGATTACTTACCTGCTTCAGCCTGTTAATGTCTTGAGAAAATGGAGGATAATTCACCTAAAACCCCTACAGCCAATCCCTCAGCTGATATAATTCAGCCCATTTCCACTGACTTCAATAGGAAGCTGCCATTTCATGCCAGCTGAGCATCTGGACTTTTGGATTTTAGTTTGGGTGCTGATTCATCAGCTCCCATTGTCTGGCTGGATCCCAGGGCATCAAGGTGTAACTTCAAAGCAAACGCAGAGTAGAAATGCACACGCCACTCAGCAAGGAAACGGCAACACATGTCCACATCTTGGTCTGCAGGCAGTCTCCTAATGGAGCTAGCATCAATATCAGCCTGTTATCAAATATATCGGAAACAGAATAGCATGTTCTCTTTAAAAATAGGTGGATTTAAACATACACACCCAGTGCCCATACTATTGGATTCATAGGCAGATGTAGACACCCTTCTGGTCCTGATCCAAAGCCCAGTCAAGTCCATGGAAAAACACCCTGTTTTCCACAAAATTTAAATCAAAATTTGTTTAAAAATATTTCTGGAGATGTCAAGCAGTAGAAGTGATTCTCTGATTGTGCTTCCCACAGGCATCGGACAGTTTCTTGGCATGGAAGAATAGACTCACTGAAAAGCCTGGGACAGAGAGAATTGTATGCCCAGTTTGGGGCATTGTGGAGCCAGATAGGCTAGAAAAAATAATATAGAAGAGAGCAGTCAGACATTGTTCCATGTCTTGCTAGACATGAAAGCAAAGGAGAAATATCCTGCAGAAACATGAGGCTCATATGGGATGATGATTCTGAGTCCTACTGACTGTGGCTGTATTGTCTGTTCTAGCTACACTTGAAAGAGATTTTGGATGAGGTTTTTTCATATAAAAGGTAGAGAAGACTTCATACAGTATTCATTCGGCCAAGTGCAAAAACATGAAATAAAGCCATCTGGATCAGAGAGAGTCCTCTAGGACTCCTTCCTTTTATAGGCCATGGAGATTTGGTTAGTGCCGTCAGTGAAGTACAATTTGTCCTACCCTAAAGCAGACAAGTTGAATATCATCTTTAGTTTCCACTGACTTTAATGACCTGAAAACTTTTGAAGGGGTAATGTACAAAATATATGAATTACAGAGCATTTTGATAATGAAAATGCTAAAATGAAACCCAAAATGAAAGGTCTTTTTCGTAATTCTAGCAGTGGCTAACAGTCCTCTTCTACTGAAGAAGCAGATTGCAAGAAGCCCACCATCTGAAGGCTGCAAGAAAGATTAGCTCAGTGTCTTTTCAGGACTTTGAACTACTGCTTATAATTATAGCAACTGAGTCACCAGACCTTTCAAAAATGGCATATCGACAGTCCATTGGACTAACTCATACTGATTTTAACAGCCAAACACTGATTTCTTCTAAAGTAGTGGGGTACATCTCCCACACCTGTTGGTTGCCATATGAGTGAAAAAGTTGGATGCCCCATTTCCTTTGAGGAGTTGAGTTTTTGCCCATGGATGAGCACAGATGGGTAACTAAGCTAGATATCTAGATAGGTTTTCTGTGGTCACTATCACACCAAACTTTCCCAGAAACCTGTGTATACCTTCCAAAATGTTGTATGGAAGTACAGAACAAGGCTCTCTAACAGCAGAAGTGTCCTTAACCTAACAAACAGAACTGACCATTACGTGATCCAAGAGCTGAAAGGAAAAGCTCCGATACTGGATAGCTTTCATGTGACTAAATGAGGTGGACATCTGTCTGTCTGAGCTAACCTCACTCAGCTCCCCTTATGGTCAGTGGGGATCTTGCCAGCAAAGTCCATGGTGCTATGGGATGCGTTCGTTCCATCGTAAAGCAGATATCTAAAATAAACCAGATGACTCACTAGATCTAGCCAGGGCTAGAAATAAAACATACGTTTTCAGCCTGGAGTAGAATTAATTTACTAGCTAATGAGGTAAACTCATTAAATCAAGGCCATTCTTCTTTTTTTTTTTAAAAAAAAAAAAAAAAAAAAAAAAAAAAAGTATATTGTCTTGGTATTTAAATCTTGCCCCTGGAATCACTGGGTGGGGTCCTCTGACTTGTGTGATGCCGGGGGTCAGACCAGATGATCGTTTGTGTTGTTACCTCCCAGTTTTAGGAGTCTAGGAATTTATGGTTTTATTGTTTTATTCTTGAACCTTATGGCTCAGAGTCTGCAATTACCAAAAAACAGTGCAACTATGGGTTGTTGCCTTTGCAAAGACCCATTCAAGACAAATCCCCTGCTAGGTTTGTTCTGTATATTTGGGCCATTAGAGTGTGGCTATGAGAGGAGACAGATGTTGCCCAGCTACTGTCGGAAATTTCGTGTCTGATCGCTTTCCCTCCTGGTAGGGCACGGCACTGCACAGAGTGAAAGCCTCATGCTCTCAAAGACACTTGCCTAATTCCACAGAGTCAGCAAGGTGAGGCCTTTGCAGGAGTTTTGGATAACACCTAGCGCCTCCCTGCCTCTCCTTGCACAGCCTTGCCTAGTCCCCTCCAGAGCTTAGCGAAGCCTGCTGCTTCTGCAGCACCAAAGGGGTGTTGGACCACGTTCACAAACCCGAGCACCATTAAGAGAAAATACTACCAATATCAGCATTCTCCACTCACTTACACCTACTTTGCATTTAAATACCAGTAAATGAGTGCCCAAGGGAACAGAGAATCAAACCCATCAGTGTGGGTATATTTCAGCAACCCAGACCCCAGGAATTTTGGAAGTTCACCAGCATTAAGTATTATTAATGTATATTGAAAAATAGCTGGAAATCCACCCAGCATTGTTAAAGAATCATTTAATTATTATTAACTGAGTCACAGAGGGCAGGCAGGCAAGTTTATGAAACTGATACATGGAGTAACCACAGACTCTAGACAACGAGATCGCTATAAGCCAAAGTTCGTAATTAAACTCTGGCTGCCGTGGCCCAAGGAGGGGTGCTGCAGCCTGCTGCATTCAGCAAGTGCCCTCTGCTGGACTCCAGTCCCAGCTGTGATCACACCTTCTGCATCCAGCCTGCAAACCTCTCTTCTGCAAAGCTGGCTGCACCGCAGCATCCTTCCAGCATGATTTCTACCACTTCAGTCCAATCCAGTCTACCACTTCCAATTGGATTTCTCAGTAAAAGCAATTATTTAAAAAAAAAAAAAAAAAAAAAAGTTACAGCCTATGTCACCACAGGTTGGTTAGACTTGAAACATTTGGAACACGGATGCAGTTCTGACAAGTTCGTTGCCCTTTCCCATCCCATTCCCACCAGCTCGTCCTGGTGACTGGGAAATGTCCATCTTCACCAGTTAGCTCATGATGACTAAAGCAGGTGGGGCATGCACCATGAGGAGATATGAAGTGAGAGAAATGAGTGCAATTAAATAGCAGAGCTTTCAACACCCAGCTCTCAAGGCCTTATTTAGCAAATTAAGTAAGCCGTGCTTTCCCCTGCAGTGCTTCCAGTGCCATCAAGAGGAGTCTCAAGGTCAAATCTGTTGCTGACCATTCACAACACCAAGCCATAGAAGCTTACTTAGGAAGCATTAGGGTTCACTATCTGGGGAATTGCTGGATGGGACCAGGGTGCCAGAGTGCTCTCCAGGACACTCAGATGCTGTGAAGACACCCAAGGGGACCAAGCCCAAACCCACCTGAATATCTCCTTTTCCCCAGCTCACTCCCCTTGATGCACATCTGCCATATAGCAGAGTCCTTGGCCTCTAAGTAGCTTACCAAATGACATAAGCATTTTTTCAGCCACCGACAACTGGCCCTGGATGAGATGTTCACCGTGCTTTTTGCTCCATTCACTTTTTCCAGCTCCTCTGCCTATTTCGGCCGCCAGGTACTCAAGGCAAGAACCGTCTCTCATTAGGTCGACATGTAGGACCTAGCACAGCAAGGCCTCTAGGCATGCTTATAATGCAAACAGAAAGATTAGATCAAGCCTGGCCTCTCTCTCAAGGCTGTGGGCAGCAGAAGAGTGTAGTGTTTGCCTCTTATCTGGAGTCTTGGGGGATTGGCCCAACATATTGACATAAACTGCTGCCAATGTCAGTTTACACTAAGAAAACCAGGTTATAAAATGTGTTGGCTCTGTAGCAAGACTCGAGTCCTGGTAAGGCATCCCTCCGAGGAGCTGGTAACCTCCCATGGAGGAGAGGAAGGGAGTATCCAAGGCAGTCACAGCTTTGGCCACCCCAAATCAATAGGGTACATGGGCAGAGGTCGGACCTCAGCCAAGCTTCAGCCAAAGAGTGCTGGGGACACGCACGTAGTGGGCTCAGTGTCCTGCAGATGCCTGCAGAGCTCTTCAGAGAAATATGTAAAGCTGTTTTTGAAAATCTGCTAAGGAATCAAGGGGAAAAAGACATATGTCAGACAAACTAATCTGAAAGGAAGAACTGCACTTTCATGTTAAGAAATGCCACAAGAAAATGAGATTGCAGTGATTTACTGAGTCAGACCAGCAGCTAGTGTAGCTCAGTATCTTCTCTGTGACCACAGCTAACAGGAGATGCTCTCCAGGGAGGCCTCTTTCTGCAGCCATTCCCCTTGTACTGTCCCAGCACCCATAGTCATCCCATGGGAATGCTGTAGATGCACTTCTGCCAGCTCCTCTATCTACAGGTGGACCTATTGTCCATGAATTTGCCTAACCTTTTTTTGAACCTGATGATACTGCCTCAACAACCTCCTCTAGCAACAAGTTCCAGAGAAGTTCATCAATGCCTTTTTAATGTTTATGAATTAAAATTCAAAAGAACTTCTAAGCAAATGGCAGGAGTCATCTCCAGCATCAGACATCAGCATGTAGGGCGTCTCCATGCTGGGTGTCGGGGCTCCCACTGCAGTCCATGGTGAGGCTCAGTTGTCCACCTGCAGGCACCTCAAGCCAAGTGAGAGGCCCTCAGGCTGTGGCTGTCAAGTCCCCTGAGCTCTTGTGTCACACCTGGCCTGCTCAGGGATCTGTGATGCTACAAGGCACCTTGCATCCACCGTGTCAGCAGCTGAACCCCTCACCAGCAGATCCCAGAGATCCCAGTGCAGTTCATGGTTGTGATGCAGTTCATGCATTGCATGGTTGTTGTCCATGTTGCTCTGTGGGCTCCAGTGGCTGGATCTCCATTGATTATTAGGAAATCTCAGGTATGGGGCTTGCATGGTGTAGACATCTAAATGTAGGTAGTTGAGTCTGGTGCTGAAGCAAAGCCAAGAAACATATTTTAATTAGAAGATGCAATTTTGAAATTAAGCCAAAAATTACCATTTTGTTTTTCAAATATTTTATTCTTTTCTATCTTTAATGGAAGAGACTAACAAAAAAATAATAATAATTAAAAACAAAAAAAAAAAAAAAAAACACATATGTTCATAGGATAATCCAGGATGGAAGGGACTTCAGGCCTCTAGTCCAGCCTCCTGCCAAAAGCAAGTCCAGCTCTGAGGTCTGACCAGACTTCTTTAACTACAAACTTACAAACAAGGTCCAGCCTAAGAAGCCTGATTTGATTGCCATGGTGTGTGGCATATATTTCATCCAGATGTAAGGGGGAACTTTAAATGTGCATGCAATAGCAACATCAGATAACTGTCTATAACCACAATGACAATTGTCTATGGGTGAGACATGGAAAGGAAGGAAGCACGAAACCTCTATAACCGCATGAGCAAGAAAAGCAGGCCTGAAGTTAGTGTGAACTAATGACCATTGGGTTTCAACACAGAACAAGACAACCATGTCCTCCAGCACCTTTCTGCTCCGTACAGCAGCCTGGATTCATCCACATGGAGGCCACGACCTGAGTGATATGGGCTAGGGATCCCACACACCAGTGAAAGATCGTTAATACTTCTGAAAATTAAGGATGGTAATTTTGTACATCAAGTGTGGCATCCCAGGGACAAGAATTCCTTACTGGCCTTGTTTCACAACAAGGGGAACAGATCCAAATGGTCAAATAGCAGTAGCTTCAACGGGAGAGACTTGAGTCAATATGTGAATTATTCACAAGTGTTTCTACTTACTGATTTAAGATCTGCAAGTCTTATCAACAAGGAGAGAGATCATGCTATCTTTCCTTTAAGCTAGATTAAGAAGGAAAGTAAAAGTAAGTATTTAAGATAAGGAATGAAACAACGAGTGAGTATTAAAATAAAACCAGTGTAACACGTGGAGAAAGATCAACATTTTTGTTATAGCTAGAACTCAGAAGTAGAGAAAATCAATAAGTGAAATAAAGGACCTCTAGAAATATTTATAGTCAGCAGAGTCAAGGTTGAAGACAAGGCATTTTTCTTGTACACAGAACAAAAGAAATCCTGGTGAGATCATTAATTTGTTACTCCAGGGGAATAGCAAAACCATGGATAATAACTGAGAAAATCCATGCGTGTTCAATAAATACTTCAGTTCTGTATTTTGGGAAAAAGCTACACAAGCTACTCCTACCACACACTGCTGATGATCACACTTATGGCTCTAACCATAAGCAAGCGAGATGGTAATCAGCATCTCCCACAGCTAGCCATTAATAAATCTGCAGATTCAGATCATTTACATCCAGGAGTTTTTAAAGAGTTGGCCAGGAAGGGATTGGAGCCTACTCAAAATTCCCTGAACCCCAGGGAAGTTCTAGAGGACCAGAAGAAAATGAATGTTCTGCCAGCATTTTAAAAGAGACAGGACAACACGGGTTCTAGACTGCCAGCTTGCCATTAATCCCAGGAAAAAAAATAATAATGGAATAGCTAATATGAGATTTGTTTATTATGGAATCAAAGGAAGGTAATATAATTGCTGCCAATCAACTTGGGTTTATGAAAAATAGATCTTGTCAAATTAATTTGATGTATTTTCTGATAACAGCACAAGCGTGGTTAATAAGGGGAAGAGTGCTGATGTAATTTTGCTCACATTTTCCTCAAGGCAATTGCCTGGGTACTGTGTGATATTTTGATTAAGAAGCTGGAGTACCAAACATGGCACACATTAAAGGGATTAAAAACTGGTTAACGTAGGTCTCAAAGCGTAACTCCAAACAAGGGATCCTCGCCAGATGGGTGTGTTCCTAGTCAGGTCCCACAGGGAACAGTTCCTCAATGCGCAATTTAACATTTTCTCTACGTCCTGGAAAAAAATGAAAATATACAAATAATTGCTCGTGGCAGCACAAGGTCTAAAGGATCAGCACATAATGAAGAGGCTGAGGTCAATGATGTGGAGAAATAGGGCTCAGCAGGTAAGCTAGGTGCTTAGACGCTAGGTGCTAAGTTGCAAGCATATAGCAAGCAGATTAAGGCCAGTGTAAAGAAAGATGTGCAGGAGTGAAGAACTTGGCCATATTCCACCCCTCTGGAAGCAGCAATGTTGCAAAAGATGTGGGCGCTTGGTCATCTTGCTGTTGGTTTTATTGCTAAAAGATCTAGTGATCGTGGACACTGGAAAGGAGGAATGCTGAATTTATGGGATGTTCTCATCACCCAGCTCTCCAGGCTATGTGACCCAGATGATTTTCCTGTATACTTCTGCATTCAGTGGAAAAAGGGAGATGCTCTTGCCAGTCAGGTTATTGGAGCTGTGTGGGAGAGATACCAAATAACTCAATTCTCTCCTCCAAGGGAGCAAAGGGACACAGACCAGCTAAGCCCTCCTGCTGCCCAGGACAGGCCAGAACTGGGTGCAGGTGAAACTCCCCACCCCATACTGTTCCTCCCTGACTGCATACAGTGCACTGGTTCTGAATACTGGGAGACATAACCCCAAAAGGATGTTGTTCAGTCAAAGAGAAGTAGGAGAAGAGTTCTAGGAATGAAGGCAAGGTTGGAAGCCCTTACAGGAATTTAGTCCACTGATTCAGTGAACAGAAGGAACAATTAATAGTTTAATTGAGCAGATCCCACAGGTAAGGAACAATGAATAGCTTAATTGAGTAAAAGGCCACAGGTAACAATCTGGGGAACAAAAGTTCAATAATAGAGAGCTCTTCAGCCTATTATGCAAAGGTACAAGATGATCTAAATGCCAGAAATCAAAGCTCTCCATAATCAAACACCAGTCATGGCACGCATTTCAACACTAGGTTCACTGTCTGATGGAAGAATTTAGCAGAGGATATGACAATTCACATCACACAGATTTTGAGAGGAAGGCCAAATGTTTTATTTAAACATATTGTCTACTTCAAGTTGGAATTTAGTCAGTGTCCTCTTCTGCTTGTCTTACACAGGAGACCTGAGAGAGTAACCTTGGTCCTTCTTTCTGGCCATTTAAACTCTCCCTAAACTAAGGCAGGTGGAGAAGAAGGTCCTCCTCTGAGGACCGTGGAAGGATCAGTACTTAGTCACTCCCAGACCACTTAGACATCCTGGCAGCCCCCATTGTTTAGTAACTTGTAATGACTTGACTGGGTGCTGAATTATATATGTGAAGACTGTGAGTCTCACCGATGTTGGAGTCTTCCCCTCCCTTCTGTCAATGGAGGGTTTTCATTGTATTCTACATATTTTCTTTTCTCCTCCTTTCTGTGGAGATATATTCATGTATACACGTGCATATACACTCATCCCACTGTACTTGTCCATTTCCAGTGGAAAGAGCAAAGTCTTCTTAAAAACTGATGGGCAGCTTGATTTTTAGGCTTACATAGAGTTAAAACAGCTTCGACACAAACCTTTGAACAGTATCTGGATTCGGGGATATTCTGCCCTACCAGCGCATTGTTTAGGAATATCTATATCTACCACTTAAATCCCCAGAAGGTCCAAAGGAATTCAGCTCTGGGACCAGATCCATTGGAGGGATAAACCCACCAAATTCAAATAAGTCTACAAGAGATGAGGTCTCCAGAGCATGGCACACACTGGTGTGTACAATCCTAACCCCTTCCTATCTCTTGCCCATGGAGCATTTCTTCTTTATGGTGTGCTTGCAGAGAGCCTAAAACAGTCAGGCCTTTTTCTTGGTTTGGAGCTGGACTCTTCATCTTTTGAACCGGAGTTCAAAAGTGGTAGGGTGTCATCCATTCCAACCCCATGGCCAGCCTTCTCCTCCCAGAGAGAGGGTAGGGAAGGCAGGCTGACCATGACGATGAACATCTAAGCAAGAAGAGCACACAATGCTTCTTGCTAGGCACCAGGAACAGCCACAGCATGACAGGATTGCACCTTCCAGCCGAGGCGTTAGGTGGCACAGTGGGATTACACCTTCAATACAAGGCATTAGGTGGCATGTCTCCAGGGAGCAGCGCTGTCCCATGGCCAACCCTCACCCTCCGACCCCATGCACCCCACACAACCGGTCCAGGACATGATGCAGAGCCCCAGAGGCAGCCAGGCTGGGCCAAGAGGCTGTGAGGTGGTGGCTGCTCTTCAGCAGGCCCTGGCGCTTATTGAGGAATGCCTAATGAAATCTGCTCAGGAAAGCTATTTATAAAGATATTTATCATGCAGATATCATGCAGAGTAATCAGCTCCTAAGCCAACACCATAATCTCTTCACATGTCAGAGCAGTGCACGGATTGTTCCAGGGAGAGGTCGGGGAACGGGAGATTAGAGCCAAGCCCAGCTCCCAGTCATGGCAGCGTGAAGCCACAGTGGGCTCGGTGAAGCCAATTACACCGCAGAAGTGCCTATAAATCAGTCACAAATCAAATAAAGCAGAAAGCATCGCTTACACGCTGTGGTTTCTACCACCCACCGCTGTGAGGATCACAGCCTGCTTGGATTCACACAGCGTGCGGCATGACGGAGACCTGCTCCAACTGCCAGCGTGAGCAGCACCAGGGCTGGGTTCTTCTTGTTACTTTTGCTAATGGCACTTCCAGCAACATGGGCAGCCACCTGTACTGCTGGTGCTGCTCCAGCATCAGGACCCAGGCCCACTGCAGCCCTCCGCACCTGACACCTCCCTCCACACTAGGCCCAGGTGTTGCATAGGCAAAGAGGCATCACTAAATACACATATAATTTTGTTTTTTGTGTGTATGAACATATGCACACTGTACGCAGCTTGATATGCTGTATATGCATATGTCAGGTATCTCTTTCTTCACTAATTTCTGCTCAGAGGCAAGTGCACAACTCATGGTGGCACACAGCCGACAGCCCTCAGGCCATCCAACCTTGCAGGGATGGCTGCAGGTCAGAGGGTTTTCTCCGATTTTTTTAGGATGCAAGAGGACCCCAATTCATCTCAGTTAACTTTAACCTCTCAAAGTGGGGCACACCCGGACATCTGGGGCTTCTCTCCCACCAAGGGGCTGGTACCTTCAAGGGGCAATTGGTTCCCAACTTGTCTGAGGGACATATTTTAACCAGGATAAGCCACCATTTAGAGATGTTCATCTCTATCCATTGACTCCTGAAAAGGCCAAAAGAGTGGCTTAAGCTACCTGCTCGGCATGATATCAGTCCTATTCAGTGCAAGCAACACAACACCATTTCTGTCTGGCCATGAACTGCAGTATTCTGTGATAACAAGAGAAATAAGCACGGAAATTGAGTCAGTGAGGACAGTAATTATATTACAATTAACAAATTGGTGCAGATATTTCAGATAAGAGGTGATTTTTCAAAGGATCCTACCTGACTCAGCACCCTGACCTCTGTGTTCAAAAGTGACGAGGCCCAGATGGCAGGCAGTCAGGCACGTGCCTTCGGTGGATTCCCAGATCGTGCACAGGTGCTTATGGAAACTTTCACCCAAAATCCATCAGGAGAAAATGTACTTCAAAAGAAATGGTTCTTTGTTCAGATGTTTTAATCATTGCAAAGGCACCGTCTCCCCAGACAAGAACTGTGTGTCATCCTCAGTCTTGCCTGTAAAGAGAAGAGTTCCTACATGAGAAACCATACCCCCACAAGGCAGCTGATGCACTGAATGTGTGTACTGAATGTTGTTGTTTTCTAAATTTTGTTGAGTCATAAATAGGTGGTAACAGAGTGTTGTGAGAAGGTATTGGGCTTGGGGAGTCAAGGGATGTGGGAGAGGATTCACCATACTACTTTCTATAGGGTCTTCATTCCTACCCAACACCAAACAAGGCTGGCCATGGCTGCTGTGCAGTGAGAAGGAAAATGGATTTTTCAAGGGGCTGCAACACACTGTCACTTTGAGATGTGATGTCACGGTCACATCCCACCAAACCCTCATCACCTTGCTAAGGAGAAATGCCACACCATCACAGCAAGCAAATTTGTTCCTTTGGGCCCAAATCAGCTGCTGGGGCAGGAAAGGGCACGGGTTGTCTAGCCATGCCTGCAGCCTGACTGTGCTAAAGGCGTAGCCTGTTTTTGTACAGCTGTTGCCTAGAACAGTTTCTCCCCTGTGGTACCATCACGCTGGGCCACACCAGGATGCCTTCCCTGTTCCCCTCCTAGCTGACGGCCCTTTTGAAGGGGCTGAGCCCAGGGTTTATCTCTGGGATTTTTCTAATGAGCTCTTAAACCTTCTATCAATGACACATTCCATCAGTGGATCAAGGCACCTAAATAAAATTGACATAAGGCAAGGCCTTTTAATTATCCAATTATTTTGTTTCAAGCAGCAGCTGGTAAAAAGTAAAAAGACTTAGTGTTCTTCTTTCGTCTCTCTTGACATAAAATCAAGGATCAAAGCGCCTTAATTTTTGGCCTCTGATTTTTCTTTCCTTGATTTAAACACGCCTGTTATGAGTTCAGCGGCCTTCCTGCCCCTTTTTGATTAGTGAGTGGTGAAGCTCCAAGGCCTAAACTTTTGCTGTCATGAGATGAAACCCCCGTGCTGCTGGGTGCTGAGGGGGCACAGAATAGACCTTCACCCCATCGCTTTTCAATCTAAAGAGGGGAACGCTGAAGATTTGCTGACAGAGAACTAACATATGCAGAGAGGAGGCCTTTTGTCCAGGATCACAGGGGAAGCCTTTTGGAGACCCAAGCACCTGGAGCTGATCATGTCACTGTGTTCAGGGCCCTGTTAGGGGTGCTGGTTTGAACATCCATGTGTGTTGGATCCCAGTGTCAATGCAGGCTGGAGATTTTGAACCCAGCTTGCTGATCACTTCCCACCTTCACCAAGCAACCTGTTGCTCAAGCAACCAGCTTGAGTACCCCTTGGGTTTATTGACCACTGAGAAGAATGGACACTGTGGATTCCCATGTATAGATTCTTTTTTCTTCATTTACAGTTGTGGGGAGAAAGACCTCATCCCAATGGGCAACTTGGCCACCCCAGATCTGACTTGCCACCCAATAGATCTGTCCCTCTCCAGGAGCAGAGGGCGGTGATTCTGGGCTTCAGTAAAATGGGAGAGATTTGGGCATAAATTCTACCCTAGTGTAGCATAAAAATAAGCATAAGTCAGTTTCCTTTTTTCTCCTTCCCGAGCCTGGACCTCCAGGCACCCTGGCATACAAATGGACAGTCCCTAACATGGGACACGGAGAGTCCATATCCATGTCATGCACCAACTTGGACATATATGCGTGTGGGGCCAGTTGTGACAGGAAAGCAAGAGTCCATGAGAGTGTTTCCAATGAGGGATGCCAGCTAGCAATGTCAAAATCGATATAATAAATGTGTGTGTCCAGGTGCTGTCCAGGTGTACAATACAAACTGAATTCAATTACACAACTGCCTTAGCTTCACCAAAAACATGGGTATAATCATGTTGCTGTCTTCACTGCACTGTCAAAAACGGGTCCTCTAGGGGTAGATGAAAAGCTTTGTTAGGAGATAAAGACCTTGGGAATGGTCCAAACCTCTTAACTTTGGACGTTTACAGAAGGATTTAGTGACAACTTCTCTGACATGTCTTTGGTTCCTGGCTGACACAGACAAAATATTTCCTTGAGAGTTTCCCACTTCTCTTTATGGGCAACACAGTGAGATGTGGGTGAGTGGCTCAGTCTGCCAAACCAACCCTGTGGGCACCTACAGGTGGGTGAAATGAATCCCATCCTTACTGAATTTAATGGACTTCTGTCTGGACTTCAGCCAAGGGGGATGAGATTTCTCTCTGTATTTTAAGGTTTGACTTTTGGTAAGGCTCATGATATTCAGGGGCACCATTTAGGAGGGAAGTGACCACAGAAGAATGGACACAGATAAAAATGGGATTCTGGTGACTCTGCAGCTGCCTCCCCCGTCTAAAAGGCTGGAGCTTGATCATATCAGGAATTCCACATTACTCCTTTCAAAAATAAAGACTTATTAAAGAAGCACTCTCCATGATCCCAAGGCAAAGGTTAGCACAGGGTCTCGCTCAGAGGAACATGTATTTCACACAGCAGACGGCAGAGTGACAAACCGTAATTAACATCTGGGAGCAACAGGCAAAGATTTGGAGTGGAAAATATTCCTGCCTTAAATTAAAAATCAGTTTGGTCAGAAGATGATTAAAAATATGCTTTCACCTGCTCCTAATTATTTTCTCCACTACAATAGGTATTTGTTTCCACTCGCAGGAAGCCAGAGCTGTAAGACAAGGTGTGCAGAGGGTGGAATTCACCTCTCCAAAGCAGCTCTGACCTGCGTAAGGCATCAGCCTTTTGCATAAAGGTGCTTTTTACTCCCAAGTGAAGCTCAGAGCACCTGAGGAACCGCATGCATTAATGTGAGCCCTGGCCCGTGCTGCTGAGCTGGTGCCTGCTGCTGGCTGGCCCTGCCCCAAGGGCGATGCAATCCAGCTGCGGATCGAGCCCTCCCCTGTGTGCATCCAACATGGTTGTGCATCTATGAAAACACACATGCAATATCCATGGACAGCCCTCTGTAGTTTTTAATGGATCAAAATATTAATATAAAAATATTCCTCCCCTCCCCCCCAAAAAAATCAAAAAAAAAATTTAAGCCTTCAAAACAAACGTTCTTTTCAAGCCACTGGCAATTACAGAGAGGTCCTGATCCTTTCTGCATGTTACTGTCAAACGAGTTTTCAGTAGGATTCAATAAAGTGATCTGACATTTCTTTGGAGATCTTTACACACAGTAGCTGAAGCCAGGAAAGAACTTTACTTCTGGCAGCTATGTGAATATTTTATTTTGCCCAAAGCTAGACAGGTGTGATCAAGAACAGGGGGAAAAATATATTAGCAAAAGACCTTTCAGTGGCAATACAGGTGTTTGCTGGAGTGCAGTCGGTTTGAGTTTTTGTGTGTGTTTCTTTTTTTTTTTTTAAAGAATAAAATCTTAGCAAGGCAAGATTAAAGGCACAGTACATTTATTTCTTATAGACTAGAAGGTATGGAAGCATTTAAAAAAGCAAGTTACAGTGCTGGGTGATGAAGTTGCTAATTTTTAATTTCTAGCCAGCAGCTGTTAGCATTTGTCAATGAAAAGGGTATTTTGACCCAGAGCTACAGTAGGGATTAAGCTGCTCATTCCTATAAGCTTGAAAAGATTTTGGCACATTAGATAAGTCTTGCATCAGAGCTTTCCTCATCAAGCATGGGGGAGGCACTAAAGAGTTAATGGGGTTTATAATTCACAGAACAAGTCAATACACTCATTCAAATAGTTACAGAAAGGTCACGGGCTGAGATGCCTGAAACCTGCTTAAGCAACAATTTTCTGCTCTCAGGGTAAGCTGCAACACAGGACACATTTCCTGGAAGAGGTCGGAGATGTTGCTAGAGCAGGCAGGGGCCAGGGGAAGGAGCTGCACGAGTTGTTCAGGACCTGGGAAGCCAAATCCCACCCCATGGGCTCAGCAGGTTTGTTACAGAGGTGGCTGAGCACAATGTACAATGAAGGGGAGGAAGGAGAAAGATGTTTAATTCAGCAGCCAATGTGTCAGAGCAGCTGGGACCAGCTTGGATGAGGTCTAATAGGATCAGGACCCTGAGAATCAGCTCACACACACATTTTCAGCACAGTCCACAGCTATACTGTACTAATATTTAGTATCCAGCTATAAGTACTGTATACTAATATTAATTGGTCACTTAAAACCTGAAAGGGCATAATTTAGCGTGAAAAAACAGCTTTTCAGTTCATAACCCCCACAGTCTACTTTACCCTTACCCCACTCTACACAGGGCTCCAATAACTGCCGTACAGCAATCACTAATATCTCTCACATAGATGGTTAAGATATCAGTCTGCAGCCTGGGCTATAAATCGAAGTTTCCAAGGCATGAATGAGAGCGGCCCTGATGCAAAAATAAGATAATTCAGGAACTGGAATCACTGAAATCCTGAAGATGGATGTGGAAGGGACCTTGAGGGCGGCCTTAGATCAGTGCAGCTCATGGCTTCAGGACCATTTTGAGCCCAGCTAGAAAAAGCAATCAATGTAGGGAGCTTTCGATTGAAGACTGATTTCCTGGGGGAGGGCAGTTTTCCACTCCAAGAAGGACCCGTGATCTGTCTCATTCAATGGCCACATAAATGCTGCGTGCAGTGAGGAAATGTCCACATGGAAACAAGATCAGTAATTCCTATGTGACCTCCAGCTTGAACCCCTTCTTCAACTGAGCAAATACAAGAATCACAGAATCACAGAATCACAGAATTTCTAGGTTGGAAGAGACCTCAAGATCATCGAGTCCAACCTCTGACCTAACGCTAACAGTCCCCACTAAACCATATCCCTAAGCTCTACATCTAAACGTCTTTTGAAGACTTCCAGGGATGGTGACTCCACCACTTCCCTGGGCAGCCTGTTCCAATGCCTCACAACCCTTTCAGTGAAGAAATTCTTCCTAACATCTAACCTAAAACTCCCCTGGCTCAACTTAAGCCCATTCCCCCTCGTCCTGTCACCAGGCACGTGGGAGAACAGGCCAGCCCCCACCTCGCTACAGCCTCCCTTGAGGTACCCATAGAGAGCGATAAGGTCACCCCTGAGCCTCCTCTTCTCCAGGCTGAACAAGCCCAGCTCCCTCAGCCGCTCCTCGTAGGACTTGTTCTCCAGGCCCCTCACCAGCTTCGTCGCCCTTCTCTGCACCCGCTCAAGCACCTCCATGTCCTTCTTGTAGCGAGGGGCCCAAAACTGAACACAGTACTCGAGGTGCGGCCTCACCAGAGCTGAGTACAGGGGGACGATCACCTCCCTCGCCCTGCTGGTCACGCTGTTCCTGATACAAGCCAGGATGCCGTTGGCCTTCTTGGCCACCTGAGCACACTGCTGGCTCATATTCAGCTGACTATCCACCATCACTCCCAGGTCCTTCTCTGCCTGGCAGCTCTCCAACCATTCCTCTCCCAGTCTGTAGCTCTGAATTGAATGCACCTCATAACTGGGACAGCCCCCAACTCTCCCAGCCTCCTACATGCTCAAACATTGCGTCAGGATTAAAACAATAAATGCAAGAGCTGCTTTCTCCAACATGTTATAGCAGTGCCTGATTGCACAGGGTATCTCTGGATGTCTACCCTTCAACAAGCAATGCAAAAGAGGAGGAAGAGGGCTGGGATGGACACTTTGTCCCTTTGACTTGGAGAAGCCAGGTGGTTGAATGGCAAAAAATCAGATGCACCAGACAAAGTACAAACATTTTATTCACTGAAAACACTGCTTCATGTGGGCCAAAGCTATGCACCATCTTCTGTATTTTTTACATATGTTTTACAGCAAATGTGGTGTTCCACCAAAGGAGTATTCTGCTTGCTGTGCAGAGGAAGAGTAAATGTGATAATAAGCACTGTACCAGTCCAGCTCCAGTGCTGGGGCCTCAGACACTGATCTGGGTACCCCAGCACTGCTGGATACTCTCCAGCTGGTGCTTTTGGAAGGGCAGAAGACCAGGTATGCTCCATGTTCATTGGCCTTGCGTGGACCTAACCTTATCTATGCCACAGGTCCTGGTAGCAATGACACAAAGTCAATCCCAGGCCCACAGGATGTTCCTGCACCATCTCTACATGAGTTTAAATCCTCACAAGATGTTTCACGGAGAACTTGAGGCCCCCTGTATAGTCACTGGAAGGAAAGGGTGAAATTCATCTTCCTTATTTTGGGCTAAGGCAAGTCTCACTGTGGTTGTACTGACAGCACACACATGGCACCACAGTGAGGCACGACGGATCCCAACCACCACAACTGGGTAAAAAAGGTCTCTAAGAACCTCCAGAAGGACTGAAAAAGGGTCAGGTGCCTCTGGGAGGTGACTCAGGGCAAACAGCCAGGTCAGGAGCTCCTTCCTACCTCCTTCTGGAGAAGCCTCTCCCCTTGAAGACAGAGGGACCTCACCGAGACACCTTCATCATCTGGACAATGGCCTTTGTTACACCTATTAAGGAAGGCTGGCCCTCAGTATGTCCTCCTGCTGTCTCAACAGGAGATGGAGGCTTTGGAGCTGATGAGTACAGACAGGATAGTACAGGACACAAAAAAGGAGAGCAAAGGTTGTTGTTTGAACATAATGAGCATTGGAGGTATCTGGCATGGGTGCTGCCACCCCTTAGGGCAATAGAGAAAGTGAGGGCCTGGCAGCCCTGCTGTGACATGCCATCAGCTCATGGGAGGCTGCACATGTTGCAAGGGCTGTGCTTCCGTAGCAGTTTCTTGTAAGAGAAATTGGAGATTGAACCACAGCCACGGGGAGGGTGACCAGTGAATGCATACGGCGCTGTCTGGAGGTCAACCTGAGGTGAGCTCAGCACCTTGCACAGAAGGAAAAAGAGGGGTGACTCATGGCATGGGTCATCAGCAAACCCCACACGTGGTGGGAGGGAGATAAACAAGGAAACAAGGAAAGAAGCCACACACCCATTCAGCCTTGCGATGGCACAGCATTCACCAAAAAGTCACTTCCCTGGGAAAATGTTGAATAACTGACTCATCAAACTTTATTGCTGGTGATACCCCAGGCCCCAACTAAATATTATTCATGGTAATACCTACCTGTGTGCCAGTAAAAGTGATGAGTGGACAAGACCTGGCACTTTCTGCAGCTGGGAAACTGAGGCAGGAGGCTTCACCTGTGCTGCCAGCTGAGAAGGGGCTGAGTTGCCTCCAGCCTCACTACTGTTCCTCTGCAAACCCACCCCCTGTGTTCCCAAAGGGGATTTATAATGCCTAGAATGGGATCTTTTGCAATCATAAGTCTCCTGAGGACAGCACAGTGCCCCCAGCCCATGGCTGAGAGAGTGCCCAGTGCCTCCCTGCCTTGCTGCAAAGATCCGTTCTTCTTTTGGGGAGGGAATAAGACGAAGCCACATTTCTTGCCATTTGTGCAAAGCAGCCCCTTAAAGAAGAGAGGGCTTCTTGCTCGGAAAGCTCCAGGATCTAAGGAGCCTCTCAAAAGCCTTTTAATTACGTCTGAAATAGGACAGCCTTGCTCTTTGGGGAACATCATGAGACCTAAGAGCAGAAAAAAGCTGAGAGAGCTGGTCCCCACCGACTCCCAGCTCCAAGCCAAACAGGTTTGGCCAGCTCTAATTAAGGTAATTAATATCCTCAAACCTGTTATTAAGCAAGAAGAAGCAGTAAAAGGGAGTCTCCCCTTTACCTCGGGGTCCTGCTGAACACCTCAGCCCAACAAGAAGGCCATTGTCAGCCCTGTGCACGGCCTGTGGCCTGCAGGACCACGGGGCCGGATCCTGCCACCCCGGGGTGGTAGGGAGTCACTGGGTGAGCCCCCATCTCCTTCTCCATGCTGGGAAGTGAATTTCAGGCCACATCTCACCACCCACACTGGATGCAACGATGGTCGGTGAGATATTTGGGCAGTGTTCAGGAGGTGTCTGAAAGGCAGTCTGCCTTATACACTACTCCCCAGTTAACGGGTAGGTCAGGTGGGAGCATCCAGAGGGTAAAATCAAGTCTTCACATCACCCCCAGAGACCTAGAGTGTGAATCTGGACTTGAATTCAGACCTTTGGCCAGCAAACTGTCAATGAACACAAAGGAGCACCGGAAAGGGAGCTCAGTTCAAAGACCATGGTGGATCTTCGAAACAGAATAATTAATTGGACATGAATTGGAAAACAAGGGATTCCATTTAAATGTAAGAAGAAACTTATCCAATGTGAAAATCTTTGAACAGTAGGCCAGGAATAGCCTCCCTCCTTGGAGGTACACAGAGCCCGACAGGACCCAGTCCTGAGCAACCTGCCCTAGATGAACCTGCCCGAGCAAACCATCTCGAGAGACCCCTGACCATCTCCATTCTTCTGTGGTTCTGCAAAATTAGATAAATCTTTAAGACCCATATGCAGCAGATCAAATACATGAATAACAAATACCACGGTAGAACACGAGATATTCCAGTCCCCTTGGCTCATGGGGACACATCCATCCAGCTCTGCAGATGCAGAAGGAAAACACAAGATGCCCAAAGCAAGGTGCAACACCGATCCCTGATGCCCAGCACATGCAGAAGAGATGCCAGCTGCCAAGGTGGACCTCCCCTTTCATTTGAGCAAAGAAAGGAGCTGGCTTTTTTTTTTTACTTCATACCTGTCCTTTCAAGTCCTTTCCCCCCCCACTGCCCCCAGGTAGGAAAATTCCTCCCGGAGGAAAATACTGTCGCAATCTATTTTGGTTCTTAGTCAAGTGCAAGAGTTTGTTGGGGGAGGTTGTTTTTTTTGGGGGGAGAGGATTTTTTTTTATTTTTTCCACTGGAAATTCTTCTCCAATTTCTTCTTTTAAACATGCCTAGAAGGAAAACTTACTTTTCCACTGCTGGCCTGAGGTGTCAGGCTGCTTGCAGGAATGTGGGGCTTGATACCTGCGAGCTGATCTGGCAGGAGATGAGCAGCTCCTGCAGCAGCCACTCCATCAGTGGCTGCTCCATCCCAGCCAGCCCTAAAGAGGGAAAGAAAGAACATTATGGCTCAGAAGAGCAAGCAGCAATGTGGTCCTGGGCTGGTTCCTAGTGGTGAACGAAACAGGGGTAAGTCCTTGTGATTTTTGTGCAGGGCAGGTGGATGCCACTGGCTCTGGTCAGCACAGAGAAACCACTTTCAGTCCAGAAACTGCACAGATGAAAAACATCAGTTACAGCAACTGCTATTCTGAGTTAAAAAATAATAATAATAATAATAATTAAAAAAAAATCCTTATAATCTACAGGGCCTGGGCACCATCTAGCTGATGTTTCTCTCTCAGGGGTTTTCCAGCCCTTGCTTATCTCAAGGGCTTCCCTGAGCAGCCAGCTCATGGGAATGAAAACTTCATGGACAGACCAGCAGCATCTCAGGGCTGGTGCAGGACTTGGTGGTGGCTGTGTGCTGGGCAGGTGTTCAGACCCATTAATAACTGGGTCAGAAATTCTTGTCCCCAAAATGTGCAAGGTCACACCAGCACAAACAGCAGTTGTTCCTCAGAAGGGACCTTCCCCTGAAGTCTAAGATTTCAGCTGACCACTTCATGCAACGTCACTCCTTCACACATTTCATGGTGGTATTTTGGAAATGACAGGTCTCTTCATTCAGAAATATCCACTGTCAATTTTTTCCTGCATAGGTATGGGTCTGTGGCCTTGAAGCCTGATTCAAAACCCACGATAGCTGTGCACTGACTTCAAGAGGCTTTGGATTAGGCACAGCGTGAACTCAGGACCTACATTTTCACGCTTCCTAAAGAGAAATTCCCTCTCTTAACATTTCTGAGGCCAAGCAAACACTTTAGCACAGTGCTTGCTTTCAGAGCCAGGCTTAGGTACACGCCGTCAAGTACATTTGCCGCAGCAGAAAAGGAAGCTCTTCACACGAGTACGGGGTTTTTGGTTGGTGGAGGAGAAATCTCTTCAACAAAGATTATCTGAATAGACAAACATCCTTCCTCAGCATGGTCCGGTCTTGATAAGGTCCCAACGCTAGACAGTGCAGAATCTGTCCAGAAAGTTACTCTCATCCCCTCTTGGGCAAATGCCCATTCATGTTACTTAAGTAATAATTTAATTAAGTGCACCCAGGTCCCTAATGCATGACCTGTGTCTGTGCTGGATAATTAAGATGAGTGATCAGGGAACCATGCTGGCACCAGCAAGCCAAGAGGGGCCACTTGGCAGAGCCCTGTTCGCAAGGGGATGTCCACGTTGGGTTGTCCATCATTGCCTCATTAGGGATGGGAGTTTATGGCACCCATGATGATAAGACCCTACAACACCTGCTGTTCAAAATGAATGCACTGTGCTGTTCCCATAAAGACAAACGTGCTGTTGGGGAAGACCTGATTGGATCATAAATTTCCAGCGAGGAGAAAATGGGAGGCAGTGGTGCCAGCAGAGGGAGTTTGCAGGCTCGCAAGCCTGCTGGAGCGGAGAGCCAACAATCTGTCGAGAGAGATGGAGGGGAAATGTACAAACACCAGATCTATATTTTTAAACAGATTAATGAAACCAAACCAATTTGTGTCACTTCATGCATTCAGCAACCCATCACAAAGCAAAACAAAGAGGGGGGGAAAAGGAGAAAAATAGAGACTGGCCAGCTTTGCTACCTCCAATTAAGCCAAAGCAAATTCCTCCCCCTGTGAAGCCCGCAGGCTGCCAGCCTCCCCTCCGTGCCCTACCGAGGGACACACAACGTGCTAGGGAAGCCCATCCAGATGCCTGCAGGGAGAGACGAGTGGCTAATTAGAGTCCTGACCATGAAGGGCGCTCAACAGCTCTCTGAGGGACTCTCCAAAAAAAAAAAACAAATAGCCTGCAAGATACATTGCCAAATAACAACATGCCAACCTCAAGCTGGGAGATTGTCACACCATTCTTTTCCTTTTGGTTTTGGTTTGTTGTTTTTTTTCTTTTCCTAGTGATGCAACAATTATTTTTTTAATAGCTATCAGCTTTCTTCACCCAATCCTAACCATCTGGCAACTCAAATACTCAGCAGTGACAAGGATGGGATGAACAAGAGTGAAGATTTGGAACACGTGCCTCCTGTAATTGGTTTAGCCATCTAAATTTTGGAGGCAACCCTTTTCTTTCACTTGAATTTGTGGCATCTCAACATCTGCCATGCTTTTTTGTGAGCTACGGGCTGCTGATTTCTCCAAAGGGAAGTTGCTCTCATTAGGACTTGCCTTGGGAGGGCTGTCTAAGCTCAGTTTTGGACAAGCACCTAGCACCAGCAACAGTTTTCAAGAGCAGAAATTGGTGCAAAGTGCAGTGACATCAACAAGGGTTAAAGCCAGCCCCTGAATTTCCCATCCTTACCTCTTTATTTCAGGGGAGGCTGCTGTACAGTAACCAAATTAATATTTATAATTGTTTTCATGAACAACACTTCACTCTCACTTCTATCTTTGAAAGTATCTTTGCAAAATGTTCCTAGCCCTTGTCACTTCTTGTCCTCCCCTAATTTTATCCCCACCAAAGGTCCCCACTGAAATCTTTCTGCCATGAGCTAAGTCAAACCTTTTTTTGCAGAAATCCAGAAGGGACAAAGGAATTTTGAAATATTTTTGTACTATTCTCTGCTAGTTGATTCCATTTGGGTTTACAAGGCAAAGTTTTGACCCAGTTCAACCCATCAAAAATGCAATTCAGAGAGCAGATAAGTGTGAAGTTTTGTCTGGGGCAATTTTTTGAGATTTTTATTTCGTAAAGTAACAGAGCTTTCCTAGACACATCTCTGTCCACAGTGAACTTGCCAGGAAATATTCTTTAGTCCCAGAATTTCTAATTAAAAACAAAGGAATAATGTCCATCCCAGCAGAATTTACACCTGCTATAATGAGTGATTAACTATTCAAACTATCAAATTGCTTTCTTCCTTAAAGAGTTTGTGATAAGGGGGAGATGAAGGGTGGAAAAGGGGGTTGAACTCAGATCTCTGACTTTAGAAAGGGCTGGTTTGTCCACCAGAGGGTCACCACCTCATGGAGCTGCTCTTTGCTCAGTGGCCTGGAGTTCACCTTGCTGAGGAATGGAAAAATTTCTACTCTCACAATTATTTCCCACCCTATTCAAGCTGGAAGGCGCCTATGTACCCCACACAACCCAAGGGCCCCTGAAAGGGGTGGGAATTAAAGGTTGCCCTCAGCCTTGGGGGTGATCATCCCAGGGCACTGGGGCAGGGGGCACAGGAGCCTGGGGGGTCTGCAAGAGTCAAGCAAGCCTTTTCAGAAGACTTTAAATTTTAGTTTGTGATGGATTTTCTGGCAAGTTTTTTTATGATTTTTAACGCTGAGTGTTTCTTTCTTGGAACACAAGAGACATGAGGTCAACTACTTAATCCTGCATCAGTAAATCATCCGAGTGTATTGGCCAAAAAGTGTTGGGGAAAAGAATGGGAAAAAAATCATCTCCTGGTTTCAAGCCTAAATAACTGTGTTGTTCAACAGCTTCAGGAGTGGGTTTTCAGTTCACCCACCAAGTCAGGGACTATTGAAAATACTAATGATCCAACCTCACATTAGGGATGAAAGCCAATTTTAAATTAAGACTTCCAAACCCAAGTGCCTGTAGTAGAAGTCTTCTTGGCCAGCTGGCATCTGAGCTCCTGCTGAGGCCAGTGGAGATGCTAAGCTCCATCTGGGCACCAAAACCCCACTGAATTCAGGCTTAGAGAGTTTTGCCATACTAACCCAAGTTCCTGAGCAAGGATGCATTGAAAAACTCTGCCCAAGTTTCAAATTGGGTGCGATCAGCTTCATAAAATCATGCATGTGCTGAGGTTGGACCCATCGTGTCTCCTTCCTGGCCACTACTCAAGGAGGCAGCAGCCTGCAACCCACAGAGGTAGGCTCAACTATCTGGGATCATCTGGCTGCCTAGGTTGGCTCCATGTGGCACAAATGCAAGCATGCTGAAAATGGCAGGAATTGCCTCATTTTGCTCCAGGGAGGGCCATAATTAGATAACGTCTGTACGGCGCTTGGAGCCCGTTGCAGGAGAGAAGCCGCAGCCCTGCAAAGCATTAGAAGCATTTCGGAGCCAGGGTTTGTCACTCAGAGGTAAATGATACGGGGGAAGATGGCAGCTTGCCACAAAAATGTTCCCGATCCTCGCATGGCATTCGGAGCTTAATGTCTCAGACATGTCCCGACACAGAGCTGGAAGCCTGACACGCTTCTGAGAGTTTAGCACCACGGTCGGGGACTGGAGAGACTTCGTTGGACCAGTGGTGGCCACCGAAACTGATTGCAGCTGGGGAATTCCATCTGGGAGCCTAAATGGTGCACAAGAAAAGGGATCTGATGGCTCAACCCATAATCGTACAATCCCAGGATGGGTTGGCTTGGAAGGGATCTTTAGGGATCGTCAGGTGCAATCAATCCCACATAAATCAGGGGGTTAAAGGTTGGGAGTGCTGCATCCCAAGACAGCAACATCTCCAGGTGAGAAGTCAGATATCAGAAGGGACCATCTTCCTTGGGTCTCTCTCCATTGGCCATGGCTTTGGGGTCTGTGTCCATCTCAGGGCGTGAACCGGGGCCTCGGTGGATGTGCCCTGGAGCAGGAAAGAGGCAGGCAGGCTTTGAGATCCACCCTGCACTGGTTCAGCAAAATTAGTGTTTGCATTTAATTTTTTTTCAGCTTAAAAGCACTGAATGGTAAGAAGACAAAGCAATCCTTCATGCATGGAGGTAGTTTGGGTCTGGAACTACTGATGTGCCTCCCCCAAGGTAGGCTAGGTCCGAGCTGAGGCACAAGATGCCCCCGGGCTCTGGTGGCCACACAGGCTGTGTTGATGCTGCTAGAAAATGAGGCTTAGGGGCTGATCCTGAACTTGAAGCTAATTAGTGTTGACTTCGTTTTGGACCACCCCATGGGTGTCTGCAGGGCAGGATCAAGGCGTGATTTGGGGATGGGTCATCATCATGGGGATGGTCAAGCACCCAACCTTGTATCCTGCTCCATGGCCCTATAATACATTGATTATTTTGGGTGGTGGTGGTATTTTGAGTGTAAATGCAGGTGGCTGTTCCACATCATGAGCTGTCTCTCTTGCAACACCCACAAATCCCTGGAGATCTTTGTAGAGCCAACAGCACGGGGTGAAGAACCCTGTTTCACCAAGCAGCAAATTCCCGACTGCTCCAACAAGGACTCGGCGTGGGGGACATCTCCTGGGAAATGTCACTGGAGGAGAAAAGGAGGATTATTCCCTGGTTCCTAAAATAAGCTGATTATTTGGGTAATTTGGGCAGCCTGGAAGATCTTCCTGCACACCAAGTGAAGCTGCTATGAAGCATCTCTCCTTCTCTGGTGACTGCAGCCTGTTGATACCTTCCTGGTTTAGGTCACTGAAGAGGAACACATCAGAATTCAACCCTTCCTCAAAAAATAAGCAAAATTCCCAAATTCCCAGCCCGCAGACTCTTCCTCAAGATGCACCCAACTTTTTCTAGGAAGTCTTAAGTGTCACAAGTTGTCTTTTTTTCAGGGAGGGAAACTGAGGCACACAGAGGATGGTTTTTCTAAGGGAAGAACAAAATCCAGTCATCATTAACGTAACAAAATGACAAGCTTTTGACATGCTGTCACAGACCCGAACCTCCAGGAGGCCTGAACCTAGAGCTGGACCTGAACTTTTTGCAAAGACTGAGCATGTCCCTGAAACCCCAGCCAGCAAAACACTTACCCAAACCACACGCTTCCCCCAGGACATTTAGAAAGGGACACTGAGGCTCTACAGCAGGATGAAACCACAGCCTTTAAGTGCTGGTTGATGCAGAGCACGGGGTCATTGACTCTTCTCCCTTCCTGCAACTGGCCAGTGCGAAGAGGAAAGGTGGGGATGGTCCCAACCAGCCTTGCCACGGAGGTCCCAATGCACCTCGTTGGCCTCACAGCCCCACCGACTGTTGGAGACCTGAGCCTGATGCACCACGGATGGACCCAAGGGACACTGCTGGCTCCATCCAAGTTCATTGCCTGTCATCACAGAGGGATTGGGGTGCTGAAATGAAAGACAGCACCAAAAGACATGTCTGAAGAAGGGGAAAAGAAGGATACTGCACGTGCAGCAGAACTGGTGATCCACAGGGAGACATATATTGGAGA
This sequence comes from Netta rufina, assembly GCF_964035555.1. NCBI lineage: Eukaryota > Metazoa > Chordata > Aves > Anseriformes > Anatidae > Netta > Netta rufina. The sequence goes on from NC_140124.1 coordinate 2,969,288, forward strand.
TACATTGCTATATTGGTCCAGGGTGAACCTGGTCATGGAAAATGTACACACACAGAAGGTCCTTGGGTTTGGGCACAAGACACGAGGCTGCTAATCCAACCAACAAGCTGCCTTTGGCTGCCTTGCAGCCTCAGTTTCCCTAGCTGCAAGAGAAAGGTAAATCCCCGACCTCGCACCCTCTGAAGACAGAAGGCGCCTTTCCACGTGTCTGTCTTCACCTGCACACCTTCAGCTAAAAGGCTGCTTGGGAGGACGTGATAAGGGGCTGCCAAGGCCCTGTGCCAGCCCTTCCAGCAGCAGCAAGGCGGTCTGAGAGCCAGGTGTCCTGGGGGAAGGAGGGGAAGCAGAGCTGGCTGCCTTCCTCAGGAGCGAGGCAAGGCAGCGAGGATGCTGATGGATTTTATCTTATATGTCCAGAGAGATGGCTGAGGAGCATTTGGGGTCTCTGAATATCATTTGGAGATCAAAAGATGCTCTTCCTGCTACAGCAGCAGGGCTGAGTGTCCTCCAATAGCTCAGCAAGTCCCTTGCCCATCAGGGACATCACAGCCACCAGCCTTCAGGGTCCACAACTCCAGGGCTCACAGCAAACTCTCGGCCACTTCATCATCTCTGCTCAGGGTGGCCATCCCAAGGAGATCTTTGTTGCCACCCGGACTTTTAAAAGGGTTGGCTGGGGATAGCTAAGCTTTTTTTTTTCCTGATGGAAAACCATCCTGTCAAGAAATTCCCACCTGGGAGTTCCCTGATGGTCTCATAGAGACAGGCAAGAAGGTGGTGGGAAGTGTTGGACGGAGCCCGTGCTCACCAGTCATCGTTTCTGGAGGGAAAAATAAAATGAGAGAGAGATTTTTTTTATTCTTAATGACTTTTATTATTAATGACTATTATCAGCAGCAGCCGCCATGCCAGCCTGCGCCCCCCATGTGCCGGCATCCATGCACTCTCAAAGTAAATTTGCTTTGCAAGGAGGCTTAAAACGTGCACTTTGAGAAGAAGGGCACGGACCCAACTCGTTTACACAAACAAGCCGGAGAACAGGCTTGTCACATTCCAGGCGTGCTTCCCCCGGCCGCCGGCCCCCTCCCCATCCAGCGGAGGAAAAGCTCTTTTTCAAAAGAAATCCAGCACACGGAAAGCTCCCCCTCTGCAATAATCCGGAGGGGGATCTATCTGTGTGCACGCATAGCTCCCAGGGTGATTTTGATGTCTTCCATTGAGCCTGTGAAGGTGTCGAGCACCCAAAAGCCGGCAGCTGCACCCATAGGTGGGGAAGGGTCCCAGGGCCAACGCCAAGAGACCACCAGCTCCACGCCGATGCTCACCCGGCTCAGCCCGTTGTGGGACCCAGGGGGAGACACAGCCCCTGTTTGGGGAAAGAAAAGGAAAAAAAAAACTACAGAGGGAAATCAGATAAGGCGCATTCCTGGGCGCGCATTGCTGAAATGACTTCACAGCGCAGCTCGAATGCCCATACTTGACCGGGGAGCCGTCCCAATGCACTTGATTTATAGAGGCACGCAGGCGGAGGAGGGTGTTCCCCCACCCCGGTGCGGCGGGGGGACGGGTGACAATGTGCCCCTTGTGCTTGAAGTGTGGCACGAGGGAAATGGGAAACGCCGGCGGGGTGATAAGCGGCATTCCAGCCAGAAACGCCGGCTCGGTGCGCGGCCGTCACTCGGCAGCTGCTCTCGCCCCAGAAATCATCCCTGCTCAGGGCTCGATACCACAGATAAAGCCCCAGAATTGAAGCAGGGTGGAGAACCAGCCCACCTGCATCACTGGTTGTCCCAGAGCCACCAGCAATGGGCGTCACCAATTCTCCATCCTCCCCAGGTGCCCCAGGTCTCCTCCATCCAAATCCCAACACACCCCCAGTTCCCTCCCAAAGGGTGAAAAACTCCCCTTGCTGCCCCAGGATGAAAATTGTCAGTGGCATAACCAGATTCAGAGCATCCCCAGAGGAGGGCAGCTCCGTAGGTCTCGTTCTGCATAAGGGGAAACTGAGGCACGAAGCGTGCGGCTCAGCTCCACGCGCATCCTCGCCTGAATTTGGGGCTGGAAGCACACGGTGGGTTTCCCGACCTTCCTCAGGAGGCAGCCGGGTGAGATTTGTTTGCCATCCTGCCTCAAGCTGCAGGGGGAATCCAGGGGGGTGGGATGCAAAAAGCCCCGCTGGAATCCGGCCCTGACAGCCGAGGTTTGGGGCTGTTTATTTTCTGTGCTAGTCTGGCAGGGGGAAGAGAGATCAGGGTCACGGTGAGGGCTTGGGGGTGTGGGAAGGAGCTTTTTTTTTTTTTTTTTTTTTTTTTTTCAGGTAAAGCCATGCGAAAGACACGGGGTCTCAAAACCCTGCAGCAGACTGGAGATGGGGCCAAGAAACCACCTCGGGCATTCTCCCTGCCTCAGTTTCCCCCAGCGCTGACCTCCTGGGGGATGAGCTTTGCTTTTTTTTTTCCTCCCCACCGGGTGCCAGGGAGGCGCTGGGATTTTTTCCCACTGCCCCCAGCCCGCGGCCCCCGGCAGCCTGGGTGTTCCTCGGCAGCACTGCCATGCGAGCACAGCCCCGGGGTGCTGCGATTATCAGCTAAAAGCTGCTACCTGGGGCTTCGCTGCTATCGCGCAGACATACCAAGCCACTGACTTCTGCCTTTGTCCATCCCGAAGTGGAGGTTCCTGGCTCGCTGCTTGTTTATGCACGTTTCCTCCCCGCGCCGTGACTCAAGCCTCAGGTATTTGCAGTTTGGTCATTACGGGGCTCAGCCACCTTCCCAGCAAGCAGGAGACTTCTCAGGGCCTCGGTTAAGGTGAGCACCCAAGCTCGGGGTGCCCCAGGGTTTCGGCACCCCCCTGGTACTTCAGCGTGTCCCCCAAGCACCCCGCGGCTGAGGATTTAGGGAGAGGGGGAAATGGTGATGCTGCTGAGAGGTGGATGCTCCACCGGCGTGCCGGAGATGTGGTGGTGAGCCTGGCAGCCCCAACATGTTCCTGAATCCCAGAGGAAGGATTTGGGTGGTAGGAGCAGGGTGGAAAAGCCAAATCCATGTCTGCATTCACAGGGAGGGCTCCCTCGAGGAGGAACACGCGGCTGGATCTCCTGTAGGGTCTGCTGGAGCTCAGCCTGGGTCTGTCACTACAATCCATGCTTTAGGGTCACACACAGGATCCCCTGCTTGGTGGCTCCCTGTCATAGTCCTGCACTGACCCCACGTGAAGACTTCTCCGAGCTGTACCGATGCCCAAATCCACCCCGTTAAAAGCAGGGATTTCAGCTGCCCCGCCTGGGAGCTGGCATTTTCTTGAGTCCAGGCACCCCAAGGACCGAGCCCTCACCTGAGCTGCAGCCCTCCACTGATTGCCAAGGACATATAGGAGCTGAATTCAGGCCCAGCCACCAGCAGGGTGGACCAAAAGGCTCACCTCTAACTCACATCAGCACCTCACGCCGTGGAGATACCAACCAGAGGAGACGGTCCCCATGGGGCAAACCTTCCCCAGCCATGGGACAAGAAGGAAGGGCACACAAGGAAGGCACCAGCCAAGCTCCCAGCACTTTCTCAGCATGTCCTGAGTCCCCCAGCACCTTCTGAAAGCCTCACTGTCTGCCTGTGGCTTTCCTCCTCGGAGGTAAACTGAGGCACCAACTTGCAGCTCCATCCCAGAGGCTCACCTGGTGGAGAAGGGTTCTCCTGCAGACACAGCCAGGTGTGTGCCCCTCAAAATGTATTTTCCTGGCTGAATCTGTCCCAAGAAGTCCAAACACAGGTGCCCTACATGGATGAGAGCTGGGAAGCATGTTGGAGATGGAGGAAAGGTGAGGAAGGGCTTTCCCCTGGGCTCTGCAAATTCAGAGCACATATGGCAGGTAGGGATGAGCCGATATGAAAGCCAAGGAGCTCTCTGAGCTCCTCTGCTCCAGAGAAATCCCCATAGGTAGCTTTTCCTGCAAAGCAGGGATGCTCAGAGGGGCTTCCCTCCTTCCTTGCCTCAATCACACCACGACACCCTCTCCTATGGGTCCCCATTTCCCCATCCGTGCATCCCAAGGACGGCCACCGCCGCCGGATCACCAGCCGTCACCTCTTAATCCCCAGCCTTTGACCTTTCCGCCTTTGGGGGGATGAGGAGAAATCGCTGGCATTAAGGCAACAAGGAAATGAGCCGCAGTCTGATCCCCCTGAGCCCTGCATTTTGCCTCTCACCCACCCAAAACGTCCCCAGCAGCCGGACCCCGATCCCTCGGCCACCCCAGGGGACAGCCACAGGACACCACGGGCAAGCCAGGTGGACACTGTCTGGATGCTGTAAGAGGGTTGTTCTGCCCCAAATTCCCTTCCAGGCCGAGATGCAGGAGAGGATTGACTTAAAATAAGAGCGGGATGGGTTTGCTCCTTCATGTCTAGGGCCACTGCTCCATCTAGTGTTGGAAGTGTCCCCTCGCCTGGCGCTGCCTCGCCGCCGGCGGTGTCGCTGCCGGGGAGGGACAGCCCAGAAAAAAAAGGTCATGAAAGGGTTTGGGGAGGAAAAACAAAGCCTTGGTGATTTTATTCTGCTTAGTTTTCTCTTTTCTTCTGCCGGGAGAACCTCCGATTGTAGCAAATCCCAAATCTCTCCAAATAAGCGCATCCGTCAGAGCTTCAAGATTTGTCGACTTCCCGAAGGCTCGCCTACTCTAGAAAAGCTACAGGCTGTAAGAAACCTGCTAACATCATATAAAACCCCAAATGCTAAAATAAATAAATAAATAAATGTAGAGGTGAGCTAAAAGGATGCAGGGAAAGAAGCACTTTGAAGGGGGGGACACGGAGAGCAACGCGTGATTTCGCTGCAGGGCGCGTTTCCAGTGGGCACCCAGCACCACTGCGAGAGGGAAAAGAAATGCAGCAGGATGGATTATTTGCTTTCCCAATACAAGATCGGGGAAACGTCTGCATGTCCATTAAGCCTGACATTTGTGGGGCCAGCTGGGATGCTGCTATCTCAGCCCAGACTGCGACCTTCTCAAGTCTTGGGGTGAAGGAGCAGAAAAAAGGTCTTTTCCATGAACCAGCCCGGGGTGAGCAATTTGGGGCCAGCTGGGTCTGTGAGGTGGGTCCCTCCTGGGCTACCAGCTGCAGAAAGCCACGAGCCAAAGGAAAGGGAGGAGAAAGAGCCCATCCAGTGCCGTCGGAGAGCTGAGGGCCAAGGGAGCCCAACCCAACATCTTGGTGCTTTTTGGGGAGTTCATTCCCCAGCAGTTACCCACAGGCCACCCGCCTCTATCAGCACTTTTAATTAAACACCAACTCTTAAATATCTGAGCCTGTTGGGACCCAGGGAAAGGACTGCTCCAAATTATTGCTCCCAAAAGTAAGATTTTTGCAGGTCTGTAGGAACCAGGCACCAGCACAGACCGCATGAGCCCTTTGGTGGCAAGGGGTGTCAGCAGCCCCTGGCTGCTTGGTGCACCTGAAATGAAATCGGAGGCTCTGGCAGAAGGTGCTGCCACAAAGTTTGATGGAGGAATGGTGAGTTTCCATGTTTCCTGGATGCTCAAGGGGTTCCTGATGGGCTGGCAGGACCTTCCCCAGCCCCCAGAGCACACTCAGCACCCAAGCAGGGGCCAGGATGTGCCCCTCACTGTATCCATAGGGCAGCCTGGCCCCATACCCTGCATAGTCTTAGAGGCAAAGAAAAATCCTCATTCCTCATCTACAGCATGGTCTGGGGCACACATATAAAACAGCTCCAGGATGAGGATTGCAAATCTACCTCCTGGTCACACTGGATGTGGCTATAGCAATATTAATGCCTGCGTGAGAGACGGGGGAGTTGGAGCCTGCAGTAAAGCCCAGAAGCACAGACTGTTGCCAGACCCAGCATCAGGGGCACCTCCTGCATCTCTAAAGGGTGCACAGAACCATGGAAAGTGCTAAAAAGGATGGTAGCACTGCCCTGTGTGGCTCCTCTGGTGTCCATCAACGTGGTTTCCCACTGCGGACGAGTCACAGCCTCTGCCCTCTACCTGGCCACCTCTGTTGGCACAAGCCAGAGGGGTGGGTGTTTAGCAGCACACGAGGCACCAACACTTCTTGCTCTAGAAATGGAAGAAAAGGAGGAAAAACTGTAGAGTGAGGGCTCGCAGGGTTCCGTTGTGCAATGCCCTCCGTGCATCTGATGCTGGGCTGCAAAAGGGCAGAGCAGGGGACATGTGAGCAGCTCATCTCCGAATGCTTCAAGACAAGAAGTTGCACAGAAAACACCTTTTGTCCCTCGGCACAATCTGTTTTTTAATTCGGGTGGCCGGGATCATTGGAGCTGCGCAGCGCTACCTTAACGCCCTTCCCCTGGTCATGGACTTAACGCCGGGGAGAATAACTCCCCGCAGTTATTGCCATAAAGCAGTACATAAAAAGAGAGCCCTTTTCACTCGCCGGTGCCAAGGGGATCACCCAGGCACCAGCAGGACAAAGCTGCGCTCGTGCACCAGCTGCAGAGGTGTTCCCCACTGATGCGTGCAAATTTATGCATACAAACACGTATCCATCGAGAAAAATAACATCAGTCCTTTCCTTTGCTTCTGTGTGTTGTTACCCACGTGCTGCAGGATGTCCCTAAATTAATGGCAGTTCCTAAATTAATGGCAGCAGAAGTGATGTGCCCCGTCCCCGAGCGGGGATGCTTGGCACGAGCACCCCACGGCAGGAGGGTCTCTGCCACTGATGTCTCACCTGCGTGGCCTTGGGCACATCACAAGTCCCTGTCTCCTTCTCGTCCCCTATCAGCACCAGGCAGGGGGTGTAAGCAGGGGTGGCTGCTCCCCCGAGGATTTCACCCGGTGTTTGGGGAAGGTGTTTTTCCAGCCGCTGCTGAGCTGAGCTGAAATGAGCCTACAGGTCGATAACCCTTGAGCTGTAGAGGAGAAACACACTCAGGCATCCCTGACTTTGGAAATTAAGCCAGAAAATAAAAATAAAAATAAAAATTTAAAAAAAAAAAAAAAGAAAAGATTTTTTAGGAAGCCAAAACCAATTAAGAGATTGATTTTCCAGTGGGAATAGCTGTTGCAGAGAAAGAAGGATGAAGTGTCCAGGCTCTGTCTGTGTCCATCTACCCCAGCTCTGAAATACCACAGAAGGTGATCCAGCTCCAGCAGCAAACACACGGAGGTCTCCAGGGTCCTCTACATCCTACAGACTTTCTAAAATGTGATATTTGGGGGGAGGAGAGCTGCACACACCAGGGCCCCAGGGAAAAGGAATGATGCTCAAGCCCTCTATCAGACTCTAGAGAATCCACATGGATCAACAGAGCCAGGCAAACCGTTTTTGATGTTTTGCTGCTGACTGCAGTGGTGATTGGGTCATGGGTGGGGGGTTTTGGTTTTTTCCTGGTCACTGGGGGCACCCCGGGCAGTGGGTGCTGGGTGCGGGTGACGCTGAGCACCCAGCGGGTCGGGGCCCCGGTGCTTTTGGAAAGCCGCTGCTGCCATCTGCTGCAGGAAAGCTGCCTCGGACAGCAGCAAAGAGAAAAAATTAAAAGAAAACAATAAAAAAAAAAAAAAGAGAGAGAGAGAAAGAAAAAGAAAAAAGAAAAAAAAAGGAAAAAAGGAAAAGGAAAAGGAAAAGGAAAAGGAAAAGGAAAAGGAAAAGGAAAAGGAAAAGGAAAAGGAAAAGGAAAAGGAAAAGGAAAAGGAAAAGGAAAAGGAAAAAAATATAAAGAAAAAATATAAAGAAAAAATATAAAGAAAAAATATAAAGAAAAAAAATATAAAGAAAAAAAAGATTAAAACAAAAGGAAAAAAATAAAAATAAAACAAAGATGTTTTTGGAGCTGTTTCCACTGCTGCTGCGGTGGGCACACCAACTCGACAAAACCAAAATGGGCAGAAAAGTGCTGCTTTTGGTGCCCTTTTTTCCCAAAGCAGTGAGTAATACTTTCAGTGTCTGCATTTTTGGAAGAGACCGCTCATTTTTCTGTTTTTCACTTTTTTTTTTTCCGCTCAGTTTTTCCATGGTCTCCAGCTTGGCTCCAAGCCAGCTGTGGCTGGCATCTGCCACCTGATCCAGCACATCGAGGAGCTTTATTCATTATTATCTTGTTTCAGTTCTTAATTTTCTCTGGAGCTGTGCTTTTGCTTTCATTTCAGCTTAGAAAAGGTACGAAAAAGAAAAAAAAAAGTGAAACTGTGGGGCTTAGAATAAAAAATAAATAAATCCTGTCCTCACCCTGCTTTGATGCAAGAAGCAGCCCTGGTTGGATCGAGGACTGAAAAAACTATCAGGGACCTCATTAAAACCTGGGGAGCAGCCAGCATCACCTGAGCACAGCCTCTGGTCCCCTGCGATCAGGATTAGACCCACCAGGAGCCCAAAACTTAAATCAGGGGCTTCGAGGGGCACCAGGGAAGAAATCAGGATGGTGGTTTCTGGTTCAGGAGATTATGTGAGGACAAGTGTTTGGGAAAGCTCCTCATTTTGGCACGTCCTGGAGCAGCTGATGGAGGGATTTTGAGCCAAGGAAACTCACTGCTGTAGTTTGTTCCTTGGAAAAAAAAAAAAAAAAAGGATCCAGGCCCAGCTCTCTCCCGGGAGGTGTGTAAAGGGCGGGCGCCTTCCTGGTGGCACATCCCAGACCTGTGTCTGCTCCTCTGCTCAAGCCACTAGCCTGTGGCTTGAGCAGTGCCTGAAGAATAAATCAGGAAATGAGCCACTCTTTTGGTTTATTTTCACAGCACCAGCTCTTGTTAGTGAGCAGCACGTGCTCCTCGGGTGCTGCTCAGCAGATCAGGGGAGGATGGAGCGATTTCGGCATCAGCCACGCGTTATCTGCTGGCACACGCGTGTGCCCAGCTCCCACCCGGGTGAGTTTTCAAAGGTTACGGAGCTTATTAAAAGGCTGATTCATTATATCGCCTCTGTAACCGCGTCGTGGGTATGGGCTTAAATGTTAATTGCAATCTAATTCTCGAGGATAAGTCACAGCTGTTTCCCTAGAGATAAGTGCAGTGCGCATGCTGCAAAGGAAAAGGAATAACAGAAATAAAGGGGCTTCTGCCCGAGGGATGGTGAAAACCTGGAGGACAGATTGATCACAGCACGGAGTCAGCACAGGTTTTCCCCCCATGTCCTGGGGGGAATAAAAAGGGGGTGCTTGGGAGCTGGTAGATCAAGTCCTTGCCCTGCTGTTGTGACCCCAAGACATCTTGGGCAAGAGGTCTTGCAGATGATCCCCTAGCTAAGACCTCCTAAAGTCCTCATTTGTGAGGTTGTAGATACCACAGGAGGCTACCCATGGACATTACAACCACTCCAAGGCCAGCCAAGCCCTATTCAACCACAAGATCCAGCCCAATCTCCAACCACTTCTGCCAGGGTTGCCCAGAGCCACAGCTGGATTAAGAGTTTGTGATGGGTTTTCCCTTCCATGAACTCAGTGGACCTCTGTGAACTCTCAGCACAAACATCCTGCAGCAAGGATTCCCTCATCTGCAGTGAAACAGAGGATCACTCAGGCACTACTGGGCCATACAAGCCAGGAGCTTACTTTATTTTAATTTAATTTATTTGAATTTCAGCAAATGGGACCTTGGGAGCAGTTGTCTGCTCGATTTCTTCTCTTCATTGAGAGCCCAGCCCCTCCACTGAGGTCAAACTGTCTTTGACTTCAGCAGATTTGCCTTGGGCCAGAGGAAAAACTCGTGATCCATTTCAAAGGAACCCTTAAGTGAGGTCTGCTGAGCTCCAAGCAAGTGTTGGAGGCTGCTGCGTGAGCCCATCGTGTTCATACCATCCTCACAGACCCTGCTCTCTCCGTGGTCAGGGAAAGAAGGGGGAAAACTCCGCAGTTCAGGGCTTATTGAGACAGTGCCAAAACTATGATAAAGTTTAAAAACTCACGGGAACCTGTTACATTGCAGGGGTTAGGCCAGAAATACCCATTCATCAGGTAGAAAACCTGCTGCAGATTTTGGGGCCTGTTTGGTAATGCAGGAGGTTGAGACCCAAAATGTACATTGGGAACAGGCAAGCCACCTCCACGGAAGGGACGTTGAGGCTTGAGGGTCTGAGATGAAGATTTCCTTAGGGACTGCTATGAGACCCCCCCCAAATCTCACCTGATCTTTGCATAATGCCAGGTGGAGAACATCAGCCCGGAGCCTCTCACCTCTAGCCCTGCTCATCTTTCTCCTGCCATGCAAGGAGATTTGATTAAATGAAGACAACAGCACCGAAGTGAAGGCTGAAGGCTCCTCTGGATGTCTCTGGTCCAGCCATCATCTCAGGTGTCTGGAAGATGGATGAATTACACCCTCAGATCAATGGTTCTCTGCCGTGACTGTAAAAGGGAGCAGGGAATGAACATAGCTTGGGATGAACACCTTGAAGGCAGGCAAAACAAAATGAAATGATCCCATCCTGCAGTGATTTAGGCATCTGACACCTTTTTACCTCCTTCCCCATACTATAGCTTATTACTGACCCCAAAACCTTCTCTGCAGTCCTTCCTCCAGCAGCCTCCTTGCACCAACCCCAAACCCATCTGCCTTGCAAATCTTGCTGCAAGGCCCAGGATTTCCCTTGCATATCGTCACTTCTCACTCCTGCTGTCGTTCATATTGCAATTTTTCTGCAATGTGTAGCTCCATATTTCTACAAAACAGTTGCTGGACAAACAAAACTCCTCAAGGTGAAGCTTTTCAGCCTGTACAGCCCAGAGCAGCCACGACAACTCGAGTAGTTTCACACAAGCCGGACCCCAAGAGCCGCCGTCTGCTTTTTTTCTCCATCCCGCAGGTGTCCGGTGAGGGTATGCGACCTGACATTGATGTTATAATTAGGCAGGTTTCCATCTTTCTCCTTGCAGCTGAAACAATCGCCGTCATTCTTGCAGGCGGTCAAAGTTCAGCGTGGGCCTGGGACGGCTGCGACATTGATCGGCGGGTCCCAGGGCAGCCGCTGCCTTCCCCTTTGACGCAAGTTGTCAGGTTGGGGCATCTCAATTAGTGGCTGCGCGACTTAATGAGGTTTTGATGATGGAGAACAGCTGAAATTTCATTCCCGTCCAGGAAAAAAAAATAAAAAAATAAAAATTATAATAACCTTGGTACCTCTGGTGTGACATTTTCTTGTATACCTTCATAGCCAAGTGACTTCAGATGGAGATCTGGGGCTCTCTCCATTACAGCTAATTAACTGGGATAATTTTGGAAGAAGCCAGGGGTGGCAGAAGACAATATTAGTGTTTCAGAGGTGGTAGTTTTGCTAGCAAAGGGATTTCGGGGCATTGTGCAGCTAGAGGTGAAATATCGCAGCTGTGCATGGTCATTAAAAGCATGAGGACGTGCTACATCAGAACAGCGTGGTACCCTGGTGGTGGGCAGACAGCTTTCCCTGATGGAGCTCCATAACACTGTGCAAAGCTCTCCAAATGGGACATTTTAAAGCTCTTATCTTTTGCCTTTATACTGGGACAGCATCTCCCCTGAGATCCTCCTTTGCAGAGAGCAAAGTCTTCATGGGCAATGCTGCACCAGCAGCAGCCCAGAGACTTAAATTGAGGCCTACAACCTCCCCAAATGGCTGTAACTCTTCCTTCTAGCAAAGTTTTAGGAAGCCCTGGTCCCACACGTGCTGTGAGGCTGTAGCTCGGTCTCCTTGCTCTTCTGGGCCTTGCAGTGCCCAGAGGGACGTCCCCAGCTCTGGGAGCCAGTGTCTGTGGGGCAGGCTGTGGGATCTTCACAGGTCTCCCCATTAGAGCATATTTTCAATCCCCACAGCAGCCCCAAGTTATCCAGGTCACAGGAGCTAATCTATTCATCCACGAGACTCAAGGATTCCAGGGAGACCAAGCAGACCTCAGGAGCTGATCCCATTAAATACTTGGTGCCAGAAGTAATCACGTAGACCCGCCACGTTTCTGGGTTGGAAGGACTGGCAGCACTGGTGTGGCATGGCTGGCGCCAGGGACACCCTAAGGCCAGAGACAGCTTTGTTTGTCCAGAGGAGGCCACGAGGATGCTCAGAGGCTGGAGCACCTCTGCTGTGGAGTCAGGCTGAGGGAGTTGTGGTTGTTCAGCCTGGAGAGGAGAAGGCTCCAGGGAGAACTCCCAGCGGCCTGCCAGGGCCTAAAGGGGGCTGCAGGAGAGCTGGGGAGGGACACTTGGGCAGGGGGTGTGGTGACAGGACAAGGAGTAATGGCCTTAAACTAAAAATGGTAGATTTAGATTAAATATGAGGAAGAAAGAGAGAGACCATTCATGGCACCAACCACTGCCATTCTCAGGATCTGAGTCTCCGCTTTTCAAGTCCCAGCCCAAAGGCCATTATGGGCCCAATAACAATGCTGCTGCACGCTCCTAAACACCAAGCAGGCTCAGCTGGGACACAGCTCTGAGCATTTGGGATGCTGTTGCTACAGCATCTCCTACACGCACCCAGCTGACATACCGGTGAATTCGGCTCATCTGCCAACACCCTTCACAGGTAGGTCTGACTGCCTAGAAAAAGGAGCAGAAAGGAGGACAGTGGCAGTGTGTGAAGATACCCCAGGTGCGTGCTCAGGAATATGTTTCTGATGCCACTGCAGATGCCCCAAATGTAATCAGATGTACTTGGTGTCGGTGGTGGCACCTCTATATTTAACGTGCTCTGTGGAGAAGGCACAGCCAGCAGCACCTCTCGACCACAGCCTTTGAGTTTCAGGTGCAGGCTGAGCAGGTTGCAAAGCATTTCCCAGGCAAAGCGTCCTGCTGGAGAGTGTTTTCCAGCCTGGATGCTGAGCAAATGAAATGCTTGGGGTCTAAATGATGCAGGGGGCACGGCAAAGCCTCACGCATCACCCAAGGCTGGTCATGGACATCTTCCCCAGAGCCTTCCTGGGGATGCTGGATGGAGAGGCGATGGTAGGGATGGTTGATGGTAGGTGATGGAGACCTCCTGGAGCTGATGTCTGGAGCAGGAGGGGTGAATCACTCCCTTTTATCTCCACTGACCTGAGCAAGAGCTGAAGGACTGGCTCAGCAGGGACATCTGCCTGTAGCAGCTGAAGGGAGGTGGGATGAACAAATGACAGCAGAAGAACCAACTTATCTTGCCTAACTCATCCTCCCCATGTACCAAAAGACACCGCAAGGCTGCTTAACGAGGCATCATCCCCTTGCACAAGCAACTGAGAGCATTATCCAGAGGTGTCAGCGGCAGCGCCAAAAATTAGCAGCACGAGCATTACACAAAGCTCTGCTCCCCAGCAGGTTGCACTGCACGTCCCCGAGTCACGAAGCGTAGCTATTTCTGAAATAAGGAGAGAAAAAAAAAATAATAAATGAGGCAGAGAGAGCTGCAGTCACTTGCCCACCATCCCGAGGGAGTCGGTGTCATAGGCGGAGAGCTGCTCTGCTTCCAACTCCCCACATCTGAGATGCTCTCAGGTGCGTGGGTCCTTCTGCCAGGGAGAAACCTTGGCAAAATGAAAGCTTTTGCTGCAAGCTCTTGTTCCTCTGCTGCCTATTGAGGGGACAACGTAGAGTTGTGCTTGTTTTTTTCTTCATTTCCACCTTCCAGGATGGCAAAGTGTGGTAGATCTGAGGCTTTTCAAAGCCCAGCCCCACTGATAAGTGACCAAATGCCTCCAAATGCACATACTGATTATTTTTTTAGTAGGTAAGGTAGCAAATAGCTGTTGGGGAGTAATTTCTCAGCTGCTGTAAGTGTGATTCTCACCCCAAAATGAGACTCAGAGGTGAGACATCCCTGACCCAGTAACATGGCCTTGCAGAGCAGAGAGCAGAACATGGGTGTCTGTCCCAGCATCACCCCAAAATACCCCAAAATGATTTCACCATCACCACCAGGAGGGATTCTCCAGCTGGACATCACTGCCACCTGCTCAGAGGGATGTGTTCACACCACCACTCTTGGACACAAGCAGAAGATAATAAAAAAATATCAATATCTCAATAATATCTCGATAAAAACAAGGTGCTCACACTGAGGAAAAAGATCACTTTGGGGGACCTGGAGTTAAAGTAAACTCTACCCATGGTGTTTTTTTTTTTCCTGGGACAGATGCCAAAGGAAAAGTGTCGCTCAAGCAAGCACTGGGGGTGATGTTTTTATAACCTCAGAAAATCTCCTTTTACATACTTTTTTTTTATTATTATTTTAAGATTTTTTTTCCCCAAAAAGCCAGGAGAACAGGGCGTAGCTCCGCAGCAGATGTGTCATCCGAGGCTGCCGGCGGGGAGGAAAACTGAACAGCCCCAAGGGGGTTGCGTGAAAAAAGCCACCCCAAGAGCACACGTCGTGCCACCTCGGGGAACTCCTCTCCATTTTGTCCTTTTCCCAAAACTGTTTTTTTTCACAGAAAAATAAGGTGCCAACACTCCTGCCCTGCCAGCAGCAGAAAGAAGCCTCCTTCTTCCTCCAAACGCCGTGAGTCACCGGGCAGAGCGCTCAGCTTGCATCACAGCAGCCGTGACTCAGACCGAAGGGGACAAATTCCTCTTGGGGGAATCTCTGCAAGGCACGGGCTCTCTCGGGGATGAAAAGGATGAAATAAACCCCAAAAGCCCTGCACCCAGCCTGGTCTGACCTCCCCTTATCAGCTGGGGTTTTGCAAGGACAGGCGAGAGGCGATGGGGTGAGCACCTCCTCCCCACACTGAGTTAGAGCGAGGAGCTGCTCCGGGTTAAAAATAACCCACCAGAAAAAGAAAAAAAAAAAAAAAAAAGTTATTTTTAGTGCAGAGCATCATCCTGATCTGGTTCAGAGTCCAGGCGTGGGGACCCGGCTGTGAAACAAGCGGGTGCTCAGCTTGTAGGGGGAGCTGGCTATGGGGGACGCGCGCACCGGTGGGGTTTTGCTGCCCAGGGGTGCAACTTCTCAACCTTTTGCAGGAAATTCTCCTGACGGCAGAATTTGGCAGGAAAAACAAGGGGGATTTGAGCACCTGGGGCTTTTTTTTTTTTTTCCACGTCCTTCACCACCGAGTCCCCGGCCCCGTTTGGCAGCGGCGGTGCTTGGGGATGCTTCTGCGCTCAGCTTCGGGCACCACAAGGAGCCTGAGGAAGAAAAATGTGAGCTGAGAAAAAAGGGGATGTGCCAAAAGCAAGCTCGTGAAAGCCTTGCAGTAATCTCTGTGGGTGTGGGATGGGAAATAAGGACTGTTCCTCAAAGGCTTGGCGATAGAAGCGCCATCCCCTATTGTCACTTTAGGATGTGCATATGGGAAAGGTTGTTTATATATATAAAAATATATATATATAAATTATAAAAAATATATATTTTTGTTTTCTCTTCGTGGCTTTGCTTTTCCAGCACCACCGTTGCCATCGCCCTCTCCTGCATCACCTGATTTATTTTTTTTATTTATTTTTTTAGGGAAAGAGGTTTTGGGATCCAGGCCCTCTGTCCTCCCTCGTGTAAGGTTTTCGGCTGCTGCACCATTTCAGCCCCATTTGGCAGGCGGATGGAGGGCTCTGAGGTGCTCGTTTGCTATGACCGCTGGGGAAAAATCTTGAAATAAGTCGTTTTTGTGGCTTCTCGCTGCCTCTCAGAACTCCCCAGCCTGTCTTTAATAAAGGATTTATCGAGAAGTCAACCTGGGACAGCACACGACCTCGGTTTCCCTCGAGGTTACCCAAAACAGAAAGGAAATCGTCCCGACGTTACCGCGTGCATTTGCTACGCCAACCTCCCGAGCTTTTGTATTGTTAAACCAAAAATTTTAATTTTTTTCCTTTTTTAGCCCCCATGGTGGGGTGCAAGGGCAGCTTTCAGGTGCATGCCCAAGCCTCAGGCGCATCCCTGAGCAGCAGGAGGTGAGGGCAGGGCTCCCTTTTCCCCTATTTTTGCCCCTTTTCCTCCTTACCCCCCTTTCTACTCTTTCCCCCTTTTTCCTTTTCCCTTTTTTTTCTTCTTTTCCCCTTTTTCCTCCATTTTCCCCCACTTTTACACATTTTCTCCCTTTTCCCCTTTCCCCCTTTTTCCCCTTTTCTTCTTTCTCCCCCATTTTGCTCCATTTTTCCTTTTTTCCCCCTTCCCCCCTTTTCCCTCCTTTCCCTCTTCTTTTCCTTTTTCCACCTTTTTTCTTTTCACACATTTCCTCTGTTCCCCTTTTCCCCCCTTCCCCTCCTTTTTCCAATTTCCCCCTTTCCCCTTTTTCCCCATTTTCTCCCTTTTCCCTATTTCTCCCCTTTTTTCCCCTTTCCCCCCTTTTTCTTTTTTTCCTTTCCCCCCTTTTCCCCCTTTTTCCCTTTTCCCTTTTTCCCCTCTTTTTTTGCCTTTTCCCCCCTTACTCCCCCTTTTATCCCATTTTCCACCTCTTCCCCTTTTCCCCTTTTTTCCTCCTTCCCCCCTTTTTTCCCTTTCTCCCCTTTCCCCTATTTTCTCCCTTCTCCCCACTTCTCCCTTTATTCTCTTCCCCCCTTTTTTTCTTTCTTCCCCTTTTTCCCCCTTTTCCCATGTTTTCACCCTCTTCCCCTTTTTCTCCCTTTCCCACTTTTTCCCCCCTTTTCTCCTTTCCCCCTTTTTCCACATTTTCTCCCCTTTCTCCCTTTCTTCCCTTTTCCTCTTTTCCCCATTTCCCTCCTTTTCCCCCATTTTCCACCTTTTTCCCCCTTTTCCCAAGTTTTCCCCCTTTCTCCCCACTTTTCACCTGTTCCCCCTTCCTCCTTTTTAACCCCTTTCCTCCCTTTTCCACCTTTTTCCCTTTTTCCCAC
The DNA here is from genome assembly GCF_964035555.1 of Netta rufina. Lineage (NCBI taxonomy): Eukaryota > Metazoa > Chordata > Aves > Anseriformes > Anatidae > Netta > Netta rufina. The sequence continues at coordinate 2,985,987 of NC_140124.1, forward strand.
ATTTTCCCCTCTTCCCCTTTCCCCCCTTTATCCCCCTTTTTCCTCCTTTCCCCTCTTCCTCCCCCTTTTCCCTTGTTCCCCTTTTCCCCATTTCTCCCCTTTTTTCCCCTTCTCCCCTTTTCCCCCTTTCCCCATTTTTTCCTCTTTTCCCCCATTCCCTCCTTTTCCCCCATTTCCATCTTTTTTCCCCTTTTCCACCATTTTCCCCCTTTTCCCAAGCTTCCTGCCTTTCCCCACGTTTGCCCCCTTTTCCCCCTTTTTTTCCCTCTTTCCTCCCCTTTCCCTCTTCCCCTTTATTTCCCCTTTTCTCCCCTCTTCCCCTTCCCCCCTTTTCCCCCTTTTTCCTCCTTTCCCCTCTTCCTCCCCCTTTTCCCTTGTTCCCCTTCTTCCCCATTTCCCCCCTTTTCCCCATTTCTCCGCTTTTTTCCCCCTTCCCCCTTTTCCCCTCTTTTCCCCCATTTCCCTCCTTTTCCCCCTTTTCTCCCCTTTTCCCTCTTTTTCCCTCTTTTCTCCCATTTCTCTCCTTTTCCCCTTTTCCCCCTTTTTTCCCCCTTTCCCCACATTTTCCTCCTCTTCCCCTTTTTCCCCCTTCCTCCCCTTTTTCCCCTTTTTCCCCCTTTTCCCCCTTTCCTTCCCTTTCCTTCCCTTCCCCCATTTCCCCCCTTTTTCCCCCCTTCCCCCCCACGGCCCCGAAAAGGGGCGTGGCCAAACAAGTGGGCGTGTCCGACCAACCCATATATGGGCGTGCCCATGGAGTGGGCGTGTCCATACACCCAAGCCCCTCCCCCTTCCCCTCCCCGCCCGCCTTTTTCCCATCGTGCCCCGCGCGGGGCTGGCACTGACGTGGCCGCCGAGCGCCGCCATCTTGTGTGCCTGGGCGGCGAGCGGCGCAGGGCGGGCGGCTCCGAGCGGCACGGCCCGGGGACAGCGAGCGCAGCGCCCGCGGCAGCGCCGGCCTTCCCCGGTGGGTCCCCGAGCCCTTCCCGGTTTCCTTTCCCTTCCCTTTTTCCCCCTCTTTTCCTCACCTCAGCCGCCGCCCGCCCGCCCGCCCGGGGGTTGCGGCCTGAGGGGGGCCTGAGGCGCCTGAGGCCTGGGCGCTGAGGGGGGGCGGCGGGGCCGCCTCAGGCCGCGCTCCCCGCGTTCCCTCACGGCTTCGGCGGGGCCGCTCCCGGCCGCTCTGCCCCGCTTCCCTCACGGCTCCGGCTCCAGGTTCCGCAGCCAGGCCGCGGGGTTGGGCCCGGGGAGTGGCAGGGCAGGGCCCGGAGCTGCCCCCCGGCCATTGGGGGGCTCCTTCCATCTCCTCCTCCCACTCCCTTTTTCCTCCTTTTTCTTCCTTTTTCTCTTTTTCTCTCCGGGGAGCCGAAGGGAAGGGGGAACCGCCTCGCCGCTCCCCCTACCGGAGGGATTAACCGGGCCGGCCTGCCTGCCCCACGCTCCCGCATTCCGGCCCCGCCCGAAGGAGCTTTGCCTCCCCTTCCTCTTCCTCGGAGGGGCCTCGGAGAGGTGGGGCCGGGGAGAGGAGGGGGGTGGGTGGGTGGATGAAGCTCGGGGGAAGCTCGGCCGAGGGAGGTTGTGCTGCGAGGGGCTGGCCACCACCACATGAAAGTGGTGCACGTCCAGCACTTGGGTTTGGAGGTCTGGGAGATGGCTCTTCCATGGCACAGCAGCTCCCAGCGCAATGATTTTATACTCTAAAAACACCATATTATGTCTCTGTAAGTAGTAAATGTGATGCTTGGGGCTGATAGCCGCCGTCTGACAAAGGGAGAGGCAAGGAACGGGAACCTCATTCATCATTTGCCCCATTGCAGCGTGACAAAGCCCCGGCAGGTCGTAAAAACTGCCCAAATGTTGCGTTTGACATTGACCTTGCTGCTGTGCTGCGAGGCTCCTGCCAAAGCAAATTCCACAGGTTGATTAGGGTTGTATCCAGAGGGCTTGTTTGGAAATACGGCTTGGTCAATAGCGAAGATGGGAACTGTTTATCTAATACTTTGAACTTTGTTTTGCAAGCAGGGAGGCCGACAAAACCCCCTTGCAGCGTATCCCATTAACCTTATTTTTCAGGCAAAGGAATCGAATCAGAGTTTTTGCTCAAGGTCGCTTGGCGGCGTGGTTATTGCTATTTTTTGCTCCTGATTTGAAGCCTTTATGTAGGGGAGGGAAAAAAGGAACTCCAGCTGAACTAGAGGATTGCTTCTTGGCTTTTGTTCCTGGATTTTGTAATCAGCTTGTCGAAACAAGTCCTGGTAATCGTACAGATACAGAAAGGGGTTCTTGGAAACGAAAATTCGGGAGGCTGGTAGGACGCTGCGTGTTCCCTATGTTTAAAATGCCCCAGCAGTGCCCGAGAACCTTGCTGGACTGCTTTGTGTGTTGTGGTAATGACGCTGGGTGATGGGGTGAGGGAACTTGCCTCGCTTGAACCTCTTACGCCCCTGTGGTTTGCCGAGTTCACCGACTCCTCCGCTGCGGGAGCGCATCGGGCGTCAAAATGACTCAAGCAGATGTCATCCCCGCTCAGAGCAGCCTCTCCTGCTCCAGCAGCTTGTGGCAGACACGGTAGCTGCTGGATCGTACCTTTAGGAGCCCGGAGTAGGGTTACAGCACAAACACCTGGAGGGAAGGAGCTCCCCAGGGGGCTGAGGCACGATTTTGGAGGTTGCCTGGTGGTGAAATAGAATTCAGAGCTGGCAGGGGACTGGGCTGAAGCGCTGCACTGGTGCTGAGAGAGAGCAGGGTGGGGGCTGGATTGGTGTCCTCGTCCAGCTCGTTGGGTTGCGCTCGTTACACGGGTTAAAAATCAGCTTCAAGCAGCGTTCGTACATCTCACCAAGGCGTAATTATCAGATAAACTGTCAATTACCTGAATTGGTGAAAGGAGAAGCTCCCGATACCAGATTCCAGCTGAATCTGCAGTGCTGCTGTTTAAAGAAAGCCCTCTCTTTAATAAGAAAAGGCTTTTATTAGAAATAAAAGCTGCTGGGATGTGCCAGGAGGGACTTTCATGCTAGAATTCTTGCGGGTTTCAGCAGCCCTCCCAGGAATCGATATTTCCTTGCAGTGGCTGAAGTCGATGAGCACGAGTTCACTTTTTCTTCGAAGGAACAGTTCGATTCCTTCTGGAAATCCTTCAAAACTTCTGCTGCTGGGGTGCCGTAGAGCCTGTATCAGAGCTCGCACCCTCCTCTGCTGTTCCTCCCTTTATTAACTGATGAGTAAAGAAGTTTAGAATCAGCTTCCTACTACAGCAGCTGGTTTTTGTGTCATTCAGCATATTTTCCTTTCGGCTTGCAAGTATCCGTTTTTGTTTCTTCTTTCTAGCGCGTGCAGACGTTGGAGGACCGTGGTGCTGCTTGTGCTGACGTTTCAGTTCTGATGAAACGCGTCTAAAACTCTCACGCAGGCGCTGATCTCATACCCAACCCGCTGTGTAGGCTCTGCTTTGACATTTTTTCCCCCAAACCGAAAGCCGATTTCATTACCGGGGCTCTCCTGTGAGTTCTTGCCATTTCCCATATAAATGTTGACTTACTGCCCGGCTGCTAGGAAGGAATAACGGGGTGTTTGGCTTAGCTCTGAAGGGTTTTATACTCAGGAACAGTTCGGCCTTAAACCCTGCAGAGAAATGCTTTGTGATGCTCCCTCCTCCAGCAGCATAGCCTCAATTTATTGGGGGAGCGTGAGGTTAGGATCAAATTGGGGTGTCACAAACACGCTGCTGGCACCACCTTCTGTCCTGAGCAGTCTGCAGGGAGGTGATGGATGTGCTTTATCCAAAGCCATGAGCAGCACCTGGCGGAGTCTTCAAGAAAATATTTTTCAGGCCAGATGTTTTCTCCTCTGTGTTGGTTTGCCTGTTTTTGAGTCGTGTATGGTTCCTTAAAATAGGTGGAGATTTTGCTGTGCGACAGAAGTAGCTCGTTCCCCTAGATCCAGGTGAGCTTAAGGTGATGGGTTTGGTTTGTGACCTCTGGCTTGCTCCAGACTTCTTGTTTTACTCCTGGTCCTTCAGGAGTGAGTTCTTGTGGTGTGTAGGAAATGTCATCGCCCCAAAGGCCGCCTTTAGCTGATCAGTTGAAGCCTTTGGAGGCCAAATTCAGCAGTGCCTCTGCCTGGCAGCACGGTTCCAAGCCCTGAACTTCTATTTTACATGGCACTACAGCGTACGTATCCTACACTAAGCTCCTCTGAGGGACAAACACCAAATTTCTGCCCCTTGGGGACATTGGGTCCACTTCACACTTGGCAGAAATACCCCCAATATGCAGTGGGGGAAACCTTTGCAGTGGTTGGGGTCCCTCAAACACTCCCCTGGTTTTAACGGGTATGGCTATGGGGTCGTTGGGACCTTTTAGGAATGAAAACCTCTGAGAAGTTCTCGGGGCTGCCTTTATTTTAGGGATATTGAGTCCAGATAACTCCCTGTTGGTGGAAGAACCCCGCAGGCTCAGTAGCTACCCCTCTATCTTGTGCCTGATGACCTGGGAATAGCCTTGAGGAACCCAAACCCAGCCAAATCCCAGCATGAAGGCCCCGTTAGCAGGGCTCCTGTTGACACTGGGGCATCTTTCCCTCGGGTCATCACGTGTGGAGGGCCAGCAAACAGCGCCTAAAAATAGCCGGGCACAACTGGAGGTGAGCAGTTGGCTTCGGGGCCACCCTGGCTGTGTACAGAAAGGGATTGATCACAGTTTGCCCAAATTTTGAGCAGCAGAGAATTTAAATCTGTAAAGAAATGGCTCCGGATGTAAAAACTCCAGCTGTACATAGCTGTCTGTGCCTGCGGGGTTGAGCTGCTGTGGGCCTAGCTCGATCCTAAACCTCCAGCAGGGGTTTGTTCCTTCTTGGCTCGCTTCTCATGTGATTCAATCACACTCTGTGTTGTAAGGAACAAGCTGCTGAGTTCATCTGTGTTCCTGTTCTTCACCTGTTCTCGTGTGTAACACCAGCAACAGCTGCTCAGCCCGAATTTTAAGAAGTTTTCTCACCTCCCCTTCACACGTGGCCTTGGTGATGTTTTTGGTGTCTAATATCTTGCTGCTCTTAGCATCTTCTAGAATGTGACAAAGCAGAAAAGATGATACTGGCTAACTGGTAAGACCTGGCTGGCTTTTAAATTCAAATCTCTGTGAAGTAACAAATTGGATTTTCTTTTCCTGTGAGTGATGTGATCTGTTTGTTAATCCCAGTTTAGGAAAGACGGGTTTGGTTATTTTTTCTTTCAATTAGAGGTGGAGTTAATGGTTAGCCCAGTGGCAAGCAGCCTCCTCGAAATGGAGACGTATTTGGGATGGCAAACGGGCTGCTGCTGTCAGTGCGCTGGCGTTCCTTGCCACGGGTCCCTCAGCAAACAGAACAAGGTCCAGAAAGAATCAGTGAGGCTGGAAAAGCCCCCAGAGATCATCAGGGCCAGCCAGCATCGCCCACTAAACCCTGGCCCTACAAGCTGCCCGGGGACAGCTTTTTGGTAACCCTGTGCCTGTGGTGTCCCCATTTCACTGCCTGGGTTTTTAGGTGGGATTTAGGGTCAGTGCCGTGAGGGGGTCCAGCTTTGTGATGCCGTGGCTGCCCCTCGTGGAAAGGGGGCACTGAAAAAAGATGGAAATGTCCTCGATAAGGAGGTTTTGGTGGTTTGCCTTCTGCACCTCAGAGAATCGAGCTTGTCTTGGCTGATCTTGCTGCTGATGTTATCAGTTACAGAGACCAGGGTGCCAAAATGATGGCGTGAAGCAGCTTTTGTCGCTGTGCTGGCAATTTATTCTGCTTTGGCAGCCTTCTGTGGGAAGTGTTGGTACGTACGAGTGAGATAAATGTTCCTCTCCTGTCCTTTGCCTAACAAAATAAGCCCTGACTTTGTTACGGTGTGTTGAGAGGATGCTGCAACCCCTGGCTTTGTGAAATTTAACCCACAGAAAACTTTTTCCAGAGGTGTAGGACTGAGATTCAGCAGAGTTGTGGCAATGCAGCCGCGCTTCCTGTATCATGCGGTGGCTCCGCGAGAGAGATGCTCTGAATGAAACAGCCCTGAAAGGCATTAACGGGTGGTTAAGTGCAAACTGCTCCAGGAGATTAAATGTTGAATGATTTTAGGTCTTGAGATACTCCTCAGAGCTTTTATTCAACCCTTTGCAATTAATAAAGGCGAATTCAAGCTCTTACCATGAGCTGTGTCGCTGTAACAGGCACCGGGCTGCCTGCTCTGGCAGCTGCTTGGAGACCTCTTCTGAAGATGGGCTCACAAAGTGTAAGCAGCTCGCAAGCAGTAGGTTTCTCGTTATGATTTCAGGCACCTCATTGGGCTTGTTGAGCCTCTAAAACAATCAGTTCACTAATTATTGGTAACATTTAAGGAAAAGCAGAAGGTATTTTTGTATATAGAATGCAGATAACATTTTGGCAGGTCTTCACAGATGGGAAATGTTTGAAGATGTCTGAAAAGTGACGGGATCGCTCGGTAAACCTACCAGGGTCTTGAATTTCCCCGTATCTTCAGTGTGTGTGTGTTCTCCTGGTTCAGCTAACGGGCTGAAACGAGGCAGACACGCTGCTGAAAAGCAGAGCCCTGGACTGCAGGTCGGGTTCTGGTGCCGGTGTGGCTGAGGATGTCCTCGAGAAGGAGAGGAAGGAACTCGAGGAGCTTTTCCTCATGGTGTGAAGTGACAAATTCAGGCAGGGAGCTTGTCCCAGGAGGGGCGTTGTGTTGGTTTGCCTCTGTGTGAGCGGCTTGGATAAACAGGGACTGGGGCAGAGCTGCCTTCTCTGCTTCCTCCTCAACTTTCCTGTTTATATCGCTTCCACAGATGGATGTGGCAGGTGAATATTCCCTGTGCTGCTTCAGAAATGCGACGGAAATGGTTTAATCCAGAAATCTTACTTCTGAACTTCTCGCTTGGTTTTCATCCACAGGCTGCCCTGCCTGGGTTAGAGAGGAGCTCAGTGCTAAAGTTTCAATCCCGCTGAACTTCAGTCACATAAAATAAACGAATCTGTGACTCGAGTTCCTCCAGCGAGTCAGTGCTTGATGTCAGTCGGGAACTTTGGAGTGGACTCTGGACCTCGCTGCGAGGCTGCTTTGCTCTCAGGCACGTGACTCGCTTTGTGGCACAGGCTTAACTTCGGGGTTAAAAACTGGTCCCAGCAAACTGCATGGGCCTTCCCCAGCGCTGAGCGAGGAAGCCAGCCTTGGGAAATCTGCAGCACAGGGCTAAAAAGGCAAAATTTTGGTCTGGAGAGCACTTCTCACTTCAATATTATCTAATTGTCTCACGCAGATGTGCTGTGAGATACGCTGCAGTGAGAATTCTGTTTCAAGCACGCAACAAGCACTGGGTTTCAGTTGGCCTCGGTCTTTTCTCTTTTTCTCTTCAACTTACATCTGAATTTTTAGACTAAGCAGCAAGAAAAATGTGTGATGTCCCAGCTACATCTGGCTGTAAAGCTTTCGGGCTGATTTTCTCCTCCTGGGTGAGCAGAGTGACAGCTCTGGGTGGTTCCAACTCTGCAGGGGCAAGGTTTGGGGTGGAGGAGTGGTGGTAAGGGTGGACCCGTCCTGAGGGCTCAGTGGCTACTGGCAGGGTGAGGCAGTGCCCCAGTGCCTAGCTGGGGAGTTCCTGGTGGCATCAGTCGCTTGTGAGCAAGAAAAAGAGTTGGGAGAGGGTGCTTGGACACGTGGTCTGATTTTGAGGTGGTCCTTTGGGGCCCCAGGAGCTGGACTCGATGGTCCTTGGGGGTCCCTTCCAACTCGGGACATGCTGGGATCCAAAGTGAAGAAAGAAGCGTCTGTTTCTAAACCTGGCTCTTGTAGTGGACTTCTTAATTTTGGTAGTTGTGTCAAAACCCACGGATTTGCTCCGTAAAGAAGGTCGGTGGTGTTAATGAAAGCAATTGCGCTCACATTGTGCTCACAGGGCACTTCCTCAGGGTTCGGGAGGAAGGAAACTGTTTGAGTAGGAGGGAATCCAAGCTGTACTCGGAGTTTCCTCCTCCAAGAAGGCACGGCTAAAGAGGAAAAAGAGAAGAACATGTTGAAAACTTCATGTGGGGAACAAACCCTGTGCTCGGGTCGGGGTATCTCTCGGGGTTTGTGTGGCCTGGGGATATTTTGGTGGCTGTGCCCTGCTCAGAGCACGCCGTCGGTAACTGACGAGTGATGCTGTGGTCTCTCTTCTCCAGACTTCACTGGCCAGTGAAAACATATCTCAGCCATGGGAAATATTTTCGCAAACCTCTTCAAAGGCCTCTTTGGCAAAAAAGAAATGCGGATCCTCATGGTTGGTCTGGATGCTGCAGGAAAGACTACTATCTTGTACAAACTGAAACTTGGTGAAATAGTAACTACTATCCCAACTATAGGTAAGACTTTCACGTGTATTTAAAGGCTTGCCTTAAGGTTTGGGTCCTGTTTGCAGCAGGGCCTTACCCCACTGCCACCCCGATGTAAGGGACCAGGTGCTGAGCCCTGGCTGCCAGAACAAACGTGGTTAAATCCCATGCTATGAACAAATCTCTGCCAAATCTTCTGGCATGGGAGGGGATTACACTGGTTTTGTTGTTTTTTCCTTCAGTCCCTTGGGGATTGACCCTTCATGGCCTGCAGCAGGTTGGGCTGCATGCCTTCAAGGCACACCGTGGCCTCGGGTAGTTGGCTGAGAACTGAATATCTGAGCTATGTATCATCTGTTCTCCTCAGAAGCCTGGAGTTGCCTTTTTTTCAACATAATATAGTTTGTTCTGCAATTTTTTAGCTGCTCAGGTAGCAGTCCAGCTGTTAAGTTCATTTATTGTGATGGGCTGGTGGTTCTAGAAGTTCTAGAGAACCCCCATCCCTCCGTTACAAGGGATGCACTGAGAGACTGCCTGCTTAAAGTAGATCTAAAGCTTAAGGTTAACATTTTTAGTAACGACATTGAGTGTGACTTGGTAAATAAAACAGGTACAGGCCACCTATGTTTAACTGGGACTTTGCCACGATTTCTATTTTAGGTTTCAACGTGGAAACGGTAGAATACAAGAACATCAGCTTCACAGTGTGGGATGTCGGCGGCCAGGATAAGATCAGACCGCTCTGGCGCCATTATTTCCAGAACACACAAGGTGAGTCCTGACGCCTAATTCACGGGTTTCCAGGATATAAAGCTTCTAGTGTCCGTGCTATAATAATCTTGTCTGCTTCTTGGGGTGGTGGGGAGTACAGGTTACAACAGGGTGTGTTTGTGTGCCTCTTATATTAAGCTCCTGCTTGTTTAAAGAGGGCTGGAAGGAAATGTAGAGACCAATCTTGTCCATCAGAATCAGAACTCACAATTTCTGCTCTTCTTCTATAAGCATCGTCGCTCTCAGCCTGCACTTCAAAGCAGCCTTTACTGCTTGTCAGTTCCTACAAACTTCAACAGCCCCGTGAGCCGAGAGCTTGTCACTTCTTTCACTGCTCTGCCTTTGTAGCGTGCGTGCGTTCAAGCCCTGTCACAGGATTTCAAGAGTTGCTACTCGTTGGAAAGTATCAAGCGGTTATGTAGATAAAGCACACGAGCTCCAAAAACGCAGACACGATGAGCTGCTCGCTTTCACCAGCTCTCAACAGCAGCAGGCTTTCAGACATGAGATTTGCAATAATACAAACTGCTTTTTCAGGTATATTCTGCGTTACTCCTTCAAAACTTAGCTCTGATCTCCAGCAGCAGGTGTCCCCTGGCAGTAGTATTCGGTGTGTGCTTATTCCCACTCTTTGCTTGCTCCTAGGTCTGATTTTTGTGGTTGACAGCAATGACAGAGAACGAGTGAACGAGGCCAGAGAAGAGCTCATGAGAATGTTGGCAGAAGATGAGCTTAGAGATGCCGTTTTATTAGTGTTTGCTAACAAACAGGTATGCCCGAGGAGGGTGGCTTTGTAAGAAACCCTGAAAACATGGGATATATCTGTGAGTGAAGTCAGATTTGTGGTTTGGGTGTAATAGATATGCTCAGTAAGTGTCTCTTCAGCTTTGCAGAAGACAACAAACCCTCTCAAACGCCTCTCAGGGCGCCTTCTGTAAGTGAGCTTAGAGAGGGAAGAGCATGCTGCGACGTCGCTTGTGCAGGCTGTGACGGGCAAAAAACCCGTGCGAGCCTTTTTAGGAACACGAAAGGCGGGCTATAAACAGAAGCAGCGTTCAGCCGAGCACCTTGTGATAAAAGCTGAGGTGAAATCATTACTGCAGTTGCAGAAAACACTTCCTGAGTGGAAAGAAAGTGAATGAAAGGGCCGTGAGCTGTAAGCAGGCTGGGGGCAGATCAGAAGGGCCCGGGGGCTTGATCCAAGCGTCAGCCAGTTTGCTTCTGTTTTCTGAAGGCAGTACTTGGTGATGCTGCCAGCAGAGCCCTTGGTTATGTTTTTAAACCTTTGAAAACTTCGGTGTAGGCAAAATAGCTTGAATATAAAATTAATTTTCTGGGTTTTTCTGAAAGATGAATTGAGAAGCTTTAGATTTTTTATTTTAATGGCTTTAAAGCTGATGATCAAACTGTTAGGAAGGTGGGCGTTCCTCCTCTGGTGCTAGGAGAGAAAATGACTCTTCTTCCTCCCCCTCCAGGACCTGCCCAACGCGATGAATGCAGCGGAAATCACAGACAAACTTGGACTGCATTCTCTTCGTCACAGGAACTGGTACATCCAGGCAACCTGTGCCACTAGCGGAGACGGTCTCTATGAAGGACTGGACTGGTTGTCCAATCAGCTCCGAAACCAGAAATGAAACCATAAACCTTCCTCTTCCCTCTTTTTCCACCCCTCCCTCTTATTTCCTCCTATTCGCCCTTCGCTTTACTCTAATGTGGCAAACTGTGCTACTTTGTGGTATCGAGTGCCGGAAGCTGTTTTCATTTCTTTTGTCACAGTATATATTGCATCATGCTGTAAATGTGGCAAATCCAAGCCTGAAAACAGTTAGGTTTCTTATTTAATGTAAATAGTTTTTGTTTCCAATGAGGCAGTTTCTGGTACTCCTATGCAATATTACTCAGCTTTTTTATTGTAAAAAATCGACTCACTGTTTAGTACTTGGAAGGGATTAAGTGGATTACCATAAGGGTTGCCAGCGGTCCTCGTGCAGTAGAGCTGAATACTATCCCGGCTGGGTTGTGAGATCTGTGAGATCCATTTTGGTGGCTGGTTTTTAACCTGAATTCTGTATTTTCTTTTTTAAATAGTCGAGGAAAAGTATAAAAACACTTGAACACACAAAGGTTTGACATAGCTTCTGCTGTTCTAGCTCTGACGCGGTGACTCTTGATTCTTTTGAACCGGTGAGGCAGGGATTTGACACCCGCCTGGCTTCACCTGGTCAAAGCACAGCTCGTAGCTAACAGATCTCTGGCGCTTTCTGTAGCTCATCCGACGTGCTCGTGTTTGTTCCTGCTCGTTAAAAAGATTTGTCGGACCTGGTTTAGCTGAGCACACAGACTCATCCTAAACTTCTGACTTTTGGGTTCAGGTGAGATTTACCACTTCCATTGAACTTGAATCATTTCTGGAAGTCACATTTTTTTAGCCTGTCGTATTTGTCAAAAAAGTGTTTTGTACTTTTCTTGTGTGTAAACCACTCCAGAAGGCAAACTTTTTTCCACAGAAAGCACAGCCTGTACTAGTCCTAAGCTCTATAGTCGGAAAGTACTGTACTTAAGTAAGAATTGCCATGAGAAACACCAAACATCTATGTATAGTGTCTAGGGGAAAACAAACAAAAAAAAAAAAAGCATGAGAGTTAGGAGAGTCATTCCACTCTAGAAGTACTCAATCCCATTTTGGAACAATCCCATATCTGTATATGTGTGAAAACCCTTGGCATCCCTCATACTGCAAGGTTCAGATTTGCCATCCGAAAAAAAAAAAAGACCTCTTTACTTTTTCTTTTGTATTTTGATAAACACTGAAGAAGCTGGAGCTGTTAAAACTTTAACTTGAGGAACTATCAGAACTGGTTTGTTTAGTGTTGTGGAAACCTTTATTGCTTTCAATACACGATTAGTAATCAACTGTTTTGTATACTTGTTTTCAGTTTTCATTTCGACAAACAAGCACTGTAATTAAAGCTATTAGAATAAAATCTCTTAACTATTTCATGTTTTTTATGCCTGGCTGTTCATTTGATCATCTTGGCAGAATCATAATGAAATACTTGTTGAATAAAAAGTTTCATGAAACTTGCACTGGTATCACGTCGTTTTGTATCACCCCTTTTAGGCTTGGCTGAGGGCTAAATGGAACTGGAACCACATTTCAAGCTCCACAAAAACTTAAGATCTCATATTTACCTTTTTTTTCCTTTTTTTATGTGAGGAAGCAGTTGGCAGTCTTGTGTGACCTGGTGCCTGGTGGTGGTCTGCTGCTTCTTGTGTCGTTTGAGGTCATCTGTTGAGCTTCTTGAGCAGCCCCCAGCAGCTTCTTCCTTAACAATAAGCTCTGGGGCTGATCTGCTTTTGGGGACAAAGTCTGTCTTTTTAAAACTCCTTTTTTCCCCTTCCACAGCCCGCTCTGGGGCTGCCCTCCTGCCTTCTGCAGGCTCATTCTGGTCCTGGCTGCCCTGTTACAGGTTTTGAGTGCTGTGGTTGCTCTGCCCAGCTCCAGGTTTATTCCGGGCTCAGCCCTGGTTGTGTTCTCGGTGGTGAAGTGTAAACAGTGTTGGGCAAACACTGCCAGGGAATTACAAAACTCCGGTAAGTCAGGTTATTCCTCCAAAGCCCTTCGTCCCACCTGGGATTTGGAGCTCTGAATCACGATGTCTGCACGCCCTGCTGGGCAGGACGGGTATTCAGGGCTGTTTGGCCCTAAAAAAAACCTGAAGGGCCCAGGAGGAAGAAGAGGAGGGCACGGATATAAGGTGCTGATGTTATCGGAGCTGGGGGAGCTCAGGGAATCAGTCCCCCTAGGAGGAGGCAGCTCCAAAAGGGTGGGGAGGGGCTGAGGCTCCTGCACCCCCTTTCCACCCTAGACTGCAGGGCCTCACGCTGGGATCTGTGCAGCCTTTGGGGTTTTAAGTTCCCTTTTCAGCCCGAAGCTCCCGGGACCATGTTCCTGTTAACCCTCCCCGGGCAGCGTGGCCATGCTGCACCATCCCCACCCTGCATCAGGGTACCCCCAGCAGGCACCATTCACCGCCCAGACCCCAAAAACCCCAAAGGGGTGACCCCAAATAAGCGATCCCATGGAAAAAAACAGGTTTGGGATAGGGATTCCACCCCAAAAAGCATCTCAGGACGCAGAACCCCGCGGCAGCAGCAGGGTTAAGCAGTGGCAGCAGGGACAGAAGGGCTTTATCACTGCATGTCCCCGTGCTCAATGTGCCCCTTGTGCACGCGAGGCCGGTCCCACCCCGCACCAGCACCCCGCTGGGATGACGAAGCCCCCAAAACGCTGCCAACAGCACCGGGCACGGGGCTTTTGTCCCCAAAGCCCCGTCCTGGGCAGCAGAAACAGCAGCGCTAAACAAACGAGGCCCTTGTTGAGATGAGCCCTTCCCCAGCAACCAGGATTTGATTTAAAACCCATGGATTCACCTAAATCCCCCTTGGTTGGGGTCTGAGGTTTAAAATCCTACACGGGTAAAACGCCCCGGCCCCATCCCTTGTCCGAGGGAGTATTTCTAATTTGTGTAGTTTCCTTTTTAACCAAAGAGGCCGTTTCTCATCCAAAAAAAGGCACATCCCTCACTCCTTTTATATTCCCTTTGCTGGGAAGGTGGCGGCTCGTGCCTGAACCTCCCCAAATCAAAGAATTTAGGGTCAGGGTGGGGGTCTCCTAGCAGCAGCCTGCTTGGGGCACCCCCAACAAGCACCCACGGCATCAGAGGGCCCGCTCGGCCTCCGCTTCACCTTTATTTCGCAGCTCGTAAACTTAAAAAAGGCTTTGCCAGCACTCGAGGGCATCAAAAGGGAAAAAAAAAAATTTAAAAAACCACAGTAACTGCACCCAAATCCCCTCTATGTAACCCCAAGACGCGTGTGCTGCTTCCAGTGCTACACCAGGCCTGTGGGGTTTTAATTTGGGGTAACGGACCCGTGGAGCAAGGAAAAGGGCGCCTGGGTCCCCCCGCTGGGTGTTCTGCTCCTTTTTTTCCAGCATTCTCCCCCTTTCCCGTGCCGGAGTCCCCGAGCGGGCTGTGCCAGCAGAGCCGTGGCTTTAATTTCCAGAATAACCTTAAAAAATAGAAAATCTCCGGCGTTTCTTCCCCACCCAAGCCCCTCAGTCATCCAAATCGGGGTCGTGGCGCTGCCTGGCCCCGCCACGGGAGCGGGGTGAGCGGCTCCTGCTCCTCTTCCTGCTCTTGTGGCGCGGGGACGCTGCCCTCCTGCGGGCCGGGCGGCGCGAGGGGCTCCTGCCCGAGCCTTCCTCGCTGCTGGAGGAGGAAGAGGAGGAGGAGGAGTCCGTGGTGTCGTGGCGGCGGCGCTGTCTTGACACCTCGGGGCGCTGCTGGGCTTTCCTTCGGTGGTGTCTGTGGGGACAGGGGGGAGATCAGAGCTGGGGACGCCCATCGGGGACACGCCGGGGCCCTGCTGCGTCCCCGTTACCTCTCGTCGCGGTCCGGAGAGGAGGAGGAGGAGGAAGGGGAGGCCGCCCGCTTGTGGTGTTTGTCCTTTTTCTTCTCCTTCTTGTGTTTTTTCTTTTTCTTTTTCTTCTTCTCCTTTTTGGCTTTCTTGCCGCTCTCCGTCCTGCAGGGTCGGGGTGAAATCGGCCATGACCCTCCAACCCCTTCCTCTCCCCAAAAACCCATCCCCAACCCTCCCTCCAGGCACCCCCCTCACGGGTCCCCCTGGTAAAGGAGAGGCCTGCAGGGAAAAAAGGGGCTTTTGGGGTCGAAGCAGAGGGTTTTGGGGTGGATTCCCAAAGGTTTGGGGATTCTTGGGTGGCACTGGGACGTCCCCAGCCCTCACCGCTTCTCCTCCGCCTTCTCCTCCTTGTCCTGCTTCCTCTTGGAGCCGGACGCCTCAGGACTGCCGGGGACCTTCTGGTGCTGGAGGTTGGAGAGAAAGAAACACGGGGCGAGTCCACGGGCTTGCCCAAAGCTCTGAATTACCCAAAACAGGCGCTTTTTCCCTTAAAAGGGGGAAATTAACTTCTGGATCAAGTTGAAACGCCCACAGCTGTCACTTGTCGTCGTCGAGAAGAACGGGAAACGCACGTACCGTGAAGACGGAGAGCCCCATCTTGGCCGCCTCCTTGTCCTCTTTGGAGAGCATCACCCGGCCGGCGCTGCCACTGGAGACAGAAAGGTGAAAAATGATGATAAAAATAATAAATAAACGTGAAAAATGATGATAAGGATAAAAAAAATAGAGAAAACTGCTCTGAGAGGCGGCGTCTCGGTGCCCACCTGGAGCTGCCCAAGCCCACCACCCGGTCCACGTCCTTCTCAGCTCGCTCCGCGCCGTCCCGCTTGCACACCTCGGCCAGGTCCTGCGGGGGAGAGCACCGAGTTGCGTCCCCCCCCCCAAAAAAATAAAGAAAAAGAGTTGGGGGGGACACCCCAACCTGTAGGGACGGCGTGGGGACCCCCTCACCTCCTTGCTGAGCCCCGTGGGCTGCCTCTTCACGTTCTTGTAGCCCCTACGACAAAAAAACAGAAGGGACAAAGGGTGCCGGGGGGTGCCCCAAGGATTTATTTTTTGGGGGGAGGGTTGTGAGGGGGGGGAACTCACAGGGCTGCCATCATGGCCTCCTGCTCGGCCAGGCGGACGGCGGCCAGCTCCTCCTCGCGGGACAGCGGGGTGGCCTCCTTCTTGCTCTTGGCGTACCACGTCAGGTCCTTGCCCTTCTGCCAGCGGCCCACCGGGGCCATCAGGGAGTTTCCTGCGGGGACACAAATTAGTGTGGGGGGGCACAAAGTGTTTTTCCCCCTTTTTTTCCACCCCAACATCCCCCCAAGGTGCTGTGGGGGATCCTTACCCAGGTAGTTTTCCCTCTGTTTGTCCGTCTTGACGTCCTCCCAGCTGAACTGGTCCTGGCCCCCCCGCACGCCGCCGCGGGACGAGCCGAACATGGTGCCGGGGGCGCGCTGCAAGAGTCAGCCCCCGTTGTTTCACCCCCCCACACACACCCCATAATTGAGGGGAGGGGGGAGGCTTAAAGCAAGGATACCCCCCAAAAAAAGCCCCAAAACCCTGCGTGCAAAGATCAGGGAGAAAACCCAGAGGGAGGGCAAAGGGATGCATTGCTCGGGGGGGGCGGTTACACGAGTTGGGGGGGGGTCAGCAAAGCCCAGAAGCTCCCCACACCCAGCGAGGAGACCCAAGAGGGGCTGCAGCCCCAGCAGCAAGGCGCTGGGGGCTCGGAGGCGGTGGCAGGGCCCGGATCCCCCCCTCTATAACCGGTGTCCCCCCCTCCCCCCTCTCCTCCACCCCCACGCACCTCCCGCGCCGCTCAGGCCCCGCTCACCCCGCAGCCCCGCCCGGCTTCCACCACCGGGGAGATAAAGGAGGGGGGGGGATCGGGCTGTACCACCGCGGGGGGAGCTCCCCCTGAGGGAGAGAAATAAGGCAAAACCAGCCCAAAATTCTCCACAACAAAATATTATTATTATTTTTTTCCTTGTCGCTGTTAGGTCACAGTCCATCGGCCGCCCCGTCGCAAAGGGAGTGACCCCCCCGAGGCGCTGCCTCACGCTGTGAGGAGGGCTTCACGCTGTCATTTCTTCCAGAATTTCTTGTATTTCTCCATATCCAGCTTGTCGAAGGCGTCCTCCTCCTCCCTGGCCCTCAGTTTGGTGGGGAACTGGCGCCGCAGCCGGGCCTTCCTCTCCGCCTCGGGCAGCGTGTTGCTGTCCAGGGGTAACTGAGGGGGAAAAAAAGGACATTAAAAAGTGACACTGGGAAGCATCAGAGCATCCAAAAGCTGGTTCTGATCTTCAAATCAATAAACAGTTGCCACAGTGTTCCTCAATAAGTGGCCCTGGGGAGGCGAGCGCCTTACCATGAGGATTTTCTTGGGCTCCTTGTAGCGGATGTGGACGGTGGAGCCGTCGGTCCTGACCAGCAGCAGCGGGTACTGGCGGCCGTACGCCTGGCGCTGCAGGCGGGACACGGCCACCCGGTTGGAGTTGGCCAGGCTGCAGGCGGTGTGCAGGCGGCGAGGCGGCACGAGGCTGGGGAGGTAAAGGGGACACAACAGGTCAGCACCAGCCCTGCTGGGAGCCGCGAGGCGGGCTGAGGGCTCCACTTTTACCTCAGCGAGCTCCTCAGGGCCGCCATCCCGGCCTGGGCCAAGCTCAGGCACAGCATTGAGGTGTGAGAGGATGTGGAGCCGCTCCCTCACGCAACCTAAAGACCAAAACAGCGGTCACAGGAACAGATAAAGCCCTACTGAGCCCTATTAACACCTCAGCGACGAGTTTAGCCCCTACCCGTGCCCCCAAACCCCGCCGCCCCTCAGCCTCAAGATGGCGCCCGCGCCCTCACGCCCAGAAGCCTCCAAAATGGCGCCCGCCGCGCTCGCGCTCCCCCCTCGCGCACCCGCGCAATGGTTTGCCCCGCGCTCCCCCCCCCCCGCACTTCCCCCCCCCCTCAGTGGTTCGCCCCGCTCACGTGCCCACCCCCCCTCGACCGCCACCGCCTTCCCCCTTCTCCCCGCGCGCCGGGGTGAGGGGGCGTGGCCTCGGCGTTGTGGGCGTGGCCTGGCTCGGAGGGGGGCGTGGCCTCGCTGAGGCGCAGGCCACGCCCCTCCCGGTGCCGCTTGCCTACCACCCCTCCCTCCCCCCCCCTCCCCTCATGAGCTGGCGGCGGCTGCGCGGAGCCTTCGGCCGGGCGGCGGCGGGTGAGGGGGGACGGGGGGGTCCTATGAGGGGTTTTGGGGTCTTGTGAGGGGCTTTGGGGTCCTATGAGGGGCTGGAGGGGCTGTAAGGATCGTTTGAGGGGTTGCTGGGGTCCTGTGAGGTGTCTGTGAGGGGATCGGGGGGTTGTGAGGGGCTGTGGGGTCCTGTGAGGGGCTGGGGGGTTGTGAGGGACCAGGGGCTTCCTGTCAGGGGCTGTGAGGGGCTTTTGGGGTCCTGTGAGGTCTCTGTGAGG
The DNA here is from genome assembly GCF_964035555.1 of Netta rufina. Lineage (NCBI taxonomy): Eukaryota > Metazoa > Chordata > Aves > Anseriformes > Anatidae > Netta > Netta rufina. The sequence continues at coordinate 3,004,020 of NC_140124.1, forward strand.
GGCTGGGGGGTCCTGTCAGGGGCTCGGGGGGTTGTGAGGGGTTGTGAGGTCCTGTCAGGGGCTGAGGGGGGCTGTGAGGGGTCGGGGATGCTGTGAGGAGTCTGTGAGGGGCTGAGGGGTCCTGTGAGGGGCTGAGGGGGTCCTGTGGGGTCCCTATGAGGGGCTGGGGGGGCTGTGAGGATCCTTTGAGGGGCTATAAGGGGCTGCTGGGGTCCTGTGAGGGGCTGAGGGGGGCTGTGAGGGGTCGGGGGTGCTGTGAGGAGCCTGTGAGGGGCTGAGGGGGTCGCTAGAGTGGACTTTGAGGAACTGGGGGGTCCTATGAGGGGCTTCTGGGGTCCTGTGAGGGGCTGGGATCCTGTGAGGTGTCTGTGAGGGGCTGTGGGGGTCGTTTGAGGGGCTGTTGGGGTCCCATAAGGTCCCTGTGAGGGGCTTGGGGGTTGTGAGGAAGCAGGGGGTTCCTGTCAGGTGCTGAGAGGGGCTGGGGGGGGGCTTTTGGGGTCCTGTGGGGCTTTTGAGGGTCATTTGAGGAGCTGTTAGGGTCTGCTGGGGTCCTGTAAGGTCCCTGTGAGGGGCTGAGGGGTCCTGGGAAGGGCCAGGGGGTCCTGTGAAGATCCTATGAGGGGCTTCTGGGGGTCCTGTGAAGGGCCAGGGGTCCTGTGAGGACTCTGCGAGGGGCTCTAAAGGTCCCTGTGAGGGTCCTTTGAGGGTTTTTGGTGGGGTGGGGACTGTGAGGGGCTGCTGGGGTCCTGTAAGGTCCCTGTGAGGGGCTGTAGGGATTCTGCAAGGCCCCTGTGGGGTGGAGGGGTGACCTGTGAAGGTCCAGGGGTGGGCAATGAGGGTCTGGGGGTGGCTCTGAGGGGCTGGGGGGGATCCTGTGAGATCCCCTTGAGGGGCTGAGGGGCTGGATGCGTGACCACGGCTGTGTGAGCATCCCATTGATGGAAACCTGCCCCGGTGCGTGGAAGGGTTCCCCTACAATGCCCCTGGGGCTCCCCGGCTGGATGTGCTGAGCCTTGAGCTGTCGCCGCCCGCTCAGGAAGCGTCCCAACGCTTACAGAGTCAGGGTTGCACCTCTGAAGAACCTGCTAAAAATAGGGAACAGGTTTACATTTTACATCCCTAATCCGGGAGACCTTTCCTGGGGCTCCAAAGAAACTGTCCTGTAAGCTGCTTTTCGACTCGGCCAGGGGGGCTTTGCCTCCTCCTTACGGGCTGCCAGCTAATCGGCATTAATTTCGTTTAGCTCTTGGGATGTCTGTCCTGGGCCTTACTGTCTCCGTGCCGCCTGCCAGCTGAAATTTGGGGTGGTTTTAGGAAGCGGGGCTGGCCCGAGAGATGCTCCTCGCTCTGGTGGCAGCTCCCTGCCCCTCTCCTCACCTCACACCCACTGAAAATGTCAAAATCTGAGCGGAAAAGGGGGAAAAAACAAATTCAACCCCTGCTCAAAGCGTCCCTGGAATTCTCACAGCTGCAACCACGTAGGGGCAGGGGGCTTTGCTGTGCCAGGCCGGCCCCAAAAGCTATTTTTGCCACCTGCTGGCCCCGGTTCCCAGCTTGCCAGCTGGGTGTTTGCTGCCAGGCTCCTTTGTCTGGCGGTGGAAATCGCAATTTTTTTTTCTGTAATTTACCTCGTGTGTTCCTCTGCAGCAAAGGAGGAGGCAGGAGGGGACATCTGTGAGTCCTCTGGGGTATTCTCAACCTTTTTTTCCCCAAAGAAAGAGGTGCTCGGCGTGAGCCCTGGCTGGGCAGAGAGGAGGTTTGTGATGGAAAGGGGTGCTGCGAAGCCAAGACCCTCTGAAACAAGAGCTTGGGGCAGTCGGTTCCCATTCACCGAGGATTTTGGGAGCTTCAGGATTTAAAGGAGGCTCCTAGAAACAACAAAGCAGGAACCCTAGGTCGTGGTTAGCCGGGTTTGGCGTTCCCTGAGGCTCGCTGCTCTGCCCCAGCCAGACCTGCTTTTGGCCAGCTGCCGGAGCAGAAGCCAGGAGAGAAGATTAAAGAGCAGCGGGCAGTCTTCCTCGGCCGTCTTAAAATCATCCCGGGGCGATTAACAGCTCACACACAGCCCGGGTCCTGCCCGCGAGCCCATCGTGAGGAGCTGGAAGGGAGCAGAAGGACGAGGTAGGGATGCCCGGCAGTGATGCCACACGAGGAGCCGTGTCTGGGGCATACTGGAGTGACTGGGAGGATAAACTGGGTCCCCAGTGCTCCTCTGGGTGATTTAGGGCGAGGGGAAGAAGCAGGGAGGAGATTTGGGCAGGTAGGAGGGGTGTGGGGAGGTGCAGAGGGTGTGCTTCTGCTTTTGGGGGCTGAGCATTTAGGGAAAAGCTGCGGTTTCAGGACTTGGACTCGATGATCCTTGTGGATATTTGGGGATAATTCTCGGATCTTTGGGAACTACCAAGGAGCGAAGGGAAGGACAGAGCCGGGCCGTGCCCGTGGGCACTTCTTAACGGTTTGCCCAGCCTTGATGATTTTTTTCGGATGAAAAAGCCTAAACCAGCAATATAATAATGCACAGAGGGGCCAATCCTGCAGCACGACCAAAAAAAAAATCCCAAAAAGCAGGTCCCTTTTGGCCAGCGATTGAACTCGGGTGGGTTTATGCCCACGCCAGCCTCTTCCTCTCGCCCTGGATAAGCACAGGTCAGGCAAGCACCGAGATCCCTCAGGGAAAGGGGGAAAAACTCCCCTAATTTGCTGGCTTGAGAGCTGCCTGTGACACCACAGAGCCGTGCCGAGGGGATTTAGGGATAAGGAGGCATCCGGCACCCACGGGCTGGGGTCAGGGAGGCAGCGAGGTGGGATTAGGCAGCAGGGCCATGGCCAGCTCTGTAAGAGGCCGTGCTCAGCTTAAGGATGCTTCAGCAGTGATCTGGGAGGTCGGGCTGCCCTTGCCATGATCTAATTAGCAGCAGAAAGGCTCCCGGGGCTGGACCCAGCCGGCGAGGTTTAAAAATTTTGCCTTTTTCGGGGTTTTGCTGCTTGGGGGAAGCAGAGCCGAGGGATTCGTCTTGCTCGTGGTGACACCTCTGGGTTACAGGCTGCGGGTGGGTGGCAGCCCGCAGGTCCCCCTGCATTTTATCCTGTGTTTTTCTAAGCAGCTCTGTGGTTTTTGTTTTTTTTTTCCTCTTTCCAGCCATGCAGGGACCAAGGCCGGTGGTTCTGAGCGGCCCATCGGGTGCAGGAAAAAGCACCTTGATAAAGAAACTGTTTAAGGATTACGAGAACATCTTCGGCTTCAGCGTCTCCCGTGAGTATCCCTGAGGGTTTGGGGTAGGGGATTTCGGGATCGCTAGCCCAGAGCCTGAGTCTGTAGCTGCGATCCTGTCCCAAAAATAGTGGGCCCAGGGCTGGCTGAGTCTTGGTATCGGGGTTAATCAACGAAGCACTTTGCCCCATCGTTACACTCAGTCCTTCCGCCGTTGCTCTGCAGCCATTTGGCAAGAACCCAGGAGAAATCTTCCCCCAGCCGTGGAAGATGTGGAGAAGCACCATAAAAACCCCCTTCCCCTCCTGCTGAATCCTATAAAACAGCGTGGTGCCCTCTGGGGTGTTTTGTAAGGGCTGTAGGCTGATAATGACACACCTTGGGGTCACCAATTCCGCTGTGCTCTCTGATCACAGCACAGAACAGGATTTTCTTTGGGCAGCTTGCCCAAAATATTGTTTCCTTTGTCTCGGGTGACACCTTGAAGATTATTCAGCCACACATGGCTCATTCACCTGATCTTCCCTGGGGCTCTGCAAGGCATTACGTGCACTTCAAAATGCTTTTTACTGCCCTAATCCTTCAGGTGCCGCAGGTGGAATCCTTGCCTTCAGATCTGTGAAATCCAAATTCACTCAATCATAAAAGAGCAAATCCTGGATTGTGGAAGAATTTAATGGTACTGGAGGTAGAAAAAACTTTACACTAAATGAAAGATGTTTTATTTCATTCTATTTTTTTAATTCAACTGAATATCTCGCTCCAAACTAAACCTTGTCTCCTCCAGGGTTGTCTCGTTGTATATATTTTTCCCTAAATCTCTGGAGGCAGCTCCAACCTTGGTAGTTGGTGCTTTATACAAACCTCGAGGTGATCATCGCCTTATTGTGGGCATGTTCTTAAAATAATACGACTCCAAATGACTTATTCCCCTAAACTGAGGCAGGGACCTGAGTAATGTGTTTAGGATCACACAGGGGGGCTTTAGCAGAGCAGAAAACCCAGCCCAGCCTCCTAAATCCCAAATTGACAGCTCAGCCCCTAACGATGTCAGCTGATTGCTTTCAGATTATCTAGGATTCTCCAATTAAAGGCCGACTGACGATGCCGTGGTGCTTTACCCTGGCTGATTCCTAACCTTTGATCATTTTAAACAGAGGAGCAGCTCCCTGCGTGGTTGGGCTAATCTGCTGCGTGTGCTTTTATTTCTTTGGTACTCTGACTTCCTTGTCAGCCTGCACAATTATCAAGGCCGTTTCTTGCAGATACGACGCGGCAGCCGAGACCTGGAGAAGTGAATGGCAAAGGTGAGTGCGGTACGGATCAGTGCCTCGCCCGATTCACCACGTTGCTGCCCCAAACACTCCTAAATTTTGGTGTGAAATGCTCGAATCCCGATGGGCAGATAAGGTAGCCCCACAAACGTGTTTATGGGGTGCGTTCCTGCAGGCAGGAGGAGCGAGCATTGAGCAGTGACACATCTGGATGTGTTTACTTTTGGTTTTGATCTCGCTGGCCACGAGACCGTAGTCACTGCTGCTCCGCAGCGTGCGCCAGATGCGGAGAGAAGAAACAAAAAGGGAAGGATCAAATGAGGCTTGCGCTTAGGCAGCTTTCACTCTGAAGTGAAAGGGGAAAAAAATAACAAAAGATAGAGAGACATTGATGTTTGTTTGTATTTCATCTTCCCTTTTATATCCCGGTCTCTCTCATTCCCATCCGAGTCTTTAATCATAAATGTTTTCCCACCAAGGGCTGTGGCAGTCCCGTTGTAGTGGCTTTGAAGCTTGCAGACGGGTTTCTCACTGCACCGGGAGGGGGAAGGCGCATGGAAAAGAGGGCACAGCAACACGTCTGGCCCCACAGAGTTCCAGAATAGTTTGAGTAGGTGTTGGTTGGTTGGGGTGGCGAGGGGATGCTGTAAATGTTAATTGGAGAGTAGATATCTACAGACAGCCGGCGTTGTACTAAGCAGGTTTTGAGGTGCTTTTCCCCTGAGCACCCATCCCTGCATTTTTGAAGGTAAAGATCATCTTTACCTTCAAAATTGTTAATTCCTGGGTGTTTTTCCTCTTTGTCCCATCCAGATTACCACTTTGTGACACGAGAGGAAATGAAGAAAGAAATCGATGCTGGGGAGTTCCTCGAGCACGCAGAGTTCTCCGGAAATATGTACGGGACGAGGTAGGCGACTTGGGTGCTCACTGCCAAACCCAGGTGGAACTGAGTTTAGGGTGAAAGAGAAGAAATTTTAACTTAATGACACCGTTTTTCCCCAAAGCACAGATTCTTGCCTTAATGAAGCCTTTCCTTTTGGTAGCGAGGCACTCGTCGGATTGATTTGCTCACCATTAGACTGCAAAGTTAAATCCTGCAAAGAATTACCCCGCTATAATTAGCTCCTCGCCGCCTTATCAGATCCTCTGTGGGCTGTGGGGCTGCTGAAGTCGTTCGTGTGCTGAACGCTTCCTTGCAGAGGGGCAGTTTTCGCAGTCTGTTTGCACTGCTTAATATTTTCCAAGTGCTTGCAGACTCGTAAATAGATGCCTTGCGTGCCACTCTTGACTAGAGTTAAAGAGTTGGATGGATTTTAAAATAGCATTGCTCCCGGCCTCGGAGCTGGCGATCAATAAAACGTTAAGCTGCAATGTTAATTAGAAGTCAGATATCTTACATAATTATTGGGAGGAAACTGTGGTGCTACAGCCCGGGACCTGCTAAGGAAAGGTAAATGTGTCCCGGGATGCTTAGTTGAATTTAAAGTCACCTGAAATACGTTTTGGGAAGATTTGCATTTGTTAAAGGGCCTGAACGTGCCTTTTTTGTGCAAGGGGAACCCAACCTGGCAGCTCCCCATGCCTCAAACACCCGGCACGAAGGAGAAGCCAAGTTCAGCCTCCTTAATCCCCGGGTACATCCTGCGTAGGACTGGCTGCCTCCCTGCCTTCCTGCCTGCCCTGCTTAATCCTCTCGGCTGCCACGCGGAGGAGGTGGCAGCTCCCCGATGTCTGACCCGGTCCGAGTTGGTTGCGGGGTGGGTGTGGGGATGGCTCCTTTCTGGGGCTGGCTTCTGCGAAATTTGCAGATTTTGGCGTTTAATCAAGCTTGGGCGGAAAGGGCTGACAGGATCGGGAGTTATTAGGAAGGAATCGGAGACCTGAACGCTGTCCAAAAATAAAAACTAAATTATGTTGGGGTTTGGGTTGCAAAGCAGAGAGAGGCGAGGGGTACACGTGCTCGTCTGCATCTCAGACGATTTGGTCAGTGATTGGGAGGCAGCACAGGAGGGCAGGGACGTGGTTTGGCTTTTCTCTGCCCGGTGATGGTAATTTTGGAAGAGTAGAGCTTGGTGATGAAATGCCACGAAGTCTCACCAGCTAATAATAACATTTAAAACCCCAAAATGAATTTCTTTAAGGACAGAGCCCCCTGAAAGGCTCCCGAAGGAGCCAGGACTTTAACTTAGAGGCTGTGGGCAGAGGGGAGATGTTGGGGTTTCTTCCTTGGGGCGCTGGGAGCTGCTGGCTCTCGGCGAAGTGCTTGCAGCAGGAGCGTGGCAGAGCTGCTGTTGGGGGAACCAAGCCCCCAGCGCTGGTTCTGGAGGCTCTGACCCCTTCCCCGTCCCTTCTGTCCCCAGCAAAGCCGCGGTGCAGGCTGTGCAGGCCCAGAACCAGATCTGCGTCCTCGACGTCGACATCCAGGGCGTGAAGAACATCAAGAGGACGGACCTGAACCCCATCTACATCTCCGTGCAGCCCCCGTCCATGGACGTCCTGGTGAGCGGCTGCCTTCCCTTGCCGGTAGCGGTTAGAGGTAATCGGCGCCTTGCTCTCAAGCCACATCCCCCGAGCAGTTTCCCCCCTTCTTGATTTATCTCCACGCTGATTTATCTTCGTATTTTAAGGGCTGCACAGCCAGGGGCAGGGAGGTGTTTCCAAGCACGCTCCTCTCCTGCCCGGTCTGACTCTCCAGGCCCTCACCCCAGTGATAAACCTTCCCGTGCCCTGGGTTTGGGGCCCTCCTGCACGGTTTCCATGCTGAAGTGAGATTTCTTGTGTTGATTTCAGGCTCTGTTACAGCACGGCCAGGCTGTAAACGCGTTAGATGTGCTTAAGGTGGGGAGGTTTTGTGCTCAGACCTGCTTCCAGCTACTGAATTTAACCCTAAGGAGGCCGGTTCTGCAGCATTGGGGTTCCTATACACCTTCTGGCCTCCTGTGGCCCTATAAAATACCGATCACGCTGTACCTCTGGCAGAATGGAACCACCGACGTGGTTCAGAAGGGGATGCAGATGCACAAGTGTCACTTGCTGAAGCCGTGCAAGGAGTATGTGGCAGAGAGGCCCACAAATCCCAGCTCCCAGCCCTGGCTCTTGGTGTGGGGGTGTTTTCTGCACGCAGCACCCGGGATGCTCCTTTTTTTTTAACGCGTTTGTCATTGGATTTAGGAAAAGAGGCTACGTGACCGGCAGACTGAGACAGAGGAAAGTTTACTGAAGCGTTTGAGCGCGGCCCGCGTCGATCTGGAGCTGAGTAAGTCCGGGGGCCTTTGAGCAATGTGCCCGGGGAGCGGGGAGGAGGGAGCTGGTGACCGAGGAGCTGCTTTCTGCACGGACGTCTGGCTTCTGCTCCCCGAGGAGCGCTGGCAGGGCTCGGGCATGAGCTGGCTTGGATCTGAGCATCGTGCTGCATCGCTTCCCATCGCGGCTTCCTCGAGGGCATTGGGCAGAGGAGCACGTTGGCAGTGGCTGAAATAAGAACGGGAAAAGGCTGCAGGAGCTCAGCTCACGCACGAGCGGCGAGGCAGGGAGAGAAAGAACGCGGCCTCCTCTAACTCCCCTGCCCTTGGCTCCTTCCCTAGGTAAAGAACCCGGCCTGTTCGACTTGGTTATCGTTAACGATGATCTGGAAAAAGCCTATTCCGAACTGAAGGAGGTGCTCCTGAAGGTGAGTTTGGGTTTTTTTTTCTGCCTCGTGCCCTGTTCAAGCTGCAGGGGCGTGCTGGTGTGCAGTGCTCCTCAAGCCCAGCCTTCTCCAGATCTGCCAGACCCCGCGTTGCTTCCCGGGAGTGACGGATGCTGAGTTGTTTTCCCCGTCTCCTTGCAGGAAATCCAGAAGACCCAAGAATCCAGGAAGTCCTGAGCCCGCTTGGACCCTTTAACTTATCATTCCCGAACCACATCGCGGCGTTGCATTTCAAGAGACATTCCCCTTTAGGCCGACCCTCCTCCCAGAGTTCCCCTAGGATGTTTCTATTAAAAGGAAGGAAAAAAAAAACCCACAACTTTCAGTTGTTTCTGTACGCCGGGGGTGCTCGGGCTGTGCTCCCATGGGTTCACACCTCACGCAGACAATCTGGAAGCGACTTCTCAGCACCTGCTGAGGGGCAGAGCTGTTGGGAGCTGCCTCCTGCTGCCTCTGCTTCCTCGTGCAGACCCGGCCGCAGCTCCTCCAGGTTTTTTTGATCATCCCCAGCCTCCTGGCGTTCGATTCCGTTGCTCTTGCAGCACCTGGGCACGGCTCGGGTTTGTTTAACAAGCAGAGATGGGAAGGGGAAAGGTTGTGGGATGGGATCTATCCACAGCCCCATTCCGGGGGAAACGTGCCATGAGCTTTTCTTTCTCTGTCACTTTAGCAGTGACGTTGTAATTCAAATGCCCGTGTTCCACTTCAGTGCTGGTAGGTTTTTGGTTGCTTACATATGTACGAACTAAGGGAAAAAAAAAAAAAAAGAAAAAAAGATTTCCAAGTGGTGCAGCCTGTTCTTTTTGGAAGATACATAAAATGCTCTCTTAAGGGCAGAAATAAATCCGCTTTCCTAGCAGGGATCCATGAATTTTAGTCTCTGGGTCGAGCCAGGGAGAGTTTTGCCTTGTGCCTTGCTTTCCTGCCTTTGTTCAGCCTTAACTTTGCTGCCTTCAGGTTAGTTCGGAGCCTTTTGATCCCTCCCTCGTGTCGTGCCCTGGCCCTCAGGGGCAGGATCAGTCCCTGTCTGAGCCGCGTTGCTCAGAGGTGAGTGTGGGAGGCACCAGGCACGAGGCTCCGCTCACAGCCTTGCTGTCCCACAGCCTCTCCTGGAAGCCACGGACACTTTTGGAGCTTGATTCTTGAGAAATTGTGAATCCTGCAGAGCTGGCACCCTCCCCGTGATTACTTCTGCCCATCCTCCCCAAAAACAAACCCAGACCAACTGCGTTGTGCACGACGAGCAGACAGACCCTACAGCACCAGGCTGTGCTCATTTACTCACCAAAACTCCCTTTCCATGGCAGGCTCATGCTTTTAACTCAATTACCTTGGCTCTTACCCTCTTTATATCCTATTTCTCTGCTTTTCCCTGCTCCTGGCCCCCTCCTAATTCTCTGAACTCTGTCCCCCCCACCGTGAGGCAGGACCTGACCTCCCACAGCCCTTTTTTTAAAGCCGATTAGCTTCATCATTTACCTCTCCTGGGGTATTTTAAATATCTTCTGCAGACTTGGGTGCAATCCTCTCTGCTGCCAAGGGGCAAGTTTCTAGGATTTGGTTAAATAACCAGGAAAACGCTACCTTAAAATTGCCCCTCCCTGGGAGCATCCCCGCTGTCCCCATGGTGGCGAAGGGCTCGATGCCGAGCGTTGTGGGGCCCTGCGTGACATTTCCCCGGGGGGCCAAGAGCTCGGTCCCGTTCCGTGGGCTGCGTTTGCAGTGGGGAAATTTCCCCTCTAGATGGCGGAAAGGGCAGCAGGAAAACGCAGGGGGCCCACGCTGCGGAGCGTTCAAACGCGGAGGTGCGCGACTGCGGCGCTCGCCCAGCTCCGAGGGTCCCCACGGCCACCGCTCGGGATCCGAGGAGCCGCGGCCAGATGGAAAAACCAGATGGAAAAACGGGCCCAGCAGCCGGAGCCCCGAGGCACCCCGAGCTGTAGGGTTGCCAGCCCCAAATCCAGGCTGCGGGAGAGGTAAGCGAAGGCTCCCGGAACAGGCAGGGACAAAGCCGCTGCTTCGCGCGGGGGGAAAAGTCACGCGGAGAGCTTGAGCTGCGCCTCCACGACTCCCGCTGCTCCTTTTTTCCCTGGTGGGAGCAGGGAGGGAATCCTAAATAACCTGCCCTATAACGGGGTGACCTGCTTTTAGCCGCTGCCTCTGCTTGCTGCACCCAGCGCCTCGCTGCCCGTGCTGATGCGAAGCGACGGGACGGCGGCGAGCGGCTCGTGCGGGGCCTCTGGGCGCTCGGCTCCGTGGAGGAGAGGAGGTTTCATCAGCTAAATACACGGGGAGGGGGGAAAAAAAGCGAGCGTTGCATGCTCAGCCTGCCCGCTGCCCGCCCAGGTGGGATTTGGGGGGCTGCGGGGTGTTTTTGGGGTCTCGCGGCAGCCGCCAGGAGGTGCGGGGTGCCCCCTTTCCAGGGGCAAGGAGGGCGTTGCGCTGCCTTATCCGTGCCGAAATGCTCCTCGGCTGCTCTGCCGGGATGCCAGGGTGAGGTGCTGGGGGATAAAGGAGTGGTGGCGATACGGGGAGAGCAGCTGGGGGGGTTGTTTGGTCCTTTTCTGGCTGTGGGGGGCCACCAGTAGGACAGGGGGGTGGCAGCGGGTTTGGGGTTATGAGGGCAGGGACGTGCCTGGGGGCAAAAAAAAAAAAAAAAAAAAAAAAGAGCAAAAAAAAAAAAAAAGATCACGTGCAGGTTTTGGGGCAGGTGTTGTTGGATCGTGGGCGTTTTGGGGCGTGCAGGTGACCCCAAAGGCCGGGCTCGGGGCTGCACCTCCCAACAGGGGGAGCAAAGGCACCTGTTGGGATGTTTCCCCTCTGCTCCTTCAGAAGGGAGCATCCGGGGTGCTAATAATTACGCTTCCAAAACCAACCCCCCTCCTGGCGTTTGGGGTTTTCCTTCTCCAGGATGCTGCTGGCCGCTTGGGGTGACACCTGGGGACCCCAAGTAGTGACACCAGGTGACTCGTGTGACAAGTCACCCAACGGGGCTCCTGTTTCAAGGGACAAATGCGGGGTCGGTGGCTTTAGGTGTGTGATGGCAGAGGTGTTTCCACCTCCTTTTGGGGTGATGACAGGGCCACCAGCCCCAAATCCCGCCTGGAAAGGGAGCGGGGTGGTGGCACGGGGCTGGTGGCAGGGACAATGAGGGCAGGCAGCTCCCCAGCACCCGCTTCAGGTGCCCCCAAGCCCAAATCGTCCCGGGGGGAGCCAAGAAATGCCGGAGCCACGCTCTGGGATGGCATCGAGCAGCCGAAATCAGCCCGCGGCCCATCCACCACCCCGTGGCTCTTCCCCTCCTCGTGTCCCCCCGGGCCAGAGCCTTGTCCTTGCCGAGGTTTTTCTCGGCGTCCGTGCCTTTGGAGGCAGCGCTGAGTCTCGGGCTCACTTCATGCGACTGCAAAAAGGCCCCGCGGGGCAGAGGCATCCCGGGAAATAATCGGGCAGCGGGGGCAGAAATGGGCAGGAGGCTGCGGGGAAAGGGGCAGGGGGTTCCCCAAAACAAGCCCGGAACGGGGTTTTGGGGTGGTGGCTGTGGATGTGGGTTTGTGGCGGGCTGACGACTGGACCTGGTGATCCTAAAGGTCTGGTGATCCTAAAAGCTGGATGGCTTTGTGATTCTGAGACTACCAGTTAAAAACTTCATGATCAATGAAGTTCCAAATAAATAAATTTATTTTCTGTATCCAGCACCTGCAAGCCCACATTTGCAGCGGGAGGGAGCCGGTTGTGCCTGGGTGCACTGGGGACAGTTTGGGGGTGATGCTGGATGGTGTTTGACCCCCAAGGGATGCTGTGCCCCCCCTTGGGGACACCGATGCCCTCCTGTGCTTCCCCCAGGACAGCGAGGGGACCGCTGCGCGCTGGCTGCTGCCGCCTTACCCTGAGCCACCCGCCCGCACCGCCGCAGAGAGCAGGTAGGTGCCATAAAAGCCCAGCTAATTAACCCTCATTTGGGATATTAACCCTATTTGTCCCCACCCAGGATGCTGCTCCTCCGGGGCTCTTCTTTCCCTCGGGAGGAGGCCGGGTTTCTCTCCAGCACCCAGGGGACGAGATGCTCCGGGGTGCCTGGAGACGGAGACCCCACGGCCCCTGGCGCAGCCGCCCGCAGCAGGAGGAGGAGAGCGGGGCCGGGAGGTGGCCGTGCCCGCCCCACCAGGCTGTATTTGGGTCATCCTCATCGAGCGGCCGTGCAGCCGTGTCAGCCCTGGAGAGCCCGGGGACACCGCTGCCCGCGCCGCTCGGCTGGGCGCCGGTACCCATTTTCCTCAAAATGGGAGGAAAAAAAAAACAAAACAAAACACAAACAAACGGGGAATTCAGTCCGGCCTCAGCTTTTTCTGACAACAGCAGCTGTGCCTCTGCTGGTCCAGGACGTGGCTCCATCCCCGTGAATCGCCCGAAGCCATCTGCAATTCACATTGCGTGCGGGGCGGCCGCTGGTACAACAGGATGCTCGTGCGGGCGGGACGCGGTCCCCTCCTGGCTCCGTGCTCCTTCCTCCCCGGGCATGAAAGGAGGGAGGTGCAGGATGTTTTCCCGGCTCTTTCTTTCCCCATCCCGGCTGCCGGAGGTGGGGGAAGCGATAAAAAGAAAGGAGGTAGAAAAGGGCAGATGCTGGTGCCCAGATCCTGTTGTGAGGGGAAGGATGGGGCAGGCGGACCCCTAGCAGCCAAGTCCTCGCTGATGGTCGTGGTTGTGCCCTTGATGTTCAACCTGGGCTCTGTGAGTGCTGGGCTCGTTGCTCCTGCATCCTCCCTGCCCCCCTGCATCACAGCAGCTCTCCCAAATCTGTTTTGCCTTCATATATGTATTTTTATTTTGGAGTGTGCTGTGTTTTTTTTTGCTCCATCTGCTCTGCCATGCATGGGTGCTGGTGCTCCCGGCCATCACGGCAGCTTTAGGACCTGCTGCTGAACCCCAGGCACCGGGGCTGGGGTTGGAGGAGCAGAAATCAAGCAGGTGGCCTGGCCGTGATAACACCTCCAGGCTCTTCACTGTTTTGTTTTGTTTTGTTTTGTTTTTTGCTGAAATCCAACCTGAATCCCCCGTGCTGCGTTTTGAGCCCTTTGCAACTCATCCCACACCCCATGGTTGGAGAGAAGCAAATCCCCCGGTCCTGCAGCAGCTCCTGGTGCTCCTAGAGGAGTGGTTTGAGCTTTCTTCATATCTCCCCATCATCTAGCCTCCTGCTGGGCCACACTTAGCAGTAAGATCTCCCCTTCTCCACCCCACTCATCCTCTCCTTGTGCATCCTGGTGGCCTCTCCGTGGGGTCCTTCCCTGGACAAAGCATCTCCATGCTCAGTCCCTGCAAGGATCCCTCCCGAACACCACCCTGAGCATCCCTCCTTTCCACCAGCGAGCCCTTAGCAGCTGCGAGTCACAACCCAAATTTTCCAGCCACCCCTGTGCCTCCGAAGCATGTTATCCAGGAGCCGCGCCACGTGCAGGAGCCGCAGCTCCGGGAGGGGACAATGACAGCATTGAGCCCGTCGCCGAGCCGCGGCTGCATTGTGCCTGGCAGAGAGATGCCCGGCAATAATCGCCTCCTCCTTGGCTTTGTTGCAGGGCTGGGGCCGGCGGCGCAGCAGGGATTTTCCCCCCAGGGGCTGCGGTTATGCGGTGAGGACCCGCACCTTTTTTTCCTGGCTGTGAGAGGTACGGCAGGGACCCTGGGTTCGGAGGGAGTGTCGGTTTGGGGGGCAAAAAGATGCTCTGGTCCTCGTCCCGCAGGGGACCAGCTCACTCCTTCGCTGATTTTGGTCATGCATGTGATGTTGGGAGCTGTGGACGCTGTCTTCTTTTTTGCGGTTATAAAATGTTTTATGTTAAATGCGGGCTTAAGCTAGAGAAATCAAATTCCGCTTAGGGACTGGGTGACCCTTAGGAAATTGGACCCAGGGCTTTGCTTGAAACTGTTACACAACAAGGCAGAAAGAGATGTTGCTCCAGGTCCGTGATGGAACTCAGCTGAGATTTTTAGAGGCATTTAAGGTTGTGTTCAAGCTGGGCGCTTACAAGAGTATTTCCCTAAACTCTGGCAAGGATGTTTTCCTCACCCAAAACCCACTCAGAAATCTCCAGGCTGGGTTGAAGTTTGTTTTTGAATCAGTTTGAGGGCGGCAGAGACCCTCCTCATCCTCCTGCTGCAGTCCTGGGGTGTGCTGCCAGCTCCTTTCCCCCCAAAATCCCCTTCTGGGAGCGCATCCCTCCGGCACGGCCAGGCTGGCTCCCAGCTTCATCCTCCCAGAAAGCAACCAGGAGAAGCAGCACACTTGGGAAAATAAAAGAAGAGGACGAAAATTTGGCTGCCCCCATCCCAAGGACATTCCTCCCCCTTAAAATGGGGAAAATAAGTTATTCTGAGCGGTTTTGTGTGGCAGTGCTACTTAAGAAAGTGCGAGGCGTGGAGTCCTTGAGATGTTTGCAGAGCATGAAGCAGATCTGGCCATGAGGTTTGTGGGGACCTGGCCCCTCGCAGATGGGCACGGGCTGGCCTTTTTCCTGGATTTATTTAGGGTTTTAAGCCCGGGCATTGATGGGGACAGGCGTTGGGCCGAGCTGACCCCAGCAGAAGCTGCAGTTTCGCCGCTGGCGTCCCTAACTGCTGACAAAAGGTCCATTGAGGAGATGATGATGCTCTTTGTGAGGTGCTTTTGTCTTGCTGTTTGCTTTATTTTTAAAATAATACTCATATTGAAGGACGTGAGCACGCCTGTCATCCTCACACCTCAAAGCACCTCACGAGGGCTGTCTGGAGCAACTGGGGAAACTGAGGCAGGGGGAGGGCAGCAGCTGGTGGCCTCATCTCCTCATTAACAATTTTTCCCCTCTCATCAGGGGTGACCCCCAGCTCTCTGGTCCCCTCAGAGCCACCTTGGTGCCCACCGTGGTCCCCTGGGGGCTGGAAAACTCCTCCGGGCCCCAATTCTCTTTGGGGGCTCCATCTCCACCTAATGGCCTCCTTTAGGACACACCATGTCCTGTGCTGCCATGGGGGCAAACACCCCAGGCTCTCTGAGGCTCAGGAGGCCGCCGGTACCTTCTCCTTTCACCCAAATTACCTCTAAGAACCACGGGAGGGCAATCTGTCCTCCCCCAAAAGCCTCTTTAGGAATTGTCCTGAGGAAGGAAACGCGATTTAACGGGGGAAAGGGGCACGGCGGGTCCCCGCCTCGTCCTCCAGCGAGCCGCGAGAGCTATTTCTGAGGCAATCCTTGGGCGCTTTCCAGGCCCGACATATCAGAGGATGTTTCTCGGTGTGTGTCATGAGGAACCCCCCTTTCCCCGGTGACACACGGCAGCGAGAACCCAAGGGCTCCGCTCCCTCAGCGCTGCTCCCCCGCCATTTCCAGCTCCTCTGGGGCTCGCCCACCCCCGGCTCCTCCACCCTGGGGCACTGTGAAGGCCTTCGACCCTCTGTGTTGCTCAGAAATCTTGGTGACCGGCCATATAAACCTCTGTCATTCCAGCTCCTTGCCAGAAAAAAAAAATAAAATAAGGATCTGGGCTGCTGCATGCTGTCTATGTACCCATTATGAGATGTGAAAATGGAGGCTGCCAGCCTCAGGTGTCCCTGCTGCCCCTAGGGCACAAGATGGCTCTGTGTGGGCCTGAGGGCTGTCTTCATGCCCAGCAGAGGCTCTGCCATCCCCTGGGGATGGTGGGGAGCCATCTGCAGCCCAGGGGACAGGGGCTGAAGGTACCTCAGGAGGCCTCGGGGGAAGGCCGGCTGTGGTTGTCCTGTGGTGGTGGTGGTGGGTGAGGTTGCCCAGGGCTCTGTCCAAATGAGTTATCTCCAAGGGTGGAGATGCCACCAGCTCCCCGTGCCAGCGTTTGTCATGGAAAAAATATATATATGCATATTTGTCACATCCATTTGAAGTGTTTCTGGCTGCAACTTGTCCTTTCACTGCGTGCTTCTGAGGAGAGCCTGGTCCACCTTCCCTGCAGCCTCCTGTAAAGCAGCTGCTGCTGGTGAAACCTCCCCCTTCTCTTCTCTGGGTGACTCGGCCTCCCCTTGGACAACCATTTTGGACATTTCTTGTCACCAGGACTTGTCACCAGGACCCCTGCAGAGCTGCTCTCCAGCCAGTTCCTCCCAGCTGGCCTGCATCCTGCTGGGGCCATGGTTCTGCCTTGGTCCTTGCTGAACCTCACCTGGGTCCCCTCAGCTTCACCTGGGTCCCCTCAGCCCCTTTCTCCAGCCTACTGAGGTCCCCCTGGGTGGTGCTGCCATGTAGCTGCTTCTCCTCCAGCTGGAACCAGCCACAGACTCGGTCCCATCACCTCCACCATTAATGGTCAACAATCTTGTAGTGACGTCCCATTTCTGGGTGAATTTAAAGACAGCCTGGCCACCTGAGCTGGGATTAGGTCTGTTTCAACACAGCGGGGACGGAGGGATCTTGGCATCGCCCAAGGCCGTGGTTTTGCTTTGCCTTGTTATTTGTGGCTGCGTTTTTTTAATGCCTTCTCTGGTGCACACTTGGTCAAGAGGTTCACCAGCATGTGCCTCGTGCCAAGGACCTTTCCTACACCAGGGAATGGGCCACAGAGGGCACGCGAGAGCTTCGGGAGCTCTCCCATCAGCGGGATATAAACAGATAAAACCTGGGAACGCGGCCCGGAAACGCGGCTCATCCCCGGGCGGCCGAGCCGCCGCGCTGGAGCATCGCTGCTGGCCCCAAGCATCTCCCGTTTCCTTCCCAGCAGGAGGGCTGGGATGTTCCTGCCGTGCTTCCTGCCCCGGGGCAGTTTGCAGCTGCAGGGTGGGAAGCTGGGGGGAATGGGAGAGCTGGGAGCAAGCGCCCGAGCCCCCCAGGCTGATGCTGCCTTCCCTCACTACGGCTGAGAAGGACCTTGAGGACCACAAGAGCATCTCTGGGTGCCCGAGGCAGAGTCAATCCAACCACAACCCTGTGATGTCCCCAGCTTTCAACCCACGAAAGCCCCCTGAACATGCACCCAGCGGTCTCTGCTTTGGAAACCTGCTGCCGGTTTCCGAGCCAAATTCCTTCAGGCACGTTTTTATCATCCCCTTTTTCCTGCCAGGGACAATGGCATTGCTGGCTGCTCTCTACAGCCATTTCCTCCGCTCTCCCAGACAGAAATAGTTAACCAGGTTTACTACAAGACCCAATTTCCCTTCCCAGCCCCCCAGGAGACTATTTAGTGACAGGGTGCAGGAGCAGAGGTGCCTTTCTTCACCCTGGTACTGTGTCAGTGACCACATCCCTGGGGCTTTGGCCGGTGGCATGGCACCTCCTGGCTCTGGGGATGGTGTGAGCCAGGTCAGGAGAGTTTCGAGCACGAATAAATGGAGCCACTAGGAAAATGGTGGGACACCAGCAGGGCCGAGCACGCCTGGCTGGATTTGGTTGCCCAAATACAAGTGTTCAGGTCCATTTGAGACATTTGGGGTAGCCGCACGGGAGGCTGCCAGGACACCCCAGCACCTCTGCTGGGGACACCACATCCCCCAAGCCTCCGTGCAGCCCCCCAGATGAGCTGCTTCAACCTGCAAGCCCTGGTTCCTGCAGCCACCAGCCCCGTTGCCCTTCCCAAGCATCCCATCCCTCTGCCCCTACACCCCTTGTTTTCCCCTAAACCCCGTTTTCCCTCCCCAAATCCAGCCTCGGGCACATCTGCGGAGGCACAGGGCTGGGGCAGCCTCCAAGACCAACTCCCCAGCCCATTGCCACATCACCATTACAAAAAAAAACGAATGCTTTCCCCCAGAAACACAGATCCCAGGTGGAAATAGTTTAACCTCCAGCCACTTGAGATATTTTCGCCGTAACCCGTCCGTTTTGGGAAGGCTGCTGGCTCGCACAGACCTCCAGCTGCCCGAGCGGCCGGGGGACGAAGGCGATGCGGGGCTGGGGAGGAGCCGCGTGTCCCCGATGTAGCCACTTCCCCAAGGGCACCGAAGGAAGGCTGCCTGTCAATGGGGCTTTGTTGCGAGCAGACGAGGCGCTTGGAGGGAGGTGGTGGCTGTCAGGCCCCCAGCAGCACGGACAAAGCATTTTTCATGCAGCAGGGACAGAGCAGGAGCTCCTGGGTGTGAGTGAGGCTGAACCAGGCGCTCGGGGAGCTGCGTGGGGGGTAGGGGTGTGTGAAACCCCTCTTTCTGCTCTCCTCCGTGCTGCCCCACGCAGGAGGTCTTTGCTGAGGAGGTCAGCACTGCTGGTAATTGAACACAGCCAGAGTTTTGCTCGAGATGGACCTGGAGTTTGGCTGGGCATGAGCCATCCCACTGCCCGGGTGGGAGCAGGGAGATGAGGAGCCAGCAGAGCTCCACCAAACGTCCGTAGGGGAGATGGACTGCACAACCCCATGAGTTCAGGAGATGGAGAGGAGCACCGTGTCCTTCCCTTTGGCCTGCCAGATGTCCTACGGCTGATATCGTCCACGCTGCTGCTCTTCCAGCCCGCTGTGGGGCGAAACCCACGACCAAGAGACCAGAGCTGGGGCTGGAGCACCAGGACTGCTCCACGCCTCCAGCCTCCCGGCTTCCCTCGCAGCTGTAGGGTCTGACCGAGGATGTTTCTGCCCTGAGACGGGAGAAAGCTTCGGTGGCAGACACGGGAGGACGGGACGGGACGACGGGACGGGACTGCCTGGTGAGTCCGTGCCGGGTTGTACTCGGTGTGAGCTGCGAACCGAGGAGCCCCCGGGAAGGTTTTGATCTCCTGCTCTGCTCCTGTAGATGAGTGGGAGCTGCTTGGGTTAAACAGGGCACTTCTGAGGATCCCACAAAAAGCTCGTTTGCAGGAGAAGCTCGTTCCTAGCTGTTACTGTAGACAGGGCTGCCCTGGCAAACGGGAGGAGATGGCTGAAAAAGGCTGACATCCCCTGCTCCTCGGGGCAGCGAGGCTAGGAGAGCAGCGGAGGAAAGCAGGCAGCTTTCTGCAAGAAATATTGTGCAAAAACAGCAAAAACCAAGCGAGGCTCTGTGTGCTGGCCAGGATGTGCGTGGGTGTGGAGCTGATTTATTTGATACTCCACGAGCAGGGCTCACCCCGAGCTCCCAAGGCAGGAGGACGAGGCGGAGGCTCTGCTCCCAGCAGCTTTGCTCCACGCCTGCCACCGGCATTTCTCCCCCTGGCGGGTGGCTCCTGAGCCCCCTGGCAGCTCAGGGCACTTTTTTTTTTGGCCTTTCCATAAAATTGTAGCAGCAGTTTGAGTGAGGATGAACTCTGATTTACGCAGAGAGCCTCACGGTGTTTATCTTGGCAGGGTGTGGTTTATCTGTGGCTTGAAGCCTTCACTGGAACCTCTCGTAATTGGAGTTGGAGAGCAAAGGAGTGCTGGTGACTGACCTGCACTAATTGGAAAGGGGCTGATTGAGGCTGTGGGGCAATGGGGTGGACCTCCTGGCTCCTGTAGGGCTTGGGAGGCTGCTGTAGGGATGGGAGGCCCCGCTGGCAGGAGGGTTTCACCCCCAGTGGGGTGGGATCAGCCCCAATGTGGCCGTACTGCTGCTGACGGCCGTGTCCCGCTCCCAGCGGGGCCGTGGCCCTGGCCTGGCAGAACAACGTGGTCAGCAGAAAAGATACTGGCTTGGGAAACCTCCAAAAGCGATTGCTTAAATGTGCTGTTTTGTACACCAAAGCAGCTCATCCGCCGCTCAGATACAGGGCACCTTCTACTGGTGTGAAAATCTCAGCTCGTTTCCCTTCCCGTTGCTCCTGGCTTTGTCACAGTGCTAGGATCCCAGTGGCACGGTTCATATTGTACTAAAATCGGTGACTTTAGTGGGATCCCGCCAACATCTGTGGGGTTTGGAGCAATCTAAGCTCACAAACACCCCACAAAAAAGCATCTCCCTGCCCTTCTACAGCTCCCTGCTGGAGGCAGGACTGTCCCTCTCCTTAGACCTGCAGCTGAGGTCTGCGAATACAAAACTTCTTGAGGTGCAGTGGGTCATCTTGGGGCGTAAGGAGCCAATTTATCCCTTCTGACACGGACACAAGAAGCAGGGAGCTGAGCTGTGTCCTCCTATCTCATCGCTCTTTCCTTTCCGAGGCAAAGCCACCCCATGCACGTGGTCCTGCCTCTGCGTCACCCCACGCTTGCCCCATAGCCCTGCAACCCTGTTCCCTGGAAGCATCTCCAGGGACTCCCTTTCCAGGGAAAAAGGCACTTTATTGCAGGCCACTCGATTAGGAAATTTTGACTTGCTTTGCGCTGTTGTGCCCTACTAGAAAGAGGAAAGAGAAAGCCAGAGGACTGGAGGCACACGTACGTGCCTCCAGTCTAGGTGTGCATACTGGAGAATGGAGCGAATTTGGTTAAAACTGGTTTTCTGGAGCAAGCAGCCTTCTATTTTAAGAAGCTTCTGCTATCTCGAACTGCACGGCAGCAAAAAAAAAAATAAATAAAAATCAGTAAAACCTCGTCTGGCATGTGTGAAATCCTATTAACCCGTGGCCCGTGCTAATGTACGGGGGCAGGAACGAGCCGTAGAGTAGGAGAGCCCATCCTGCTGTTCTTCCTTGTAACGGGACGCTTCCAGCGGGGAGGCCAACACAAATATTTGTAGCACGGGCAGGAGCTGCCCGAAGGGAGCCGCGGCGGCAGGACCGCTCCTGTCCCCGGGCAGGAGGTGACATCACCCGGATTCCTTCACTGAGGAATGCAGGATTTGGCCTCTTCCCTGCCACTAATTGCTTTTTAAAAACAGGCCTGCCCAGGGGGGGCACGTTTCACCCAGCCCCGTCCATCTCACACCCCAAAGCGCCCCCAATTCCTCTTCTTTTCCACGGCGTTTGCAGGGCCGCTGCACGGATGGGCATGTCGAAATTGGTCATTTCCCCAAATCGCAGGGAAAAGCACCCAAACTTCCACGAGTGGGGGCCAGTCAGGGACCTGGGAAGCTGGTGGGGGAGCGATGAGCCCTTCTTGGGGCTGGCCAGGATGGGCTGAGAACGTGCACGGACTTCTCTGCAGGGTGAAGTGCTGCGAGCACAAGAGGAGCCCATTCGAGGGTATGGTGATGACCCCATTTCTTGATCCTATGAAGCTCAACAACCCTGTTGTGAGTTTCTGAGTTCAGGATTTCTCTGTTATCACAGGTTTGGATACACCAACGTGCAGAGCATTCTGGTTGAGCACAGGTAGGGCTTGGAGTGGTGGGGCTACCCCGAGCAAAGCCAAAATTCCCCTTCCACCCAACCCTTGACTCCTCCGTAGGGTTGAGCATCGCCCACGGCCCCTTGAGCTCACACCCTTCCACCCCTGGCTCTGCTCTGGCTCCAACTTCAGCCATCAGCACTGGAAAATTGAGGGGGTCACTGACGTTCACATGTCATCAGCGCTTCCACCGGCCTCGGCAGCAGCAGGTCAGTTCCTGTGGGCTGGAGGCGCTGCCGTCATTTCAATAGCTGGAACTAGGTGTAGATGTCCTGCCCCGCTCCGGGTCCGAGGGGGTGATTTAGAGGATGGAAAGGCACCACATTTTTTCACTCTCGGGGCCTGAAAGAGGATGGCCGGCAGGAAACGAGAGCGTTGTTCTCCAAGGCAGGGGTGGTGTTGCTCCTGCGCCGATTCTTTAATTTTCCGTCGGGTTTATGGAAATTGTTGGCTGTTGCAGCCGGACGATTAAATGCAGAGAGGAGGAGAAGGGCTCCAGCCAACGGGGAAAAAAAAAATCATGCTTGATCAGCTGAATTTTTGAAATGAGGATGGAGTGAGGACGTTTGAATGGAGAGCAGCAGAGCAGGGTCCTGAGGGTGGGGAGATGTGGCACCAGGTGTGCCAGGCACGGGTTTGGTGAGCTATGGTCATGGGAGCTGGTGGAATAGATAAATCCAGTGGGGATGGAGGTAAAGGGATGGTGGTGGAGCAATGCCGTGACATTTTGTTAAGGGTGTAGGCAGGAGGGAGATGTGCATTCAAGCTGGACACAATGGGGTAGATGCTTGGGTCAAGACGGGCAGGTGGGACAGAAGAGCAGGACCATGGGGCAGGTGGACCTCTTGGGGTCACCCCAGAGGTGGCACGGCAGCTCTGAGGTTGGCTGTAGAGGGTTGAGGTGAAGGCTCCCAGGTTTTGAGGGCAATAGGGACCCAACAAACAGCCAGGAAAGAAGACGGTGATGGATGAAGTTCTGAAAATGATGCAAGGAAGCTCACAGGCTCTGTGCTCCTCACGTCTCAGCGGGATGGATGCTGCTCTGGGGCTCTGCTCCAGCTCCTTGCTGCACTCATGGCCAGCAGGGCTCTACCTCGCCCGTCCACGTGCAGATCATCCTGCTGGAAAGCAACTTGTGGGTTTGGTTCCCATCAGGGCAGGGAGCTGTGCTGTTACTGAGCCTTTCTCAGGAACACAGGAGATGTGGAGGCTTCTTCATTTTTTCCTCTCCGGAGGCTAAAGGGAGGACGCTTTGAAAAGGAAGGGAGGGAAAGGGCCAGAGGTGGAAGGAGGGAATTTTCAGGAAGATCTTCCCACAGCTTCATCTTCCTTCACCTCCTGGTAACGGCCAAGTCACTGACCGCAGCTGCTCACTCCAGAAAAATTTCAGGAGGTTTCCTGGAATACCGAAGCACGGTGGGCTGGGGGGTCCAGATATTGCTGGAGCCCTGCTGAAGAAGACAAACCTCGCTCAGCCAGCAGCAAAAAGCATCCCAATATCCTCCTGTGGGTGTAACTGGTGCCCTGGCCTGGCATTTCTGAGAGCTGTTTATCACACAGTGGAGGAGGATCGGGGTTTATTTCCTTTTGTACTCTCTTTGCTTTGTATTTTCCATGCTGTTTCACTCTTTAAGCAATGTTGAAATCAACAGAGCCAGCTCTGAGCAGCGAGCTTCGAAGAAAAGAAATGTGAGCATGAGCCCAGGAGCCTACGAAGCGGCTCGGTGAATGTCACAGGGGGACTTCAGTGTTATTGATGATTAAACAGTGACCGCAGCATCCTCTGTATCCCATCTCAGCCTCGCAGTGCAGAAAACCTGCTTGGGGACCAGCCAAGTACCCGGCAGGGAGGTGTTTGGGCCCTGTGCCCACCCCAGCGATGCCGTGGGTACCACGGGCCCCTCTGCATCCCAGCAAGCAGTTCAGGGTTTGGTGTCAGCTGCTCATTGCTCTACCAAACCTGCACCATGCACCTGGCGCTCTCTTGGGAGGATCCCCACCTCCGGGAGCATCCTGTTGTATCAGCACAGAGAGCAGAAATCCTCATTTGGCTTCCAACCTGGCCCAGCCCCGAGCACCGGAGCGGCGTTGGCTCAGCCCCGCGGCCCTTCCCCTGCCAGATGCAGAGGTTCCCCCGTGCCAAAGGCGAGGAAGGGCTGTCCACCTCCTCCTCCCGCATCTCCCCCTCCTCCCCTTCCGCCTCAGACCCACTCATTCATGAAAAAAAAATGCCTGTTGGGCGGACGCGGACAGAGGAATTAGCCTTGGCGCGTTCCTCTGCCTCGCGTTGGCCAAGGGAGGTCGTAGGCTCAGAGGGTTTTAATCTTTGTTTTCACAGCTGGATCCGATATCGCCCTTTCTTCTCTCCGCCTTTTTATAGCTGCTCCCTGCCCACGAGCAACCTGTTGCAGAGCAGAGCGGGAGCGTGGAGCACAACCCGCCGCCGGCTTCCCCGGGGGCAGCGAGCTCCCACCTCGGGACCGACCACCCGCACGGCCCCACATCTTCGTTAAGGATTATTTTAATCCCCTAAGAGATTTACGGTCTCCTCCTGGGGTCCTGTGCCCAGGAGGGCAATGCTGCAGTGAGGAAGGTGCCATCTCAGGAGGATCCTCTGAGAGCATCCAGCTGGACCTGGCTGCCTCCCTGCGGGCACCACGTGGGGTGAAGGCGTCCCAGCAGCGTGGTCCGTCCTTTGGTAGGCAGCAAGGTGGGACGTCTGCGCGTGGGGTAGGAGGGGGCCATACCAAACCAGCCTGGGGACATCACCGAGTGGGGTGCTGTAAGGTTTGGTGGTGCTGGCGTAGGGTTTGGTGGTGCTGGTGGAGGGGTTTTGGTACTGGTGTAGGACTTGGTGGTGCTGCTGTAGGGCTTGGTCATGCTGGTGTAGGAGGTGCTGTAGGGTTTGGTGGAGGTGGTGGAGGTTTTTGGTGGAGGTGATATAGGGTTTGGTGGTGCTGGTGTAGGGTTTGGTGGTGCTGATGTAGGGTTTGGTGGTGCTGCTGTAGGGCTTGGTAGCACTGATGTACAATTCGGTGGTTCTGGTGCAGGGCTTGGTGGAGGTGGCATGCAGTTTGGTGGTGCTGGTATAGGGTTTGGTGGTGCTGGTGTACGATCTGGTGGCACTGGTGGCACTGGCACTGGTTTGGATAACTGTCCCATGCAGCAGACAGGCAGGTGGGTGCCCAAGGCTCAGACCTCTGGCTCTGAAGGTCTCCTTGATGCCAAAATGTGCTTCAGGAACCAGCACAGCCAGATGGGACCAGCTCCGTTCCCACCTGGATGCCAGCTTGAGGCCGTGGGGCCCTCCCCCATGGCACAGGGGACCTGGTGGTGTCTAGACATGAATTTTGATGTGATACCTCATGCAGGGTCCACCAACCTCTTCAACATTCAGGTTCCCCATCCTGCCCAGCCCGTGCTCTCCTTCAGATCACACCACCCATCCTTCACAATGCCCCAGGGCAGAAACCGGACAGCTCGCCCAGCGCCGGGCACTCCTCTGGGCATTTCTCTCTTCTATTTCTTTTTGGCATGTAGACTCAACAGTTTAAACATCTCTGTGTATAATTATCTAAGCACTCATTTAAATATTTACTGGTGATACTGGGGTGACTGTAAATCTCGGTCAGAGAGTAGAAACCTGCCCCGGTCACTCTGGGACCCCGGCCAGCAGGGTAGGAAAGCACTTGTAGTAATAACGTTTCCTTTTTTTTTTTTTTTTTTTTTTTTTCCTCTGTATTTTCTGTGCTGTCTGTTATCTAAGAACAGCTGGCAAGAGCACGTCCAACCCGTTTGTTTCCTCATTTATCACGTTCGAGTCTCTCACTCTCTTCCCTTATAACTATCTTTAAATCTTAATAGGGATGGAAAGACATCACAAAGTCGTGTCCAGGTGTCTGGCACTTCTGCTTTGCCCTTCACTTCATTGTCTTCAGTATCCTTATGTAGTTGATGATGTTGATGTTGAATGTAGTTGATGGATTTGTGTGTGTGGAGGATGCCGGGGGGTCCCTGCTCCTCTAGAGGGGCAGATGCCATCCATTCCTCCCCGGCCCTGATGTCCTTGCCGAGATCCCTCGGTCAATAACTGCTCCAGATCCAAGCCTTCCAGGTGTGGAAGGCCTCGGGAGGACATTTTGTGTGGTGTTTACTAAGGAGGGAGCAGGGATAGGTTTGTCGGGAGGAGCGATGGTCTGGGCTCCACCTCAGCTCCTCCAAGCAGGCCTCTCATGGAGGTGCTGTGTTTAGGAGGCCACCGCTGGTTTCTGAGCGGGTCTCAGCACCCCGAGCAGGTGCCACACCACACCAGAAGGACCTTCCGCCTTCTCACGAGCACGGCAGCTCTTCCAAACCAACCCACGGGGCCTTCAGCCATACTGCTGCTGCAGGCACTAAGGCCTGAGGCCTGCCCGAGGGACAGGGCAGGCACCTGGCTTGCTGCTGGTGGCCTGTAGACCAGGTTGGATGAAGGTGTGACCACACGTAGAGCATGGACCTGGCTCACACAGCTGGGTTGGATCCCTCACGGGTCCCATTCCCACACAGCTTCGTGGGGACTTGCTCACTACGAGTCCCTGTCCTCACTAGGGCTGTGGTACAGCTCCTCAAATCCACAATACGTTCATTGGCAAATCACAGTTATTTTTGGGGTGGTGAAGAGGCAAAGATAACTTTGGATCAAGTCATTCTGGGCTTCTCCTGCACTCGGGGGTTAATTAATCTCCACCAAATCCCATGTCCAGAGCCATCTTCCCTCCTGTGCTCTGGCTGGGGCAGGCGGACATCTGACAGAGGAGGCACGTGGTGATGGAGGTGTCACCGTCCTTCTTGTTGGAGCTCCTGCAAAAACAGGCAAACTCTCAACATCAGCAACCCACCCGTGTTTGTGCTCCCCACCTTCCTCCTCCCTTTTCCTGGGGCTCTTCCAAGCTCCCCTCTAACACACTGCCCATTGACAGGTGTTAGGGGAAACAAAACCCTTCTGGAACAGCCAGAAATGCGTCCGTTTTTTGGTGCAGCTTGACTTTTTCCAGCATTCCCTCATCTTTCCCGTGCACCCTGGCCTTTTTCCTCTTGATGCAGCTCTGCTCGGTGAACCGCTGAAGGAGGAACGACCACGGGGGCGAGGACAGGCGGAGGTGATGCGCCGCGAACTTTTGCACATCCATTGTCGCCCGGGGGAGATCCACTTCCTCTGATTTTTATGGATTTTTGGAATATTTTTCCTACAAGTTCAGGAAGGTCTCCAACAAGCCCAGCCTGGCGGGGCTTCACAGGGCCATGCCGTCGGCCAGCCAGCGCTGGGAACGCCGGCTGGGAAGTTTATTGCTTCCTGTTATGTGCCGCGGTGGGTTGGTGGGGGAGACGTGGGCTCAGCGCCGGCACCAGGTACTGCCCCGGCACACGGGGTGGGGTTGGAAATGGCCCCTTTTCCTCTTTGCTTCTCCGTCTGCTTCAGGAAAGGGAAGCAAATAAAGGGAATAATTGCTCGCTTTGGCCTTTGCGGGGACCTCTGGCTGTTGAGGCAGATCTCCGCCTTTGGTCTGCTTGCTTTGGAGCAAGAACAGACGCAGAGAAATATCCTATAAAGGATATTCACCGAGCAGTGTCCCCACAGGTCCCCATCACGGTACCTTTCTTGTCACCTCTTGGTACATCGGCCTTGAAAACTTAACCAAAGTGTTCCTGACAGACCAAAAAAAAAAAGTGGTTTTGTCAACATCAA
The DNA here is from genome assembly GCF_964035555.1 of Netta rufina. NCBI lineage: Eukaryota > Metazoa > Chordata > Aves > Anseriformes > Anatidae > Netta > Netta rufina. The sequence goes on from NC_140124.1 coordinate 3,031,069, forward strand.
AATTTATCTCAGGAATGTGTCCATCACAGCGAAAATTTCAGCTGGGAAGGGCTGGAATAAATCGCTTCTGCGCTTCAGCCCAGGCTTAAATGCTTCCTCTGGGCTTTTGTGCTTTGTGATTTAAATCTTATTGTTATTTTCCTTTATTGGATTTTTCTCCTCCTTTTCAAAGTGAAGTGCTTTTACCTTTCCGCAGTTATGATTCAGTGAAATCCCAGGGAAACATTTCGCCACTTTGCAGCAGAAACATTCTTCATCCTGCTCACATCTGGCTTTTTCCTCCAATTACCAACCAAACCAAATTTAACAGGAATTCTGTTTTCTGACCTATCTTCTGGGCCGAATGAGGCCAAAGCGTGGTTCAAACTCTGTGGTGATTGAGAGCTAGAGTTTATATTTTCTGAGTGTATTAAATAAATCAGCTTCCACCTTGTTTTCAAGGTTACCTTTATATTACGCAGCCAACATTGCCAAGGGGTGTTTTCTTTTTCTCAGTTTGGTCCTTGCAAGAGGCAGAGACCCACCGCAGTGTCCTGGTCTAGATCGAAACCTTCTCAGGTTGATCCAACAAGAAGAGTTGGGAGCAAAATCACCAAAAACCGAGCCCAATGATGAAGGGGTAGAGGCCTCTGCTCTCTGGGGTTAAATTCTCTTCTTTACACCTCACCATAGTTCTGAAAAGTCCACGCAGAGATTTGTGATGGAGCAGATTTTAGCAACAGACACTGCCATAACATTTTACCTCGCCTGTAAATTTTCTGGTAAGACTGTTTTGAGGTTTTGGCTGAGTCCCTAAGACGTGAGGCAGTCTTCTGCCTCCTTGTCCTTGTCCTCTTCATCCTCCTCCTCCTCCTCTTTATCCTCCTCCCCCACCAGTGCCCCACTCCAGGACGAGCAGAAGACGAAGAGGAGGTTAATGGCAGGAAGAAGGGAATCGGAGACAGGAGGAAGCACTGACGAGGGAGGTTGCCCTTCCCTGAAGCATGTTTACATCTGACAAAAATCTCCGTTGAAAGCTGTTTCTGGAACCGTGGTGCTCTGCTCAAGGCACGGGGCTGCAAATAGCAGCCCAGACAAACCAGAAGCACTAACGAAATCAAAACCTGCCTCTTTTTTTTTTTTTTTTTTCCCTGTTTAGCTGCAATGTTTTAAAGCGTCACCTCTGCTTGCAAAGACAAGACCTCAGCCTGTCAGTGTCATTCACTGGTAACTCTGCAATTCTTACCCCTTTTTCTCTCTTAAGTTTTGCGATATTTGTCTCAACACGGTGCCGTTGCTTCCCGGGTCTTGTTTTAAAGAGCAGGCTTGTTATTTGAACAAAGACGCTTTTCTTCATTTTGCGTAGTCACGAAACACATCAAATGAAAAACCAAAAGGTGCAAATTAGGGAAGAAAAGGAACCCCGTGCAATGCAGCACAGAGCTTCGGAGACTCAGGACCAGGCTGGCTACCTATGTCTGCTACTCACCACTGCAGGCAGGGAGACGTAGCAGCAGATATTACTGTAATTAGTGGCAGCAGTTACTCATTTTAATGGGACGTCCAAGAGAAACACATCCAAACCAACGCCTGGCTGGAGAGGTGGCTCCCAGCAGCCAAAAGCGCTCGAGCTTGCATTACTTCCACTCCCCTCCATCCCCACCGTTGTGTCTTGTTTGGTGCCAAGCACCAAGTGGAGCCAGGACACGGGACGCTGCAGAGCGAGTCAGGAGGTGCCTGTTGCTGCTTTAGCCTCTAACATTTATTTATGGCTAGAGAAGCTCTGTTTGGTCTCCAGTGGCTGCCTTGGAAGGAAGAAAACACAAGCAGTTTATGAGGGCGCATATCCCTGCCGTTCTCTGCTATTACCCTGGCTACACGCAGCGAAGGTTTTGGCATGCATGCAACCTGCTCGGAGGGTGAAAACCCAACTAAAGCATGCAGGAGAAAACGCTCAGCCTCCAGCTCTCTGCCTCCTTCCCCAGGTGATGCTTTGGCTCGGGGAGATGGGAACCACACGATCCCTACCAGTGTGGCTGCTGGAGCTACTGGAGCAGCCAGCGCCCTGCTCGCCCAAAGCACGGCCACCCCAAAAAGACGTCCACCAGGAGAGATTGCTGTGTGTATAAATAACCCGCACGGTTTGAAAGCAGAGGGTCTGGAGAGGCTGCTGTGGGACCCATGGGACCGGGACGGTGCCGAGCTGCCTTTTATCTCCCAGCCGCTGCCTGCGCTCCTGCAGAGCCTGGAAGTTGTTCTCAGCTGGTTATTTTTAACAAACTAATAATACTTCTCCGCGGCTCCATCCTGCACCCGCTGGGGCTGGTGGAAGTCTTGCCACGCTCCGCGGTGGGAATGAGGTTTTGGTGGCCATCCCTCAGGTCTGCTGGGTCTCACGGTCCTTCCGAGGTCGCTGGTGTGAAATGCACTGGAAGCCGGATGGGAGAAGGCTCCCAGGGACCACGCGGTGGCCCCTGTGGAGGTGCCCACCAGGTGTCCCACCACGTTGTCCCCAGACGTGAAGGACCCTGCCCCTCCAACCTGCGGGAGGCCAGACCCAGCCCTGAGATGTTCTCAGGGGTACCATGAGAATTTTCTCCTTCTCCGTGGGGTCCTGGTGGTCCAGGGAGGTCGGGGCGTTGCTGGAGGAGCTCTCCAGCCCTGGTGGAACCAGGTCCATATCACCCCAAGTCCTTTGAGAGTGCAAGCTTTGTAGGCATGCTAAGGACTTAAGTTGAAGCATGAAGCTAGGGTCATGACCATTTAACCTCTTTAGGGTTTCACTCCCCCCAAAATCCCTCCCTGGACCTGTTTTCCCCTAGCGTGGCAGCCACCCCTCAAGGGTGCGTTCACCCCTACATCAAACTTTCTGGAATATAAGGATTTTCCCACCTGCCTATCAGAGATGGCTACTTCTGAACAACGAATTAAGCGACTGATTAATTAAATGAAATGCTTTTTGGAAAACCGGAGCAAATATCCTGCTTTGTCAGGACCTTCCTGGGCTAAAAGTTCCCGAGGAGCCACATGTTCTCTAATGTCATTCCCCTCGGTCACAATGTGCCTCCTCCCGCGCTTTCCCCCCTCAAAGGCTGAGTCAGATCCTTTTTGTGACTTGCTGGCTGCTGCTTCCTTGTCCTCCTGGGGAGATTTTCTGCCTCTGCTTTCACCCAGCAGCTACCTGGAGCCCCAGCACCAATCCCACCACTACCAACAACTCCCCATGGGCAGAGCAGGGACGAGAGGTGCCCCCAGACCACCAGGAGGGAGGGTTTCTTCTCCACTTTCCTTAGGCTTTATGCACATTCCCACACTTACTTCTTTTCCCTTCTGCAACGAAGCCAGAATGTGTATCCCAAAGCCCTTCCCCATCCTTTTTCTACCCTCTGCCCCCATCCAGCTGCTCTGAGGGAGCACCACATCTTTCAGAGAAGGCCTCGCCTCGAGGAACACCAACGCAGGACCTTCACATTGCCTTTCCTTGCTGCTGAGCCTCGCCTCTTTCTTACTTTTTTTTTACTTTTTTTTTTTTTTTTTTTTTTCCACCAGCTCTCTGCCCGAGAAACCTTGGCCAAAACGCGTTTTCCACATGTTCCCTATTAGTCATGCTCTCTGTCTTACAAATCTGTTACCAGCGCCGCTAGCTGATGCTATTAATTTACTTCCAGCCGGCTCCAGAGCTCGGCAGCAAAATTCCAGGCAGCGTTCCTAAAACCAGACCCGGCGGCTTGTTTGGATTTAAAACCTCCTTCCCCTCCCCTCCGGGATACAACTTCCACCTTCTCCCAAGGCTTGGGGAGAACCCGGCGAGGTGTGGAAGCAGGAGGTCTGGGTGGGAGCGGGGCTGCCCCAGAGGCGGGGTCTTCAGCGCCTTAAATTCATCCCCGGAGCTCCGGTTTCCAGAGGCTGGGGCATGGCTTGACCACGGCGGTGGCGGCGGCAGGAGTTTATCTAGGGCAAGGCACAGGAATGCCGACGGAGGAGGGCAAGCCGCCGCAAGAAGCACCATGTCTCCGTGAGTACGTTTCCCATTGTCTTCCCTGCAGTTTAAACAACTGGGTGGGAAGCGAGCGGAAAGGAAGGACGTCCAGCGAGCATGGAAAAAGAAGAAAATTCTTTTTTTTCCCTTCTATTATTCTTGTTTTGTTCTGCTATTATTCTTTTCTTCTTTTCTTTTTTTTTTTTTTCTTTTCTTTTTTTCTCCCTGTTCTGCTTAGTTTAGCCTCGGCTTTTCAAGTTTCCCCAGTCGCAACAGTCGTGCCTGTGACTGCACAGAGGGGTCAGTGGATTTGGGGACGTAACCACGATGCGAACGTGGAGCCAGCAGCTCGTTCCTGGCTAAAATTGTCGCTATCCTAAAATGCTGCTGCCAGGAGGAGAGGTCCAGCCGTGTGCCCTGTGTGCACCTCGTGCACGGCAGCAGGGCTGGAGAAATGTACAGGCGGGTGGCTGTGAATGAATGGATTTCCGAGCCGGAGGGACGGGAGGTCCTCTCAGGGGATGTCCGTGGCAGATAATTGAGCTACAAAAGCCACCAAATCCCCTCCGTCTACCTGCTGCAGACCTGGGAAGCCATTCCCCAGGGGCTCGGCAGCCTGCCCTCTCCACTCAGCAGAGGAATGAGGGCTGCAGCACATGGAAAATGCAAAAATCCAGTTGTTGTGCTTCGATAGCCAGCAGCGTGCAGAGATGAGATACAATCCTTGCCTGTTATCCTCCCCAGCAGCAAAAGTAAACGAATCCTTCCTCAGAAGCTTGCTTGTGTTAGAATTGGTTTAAAAATGTTGGTATAATGCTCTCCCCCTGCAATTAAAGGCATTGAAATCCCACGGCGCTGCCTTCCCCACCGACACGTCGCAGGCCAAGCATGGCAAACAGAACTGAGCTGGCCCTGCGAGGGTTTCTGCCCTTGTTTCCCCTGGTCCAGGGGCTGCAGGAGCTGATTCCTGTAGATGTTTCTGAGGGTTCGGGACAGCACCGACAGCTCTGCCCCGTAGCTGGCATCCTCTGAGTGCCTCCTCAAAGCCCCAGCCCCATTTCTGATGGTTTGTGGCCTCTCTCCCTGATGCAAGGGGGTTGTGAATGTTTTTATACCAACGTTGTGGGGTGCTACTTTCTGAAACCTGCCTCCCAGAGGAGTCAGTGGGTGCTTTGCTAACAATCCTGGCTAACAGGATTATTATAATTAGGATCCGAAGTTGAGTGTTTGCTCCAAAATCCACCGTTACCTGGGGCAGGCCCTCACTGCTCCAGCCAAACTGCTGCTGGGAGGGGACTCCAGTCTGTGTGGATCGTGTCACAGAACCACAGCATGGTTTGGGTTGGAAGGGACCTTAGATATCATCTAATTTCAACTTGTGCCATGCCCAGGGCCCCCTGTCCCCAGCCCAGGCTGCCCCCAGCCCCATCCAGCCTGGCCTTGGGCACTGCCAGGGATGGGGCAGCCACAGCTCCTCTGGGCAGCCTGGGCCAGGCCTCATCGCCCTCTGAGTGAAAGATTTCTTCCTTATATCTAATCTAAATCTCCCCTCTTTTAGTTTAAAGCCATTCCCCTTGTCCTATCCCTACCCAGAGTCCTTCCCCAGCTGTCTCACAGCCCCTTCAGGCCCTGGCAGGCCGCTGGGAGGTCCCCCCAGTCCCTGAGTGACCCTTGCAAAATGCTGGATAGTCCCCAGGGCCCACCTCAGGCAAGCACCGAGCTGACAAACGAACTGCTCTCTGGGACATTTGATGTCCATTTTTTTTTTAGAACAAGCCCAATTTGGGGCTCACAGCTAATTGGGGAAGCAGACGGTGGCTGAGCACCCACATGGGGACCATGGGGCCAGGTCCCCATGTTCTCCGTGCAGCCCCCAGCCCAGCCTTGGATGGACACGGATGCTCCAGAGGTGGAGGCACGGTGTCCCACAGCCAGAAATCAGCACCCTGGTGCCTTCCCCTCCTACCCCCTGTCAGCTGGAGATTGGCTGAGCACTGGGATTAATCCTACAAATTGCCTGAGGCCCCATCTTGCCCTAAAGGAGCAGGGACACAACGCAGAGGCAGGGTTGGAGATGCTTTTAAGTGTGTCTAAATGAAAGAAAAGGTGCTCAAAGGGGACGCTTTCCTATCTCACCCCAAAATAAACAACACGATGCTAAACCCAAATTCTTCAATAAAGCAAGGAGAGCTCTGTGGGGTCACTTTCCACATTATTCTGCAGCTGTTGTATCCGTGGTAGCATTTCTGTATTGACCATCAGGTCCGAGGCGCCACTTTTGGGGCAGGAGATGAGGATTTCTGCTCCCAGTAGCGTTGAGAGCTGTTGTGCTTCTCCAGGTAAGCTGAGGGCAGAGAGGAGACCTTCCCCAGCCCTGCTGGCTGGGCCGAGCTCTTTCCCTGCTCCCTGCCCTGGTTCCTCCAGCTGCAGGACAGGAATTACAGCCCCCAGCACCATCTGCGGTGCTCCCGCGGCCCCAGCCTGGCGTGTGAAGACCTGGGGCTTTGGGTTCGCAGAGGTTTTGTTTGATCTAGAAATAGCAGGGTTAGAAAATTCCATCTGCCGGCTCTTGAGAGCCCTGGAAGAATTGAGCTGGAGCTCGATGTCTCCGGCCGCGCGAAGGCGAGCGCTGAGCAAACCAGAGCTGCTTGGCTCCCGTCCTAAGAAGCAGCGTGAGCAAAATAACATTCCAGGAAGGCAAAAACGTGGAGAACAGAGCAAGTCACGTTCGTGTCCTGCTCCTGTGCCGGCTGCTGCTCGCGGCTGCTCCGACCCCGTGCCCGAGCGGGTGCTGGGGTCCAAGCCTCCCCTGAAAACCTCAGGGGGGGATTTTGTGTCTCCCTCCTGGACATTCACCCCCGTAAATGAGGGCTGTGGAGCAGCAGGGAGGTTTGGGAAGGTTTGGTTCTCTACCTGTGGAGCCATCACACACCCCACACCAACCCACTTGTGCCCACGCTCATGTGCTCAGCTCCATCATACAGCACCAACCATCCCCTCTTCGCTCCCATTTTGCAGCTGGGACTGGGCTCACTGGTGCCCAGTTCACCACCTGCCATCAGGGGCACAGCTCCGAGGCAGGGGGTGATCCGGAGCAGGGACGCAGGGGTGCAGAAATTCCTGCAATTACCGCCTGCCTTTAATGATGCCTGGGGCATCCCAATTTGCTTGGGCTGAGCCCTCACTCCCACAAATGAAGCTAAACACAAAGCAGTTCTTCTTCCTGCCCAGCTGTCCAGGTCTTCTGAAACGTGCGTGGTTTTCCCTGCAAGCTTTTGAAGGTTTATTTTTAAAGCAGTCTGCATTTGATTTAGGCATGTTTTGCTTTGTTTTTCGAATGGAACTTGAAAGGGACATCAGCCTGTAAATATAAATATTCCCATTCTTTCGCTGATTCTTTGCATTTTTCTGGGTTTGCTAATGAAAGACATTTCAGCATCCCCTGCTCCCGCAGTCGGCTCAGGCGCTCGAGCCCATGGGATGAAAGCAAGAGACTATCCCAAGTTACGGATGTTTTGGGTACCTAGGTGGCCTCCGTGGTGCACTGCCTTCATTTTTAGTCGCCCAAGCCCTTCCTACAGCTGAGCAACGTCTTGAAACAGGCAACAAAACGTGTAGCTGGGATGCTGGGATGTTTACTTACAGCTCTGTTGTCTTTCCCCCTTCTCCCTGCAGGTTATAACTGAGTAGCCCTTATGACCAACATGAGCTGGAGCTTCCTCACCCGCCTGCTAGAAGAGATTCACAATCACTCCACCTTCGTGGGGAAGGTCTGGCTCACCGTGCTCATCGTCTTCCGCATCGTCTTGACGGCGGTCGGCGGGGAGTCCATCTACTCGGATGAGCAGAGCAAGTTCACCTGTAACACCAAGCAGCCCGGCTGCGACAACGTCTGCTACGATGCCTTCGCACCGCTGTCGCACGTCAGGTTCTGGGTCTTCCAGATCATCATGATCTCCACCCCTTCGGTCATGTACCTGGGCTACGCCATCCACAGGATCGCCCGGTCGGCGGAGGAGGAGAAGAAGTTCAAGGGGTTCAAGAAGAAGAAGCAGTTTGCTCTGAACTGGCAGGCGGTTCGCAACATGGAGGACCCGATGGAGGCAGACGAGGAGGAGCCCATGATCTCCGACGACACGGCAGACAACGAGAAAGCCAAAGCCAAGCCCAAGAGCAAAGAGCCACAAAAGCACGACGGGCGGAGGCGCATCCAGCAAGAAGGACTGATGAAAATCTACGTCTTCCAGCTACTTACCAGGGCTTCGTTTGAAGTTTGCTTTTTGATAGGGCAGTATTTGCTCTACGGTTTCGAGGTGGAGGCTTATTTTGTCTGCAACAGACTCCCCTGCCCTCACACCGTGGACTGCTTCGTGTCCCGGCCGACAGAGAAGACGATCTTTCTGCTGGTGATGTACGTCGTGAGCTGCCTGTGCTTACTCCTCAACATGTGTGAGATGTTTCACCTGGGCTTCGGGACCATCCGGGATGCCATTCGCAACCGGAAAATCAACAGCTTCAGGCAGCCCCCCTACAACTACGCCTACCCGAAGAACATCTCCTGCCCTCCCGAGTACAACCTGGTGGTGAAATCTGAGAAGTCCACCAAGATCCCCAACAGCCTGATGGCTCACGAGCAGAACCTGGCAAACGTCGCCCAGGAGCAACAGTGCACCAGCCCGGACGAGAACATCCCCGCAGACCTGTCCACCCTCCACAAACACTTGCGAGTGGCCCAGGAGCAGCTGGACATAGCGTTTCAGAGCTACAGCAGCACCCAGGCCAACACGCAGCCCTCTCGAACCAGCAGCCCTGCCTCAGGGGGCACGGTGGTGGAGCAGAACAGGGCCAACACCGCCCAGGAGAAACAAAGCGCGAAACCTAAGGCCTCCTTGGAGAAAGGGAGCTCCAGCAGTAAAGATGGAAAGACGTCTGTATGGATATAGCTTGAGAGGGCAGCGTACGTGCGGTTTTATTTTGCTTTGTTTCTGGTTTTCGGTATTGTCTTGAGTTCATTTCGCAGGGCACAGACGCAACTTTGATACAGAAGTCAAGAGAGAAAATTCAGACCAGTTTAGTGCTGTCTTCCGGTGCATTAACAAAAGACGTTTCCTTCCTCTTCCCAACGCGTTCTCCAGCTGGGAAACTCCAGCGAGCAACCGCAAACGCCGCATCCCGCCGGGACCGGCCGCGAGCAGGCAGCGCGAGGACGCAGCGCTGTAGGTCAGATAGCGTTTAATTACTAAATACCCTTAATCAAAATTAACTTCCGATCCCTCCATGGGAAGGGAAAACGACCGGTCCGTGGCGTGAACTTCGACGACATGCTGCCCTGCCTGAACCTGCAGACCTCAGGCATCGCCGAGGGCGGCAGAGACGCGTGCTGCGAGCAAGGGCCCAACACCCACACCGCAAACACAGCACGGGAGGTTTTCATCTTTTGGTCCCCTGGGCTGAAACACCAAGCAACTACGACTGACCACCCTCGCAGAGGCGGAGGGAAGCTCTGCGGTCAGGGTGTTTGCAGCAAACCGCTGCTCCACATCATCAGAAAGTGCCTTTATGCAACCAGGAAAACAAAATCGCAAAGGGTTTCGACTACGTGGTTTGCTAATTCGAGCAGAGATGGGAAGATCGGCGTCGGCAGATTTGTTTTTCTGTTTAATCAAACCCTTCTAACTAGTGGCAGAGAGCAGATCTATGCATCGCGTGTACATGGGGTGTGTGTGCACACACATGGACCCATGAACATGTCTGTGTGAATATAGATGTAGAGAGAGAGATATAAACATAATATCAACCCTCTGGTGATTTTACAGCCTTCCAGCCTCACTGGGCCACGGGCAGGTTTCCACACACTTGTCTGGGGGCTCAGCAGCAGCTCCTGCTTCCCTGGGGGCCAGCAGCAAGAAGGTTTCCCCTGGTTTATGGACAGCTTCTTTTGGCCTCACTTGGTTTTAGGGCGAGTTTGGGGAGCTAAGCTCCAAGGCTCCTGCTAGTGCTGGATGTGCTTTGTCAGGATGGTTTCATGCCAGGAGCTGAGACGTCCCTCAGATGCTTGAGGCTTGGCAGATGCTCTTGCAAGACTCAAACGGTTGATTCACCACCACGGCCAAGGTCATGTTTGACATGAAGGAAGCGAATCCTTTCTGAGCACAGCACCATCCCTGTGCTGAGCTGCTCCCTCACGGCTGTGCCAGCATGCAAGTCCCCATGAATTTCTCATCCACTGGATGGGTGTAACTTCTTGGTGGGCATCTTTCTCCTGTCCCTCAGATCAGTCTCTGAAAGCCTCACAGGTGCCAGTTGTCACGGGACAGCCCTTGGGGACCTGAGGGTGGCCTTCAACACCTCGTTACGGCACCAGAGCTGTGCAATGCCCTTGGGGAACAGTGCTGGTAGCAAAAAAGAGATCAGAAAGATGCAAAGAAACATCCTGTGAGGTATCCAGCTGCAAATATTCAGCTTGCTTTTGGGGAAGAGTCTGGGGAGCAGCTTCAGGCTTGTTCCTGGTCCTGCTGAGGTCCCTGGAGAAATGCCCGGAGCGCTGCCTGCTCTCGCTGCTGGAGATCTTCCCCTTGAAAAAGCCCAAACGAATCCAGGAGGAGGATCAGCACCTCCTCACAGCAGCAAGGGGCAGGAGCAGCACACCCCGGTCACGTGGAGGGATGCTTTGTGCCATGAATTCTCCATGAAGGGCTCATAGAGTTCACACCGTGGTGGTAGGACACACATATCACACGGCTGGAGGGACCGGGTGCTGGTGGGTGAGCTCCTGAAGGTGCAGGGAAGGCACAAGAGGAGCTCCAGGTGGACATTTACCCCCTGGCAATTACAGCAGACACCAACCTGTCCCGCACACTGATGGGAAATCCTCACTGAGGGAATCCCCCGCGTGGCCTGAGCACGTCCTGGTGACCCTGGTGGTCACTGCCAGCGATGGGGTGAAGTCCTGGGGCTCTCTCAGGACCCCACGACGGATCCATTTCCACACCTGCAGGTTCAGAGATGCTCAGAGCAATGGGGCTGGAAAGGAACAAGGATCTTCTCACCAACTTGCCAGCATCAAACACATCCCCAAAGGCTAGCACCAACCCATCAACCCCCCGCTGCCACCCCTGGCTTTTCCCCTGCTCAGCAGACACGAAGAGCTGCTTCTTCCCTTCGTGTCTGCAGAAGGTTTGGGGTGCCTGAAGATGGTCTCTCTCTTTTTTTTTTTATTATTTTTATTTTTATTTTTTATTTTCACACCATGGATCCAGCATGAGGAGAGGGGTTTTGGGATGCTCTTGGTCCTGCAGCAGATCCGCAGCCTCCTCCTCACCCCGTGCAACACGCACACGCTGTTTTCCATAGTGGGAGCCGATAATTGCAATATTGACGAGTGCTGGAGCCGGGGCAGACACTCGGGAGATCGATACCAGCTCCTCATCGGGCAGGGCAACCGCTCGCTCGGCCGCCCTCCCAGCCAGCCCTGCTCATCTCCAGGGCTTGAAACCTTCTCTTGCATCAAAGGCTTTGCGTATGGGGGCCGATCTCGCATCCCTATTTCTTTTTTCCAAGCGTTTTGACAGCGACCAGAGCACACAGTCCATGGCAGGACTGCTCGGTGCCAGAGAGGGACGCAGGGTATCCTGCCAGGCCCCATTAACTCCTCTCACTCTGAGTCAGGCACGCATAGAGGGTTATAATTATAATAATATTATTATTGTATTGCTCACTTCCTCCTTTCCTCCTCCGCTGCTTGGCCCCTGAAGCCCTCAGGACGTTGTGTCTTCCACTGAGCCACCACCAGCAACGCGACCGGCGCGCACTGAGCGGCTCCTTCCAGGGCAGGAGGAGCAAGCCCACCTCCGTCTGGGGAGCAGAAGGCAAGGAAGGCAAAAAAAAAAAAAAAAAAAAAAAAACAAAAACGAAAAAAAAAACAGAGCCACAAGCCCCCAAAAAAAACCCTCACAAGCCCCACCGGCAGCCGGAGGAATTTCAAGTAGACGACTGGCAGCGTCGGCCGCGGAGGAGACGCCAGGAGAATAATTAACGCTTCGCTTTTCTTCCTGCAGGTCATTTTGTTCACGCTCCGGACGGGTTTAGCTCTGTAGCTGAACTAATCATAAATGTTGACACTCTCGCTAAGCTTTGCCGGGTAAAGCGCCCGCCCTCGCGTTTCTGTTCTTCCTATTCAGGGCCAGGAATGTCCCGCTAAAAGCCAGATTACCTTGTTGCTTGCATCGCATTCCTCTGGGAAATACTTGAACTTAACTCGAGGCCATAACCAGTCTGTGCTGTTATGAAGTTTCTGGGATTTTTTTTTGTTGTTGTTGGTTTGTCGATTATTTTTTTTTTTATGTACTAACTGTATTTGTACTAGAAAACCTTTGAGTATGAGGTTGAATCTCTAAGTATTTTTTTCAGTGTAAATGTTCCATCTGGGCTGTGGTTAGAAAACGAAGCACTGGGCAAAGGAGGGATACATCAGCCCGCCTCTTCAACCGGCTATTCCACATCCATTACTAATAAATGGAATAAAACTTACATTTTGTTACAGTACGCAGAGCGTGTGATGTTTCCATGCGAAGGGGGCTGACTGTTGATGAGAAGACATTCTTCCCAACCTCTCATTTGCCCGGTTTAACCATATAAGACCTCTATTTTCCCAGATACGGCCATAAATCACCGCAAAATATTTTTGCCTTAAGAAGCAGTTGACCTTCGGGTTGTTTGGGATGTGTTGTCTCTCTCTGATGAATCACTGCCTGCAGCTCCTTCAGGCGTGGAGCTGAAACTGCCTAGAAAAAGCCTCTACCCCGAAAAGTGAGAAAACTTCTCCGAGGCTGGGAGAAGTCAGGAGCGAAGCTGAGCAAACGCTGGGAGAGCCCTTGTGAGAAAACCTGCTTTTTGGAGAGCCCTCGGTCCTCGCCCCTCCCATTAACTGGCAGGAGCATTCACTCACGACCGCCGTCCAAAGAGTCTTCAGGAAACGGATTTGGGGCGGAAACGTGCATTTTTTGCTGTTTTTCTGACAGCTGGGCTGTCTCTACGACTCCTCCGGCAGAGCAGGAGCTGCTCCCCCCAGGAGACAAAGGGGAACGGGACCCTGTGAGGCGTCCTTGAGGACGGCTGGTGGTCAGAGGCCCCTCGTAGGGCACCCACTTTGCGGTGCTACACACAGCAGAACAAATAATTGTGGACGGGAGTTTGTGTGCTCTGAGGAAAAAAAAAATGGAGCAAATGAATGTTTGGCAGCAGCGTTGAGCCACAGGTGGGCGGCTGGGGGTAGCTGCTGTGGGCACAGCAGTAGTGGCAGTATACAGGGAATGGATTTAAGCTAAAAGAGGGGAGATTTGGATTAGATATGAGGAAAAAATTCTTCACTCAGAGGGTGGTGAGGCCCTGGTGCAGGCTGCCCAGAGGAGCTGTGGGTGCCCCGTCCCTGGCAGTGCCCAAGGCCAGGCTGGATGGGGTTGGGGGCAGCCTGGTGTCCCTGGGGAGGTGGAGGGTGGGCAAGAGGCTCCCCATGTCTGCCTCATCCATGGGGCCAAAGCTGGATACAGCTGTGGGTACACGGTACCTGTTACCCCTGGGGGCTCAGCCCAGCTCTAAAAACACAACAAAAAGCAACGAGAGGCATCACTTCTCCACATCCCCAGCTGGCTCAGCCACCCTGTGTGCAGCTCCCCCAAAACACCAGCCCCATCAGCAGTGTTTTAGGGCTCAGTGGGTTGTGCCTTGGGGCCACCCCATTTATTTGGGGCCAGCTGATCCCGCCATACCCAGGGCAGCAGACAGGACTCAACCACAAGCGACAGGCACTTCCAGCTGGTGGACGAGCCCCAGGCTGACCAACCAGGGCCACACCAGGCCCTTGAGAGCCGCCCGTCCCTTGGGAGCCACCCCAAGGAACGCCACCAGGGTGGGCGAGCAGTTGGCTGGGTTGACCTGGCGGCCCTAGGGGATTCGGCGGCCAGGTCTACCCGATGGGTGAGGGCAGTGAAGGGGGCGTGGCCACAGTCGAGGGCGTTAATTATCGGTGGGCGTGGCCTGTAACGGGGGGTGGCTTGTAGCTAAGGGGCGTGGCTTATATCCAAGGGGCGTGCCCCGCCCCGCCCCGCCGGCAGGTGGCGCCCGGCGGACACACACAAGATGGCGGCGGCGGCGGGAGGAGGAGGCGGCGGCCCGCCCTGACAGCCCGTTACCCCGCCGCCATGTTGGTGAGGGCGGGCCTGCCCGGCCTGCGGCGCCTGTGGGGGCGCGGAGGGGGGAGAAGGGCCGGGAGCGGGACCGGGGTCGCCGCCGCCGCCGCTTGGTGCTTCCCGGCGGGCCGGGCGCTGCTGAGCGTGCGGGGAGCCGAGGCCGCCATCTTCCTGCAGGGGCTGCTCACCAATGACGTCACGCGGCTGGCGGGGGCGGGGCCAGGGCCGGGGGAAGGCGCCGCGGCCCCCCTCCCGCGGGCGCTCTACGCGCATGCGCTCAACGTGCAGGGCCGCTGCCTCTACGATCTCATCCTCTACAGGTGAGACCAACCCCGGGGGAGGGAGGGGGGGGAGATGGGCGAGACCATTGCCAGGAGGCGGGGGGGGGGAGCCTCGGAGCCTGCGCTGTTGCCATGGAAACGGGGGCGCGCGGCCTGGTGTGTGGTGGCATAATTCTAATAAAGTGATGATTCTAAAAAATATTCTAATAAATATTCTAATAATTCTAATAAAGGTTATTCTTCTAATAATTCTAATTATGTATCTTATTTTATCATTCGCATAACACTATAATTATTTTATTTTATCATTATTAAAAGTGATATTTCTTTATGTTATCATCACAAAATGATCATTACCACAAGTATAATTATTTTATTTTGTTTTACCGTTATTAAACATGATATTTTTTATTATCAGAAAGTGATCATTACCACAAAAAGATATTTATTTTATCGTCATTATAAAATGATAATTTTAGTGTACTTTGCCATCATAAAATTTTAGTTTTTATCATTACTTTAAAACAATATTTCTTATTCTATCATTATAATTTATTTATTCATTTATTTTATTTTATCATTATCATACAATGATAAGTCCTGTCAGTGGCGGTCACGCACCCTCCCGTAAGAAACTTTGTATGTTATGTCTTTAAAATTTAAAAAGAAAAGTACTAAAAGCAGCTCCTCTGTCTGATTTTCCTCACTGGCTGTCAGTTCTGTGAATTATCCCACAGCAAATTACAATAACCTGATTTTTTAAAGCAGCCCTCCCAGCAGGTCCAGTGCCTGAGGATCTGTCTGGATGGTGCCCAAGGGGTTCAGGGTCTCCACTCACTGCAATTAACGGGGTTATTAGCACAAGCAGGGTGTCCGGCACTAATTACACTTCATTGCCACCTGACCCAGGTGTGAGAGGGGAAATGTGTAAGCCAGTGAATAAACATCCCATTTATACCGTCAGGTCACTTGCTCAGTAATGAAAGGCCCAAAAATGAAGGCCAAAAGATGGAACTGGCAGTCTGCTTCTTGAGCTGTTTATGGTCTGGAAGAGAACAAGAAAAATATCAGTGTCAAAAATATGCTCTAGGTAACCCAGCTTGAGCAGGGGAGTTGGACTGTGTGATCTCTGGAGAGATCCAACCTCAAGCGTTCTGTGATTATTTTGTTACAGGGTGCCGAGTGCAGTGCTGTCCTTGCCTGCAGCAGCATTCCCCAGATCTCTGGCTTCGGACCAGGCTCAAGATAATAATGCCTGTTTGCTTCCCTGACCTTGTAGGTGTTGCTTTTTTTAGGCTTCACGAGAGTCCAGAAGAAGAGCCACACATCCTGCTGGAGTGTGACAGCAGTGTGCTGGATGCCATACAGAAACATCTGAAACTGTACAAGATCCGGAGGAAAGTAAACATCGTCCCCTGCCTTGACCTTTCTTTGTGGGCCGTCATCCCTGGGGAGCAGGCTGGAGATATCTCTGGCTCCCTTGCACAATGTGCAGACCAGGCTCTGGTTTTAACTCCTGACCCCAGGACAGAAGTCATGGGGTGGAGACTGGTTACAAAGAAAGGAGCAAATCTGACAGAGGTCATCCCTGGGAGTCGTATCGGGAGCATTCAGGATTACCACAGGCACAGGTATAAGCAAGGTAAAGCCAAAACCTGCTTTGCACTCTGGATTTTAGATAAATACATTTCTTTATGATGAGAGTCTTATTATCAGAGACCGGTGGAATAAATTATAAAAGCCACAGGGGAATGCCTCAGTGTGCTTAACTTTTTAGTAAAGGCAGGAATTGTTTGCTAATTTAAGGATAAGACTCATCCAGTAGTTACAATTCCGGCCTGTGACAGAATTAGTATTTGAGTCCAGTTTCCCATTACAAAAATTGTGGGATTGTGGGTCAGCGAAAGATAAAGGGGATTATTCATTTTCTTAGAAGGGAATTTCTGTGGTTTGAGTCATTTTGATTATTTTGGAGTTATCCACAATCTACGTGTTTTTCTTGTTGCTAAGGAAGGACAAGGAAACACCCTGACATACTTTCCTAGAAATGTATGGCTGGATTTGCAGTTATTTTGGGGGCCAAGGAGCGTATGTTTGACTTGAGAAGGAATTCGGTCCTGCACGCCTCCGTGCCTGTGCAGAGCTCCCATTGATTTCACTATGTCCACATAGACAGTGGAATAAAATAATTAGCAGACAGAAAGATGTGGGTCCTCTGCTAATAAACAACGATCACAGCCTGAGTATCTGGTACAGAAAAGCAAACTGTGAATGGGTCACAGTGGGCTGGACCACGGTGGTGTGCTGCCTCCCAGAAATATCAACACTAGACTTGCTTGCTACTACAAAAAGCCAGGCCCAGCACTGCTTCAAAAAAAAATAATAAAGATACGTCATTGTTCACAAAAGAAGCAGTCATAGCTACCCATACAGCGTTTGACAGTTGGCTGGATTACTTTTGCTAGCTTTGAAGAAAATAACTCATTGATGGTCTACCTGTGGGAGAAGAGAATTTTGCCATTAGCAGTAAATGTATGTTGATGCCTTCTTTTGCTCTGGTTGCTTTGAATTTCCACCACTATCCCTATGAAGTGTTTTAAGCTTCACAAGATGAGGATTTAGTGCAGTTTTTCCAGTTATCTTTTAAAATAATCTTTGCTAACCCTGATATTTACAGCTAGCGGTTTCATTAAGGCCCAGACCAGATTACTGGCAAGCTCATTACTTCACATTGCTTCTTTTCACCTCTCATTTGATAACACAGAGGAAACATACTCCAGAAATCTAAAATACTGAAGATCTTGCTGTGTTTACACGTTGTTCTTACTCCTTTCCTAGGAATTCCTGAAGGTGTGAAGGATCTCCCTCCTGGAGTAGCCCTCCCGCTGGAATCCAACCTGGCCTTCATGAACGGCGTCAGCTTTACCAAAGGCTGCTACGTGGGACAGGAGTTAACAGCCAGGACCCACCACATGGGTGTCATTCGCAAACGTCTGGTGCCGGTGCAGTTCTCAGTTCCTCTTCCCCAGGAGAGCATTCCCGAGGGTGCTGAGATCTTGACTGAATCGGGAAAATCAGCTGGCAAGTTCCGGGCTGGAGGAGATGAACTCGGCATAGCTTTGCTGAGGCTGGCTAATATAAACGAACCACTCTGCCTAAAAGTAGCGGGTGATAAGGTGAAGCTCACCGCAAGGATCCCTGAGTGGTGGCCAAAAACTGCTAGCAAATAAATGAGGAGGCGCCGCTTGCACATTTGCCTTATTGAGAATATTTGTGTGTGACAAGCTTGGGAAGGTGACTGTGCCTTCAGCTGTTGTTTGTGGTGTTCGGTGAGGTGTCAGCAGAATGCTTCAAATTGGGCTTAAACAGCAGGAGCCCAAACCAACAGTGAGTGCTGCTGACTGTAAAGCTTTGTGCAGAGACCCTTACGCAGGGAAGCACACCTTTCTCTGAGGGTGCCCCTTGTTTATTTGGACTCCTGCTGAATCTTTAGTCCACCACTTGCTCGATCAAGCTGCATTCTGCACGGGGTGCTGCTTGTATTGAGAGACCAAAGTGAGTGATGGGGCAGGAGTATCACCACTGTATGCACTGAAGTTTTGTGTTCAGAATTACCAATCTGTGGTATTATAATTTTTCATTGGAGAGCATGCTGCACTTAACCTTGAATAGGATGTATCGTTGCTATACTCAGGCTGAAGTGTTCATTGCAAAACACTCATTGCATTGAGCTTCTTATTAAACTTGCTGATTGGGTGGGTATTTTTTTTTTCCCACCACTCTAACTTCTAATTGTGCTCAGGAAGAGGAATAAATTGTACTTCTCCTTTCAAATCTGCATTTAATACATCATGCAAGAAATGGGGGAAAGCTCTCCAAGTATCCCTGTCCTGTTTCTTGCCTCATAGCCAGCAGAGGGTGCACAGCCAGAGCAACCTGCACCGAGCTCCTGTGCCGTTGCTCACCTTGGCCACGGGTGCTTTGTTCACTCCAACAACTGTTCAGAGAGGAAAGTGATATTTTATGGAAATGAGGTGTGCAGGGGCACACCCTGGAGTGGCCATTGTATTGGTGTACTGGTGCTTGGCTGAACAATCTATTACTATAAGCACCTTCCCTCCAGCGTTACTGATTGAGTTGCCAACAGCAATTGAGGGGGGGATTTTTTGGCACCTCTGTAATTTGTACGTGAATGTGTGCACAGTTACACAGGAGGAAAGATTCCTCGCTGTGTTTCAGTTACGCTGGTGTAGTTGCACATGAATCACAGTCATTGCAAATGAAGGTAATGGCAGGTGAAGGTGTTGTGATCAAATGCAAAAAACACTAAGGCCACATGCCTCGTAATCTTGTAGGAAAATCCTCTGAACTTTCCTGAAGGCTTTGGCAGGAGTAACACAGCTGGTGAAGGGACAGCGTGCCCCCACGTCACACTGAGGTGCTCGCTCTTCCCTCTGCGTTAGCTGCAGTCTCTGGGGCAGGGGTTAGTGCTCAGCCTGGTGCTTGGGGCTGGATTTTCACCATGTTCACTTCTCTGGCTGCTTCATCACCACACTTTTCTTCCAGTAGTTCTCTGTGTCCCTCATACAAAAAGCCCGTTATGGGTGAGTTCCTGCTGCCATCCCTTGCTGAGGTTTTCTCCGTCCACTGTCCCCTCTGGGTTTTCAGAGCAGCCCAATACTTCAGGGTGTCTTTGCTGCTTTTTGCTATCTCCTGCTGCTCTTCTTTGAGCTTGTTCCTGCTTCTGCAATCGATGCATCCATCTCTCTGTGCCCCAAAGCCAGACAGATCTGTGCCTGTCAACCTGTGGTAATTTATAGGAGCCCTATGTATTTTTATATTACAATAAATCCATTACATGTTCAGTCTTGTATTTCCATGGGTGATGAAGGGGGTGTTGAGAGAGTTTAGCGGGTGGCTAAAAAAGCTCTTGTATGCATATTTGTAACAAAAAAACGTCCAAAGCGTGTTCTATTACTGTGAAGGGAATTTATCTGTGAAAAAAATGCTCATATTGCTTAAAGCTCATTAAGCTTGCTGTGAAATGAATCTGTGGAATATCTCATTAAAAGTTTATTGTATCAGTAATTTAAATGCGACTTCTCTTAGAGAGAGAGACATCAGCTGTTGTTTACCTTGTGCAAGGATATACAACAGAAGAGCTGTTAGGGCTGGTTGCCGACAAGAAACAAGTTCAACACAGCCCTAAAACACTTTGATGGGTTTGAGATTGTTAAAAAGTCTCTGCGCCGGAAAAATAAATTCAGCTGTGATGCTTCACACTTTCAGGATCCTCTGAAGGCGACAAAGGAGAGCCTGTGCTGCCTGTGTTTATGCCAGTCTGACAGAAGCAGCTTTTCCTCTCAGCCACCCACTGTGCAAAGCCTTCTCAAAATAGTTATATTGCACTGCCATACCAACAGCCCGAATAAACACCACATTTCTTCTGTCTGGGGAAGCCCAATAGCTCTTTCCTGGTGCGCACACATTTCTCTCCCAAATAGTTGAAAGGCTTTTCTGTTGTCCACTGCTGCATTTTTCAGAGTGCAGACTGAAAACGTGCAGGCATAAAATATGCCCACGGGCTGATTTTCAGAGGCACTAGACCACTTCTGGAGGTGAGAAGGGATGTGGCAGAAGTTGGGAGGGCGGCCCCCATCCCTGCCACCTTCTGTTTTTTTTCCTTTTCTCCCTCACAGCCTGCTCCGTCACTGAGAGCTTTGGCTGGGCAAGCTTGGGCTGAAAGGTCAGCAACTCAGCTTTATAACTATGAGCTTGCATTTGCAGTGGCATTTACTCTGCTATTGATTTTTGCTAAGGAAAATCTCATTCAGCTAAGGTAGAACTGAATGAGGCACTAAGATCCACTGCTGAATGAAGAAGCTATCAAATACAAGCTAGTCAAAAACGGAGTAACCACTGACCTTTCTGTTAGCTGCATAAACTAAGGGGTCAAAGTGGCACTTCTAATGAGCAATTTCAGCATGAATGAGGAAAAACTGGGGAATAAATCACTGGAGGGCCACTGCCTGTGTGATCTGATGTCTTCCTAGCCAGGGTTTAGGCACAGCCCACGTATTAGAGGATTGCCTCCCTACAGACTGCTCTCGGTTGCCAAAATCCTTATCAAACTGCTTGCTCTGAAATTTCCAGCCAGCTGTAGACAGCCTGAAACACCTGAGCATGGCCTTGCAGGGAAACAAGACGCTTTTATGGTGCAAAGTCATCTGGTTTTCGTGCTTTTGCCAGCAGGGGATGAGCATTGCCCCAGGTTACCGAGCTCAGCTGCGTGTATTTACCTCCCCAGAAGCTAGGTGAGGTGAATCCCACACCAGGTGCTTGTCTCAGACTAAATATAGCTGAGAAAACGTCAGCCAGAGCAAATTACATCTGTAAACACGCAGCTACGGGACATTGTTATGGCTATTTAAAAATCGCGATGGCCCTGCCCAGGAGAAGTTTCTGGGCTTTCTGAGGTGGAGCAGGGACAGCATCCAGGACCAGTGGGCAGCAGGAGAAGGGGGCACGTATAATTTCTGGGAAAAAAAAATACAAAAAATGAACATTTCAGTGGGCGGTGGCAGCAAAGGGTGGGCGGGCCGGGGCGGGCTGTGAGGGAGGGGGAGAAGGGCTAAGATGGCGGCGGGCAGTGGGGCTGAGGGGGTTGTGAGGGGAGGAAGGGGCTTTTTCCCTGTGAGGAGCAGCGGTGTTGCTGCAGTGGGGTTGTTGGGCTCCCTTAGAGCTGAGGGGAACCCCTGTGGTGGCGTAAATAAATAAAGGACTGTCTCTGAAAGTACCAGGGTTTCTTGTCCGTCGTGTGCCCTGCTGGGGATCTGTCGGAAGTTAAAGGGTCGTGAGGGGTGCTGGCACCCCAAAGGGATGATGTCCCTGACCTGACAGGGAGCAGGACGGAGCTGTGAAGCAAGCAAACGTTATCGCTTGAAACCCCAGCAGGGTAAGGCAGGCATCGTTTTCTGAGACTGTTGAGGGGAATACCCTGAAATGTTTGGTTTCAGGAAAAAAAGTGGTGTTTTTTTATTATTTTGTATGTTTTTCTTCTGTTTGTTTCTGGAAGCAATGCTCAGTTTCACATTTCTGGTTTTTAAGTTTCCTCTCACAACAAAAAGCCTAAAGGTGTGGTGAGGGGTCCCAAAGGAGGAGTGCTGGTGCTGAGTCTGCTGTGCATGCAGGTGGTTGTGGGGTTATTGAAATCACTGCTGCCTGCCCTGTAAAACGTATCATTACTTGAATGAATCCACTGCTGTGGCCTGCTCAATCTTATTGATAGCTTTATTAACATTTAGAGTATGTTTATCAGCTGTTGATACTTTACTAAGACCTTTTAAATCTTTAGTGAGTTGGAGTGCTGCACAGGTGAGTTGTAAATGCCACGCATTCCTCCTCAAAGCGTGTGGTGTTCCTGCCTTTCTAACAGGCACGTTTTCTCCATAGTTTTCAATACACAGCAGTTTGACAGCTTATGCTGACTTTTTCATAGCTGTCCCTGCTGAAATCCACCTCTGCCAATGCATCTGTACAGGCAGAAGGGGCTCTCAGTGCATTGCTTGGAGGTGTAGGTGCAGGTACCAGTGCTGGCTCCTTCCTCACCTTTATGGGAGCATGGGCTCTGCTGCCTGGAGGCAATGAGATCTGCTATGTTTTGACTTAAAACTCCTCCTATCAACCATTTTGGCATAGACTGTGAACCCATCTTATTCTACCCTACCAAGCAGTTCTGAAGCTAGCAGAAATAATTTATCTCCAAGCAGGTTTTGTGGATTTCTGTATGGATTTCTTTACTGTCCCCTTTCTTGTCCAGGTCAAATGAGTGTGAAATTCTGTTGTCAGACTTCATTTGAAGCCGTTGGGGTGTCCATATCACTAAATTGAGCTCATGTACTTCAGCACTGTTTGTGTTGCCATAGCACTGGAGTTGTTTGGACCTTGTCTGTTTCTTTAATCCTTGGTCAGATCTCAATCCCTGGCTTGAGATCAGACTTGTTGAAACAATCGAGCTTGGCCTGCACTTTTGGCAGCATTAGTGCAAATACATTATTCTACAAGCCTAAACGTGGAAGTGGCTGTTAGAGCTTCCTATATCACGTTTATGTACACTGTTGGTCTTAAATCATGCCCCCATCAGACTGTTGGGGAGGGTGGAGGAGGACAGCCACCTCCTCGAAGCCCTTTGTGACAGGGGAACAACGACAGCCTCATCATGAGGGGCTGAGGCTTTTAGGAAGGGAGCCCTCATTTCCTACGTGCTGCTGTGTCAGGAAAACCATATGGAGTGACTTAAATCACATCTGGGGAAAGTTATTTGCTGCGGGAAATTCTGGGGTGTGTTCTAGCAGTGCTGTCACTGGCAAGTGCCAGGGTGATGGTGATTGTGAAGGATTTTAGTGAAAATGCCTTGGGAACAAAAATCTTTGGATGAAGTTTCTCTTTTTTCACCATTTTTTAGTTTTTAGTCTGCCTGCACTAAGTTGTTCAAGAATTCAAGAAAGCGATTTTCTGATTTCTGATGCAACACTTGTGGCTGTCATAGGAGTTTTCTCTGATTTTGTAGGATGGATTTAGAGGCATGGCAAACACTTCATTTTTATTGCTTGGGGTGAGCAATGTATATTTTTAATTGTAACTCAGCTGAAGGATAGATTGAGATTTTTTAGGAAAAAAAAAAAAAAAAGCTAGGGACTTGCTGGCTCTTTACTTCTTGTTTTTATTCCAGTCTCCAGAGTCTGTACTAATACCTGGCTGGTGATGGGCTGTCCTACCCAGACACTGAGCTGCTTTCATTTATAGCTGTCTGACAAGTTGATTGCTTTGTTTGTTTGCTTTCCCCAAAAAGAGATGAAAATGGCTCTGCTAGCACTTCCCGTTTTCTCTATGGATTTCTTAATTTGCTTAAATTATTTCTTATTCTTATGTAGAATGAAGGAACATGATGTGAGGGAAGGATCAGGGTTCACCGTTTGTCTGAATTAAGGCAAGGACTTGTAGAAAAATAACATTTTTATAAGGAAAAATGTGTAAAAGGTGATAATATATAACTGTTTAAGAGGAATTTGACAGAAAGTGGGGAGAAGGTAAGTCAGGTACGGCACTTTAGCTGGCAAGGAAAACTTTGCCTAACATAGCCTTTGTTTCCTGTAATGAGAATTAAAAATATAGGGTTCTGCTTGCTCACACTGCATCCTTCCCTGGTTATTTAGCTGGAGTGAGCTGTAGCTTTCAGTGGGGAGAACAGGAGTTGTAGGTGAACAATAGCCACTGACAAAACTTTCTCCACATGGAAAAATAATTCCCTGAAACAAAAAACACAGAGGTATAAGAGGCAATGAACTTGGAATAGGATCTCCTGTATTGTTAAATAGGATTTTACTATACCCCATAGCAATTAGTTCTTAATTAATGCACCTTAAAGGCATTTGGAGATATTGATTACCTGAAAGCAATTGCCTAGAAACCGCTATTCCTGTGGGCAATAGGATAAGGTGCATTTCACAAGCACCAGAGCCCTTTCCCTTTCTGTCTGAGCAGCAGTCCCCAGCTGAAATACTTCATCTGTGTTTGCCAGGCAGTTCCTGGGAGGTGCTGTGCGAAGGAGACTGCTCCAAAGGCTGCAGCCCTGGCTCCTGCGCCTCGTGGCTGCCGCACGACGGAGAGGAGACTACAATTCCCATAGTACTTCCACATACTGGCACTCCGCTGACATCAGACGCTGCATGGCTGGGACTGGTTGTAAAGCGAGGAGAGCAAAAATGTAAGCTCGGTGTTTCTTTCGCTTCTGGAGCAGGGGCCTTCGGCAGCGTAGAAATCTTTGCCTGCCGGGGGAAGATTTCACTTGCTGCGGAGGTGCTTGATACCTGAAGAAAACCTGAGGTGACACCGAAGGGCAAGCCACCCGCGCTGCTCGTGGCGGTGCTGCTGCAGCTCTGGGACTCCCCAGGTCTCGGGACAGCTGCGTGGAGTCCTCGCTTGATGCCCGGGCTGCCAGTTGGGCTGGGTGGGCCGTCGCCTTGCCCTCTGCTTTCCACTCTTCCTGACGGGTGGAGAGGAGACGCTGGCCATAGCCTGGCAACGGCTTCGTCTGCGTGTAGTAACCGGCTGCGCGGCGCCGGTCCCATGGCAGCGCTGGTAGGAAGGGGAACGAGGTGCAGCGGAGGCACTGGCTGAGCTACACCAGCGGACTCACAAGCCCAGGGATCGGCTGCTGCAGTGTGTACAGCTGGTGCACAGCATCCCAGTGCCTGCACCACATCCTCAGTGGCCCGTGGCGGGGTTGGGGGGACCATCCCCACAGGTTTGTCTCTGGGGAGCTTGGTTCTCGCAACGGGGAGAGATTTACGAGGGTTTTGTTGTTCTGTCTGAAGTCGTGCTGGTGTTTTAGGGAGCTGGAAAGCAGCTTTGCAGTGTAGTATTGCTCGGGTTGCTCGAATGCTGCAGTTTAATCGCTTGCTCGCCTGGCAGTGCCCAGCCTTTCAGGAGATCCCACACTACGACTGCCTGGCAAAAACAATTCTCCAAACACAAACATTGTGCAGTGTGGACCGCCTGAGCTTTCTATAGTGGCAGTGAGGGACTTACAAAGTGGGTCGGAAACTTGGGAACGCTTACTGTTGCCCTTACTCTGAGACACTTAACTTTTCAAGCAGGTAATAGTTTTCCCTTAATTCCTGTTAACAGTTTAAAGCTGTTAAATGGCCTTGGGATGTTTTTTGCTGAAGTCTGCAGGCTTGAAGACTGTTTACTACTTGAATTTTACAGACAGAAGATGTGGCCAAGAGGGAAAAGCAGCTTTATATCTAATCACAGCAGTCTAATGAAATTAGGAGACAAATCTCTCTATAATGATATATAGTGTTTACAGTTCCTTGTACTGCTGACCTTAAAAATTCAATTTGGCCACATATGCTGGTTTGTAACTTCAGAAAGTTTATTTTTATGCATGAACTAATTGACAACTTGAGCATTTATATGTCTGTTTAAAAATAACTCTAAAAATACGTTTGGAAAGGCATTTTCAGTTAATGGAGTTTAAATTGTAGTGGACAGTCCACCTGTCCAAATGAATCTGGAAAAATATTTTCTAACTTCATTAGGAATTTTGTATTCCTAAACACAGAGGTTTACTGGGAGCATGTCAGTACCAACAGTGCAGTTCTGCAGAAGCATGTCTGAAAGGATATCATCTGCATATTGCTTTTTATTTTTAATGCGCTTAAACCACCTTTGGGTTAGTTAGCTGTGACGTGAGGAGTTCAGAAGCCAGTGCCTGCCTGTGTAGCAGTGCCTTGTGTTTCCCTGCTCCACCAGGAGGTGATGGATGTGACACGTGGTAAAAACTGAGCTGAAGGCGAATAAATAGAGGTAGCTGCTGTTAAGTTCCTTTATATTTCCATGAAGCCTACAGTGGGCTTAATATTTTATTAATTAAAATACTTAAGCATATTTGTCAAATATTTTGAGTATCATACCCTGCTCACTGATAAAGGTGTTAGAGTAAACTCTCACTACTTTTGTAAAACTTTCCCTTCTCAGTCCCGAATCTGACCTTCTGGCTAAGGACATCCCACAGCTGAGTTGTGCCTGCTGCTCTTACAGATGGCAACTTCGTGTCAGGGCTTTGTAAGGAGTGGGTTTTCTTTTTTAATTGGGGATTGGTGTGGTAAGACTTTATAAACAAAAACATCCTCTGAAACTCCAGGGTAAGGATGGGAAGCTTAAGTCACTGCCTGCAGATGGACTTGGAAATCAGTAGGGCTCTGCTCTTTGAGGTACTTGGGGTTCTAGAGTTTATAGATCATTAAAAACAACGCTGGTAACTCTTGTTTGTTTAAACGAATTGCAGATTAGGACTTTGTTTCTTAGCTACCAACTGGCAAAGCAATTCCTTATTTTTTTTTTGATAATAAAGAAAAAATTGCAGCAAGTGGAGAGGTTACAAATTTGAATTTCTGAAATTGAAAACTTCAGGAAGGTTGAAGTTACAGCGCTTGCACCTACACAGCCCCACTTCTTGTGGATAAATCTGTATTGTGTGGCTTCCCAGGTGCTTCATTGGCTTCATTTCTTGCCATTGACAATCTTAAGTGTTTATTTTCATTTGTAGAAATGTTCTGCGTGTTGATTTTTATTTTCTATTTATTTTTTTGGCCAAGGAAGAAGCACCTCACAGAGGTAGTGGCATTCTATTCCAGGGATGATCTTTTCATAAAGTTGCAGTTGAGGAGCAGATGGGAGATCCATCCTGCAGCAGAATTTCAGTCTTGTGGCTTTGTAAAGCAGACAGGCCTAAACATTAAAAAGTCCAAACCTGGTGCGTCAAAAAAAAAAGAAATGAGGGTCTTCAGAATTAGCACTTTACCCTTGGAAACTGATTTCTACAACCTGTAAAGGCTCAGGTAGGGGAAGTGGAAGCTTTTATGCCCTCTTTATGATCTACTTACAATATTAAAGTGATGTTTCAAATTCTTTTCCCCCCTATGGTTTGTTTTAGATGTAGCCCTGATGCTGATACTCTTCCATGCTGACATCAACATGGGTGCATGTGCACGAAGCCTCTCTAGGAGGGCGATGTAAATCCTTCAGAAGATGCTGCTAGTTGCATTATTTTTGAAAAGCAGGCGTTCAGGTTGGCAGAGCTCACGTTTATCATTGAGGAGGAGCTCAAAGTTAAGCTTCACCCTCAAAGTTTGTTCAATCAGCACAAGAAGGTTGTCGAAGCGTGTGTCCAGACGTGTATATAATTATAGCGGGGATCACGTTATCCTTGTCTTCACCAAGGTTCAG
The DNA here is from genome assembly GCF_964035555.1 of Netta rufina. Classification (NCBI taxonomy): domain Eukaryota; kingdom Metazoa; phylum Chordata; class Aves; order Anseriformes; family Anatidae; genus Netta; species Netta rufina. The sequence continues at coordinate 3,058,290 of NC_140124.1, forward strand.
GGCACGTGGGGGCAGAAGCTCAGAAACCAGACTGGCTGCATATATCTTGAGAGGTCTCACTATTTACTGGGCTCACTATTTACCAGGCTCATTTGAAGTTTCTGGTGTTAACTTTAAGAAGTGCTGGTGGACATTACACTGGCATAAAGGGCTGGGGGACTGTTCTTTCAGGTTTCTGAAGGTTATGTATTTGGGGAACCCGTCCTTCCTCTGGTAAGCTTTGAACCATCAATTAAATGCTCTGAAATTGTGGGAGAGGTGGCGAGGTGTCTCGGCAATAATGGATTTCTGTAAATGCTGCAGAATTTGACAGGTTTACACAGAAGAGAGCGTCCTCGTACAGAGAAAGGCTTCTGAGTAACTTCAATCATCCGTTGTGGCCTGCTGATGCAGCCCCATTACCATGAGCTCTGTGCTGGTGGCCCTGAGGAAGAGAATTGGGGAGGTCACAAGGCTGCAGTAGGGGCGATGCTGCTCCTACAGGGGTCTTGGGGCAGGGCACAAACGTGGAGGAAGGAAGCCAGCCTTTGAAAGAAGGAAGCCAGTCTTTGGTGTTCTCTGCTGATGGAAGAGTGGTTTCCTGCAGGTGCTGGGCTTGTCGTCGTTCATCTTTTTCACTCATAGTTCTTGAACGGTGTCAGAAGAAAAAAGGAAAAGTTAAAGTTAAAAAGTTTAAATAATAAAAAGTTTAGTGTTAGGTCAGAGGTTGGACTGGGTGATCTTGGAGGTCTCTTCCAACCTAGACAATTTTGTGAGGATGTATTGGCTGGGGCACAGAGATTGCACTCTTACTTCTCTTTTGGACAGCTGTATGAATTTAAAACTTGGGTGTTTCAAGCCAAGCCTGTGGAAATCCCACTTTTAAAGCTGCATGTAGTTGCAGTGTGTCACAGAGAACATTTCGGCTAATCACTGCAGGTTTCATTAGGTCTGCTTTGGCAGGGGAACAGCTAATAAATAACAAGTAGTTAAAAGCTTTGTAAAGGTTAGCAGCTTAAATGTACTGACCATCACTGGTGGTGTAAAGAGACTGCTCATCACCTCTCCTGAAAGGAAGCTGTGCAGGGAAGGCAGCACCAGGAGCAGCTGTGTGCACCTGAATCCCTTCAGTCTCCTATCATAGCTTAAACACAGGGGGCCTGATACCCTGCGTTGTAGGGTCATGGAGCTTTTTTCAGGAGTTCAGAGGACATCAGTGCATCAAACGTGCACTGAAGGCCACTTGGTGCAAGAGCTGCAAGCTCAGTGCTTCCTAGAAGCATTGAGGTGCCTACAGGACGCTTCCCAGCACTGTTCCGCTGCTGGTTGCAGACTTTGCTGTCTGTCTGAGCATGTTTCTCTGCTAAAAGGTGATGGAAATGCTGTAGGAATCCCCAAAAAGCTGACTATCGAGAACTGGTTAAGTAATTCATCCAGCTCTTTGCCTGTTTCCAGCAGCCAAACGAGCTAAATGGAGACAAAAAACACCACTTGTTGCTTCCACCAACTAATGCTTTGTGTCAAAAAAAGATGAGACCTTGAGCCTCGTGCAGTTTAAATGTGGGCTCTGCTCTGCTGCATCCCATAACATGGGCGGCTGATGCTCACATACAGCTGCAGGCGTGTCAGTAAGCAGCAGCAGCAGCTTGACAATCTGCTTCCCAAAAGGGAAGCACAGAAGGGTAGACTCTTAATGTGTGTGAATGCAAGTGCTGCTCGCCCCGTCTGGGCCTCCATGTGACCCGTGGTCAGCAGCTCCTGGTTGCCAAGCTTCTTTTGTCATACGAGATCTCAGCAAGAAAGGGACATTGTCATCGTTCTGTCAGCATCTCAGACTTCGGTGATCGTGGAGGAGCTGTGGGCATGGAAAGGTGGTGGGAGGAGTAGTGAGGGGCGGCTAGAAAAGAGTTTTATGCATAACAAGAAATACATTGACCTGGTAATGGTGGTGGTTCTTCTTATTTTTTTTTAATAGGCTAAATCTGTCCGTAAGAATCTAAATTTCTGCTTGCCTGGCAATGCTGCATACGGCAGAGAAGAGAACTGGCATTCTGCTACCAAGGACATGGTCAAGCCAAGTGCCACAGTTGGTCCTTACAAGTCACAGGTGAGTCCAAAGACGAAGTTTGCTTAAGGAAACAGAAATAAATACTTCTATAATATGTTGTTTTTTTTCTAACTAAGTGTATTGAATAACCGCATACAAAAAAATAAAACTCCTCCAACACAGAAAATGAAGAGAGTGCTCTGTTACAGCCAGAGCAGATCTCACTGCGTGTCAGTGCAGGAGATTAATCCTCTGCTCACGGCAGTCAGCAGTTCCTCATCCAGTTGGGCTTTGACAGGAGACATTCAAGGGCATTTGTGAGACTCACCACAAAGTCTTCTGAAGAACAATTACTGGAAATTACTCTGGATAAAAGTTCTTTGACCGTAAGAAGTGAATGTGCTTAAATGTCAGTGCTTAAAACAAACAAAAAATTCCACAGTAGCCCTTGAGTGTGCTTAATGGTAATGGGGCTATAGGACCCCTGTATTGAGCAAGCATCTCAGGGCTGTGCTCTCTGTAGGATTTTGACCCAGCTGTCAAAGGAAGCAAGTCTTTCAGAGCTCTCTTATTCTCAGAAAAAGTTTCCAATGCTTTGCTGGGAAGGAGCGTTCCCTTTTGTCCTACTAAGCCCTTAAGAAATTGAGATTTAGAAGGAAGTCTCCAGTAACCTGCCATCGTTGTGTTGTTTTTTTTTTTTTTTTTTTTTTTTTTTGTCCCTAATGTCATGAGATCTGAATAACAGACCTATTTTCTCCCCCGTTTGTAGTTCTTATGTATCCCGGTCACCTGTTTGCATCCCTGCTGTTTAGTTCGAGGTATCACAAGAAGGCAACTTGTAGAATTCTGATTTTTCACTAGTTTGTTTCAGAGAGTTACTAGCAGTGCCTCCCGAACGGTTAACTGGTTTGTGTGCTGTAGGTAAGAGTTCTTAGTCACAAACACAAACAAAACCCACAATACTTTATCATATGTTTGGTTTCGCTTGCCAGGAAAAACAAGAAATAAACACTAAACGCTTATCCTGCCAAGAAATCAAAGAAGAATACACTCAATATAGAAGCAGTAATGCTGTTGTGGTGCTGTCACTTACTGGCATCACAGATAAAGTTTGACAGCTGCTCACAAAATGCATCTGCGAGCAGTGCTCTGTAGTGGGGCAGTCCTGCAGCTTTAGGATCCATGGCTGTAAAAGGACTTTTTCCTGATTTAGCTCAAATGTTTTTCTGGTAAATGCTTGAGTTTGCTTACTCCTCAGTTGTGATGAGCTTCCTGGAAGCTAAAAGCCCTCTGTGTGCATCTGAAGATACAATATTAGATGTCTCAAAAACAAAACAGTGTGCCCAGTTGTGTTTGCAGAGAGAGCTTAGCATATGCACGCTTCCATTTTCCAGGAACAAACTGAAGCTCTGTCTTGTTATGCTTTGGAAAAAAAAAAAAAAAAAATCCCCTGAGATAGTCTGTGTAGGTTTTAGATAGGGCAAGTCCCTTGTTGTTGTTTTGAGAGGTAGTTGAGTGGGAGCAGAGCTTTTCCCATGCTTTGCAGGGTGGGAAGAATAAAGTAAGAACCAGACCGCAGGAGTTGCCACTTGGTTTTGTTGGAGACAGCATTTTGTTCATTGATTTACTTCATACATTTTTTTTTAAGGTTGAAATTTGGAGTGAAAGACATTTGTGCTTCTGTAGACAGCCCTTTGATTGCAAGGCCTGTTAGGGAGATTATCACTGTCTGAACCTCAGCAGAGAAGCTTGAAAATAAAACAATCAGGCAGCACGTTTTTTCCTCTTTATTTTTTACTCTAACTTGCGACTAGTTTGTACGTAAAGCCAGGTGAGATTTCCCAGTTAGTTTGGAATTTTGTTGAACCAGATCAAAGGAGACTTCAGCGTTTTGGAAGTGCAGACTGATGGGGATGTGTGTGGGGTACGTGAAATGCCTCCTCTGCTGAGCTGTAGTCACATTGTCCTGCACAACTCCCATTAACAATGACTAATGGCTCTGAAAATAAAAGATACATCCAATAGTTACAGGTCCTATTTTTAACCAATGCAAAAGTATTTTTATACTTTAGCCAAGGAGTGTGATTTATCTCCATGCTTTGATTCCGAGGGGACTAAACAAGAAGCCATTGGGTCTCTGGGAGATGAAATATGTCTTGTATGGGATGTGAATGGAACAGTACAGAAAGTGTCCACTCTACAGGATGATACTACCTCTAAAATAACCTGTTATTTAATAGGGGTTTGTTTGGGTGTGTGAGGCAAGGTTGTAGCAACTGGTAAGCCCTCACTTTAAGCTTTTTTCCATTCAAGTGTGCAGCAGTGTCAAAGGGCTGCTCAGTCCTGCTCCCAGTAGGAGCAGGCTTTGCCAGGTAATGCTGCGTTTTCAGACTTAGAGTCAGGAAGAGAGCCTTCTGAGGCTCTGGCAGCTTTCACTAAATCAAATTCTGGCTGAAGAGTTGTAGTAAGCAAGGTTTCACTGGTCTACTATTGAAAAATAGTCACATAAAGAGAGGAAAAAATAATTTCACTTGGTATTTTCTCTTTTAAACAGATGAGGCATGAGGTAGTGGTCGATATTGAGTTTATTTTTATATTATTTAGTTAAAACTGACTTTTAAAAAGACTGTCAGTGACTCTAGAGAGACTTAAAACACAGCTTCACATTCAGACAATGTGAATTTCTCTAAAGCTCTTTGTTTCATTTTGGCTTGTTGAGAGCTTTAGAGCTATTTCTCCCATAGCAAGTGCCAGTCTCGCAGAGCTGGCAATTTTGGCCACATAACTATGATTTTAGTGACAGTGCAGTTTTTAATCTTAAAGCCATAAAATGAGATTTTAGTAAATCTGTTGAAATGTTTTTAAATACGAGGACCCACCCATCGTCATTGCACTGTTTCTTCCTTTCATATTCTGGTTTTAACACTTTTCAGGATTTTAAGTACATGGGTGAGATTTCTCTACAGTTATTCAAAAAGGATTTAGCAAACACTTTGTTTTGTGTGATCTAAGGCTAGTTTGGCCATGCTGATGAAAGGTGTTTTTCTGTTTTTTAAAGCTTCCCTGCCAAAAAAAAAAAGTTAAATCTGTCTTTCTGTACTTTCTATAGTTGCATTTGAAATGGAGGAGGCGAAGTGTATCTTATCCTCAGTCTTAAAAGAGCTCTTGCTCTCCATCCTCTGCAGCCAGGTAGCCAGAGTTCAGCATGGCTTTTAAGTGCTAGGATTTCAGATGAAGCTTTCGGCTGTGGTGCCTCTCAAATTCTTCCTGCTGACAGGTTGTACACAGAGGGGCTGAAGGTGGTGAGAGATTAGTGTAAGGAAGGGATTCCTTTTATGCAGCAAGTTTTTTTTTGTTTTTTTTTTTTTTCAGTCTACCTACTGACCGTTCACTTACCAAGAACACGAATTTCTGAGATGGTTTCAGGAAGGTGGGTTGAGTTACAGAAACTGAAAGGTGGCATCTTGAATGAAACGCATCTTGAAATAGGAAATCCCCTTGATAGATTTTTTTTAAGCTGAGATGTTGGTGTTTTTCTTTGCTTGAAAAATCACCACTTACTAAGAAATACTTCTAGAAATGGTTGGGGAAAAGAGGCAGCTAAATGTTCTCCTTGGTTTACACCTTTCCCTCCCTCCTGTGGCCTCTTACAGCTTCTGCTACAGCTGGCTGCTTCTGCTGTTGGTGGTTTGAGACTCCCAAACCTCACTTGCAGAAGAGGAGTCGGTACCCTGTCTTGACTGGGGAGCTTTACTTAGGAGAACAGAAGGGACCTAGTTCAGTACAACATTATATATAAATTTATATTTTTTTCAGGAAAGCTTGAGGTTTTATTCCAGGACCAGTACTCGAAGAGAGGTTACTTTTCTTAACCCCACTTTTCTCTGAGGTTTACAGATGTCCTTCCCTGCTTACATGGGGCTCTCTGTAGGAATATTTCGGTTCTCAGGGTGTATAGCAGGGGTAACTGCTGTACTGTTTTCCCAGAATGGATGTGGATGCCTGTGACATGTGCATTTCCAGTCATATAGGCTAGAAGACTCTGAGCTTGTCAACTTCACACTCAAAAACCTACAGTGTGAAATCTGTAGAGAATTCCTGTTATTGTACAGTAAGTAATCTTTATTTCTTACTTTCTTATTTTTAGGAGATGCATTATCTTGTCAGATTTGGACTACCTTAAGGCAGGGAAAGGAAGAAGTTTTAGACAGTATCCTCTTATAATACTTACATTTCATTTTCCTGACAAATTATTTAGCTCCTCGTATAAAAGACAAGTTTAACTTTGCCCTTACTGCTCACTGGCATAAACATCTAATGTTAACAATTTTTCCCTTTTCAACATAGGTAAATAGCAAGAAACAAAAAATGGACACTCAAATATTTTCCCCATTACTAGGGGCAATTACTAGCACGCCACCTTCGTTGGAATCTTCCCAGCTGTATAGCGACTGGTCAGCATGTGGAGAAGACAACAGCACAAAAACATCTTTGCAAGACTGCACAAAAAAACGGTATGAACCTTCTTGGCATAATCTCATGGTGGTGGTCTGCAACACTGAAATTGTTCCTGAGCAGCACGAGTGGGATTCTGGGTTGGTTTAAGAAGAGGTTATGGAATAACCTTGCCCATTGTGGCCTTTCAGTACTTGAAGGGGGCTTAAAAAAAAAAAGATGGAGAGCAACTTTTTATGTGGAAGTTGCTGCTAGGACAAGAGGGAATGGTTTTATACTAGAAGAGGGGAGATTTAGATTAGAGGTTAGGAGGAAATTCTTCACTCAGAAGGCGGTGAGGCCCTGGAACAGGCTGCCCAGAGAAGCTATGGGTGCCCCATCCCTGGAGGTGTTTAAGGCCAGGCTGGATGTGGCTTTGGGCAACCTGGTCTAGTGGACAGGCACCCCTGCCTGTGGGACAGGGCAGTCTTTAAGGCCCCTTAAAGGCCCAGCCCAAGCCATTCTGTGATTCTGTCTTCATTAGACCCTCAGATTACTGTGTAGTAGTTGGTGTAGAGCTTGTGAGAAAAGATGAGGGAGTCTGTGTATGTGCATGTATGTAAAAACTTAGAAGTTTGGTAAGGATAGTACAACTTCATTGCTAGGGAATGAAATGGGAAACTGCCATGAGAACTCCTTTAAAAACAAACACAAAAACCCTCTCCTTCCTTACCCCATCACTCAGTGCTGCAGCTCATAACGATCCTGCCTGGTGGTGCAGTGTCATGGAACATGAGCAGTACGGAGGGTGCTGGACACAGATCGGATGTCAGTGGTACCCATTTGCTTCTGAAAGCAGAAATATGTGCAGCACTGCTCTTGTTGCAGCCTACTGTCTTCATGTGCCCTTGACTAATGCACTCAGGTTTTCATTTTATAATACATCAAAAAATGTGTTTTGAATGCTGGCTGAATGCAAAGCCCTTTTTGGCTTGCATCATGCAATAACTTGAACCATGTATTAAGAATAAATAAGTGAACTTTCAAGTCAGCTAAAATTAGCTGGTTTACTACACAATTTCCTTTTCTTGATGGAAAAGATTAATGTTCTCCTCTGAGGTTAAAAGCCTTGTTTTCCCCCTAATTAAAACAGACAGCTTTAAAATGCTCTCAGAGAGGGGAGGATCGCTGAGTTCTCTGTAAATTACAACAGGCTTCCTGATTTGCACTTCTCTTGGGTTCTCAACCTTAAGACCAAAGCTATTTTATCGTTATAGCCCTCCCTTGGATGTCTTATGGAGTCCTCTATGGTAGATCTCTGAAAAGATCACCATAATTCTTTAGCATTTGACACATACATCACTTTGAAACTTATCAAGGAAAAAAGGCAAAACCAGAAACAATTTAATTCCTCTGGAGAAATTCACTCTGAGTCCTGAGTATTGCAGGCACTTGTGATCCATCTGGTCTTAGTAATGCAGTAAAATTATTAAAGGGACAGAACGAGGCTGGGCAAATCTACCATGTCCACTGACTACTCCATGTCAGTAGAGAGTAAGTAAAACTGCTTTTTGGTCGTGATAAGTCAGGTGGGCAGACAGAAAATCATGACTTCTGTAAAATCATGAGTTATATGAGGATTGTGAGGAGTAGGGAATGAGTTCATAGTATACAAACTAGGATAGCTACTATGGTTTTATTGTATACTACAATTAAAATTGGAATGTTGATCCATTTCAAAAGTTGAAATAATTTAAACAGTGAATTGATATTAGGCTTCTCACTCCTTTTTTCTTAATAACACGTGCTGGCAGTATAGTACTGCCTTATTTTCGGGATTTGTTGGTGCAGACTGACTAGCTTTTGACACTTGCTACCAGTGCTGCTGTCGGTGCTAGCATTTCTAGTATCAATCTTGCTGTATTTAGAGTCACAGAATGTCCTGAGTTGGGTTTGTATAAGGGAAGGGATAGTTGAACACTTGGTGTTGTCACAAACACTTAACAAAATTCTGAGTTTTCCAGCATGGGATTACAAAGTGGTTCAATAGGTCTTAAAAATAAAATTTCATTTAAAAAGTGATTAAGATTAAAACAGTGGATCTTTGATATCAAAATTGAATAAATCAGAACCCTCAAGATTTTGAGAATGATGATTGTATTCACCCTACAAAGCAAACAGTCAAGATTTGAAGAAATGTTGTGTTCAATTAAATAGTTGCATTGATTGGGAAGAGATCTTCTGGTGCTCCTGTCTCTTCATGTAACAGCTAGAGAAATCTCCAGTGAGGCAAGAACTTAAGAATTAGGAAACAACAAAGGAACTTGGTTCTTTTGCTTGTTTTAGGCTATAGAATTCACAAATGCAGGAAGAGATTTCTGTATATTGCTGCTGAGAATATGTTAAATTCAGAACACTTAAGAGATGCTGCTAATGCAAGTTAAAGATCAAAATTAATATTTTACCTTTTCTTTTACATGTTTTGTGTAGGAGAAAGACGTACTTATGTAGACACTATTTTTTTCAGGGCACAAGTAAATCTTCCTTATTCTGGCAGTGGCCCTGATATGTTTGGGCTCGTGTCGAGCATTTTAGAAGAGCCAAACAAGGCAGAACCAGTTACAGATTGGTAAGTTTATTCTGAAAATTATTTTATGTTGCATATCAGTCTTGCATTCTTTTATCATCCATACACATTTTGAATGATTTCATAGAATTTAGAGGTAAGGGTCTTATAAATGTCCTTAGATGTGAAAGCTTTTTTTTTTTTTTTTTTTTTTTTTTTTTTTTTAAACAAGCGGTCAAGGTAAACTGTTAGAAATGAAAAATTTGTAGTCTCATCTCAAAGCATTTGGAGGAAAAACTTCAATTTAAAATAATAGGTACTTGACTAAATAGAGTCAAATCTAAAATGTTGAATCTAAAACCTCCAGTGCTGAATATAAATATATATATAAATAATTAAAATAATTATAAACATGAGAGGACAATGTTGGCAGTCAGATCTCTTATTGAACTACAGCAGGAACTTCCCTGCCCTGAAATTTTGTAGGAGAGCTGTGTGTGACTAGAATGTAATGGGGGGACTGTGTTAGGGGCAGAAACCAACCCTGAGATGTGAACTATTGCACTGTATAAAAAAAGTGTTCAATTATTGCTGGAATTTTGTTTAATTTCGTTACAGGAATTCTCTTTCAAGATTGTTTCCACCAATGTGGGGACCTGATCTTGGGAACAATGGTGAATTCTCAGGGCTTTCATCTAAGCACTCTGAAGAAAACAAGGATCTTTCAAACCTGATGTGCACACAGAACTACTACCAAGAGCAGCTGCAGAAGTCGCGTGATGTGGAGATGCTGCACAGAGGGTTAGAAGACCTTCATCTCCTAGAGTCTTGGCTTTCTCCATCTGGCCCTTGCACTCAGCCTGATAACATGCTGAAGAACAGTTATCCTGACAACTCCTCTTTCCAGAATAATAATTCAGTTCACCAAGAAGGGTATTCATTTCCAAGTGCCGACTATAATCAGCACTTGTGCAGTTACAACCACACGAGGTTAAATGGGGACTGTGAAAAAATCAGTCCCCGTTTTAATTTTTCTTCTAGAAACAGACTTAAAGACGATGCTAGCATTCAGAAAGAGTATTGGAAAATCGAAAGAACAAGGAGCAACATCACGAATAATGACACACATGAACAAACTAAATATTCCTCTGATCTTTCCAACCAGCCTGTTGACGACTCCTGGGATAAAGTGTCCCAGGACAACCACTTCTTTTCTAAAAGATATGAGAACTTTACAGCTGCTCATAAGTCACAGTCATCTGTTCACCCATCACTATATTTTTTCAATCAACCATCTAAAGAAAATTTTTCTGGAGTGACAAACAGAAAACCACAGGAAAGCCACATGCAAAATGGTCATCAGAGCTTTACTTTGGGGGATGCTTTTAATAACAATGAATCTAAGATCCATGCTAGTCCTAAAGAGTGCTCTCATAAAACTTCGGAGTATGATTTGTCTGTCATAAATATGCAAAATGGGAGTTATTCACCATACCATACGTGGCTGGATGGAAAAACTGCAGGTCCAACAGCTGCGTCGGATGTTTTGTATGGAAAGCAGCTGGTAACGAGCCCCCAGTCATCTTCTGGGGTTTCAACCATGTCTGGTGGTTCTCCCACCCATCACTCTGTAACACACTCCTCCTACTTCTCACAGCTCTCCCCCGTCCTCCCTTCAAGGAAGGATGGAAGGTTACACCCTTCAAATGGTGTTTCTAATAATTTGGGACTTTCTAATCTAATCTCAGAAAACCAGAAGCAATTGAAACCCTTTGGATGCTCGCAGCACGAGTCCTTGACCAGTAAGGAGTGGCAGCACCGCAAATTCCCCACGAGTTTTTCATCCAGCTGGTTAACGCAGCCCAATTCTGTGAGGGAAGACCCCGAGCTATTCCACAGATTGCAAAAAAAGCAAACGCAAGAAAACGGTAATAAAGATGATAGAAGAGGCAGAAGGAACTGGGTTCCCCATTTTGGATATGCAACCCCAAACCGCCCACAGTTCAGCGTGTTCCGAAAAAAGCCCGAACAGAACGGTGGTGGCATGTCAGATCTCATCAGTCCTCCTTTTCTCCCCTCCTTCCCATTGATGGCTGATTTTAAGCAAAATCCTGGCTTCCCTCCGTTTAATCACCACCTGTTTTCATCAGCAAATAACTTCAACTTCCCCCCTTCGCCCTTTCCGTTCTCAGAACTTGTTGATCTTCTTCATTATGACGATTTTAACCGCTTGAACCCTTTCATCAGTGATCTGTTTTGTGGGGAAATAACCGCGCCGTACTTTGCCTTTCCGACACCGTTTAACAAGTACAGGCCTCCAAGAAATCGCAGCGGACCCGCTAATGAGCTTCATACCCACCTGGAGGAGTGTTATGAGCAGTGGAGAGCTCTGGAGAAGGAGAGAAAGAAGGTAAACCATAAATAAATAGCTTTCTGTCAAAGCTGGTGATGGGATCAAACAATCAACAGAGAGCAGATGCTCTGGCACTTCTGCGGAGCAGAGGGTTCTGTTGTCACACTGTTAGATTTAAATACTTCAGGTGCCATCTGAAACATTTATTTTCCCTTTCCACTCAGACAGGGCTGCTGACACGACATTTTTCTCCATTAACCTGCAATATTTACTACAGCAAACATAAGTGTCACTGGCCAAAGCACTGAATTATCTTTAGCTTGGATGCTGGTTTTTAGTTTTATGGTCAATAAGAGATCACCAGCTGCTTGTTACTCATTCAGTACGCTTTTGTTATGATTCTGGAGCCACCGACCATATATGATGATAAATAGGACCAGTGCTAGCACAGGTGATTCTTGTAGACTGGTGTTTTATGCACCTCTGTAGTGTGAATGTTTATATTATGTTCAGGAATTGCTTTTCTTGTCCCACCCTCTTTCTCCCCAGCTAGATCTTTAAATGATGTATTTGAAACCCAGGTTCTCCTTTTCCTTAGCGCAGTCACTTAAAGAGAAACAAGAGAAACTTGTGTTGTTTTTTATTTAATTAAGCTAACAGTCATCCTCAAGTGTTTTTGTTTCTTGTTTCTTGTTTTTACTAAATCTTTGGCTTAGTAAAAAAAAAAAAAAAAAAAAAAAAAAGAAGGAAAATAATCCTGGCCACCCTTTTCACAGCTGTAGAAGACACCTGCAGTGTCTTGTGTGGATGTGACTTCTCCCAGAGGTTCCCATTCTTACCTCAGATTCTCTTTAAGAAATTCTGTCTGCGAGGGGACCGTGCTCCTAATAAATGTCTTACTTTTAGGACTGAAAGCTCTGAAGGAGCAGGAATTGCTTCCCCAGGAAGAGTCAAATCTCCTAACTCTGCAGCAGGTCTTGGCAGCTGCCCTGTTGCTTATCTACAGTCCCAGCAGATATGCTGAGTACCTGCTTTCTGCCTCTGGTAGGGAAGTTTCCTGATCCTTGGAGAAGAGGCAGGCTTCTGACCCAGCTGGCTTGCTGGAGAGCACCTCTTCACCTCTTTATTTCTAGAGCTTTGTAGATCTACCTAGATCTACAAGAACTACTTGTCTTGTTTGCTCATGGATGCCCTTACCTCTTCTCTGCCCATTAAGAATTCCTGGTTGACAGCTGAATGTTCTTAATTGAAAGGATTTAATCAGTGAGCTTGATCTGGTCCATTTTAAGTGATCATTTATCCTAGTGGTCTACTCAGGCTACAGCCTTCAGTCCTTGACTTTTTTTGTGGTAAAAGCTACGCCTGCAGATAGCTTTGTTTACGAGCATAAACTCTTCTCAGTCCTACAGGCCAGCTGCGATAGCATGGTTCACATCCCTACAGCCAAAATATTTCATCCTTAAATGAGGATGACTGTCACGACTGCCTGACAGGAACGTGCCTGGACTGCATTAATTGCTGGTTGTGGCTCTCATCTGGACAAAGGCTGGCTGGCAGGGAGTAAAACTGTCAGAAACTGCTCTCACGCTCCTGACAGTCTGAACTATGCTAGGACAGCGCTGAGGCCTCTGTGTCAGTGTTGTTTAGCTCATTAGGATATTCATCTCACCTTTCCTTGGTCTGTAAGAAGGGTTTGCTCTTGAGGTTCTTGCCCTTTTGGTGTTCTCAGCCTGCAAGCTTTCTGAAGAGGGTAGGCACAAACTCCTCACAGTGGGACTTGTGTTGAAGTTTGGCACAGTGAGCGTGGTTCTTTCGCAACATCTTCCTCTTCTAGGAAACTGTCGTCAACAAAATATTACTAATTGCCCATTTGGAATTGCCTGTAGTATTAAATTGGCTATAGATTAACACTAGAAATTGTTTCTTAGCTGTCATCCTTGAATACCAGGTGGGGTTAGGTAAATTCATGACCCTTTCTCTGACTTTTTTTTCCCTGAATGTCAGACTTCAAGAGTTGGCTGTAAGTGCAGTCATTAAGCTCTATACTTAATGATCCTGTGTTAGGAGAAAACAGACACCCAGTAGTAAGGATGCTAGCAAAGCAAGCAGGAAGAGACTTCAGCACATGTTTTTAGTCTGACTGTGGACTTAAACTTACCCTGAACTGCAGCATAATACCTGATCTTTGTCCTCAGTCCCTTTGTACAATGAAGAAGGACCAAGGTAGGGAATCCACTGCTAGTTTTAGCTCTTTTTATACTCCAGGTACAAGAAGCTCCTATCCAGAACCAGGTTTGGTGGTGCTTAGTCACTACTTGTGTTGTATACCATTTGGGCCAGCTCCTTTCTCAACAGAGAGTCTGGCAGCTGTGTTGATGACTTTCAGAGCCAATACCAGATTGTTAAATCTGGTTTAATTCTGATGCAATTCAGATGCAACTTGTGCTCCTGTGACCATCTGTTTCTTTTGTTATGATCATAATATGCAACGATAGATGCAGTGAGAGACAGAGTTTAAATAACTGGTATAGAGAATAAGAAAGGCTCTGCCTTAGCCTATGCCCAAGGTTGGTTAAAATAAAGCTGCCCAAAGAACTTTATTCTAAGGTTGAGCTGAATTACATAAATATTCTTTTTTCTGTAGCTGGCTGTACATCTAGACATAATTGGGAGTGTTTTTGCTGTGAATGCAGTCAGAAGCAAAGATAGGAAGCAATCTTCTAATGCATTTGAGAGCTCTTAAATGAAAACCTTGGTTGTAATTTTGTGCTGCTTTCAGACAGTTAAAATGGGTATTCATTTCCCCTTCAGACTGAGGCTGACCTCGCAAGAAACTTCCCAGGAAAGCGCGTATCTAGCTCAAACAACACTCCTGTGTCTCGGCTGCCTGCTAACCCATCCCGCGTTGATCGCTTGATCGTTGACCAATTTCGAGAACAGGCCAGGGTAAGATTTCTTGAAATATTGTCTGGTGAGTTCTAATACCTGGTTAAATGCTTCATTTCTCTCCTTTTTTTTTTTTTTTATTTAATTTTAATAGAGGGTTATAAATAGTTAGCGATTTTGGTGTTTTCAATGTGTCTGGTAGGTGCTCACCTTGATAGGGAGAATGGAAAGGCTTCGTGGTGCCCCTGTGCACGGTAACATACCCGCGACGTTGGAACACCACAGGGAAGCCATCCACGTAACACAAGCGAGGCGTAAGGATGAGATTGTTAATGCTGCTAATCTGCAGAGACCAGGAGCGCTGCGCTATAATAATGAGAAAGGTAAATACTTTCCATCTGGTAGTTCTTGGAAAATCTTTTCCGAAGACTTAACTATGAAAATAAATGATTTGAATTATGCAGCAATTCTTTTATCTTCAGGGAAAAAGAAAAGTTGTAAAAAAAAAAAAAAAAAAGTCTAAACCTGCCACTTAAGTAAAATTGTTTGTTTTTTGAAGAGCTTTTTTTTGTTACTACATTAAACACTTTGAGACCTTCTCCTCTTTAATAAAAGACAGCTATAAAATCTGTTTAGTGATATTATCTAACCGGATGTAGTTCTTAAATCAAAATGTACTTGTTCTTAAGTTTATTTTTTTATTAGTGCTGTTTGGCTAAATCTTTTTCTCTTTAGCTTATAAGATAAAAAATGTGTTGGTGCTGTGTTACTTCATGGTGTTTACCTTATCAAAGTCACAAAACCACCAGAAATTAGACTTTCTAATTCCTAACTTCTGTTAAAGTAAAGCCAGAATAATTTGCAGCAGAAACATGTATTTCTGTAGAGACATTGTGTGCTGTTCTGCAGTGTTTTTCTCACCTGGCACAGCTGCTACTTAACTAAAAGATTAACTTCAAGAATTTACCATAAATCTGTTTTCTAACTGACTTTGAAAGCATATTAATTGCTAAAAAGTTAACAAACAGTATCTCGTTATGTATTACAAATTGCTATTGGCAAGCAATTCTTAGAAAGTAGCCATATGATATAGAACTGAGGGAATTATGCTTTACATACTAATTTTTCTGCGAGTTGGACAAAGCAGACTTTGCTAAAGTGGCATATTAATTGGAGGAAATGTGCTCATAACACAAACATTTTCATCTACTACTAATTTATCAGTACTAAGGCACAACGAGGAGAAGTTGCATTCCCTTCTAATAGAGTAGGGTACATGGTAACTGCTGTTCAGTGTAGTGACTGTACAGCTGCTACCTCCAAAACCTCAATGCCTAAAGGTGCAGATCATTACTTTTCTTCAGAAAATACCCATCTCAGGCAAAGGTTTCCAGAGGAGACTCCACTTCCCTGGCCTCATATGGATCCATGCGCAGCGCTGGCCTGCGGCTTTGTGGGATAACTTTCCTCGTAGGAGGGGAAAGCTTAACTGTAAAGAGTCAAAATACTTAGTTTTCACAAATTAGGTGTCAAGCATCTTCTTAATTATGTCATACACTTAAAAGTAACAGTCCTGTAAGCAAACCACCTTTAAAAAAACACTCTGAAAGTTGTATGATATGATTTGAAATGCAAGTATAGGGCAGGAAGTAGACATCTTACAAAGAAAACCCAACACCAACCATGTTTTTGTAACACTTCTTTTTTTTGACAACACAGTCAAATTATGTGGAACCATTACGTAAGCTGTTCTGTGTTGCACTTGTAGTTAAGAATTGCAATTACTTCTGTCGCTAACACTGACGTTTCTAATGTTGATGTGGTTCTGAAGAAGAGTTGTGCTGCTGTTGCTTGTCTAAGTTCAGACTAAATTGCACATAGAAAAGCCTCAGGTCTGTTTTCTGCTGTGAAATAATTTTGCCCTGGGTTCTGCTGCTGATTAGGTAGCCAAAGTTCGGCAGCAGGTCAGTGCTGCTGGCAGGTAGGCAAAGGAGGAAAAAGGGATTGCCTCCAGCTCCTCTGGCTGGCCTGAACTAGGTACTATACTATCATACTTGTTTAATATCATTGTAGATAGAATAATTAAGCCTAATTAATGTTATCAAAGGAGACTATCGCAGGCATGGTGATTATGCCAGTGAATTTTAAACATGATTATGGTTGCTCGTAGTGTGAGATGTTAGAGCTATCAGTTGCAAGAGGGGGAATAACTGCTGGAATTCAACCGTTGCAGTAACAGGGTGCAATGTTAGCTGCTTCTTGGTCAATTTTTGTGTATTTCCAATATATTATCAGGCTTGTGTGCTAGTTTTACCCATAATATATTTTTTGGTTGCAGATGTTTTGGCTCTGGCAGCTGCCATTAGAGAGTTGGCTGCTTCCACACGCAAGGCTCGTACCGCGCTGTGGTGTGCGCTACAGATGACTTTGCCAAAAACCTCTTTAAGTGGCCCAGTACAACAGGATGACATTGAAAAGGCCTTGCAAGAGCTTCGTCCCCCAAGCACAAGCACACAAGAAAGAAACAGCGTGGAGCATGAAAAAGGAAGTGAAAAAGAACAACCTGAGGAACCCATGAGGATTCTGGATTAATAACAAATACTTGAAGGGAGGAATAGGGATGAGGATTGAGAGGGAAGGGCAAAAGGCCTGCCTAGTACTGAGGGGGGCATTTTGATGGGCTATCGGAAAGTAAAAGGGTTAAAAATAACCAATCAGTGCTGCAATTCTATTACTGTGATTCTGGTGTTGAGAGACACATCCTGTAATAGTGTTAATGCAATTTTAATATTGCTGGTTTTGCGATGTCTGCTACATAAGAATTTTATTATTAAGAGGAACTAAACAGTAGCTGAGCATTTCCTTGTCTGCTTATCCAAAGCTCTGTATCAGCTGTGACTCAAGCCATGACCCGAGAAACCAGTGAGACCGAACTTAATTCTTTTGTTAATGATTTAATTTAGCATACTTAAAAGAAGAAAAAGCAACACATTTGAAAGGTATTTAATTCAGGTGTTTTTTTCTTTTGATTGTTTTGCACCATGATGTAGTTTCTTGAAGTGCCAAAGTGATCAGTAAGTAGTTTATATCCTGTCACAGAGCAGTCCACCTCCTGTAGTGTTTCTGCGAGCAGGAGTCGTTGATCATTCAGGTTATTGCTGAATTTAACGAGAACAAGTGGTGTTTCCTGGTGATTCCATGAGATGCTTCAGCAGTTGTGCTGCTGATTCAGTTTCTACCTAGACCAATGTAGACTGAGATTTCATATCCTTTATTCCATATAACAACGTTTTACATCTTAAAAAAAGAAACAAAAAAGAAAAAAAGATTTTGTAGATGTGCAGTAAGTACTGCATTAGTAGGCAATGTAAAATTGTCACTCAGGATTAAAAACTAGATGTATTGATTTCTCACTGGGTTCAGACCCATGAACTAGAGAACATAATATGCACTTAATTAGAAAATATTTTTTGTTACTAATGGAAGTTTGTGGTACTATAATTATTCAGAAACATTCCATATTTATTTTAATACGTTTATTGAATGTTTATTTAAAATTTGATTTTAGTAATATAATGTTGCATCTTTTGCCAAACCTTCCGAATAATCAGATTTAACGATTTACTCAGGAAATATGTATATTATAATATAAATACACACGTGGTATATAGGGATTTTGGGTGGGAAGGGATGTTTGCAAAATATTTACGCAAAGCTAACTATGTACTAGATTACCAAAGCTGTTTAATTCATTTTCCGCATGGAAGATTTTCACTTAATTGCTGTTAACTAGTCTCCGTTTTGTGGCTTAGACAATCAGAAGTGTCGTGTGTCAGTGTGGATGTTCAGGGTGAGAACTAGAAAGGGAAGAGGAATTCCAGTTTTGTTCGTAGGGCACGTCAATATTTTAATGCTTTAACAGCTGTCTTAATGGGACAGGATCTGTTAACATGTGCTTGTAACCAGCTGCGGCTCCTGGGTGCTGGGATATTGGCAGGTGGTTTTGGAGAGCAGGTCTTGTTTTAAAAGTCTATTAATTATGAAGAAAGGTTGAAAGACAAAAATAAGGACTTATTTGTGTTCCATAATGTTCGATGTTAAATTCAACACTTTGTGGATAAATAGAATTGTCTCCATATATATGCACTTGCAAAATGTTCAGTAGTTTTGGATCTGTGAATGTTTCTAGAACAGATACAGACTCAGTAGTCCCATCCTTAACTGGAAGGAGGCAGTAACCACAGAACCCCGTAGATGCAAGGTTACACGAGCCCCTTTGTAATGCACTGAATAAAGCTCAAAAGCTGGAGTTGACGGAAATCAGAATCTTAGTGTAGCAAGATCATTTTTTCCTAATGAAAGTGAATTCAATTTAAATGAATATTTACAGCCTTAGCCTAAAAAAGAAAAGGTACTGAAGAGTTTTTTTAGTGTTTTCCTTGTGTGCGTGCAGTTTATTTGCACAAATTAATTTCAGAATTTGCTTTTGTGAAACTAATTAACTATACTTCACGGTTTAGAAAGTGGAGTCTGCAGTATTTCAGTTAATGACTAATCTTTAATTATGGTTACTGTACTGACGGGAAGTCAGAATTTGGAAGCCTTGATCTGCTTTTCTGTTTACAGAACAATCGTGGTCCTGCGGGATTGCTTTGTGGTGGTGGATGTACAGGGCGTGGTAGGTCCTATACTGTATCGCTTGTGTGTTAATTATTATTGTGAGGGAATGTGGTCTTAATTGGTTCATACCATAGTTAATGTGCCTTCAGCCGTCTCAGTTTTCAAAACCAGTAACTGTGCTCACTCTGTTTTTTCCATTGCAGTTTAAAACCTCCCTTAAAAAGGGTTACGGTGGCTGCGTTTGGCTGCAGCTAGCACCTGGCACGCTCAGTCCCATTGCTCGTGGGACTGCCCAGCACAAAGCTCCATGGCTGCAGAGAATTATTGGGGTCAAATGTGTTCAGTACGGGACATCCCTCATCATGCCCCACACATGCAAGCACCATGTGCTCAAGCTTCACTTTGCCTTGCTCTGCTTTCCTCGAAACCCCAGGTCTTCATATCAAAATGATTTTGTGGCCATTTCTTTAAATTATTCAAATATAGGTAGCACTGGACCTATGAAGACCTATTTCAGAATATTCAGTTCCATTGTTTTCACACCCTTTTATATTTCAGGGGAAGTAGCTCTCTATTTTATCAAGTTGCCACTTAGAGTTGCAGTAGCTCTGTTGGCAGTCATAAAATATTTTTAGCTGCCTCGTGTTTAATTGTGCAACAAGGCACAAATTGTGTACATATTGCACTGAATTGTTGGTATGAATGAGTATAACACTTCTGCTTTTAGGGGCCAATCCTGTTCATGTTTTATTGACTTTGCTGGGAGCAGAGTTGAGGTGCTAGGTTACACTTCAGCCAGAGATGGTTTTGGTTTGGACTTGGGATTGATTTTTTTTATTTTTTTCCATTTGTAAAGCAATCAGGTAAAAAAAAAAAAAAAATTAGCAATGGATCCTTAATGCTTTAAAATCTCCGATTCACATTCCAATACAAGGTGGATTTTAAGAATTCAAGTTACTTTGTGGCCTGTGTAAATAACTGGAGTCCTCTGATGATTCGACCTTACGGTTTCCCAGAAGAAAGGGGATTTGGTCTTGCTTCAAAGACCAAATGTTCTTCTGGTAACATTTCATACCTCTGCTTTTCTTCTGTATCCACGGAGTCCCCATGGCAGTTAAGTTAGTCTGATGGGATTTACATAAACCAAAACTGAAGAAGTTGGTATTAGTTTGTCATTACTTACTAGAACACCACACAGGGATTGTTTTGCCGGGGCTTTTTGAGGAGCGTGTGTCAGGTTGTGTAGTTCCTAAGCCAGCCCTGTTGTTTTTTCTTCCCAGACTGACCCTTCTTCATTGGTATTGGTATTTACCACTGCTGCTAACCTCTTTCCCTCCCTGCCTGGATGTGTGTAATTGGAAACAATTTGCCTTACAGCTTAGGAACTGTTGCTCTGGGCTTCATGAAGTCTTTGGATTCCTGTTAATGTTTCCCAGTGGTGTCGCAAATGCATTGCAGAAGATGTAGGTTGGTTGACCTGAAGGCTTTCTGAGGAACTTGCTGGCCTTTTGGCCTTCACTGTGTCTTCAGAGCAGTGTGGAAATGCTCTAGACTGTAGTGGAAAGCTTCCTAGCCTTACTCCTATGCACTTGTCCAGAAGTCACAGTGAGCACACTTTCCTGGGGCTGTTCGATCTGCTGTCCAGGCCTTCTCATGCTCAGTTTGGGGAAATACAGAAGGAAAGGGGAGCCACAGGAAGGAAGGGAACACTGAGCCACTGGAAGCCTTCCTTCCAGAGGAGAAAATCACTGTGTGGTTTAGCTTGAGACTTCCCTTGAGCTATCTGGTTGTGGGTTGGTTTTTTAAGCAGCTATTCCCCAAGTGAGAGCATTCAGCTCTGCTCAGCACGATGTATCTGGTATCTGATTTATACGAAGTCATAGCTCGAGATCTAGGATGTGGGACTTTTTTGGTCTAATTGCTGTGAAGATTATGCAACTAACAAACCTTAAAGTAAAAATGTATTTGTTTAAAAGTTACCTTCTTACCTTTTCTGAGAGCCGACTTTTTGTTTTATTCTCTGTTTGGGAACTATGATGTCAAAATGCTGCATTTTGGAGCAACCCAAAGCAGTAGGGCTTTGAGTTTTTTGTTCTTTGTATCTTTATTGCTCTGAGAGTAGATATGATAAAATTTTATTGCCATGATATCCTATAGATTTTTTTTCTAATAATGTCATTAAAATGGAAAAAATTGAGTTCGGGATTATTTAACTTTTCAAGATTGTACATTATGTTGGACACGAATAAGGTATATGGCACCTTGGTGAATATATGAGAGCAGATGACTTTGGAATATATATTTTTTTATTTTTTTTAAGTAGATGCATTTGCAATTAGGCTACTGAGGGGATGGGTGCAGTCCTGCTTCCACTGAAGCCAGCAGCTTTAACAGATTTTTGTCTTTATCTGTCTTTGTCACTCTCCTGGCATGGTAGCTCGAGTTAGGTAGGCTCTTTGTAAATACAGCCTTAGTAGTTCACCTTGAACATTTGATATTGAGAAACTCCGGAAGGATGTGTTCCTGACCTTTTTGATAAGGTTTCTCCCTCTGCTGACAAACTTGGGATTAGCAGGGTTGGTTTGCTTTCTTTTAAAGCTGAGGAATGTACCCACAGCTGAAGCTTTGGCTGGGTTGAATTTGTGGGTTTCTGAGAATTTTGCACCTTGTTTTAACCCGACTCGCTTGGATGGAAAATAGAGCCTTAAGCATACCAAGACCTTGATTTATTTCCTGTGCAGTTTATTGGTCTCTGTCACCAGCACTTTTTTGTCTTGTGGAATATTCTATACAAATCAGGCACCTCCTCGTAGATTACTTTCTAATTAAGAAAACAAAAACACTTTCCTGATCGATTTTATCAGTTGCATAAAATGGAAGGTCGTTTATTTTTCTTCGTTAGCAATACTGAAATCAAAGGTGCAAAAAAAAAAAAAAAAGATGCATTTAATGTTTATCTGTGCTGTTACAGATTGGAAGTGTATAGGGTTAGGAGCGACTTTTAAAAAACTTGAGGAACTGGAGCTATAAATCCTCTCTGCTTGTTTGCCAAATGAACGTTAAAAAGGAAATTATTTGCAAATAGTGTGTCAAAAGTTTGTTAGAAAGAATCAACCAGAGTCAACATAAAATCATTGCCAGATGAAAGTTGCTTTACATTTTTTTTACTGTATAAAATACAACCAGTTCAAAACTTGTTTATGCACAGTAATAACTTAAGGAGCGTAATTTTTTCACAGAATTAGGCTATTTCTGATATGTATGGGAAAAATAAGTTTCCTTTTATTTTTTATGGTGGATATACAAAGATTAATAGTGTCTATATTTTAATATACTATTTGGTGTCTGAAGTATCTTTTACATGCTTGTTGGTCAAACTCATTTACTTAAAGTAGTAAATTTTACACTGCTGGTGTTGTATTACTGCAGGAGGGTTTTGTGAGTTGATCCGTGCGATAGACCCAACAGAAATATGTGAAAGTATAATTTAGCTTAAAAAAAGGTCAATTGTTGATTATAAAAGATTTTAATCGTTGGCCAATTTTGGCTTATTTAAGTATTTCTGTAAAAACAACTGTGGATGTTGAATGAACGCTGCAGAAATCTTACTTCTACCTCTTGTGTGATGTTCTTAAAATTATACTTCACACATCTCTTTGGGATGTACTTTGACGTTACAGAAAGTTGGTACACCTGAACTTGTGAATTTCATGTGCTTTCTCTTTTTTTTTCCTGTTAGTAGTTTCACGTGGAACACCAGGATGCCTTGTGGCTGAGGCTAGGTTCAGTTCACTCGTGTAAAGTAGCTTCAGGCAAGCTGTGCACATTCACGCACCGTTTCTGTTGAGCAAAAGGTATAGCAGTCGAGAGATGAGGTTTGTGTTACATGTGTGAAAGTCTTGGAAATATGAGAATTCTGTAATAAATCATGGCCAGTGTAATTTTCTAGTCTTTTTATGTACACGATTGATTCCTTTTATTTAAAAAATCAACTGTGTTGTATGGATGTCCCTAATAAATAGTTACAGCTCGTTGTTTCGTTTAGTTCAACATTATTTATCAGCTGCTGCTCTCCATGGGGATTATTTTTTGGGCAATTCTGTCGCAAAAAAGACATGTTATGCGTTCTGCTTTAACACAGTTACAAAAATTAAAACTCTTCATGTTTTATGACACTGATCTTACTCCTTTAGCAAACTCTGTGGGTGAAGAATGGGCAGTTCTGAGTGTTTGTTGTGCCTGGGTCTAAGGAATACCCTTTGAGCTGTATGTGAGGTCACATACAAACTACCGAGTGTCGTGGTTGTCTTGGTGTGTTGAAATAGTTACAAGCAGCAACAATTCCTGTGTGCTGAATATCCTAAAAGGCACTGAAAGACTGTGCTTTGCGAGTCACGGACACGCAGATCTGTACTTCCCTCTGTGCCCTCAGCAAGATGACTTTTGGCAAATCTCAGGTACGTGGAAACTTTAAATTCTGGGCTTACTCATTGACAGGGTGTCTGTGTGTGCACATCAGGTGAGTTTAAACATTTTAAAAAATAAAAAAATATATTGTTGATTAAATCATGAACACTTTCTTTATTCACACTGGGTCCGCAGTTCTTTATGGGTTTTCAAGGATCCTATCTATTCTGCATATAATAGCTGAACACTTCATAAGGGTCAAGGGTGACTTTCTCTCGACAACACGTAGACATGTAACAGGAGCTCGGTGGGTCACGTTGGCTGAAAGGGCCCATGTTTTTTCCCCTAGTTAGAGCTGGGGCATAAGTTGATTATCTCTTGTTACTTATGTTGCTGATGAGATTAATCCTGTCTTGCATACTTCGTGGATATATTACTGGTAGCAAGTCAAGCCTTGCACAGCCAATGTAAGGATTCAGCTTGTTTGTCTTTTGGAGTCTAGTGTGAAATTTCAAACCTCGCAAGGAATAAATGTTCCTTAGTTTAGAGTTTAAAACTTTTTCTTACAGCATTTTCTTTGCTGGTGGCATGCAGGAAAAGAATAAAAGTTCCACTAAAAACAATTGTATTAAGATTTGATGGTGCTTTGAATAATACAAATCTGCAATTTGCAAGCAGCACATCTCTAGATTGAAATGACTTATGTATGTTAGATACCTTAACATGAAGTCATTGAGCTCTTTTTCCATAGCTCAGCTTTGCAAGAGTTCCACCAAAACCAAAGCTCTACAAACTAATTTGGTTCTTGTTTCTGAAATCCCCAAATTCTTGCATTTCCTGTATTGCACAGATTCTTGTGGCACCCAGGGCATGTATGTGAAGGCTCAGAATGACAGCAGCAGTGTCAGATGTGGCTTGAGGAGGGAGGTCACAGTGGTTTCCTGAGGCATCCCGCTGCACCTGTGTGGGTTTGGGTTGAAGTCTTTGCTTGGGGATTGATCAAGGGATGTCACTTCTGGCAAGCCATAGGAATTTAGGTTACTAAACAACCTCAGTGCCACTACAGCTGTGATGGCTTGCATGATAATGTAAGAGAAACATTTGAAGTCTTCCTATAAAAATGCCTAATGGGGTAATGGAAGCAGCTGTCTGGGTTCTAGACCCCAGCTCTATTCGCTTATTCTCAGCAGGTTTCTGTTGCTCTGGGGTCACTAAAGGAAACTTTTTTTTTTTTTTTCCTTTTACATAGAGAACAGGATTTCCAAAGCGCTGTTATTTATCACATCTTTAGAGGAACGTGCCTCTGCTGATGAGTATCTCTACTTTTGCTCAAGTACAGCTGGGTTGCTTTGATGTTTGTTCCAAAACACCTGTAATGGAATAGTCGCAGCTATTTCTGTACAACCATGCTGGCCACTTGCCTGGGAAGATGCTTCGGAAAACAGCCACAGTGAAATGTTCTGGTCTGTTACTCACCCCCCTATTAATCTGATAACGTTTGGTTATCTAACGGTGGTCGTTAAATAATGTAAACTGAAAGTATGTGGAATATGCATTTGGTAGCTTGGTTTTTATTTTACAAAGCCATTCAATTTTGTTCTACTGTTAGGATTTGAGTAATAGTCCCATATAAAAACACTTCCCACGGTACTAGCTTGTAAAAGTTCCTGAGAAGACCTTTGACTTCTAGCTGATGAATCATGATGTGTATAGATAGATAGATCTCTGTTTCATGAGTGTTGAGTTGCAAGATATACACAGCCCAGTAAGTGAGGAATTCAGTTACATTGTATGTTTTCCTAAAAGAAGCATCATTCCTTTACACTGCTTAAGGAATAAAATCTGTTGTGCTCAATGATACTGCAAGTAGATCATAAGCAAACGTAAACCTGAAATATTTGTTTTATTTCTTTAGGATTGGTGCCTGGAAAGCAGAAGATGGATGTGCTGAATGAAGAAAACAGATTTGGCATAAAGACCTCAGTCTAGCTGTTAAAAGGGAAGTAATGACCAACCAGAAAAGTGGCAGTGTCGTCTTAATTTCCTCACTAATGTGTTGTCCTAGAAACAGATCTAGCTTGTACTAGCAATGGGAGTACCAGCATACCAGCTGTTGGGATTTTTTTCCTCCTAATAGAGCCACCGACTGCCTCATCAATTTTATTACAAAACATTATTTCAGATGGTCCTTTCAGCCTGCCAAGTAGCTTCTGCTGTGTGTTTTTTTTTTGTTTTGTTTTGTTTTTGTTTTCAATATACAGTTCCCAGATAGTTCTGCCTTGGGTAAGCCATTACTGAAGGTAGTACATAACATATAACTCAAATGCAGCTCTTCACCACCTCTCCCTTATTCCTTCCACCCCCCTTTCCTTGCCTCCACCTCCGTTTGTGACTTTTCAAGTCTTTGGTGGTGGTCAAAGAATCTGTCACAGCAAACCATTGATGTTGCATTTTAAAAAACAAACAAAAAAAAACTTTCACAAATTGTGAACTTGAATGTGAGGCTAGTAGGTTTTTGCTTTTAACATAACATAAGATTTTTAACTCAGTCCCATCGTTTTATTGTTTCACTTTGTTGTTCAAGAAAGCAAAATAAAAAGTATAATATTGAATATAATATAGTAATACATAATATTCAAATATTTATTTTCTTTTCACAGGTCTGCACACAAATCAGGAGCCAGTGTAGTTTCTACTGTGACTTTATAGATGGAGGTAGCTGGAATATGGGCTCTAATGGCAAAATCACTGTTGGGAAAAATCTGCTTTTAAATTTCTGTCTGTTTTTTTGAGTGCAAGAGTGCACATGTGTCAGAACAACTGGCTACCAAGTGACTGACAATCTGGAAATTCCCTAAATACATCTTCAGTGACAATTCTTCACAGAGCTTACAGCTTGTTTGAAACAAATATAATATTTCTCATTTTCTGTTTCCTTCTTTATTAGCATGATCGCATTAGAGGCCAGGCTTCCCACTGCCTGTTCACTCGCAGCTAGCTGGTTTTGTGCAGAGCCCTGCATGCAAGACACGCAATGTGGAGGAGCTGTATGGGCATCCTGACTTACTGAAATAATTCCTTACGGCATGAGCTTTAAATTTGCTTATAAGCTGTTCTGAGAAATGTAGATGAGATTAAGGGCTTCTGAAATTTGCAGGGTTATGTTTCCATGAATAAGTAGAAGAAAAGAGTGGCTTCTGTAGGTAAGAGTGAGTTTCAGTTCTTATGTAGGCAGTGTTGCATATGTAGTTGTCTAATCTTCTAGAAGCTCATATATTACATAACTCTCAGGACCCACTTCTGATTTCCCTCTTCCATCTCACAGTGTTACAGATTTACTGAATGAAAGAGTTCCTTCTGGTTTCTGTGGTAGGGAGGCTGGCATGACAATTCTTGATGTAAATATGGGAGGACACAAGCTCTGCTTGAGTTTAAGTCAGTGTAGTTGTATCAGCATGACACTAAAAGCTTCTGGTTAATACTGCAATGCAGAATCACTCAAGGTGAAAAATAGGATTTCTCACCAAAAGACTTATCAGAACCTTAAAGATGTGTGGACAATCAATATCAAAAGTTTTAGAAAAGCAATCTAGCTGAATTGATGGAGCACCACTTCATTGTTTCTGTGATCCACCTGCACGTTTTCAACCAATATGTAATGCCTAGCCTGTTTGCATAGGGCTTGTAGTGCAAAAGATGATTTTACATTATCCTGTCAGATCACCATAACAGAGCCTGTAGGGCAATTACATCAAGATTCAAATGTCCAGAAGAAGAAAAAGCTTAGTTGGAAGGATTAGCCATATGAAACTGCAGGTGTTGAGGAGGGAAATAAACTATCTTGCTGGTGTCAGAGGTTTGTTTTTATCGGAATATTTAAGTAAAATGTTCATGGTCACCTATCACAAGGCAGTGTATTAGCAGGAGGATGATGGTGTCTGTGTCACTACAAGCTCAGCTAATGATGAAGTACAACAGTTGGGTGAGCTGGAGAGGCAGAAGAAGGGATGAGGTGATGGTCAAACACCAGTGTTCTGGAGGCACTGGAACAAGCCTTGGGTAAGGTCTGAAGAAGGTTTGGGATGAGAAAATGAGACCATTTTATCAATGCTGACACCTCTTCCTTAATTGAAATCACTATCAAGCAAGAGCTTTATACATACGACTAGCTTCGAGCATCTGACTCATCCCATTGACATCAGTGGTGCTACTTAAATGCTTAAAAATAGGCATTACTTTGGGGTAACTTTGAAATGGATTAAACTTCTCATGGGACAGGCATCCCATAAAGTAAATCAGCTTCTAATTTCTCCTGATAGTCCAGTATTGTCTGAATATTTATATACAAAAGCTTCTGACCAGCTTCTGTATGGTCTCTTCAGTTGTCTGTGCATGGTCCAAGGTGTTTGCATATTCTTGAAGATCTTCACCACTCAACAAAAGTTGTTGACAAGCAAAACTGTACCTGCATCAGGATTAAATTTTAATGTATCCAATGTAAAAGCTTCTAACTTTGCTATAGTGGCAAGGCAAGAGCTAGTGAACTACTGACACTCAGTGATAAAACACTTGGTCAGAGGAGCCTACTATGATAATGTTTTGGACCCTTGCCTTCATGAAAATGTCAGGTGCTTAGAAATAAATGCTGCTTTTTGAAAAACAAGGGTAATAAATAATTACCTGTGCTCTTCAAGAATGCATGTTTTCAGGAGGTAGGGAGTGTTTTGAAGAGGTGAAATTATAAGAGAAAGGAAGGGATGAGAGAAAATGCAAAGAAAAACATCCATGGAAGACATAGTGAGGTCTTAAAAGCAATGGAAATGTTTTATGAGGACAATTTTATTTTCAGAAGTGAATGTTTTCTACAAATAATATTATTTAGTAATGACAATTGCACTGCCCTCGGTGTAAAAGAAGAAATATATCCGGTGTCTGTCTCTAATAGTGCACTTTTGTCCTCTTCATGAATCAATCTAGAAACTAATGATTCCTAATCTTCCTTTTATTCCCTTTACATCAAAAATGATCCATGTAACATCTAGGAAGTATTAGACAGCTTTCAGGGACAGAAGTATTGTACAAAACCTAAGAGAAGAACTGATTAGCTCAGGATCATGAAATACGTAAGCTTGGAAGAGATTTCTACAGTATATACTTCTCTGCCTGCTCAAAGGAGGGCAAATTTCATAGCCTGGGACCTTGTCCACTCCAATTCTGCATTTCTCCATGGATGGAGATCCCCCAACCACTCTGGGTGCTGCACCACTCATAAGGAAGGTTTTCATTCTTTCATTTTTCTTATATCCAGTCTGGCTTTTCCTTGTGACTCTTCTTTGTGTCTTGTCCTTTTCCTCTATCTATCAGAAGAGTCTGGCCATGTCTGTTACAGCTCTGTCTCCCTACCCTTTGGGTTCTGGTATGTGTTGGTAGAGCTTAGGAGGAATGTCAGATCGTGTAATGGAAAGTGGGTACTGGGGAATGTTCCTTCAAAAGTTTATCAGCTGTACCAAGACTAGTGGGAGCACTTTACATACAGCTGTACAGGGAGGCACTTCCTTGCTTGCTTTTCACCTGGGCTCATATGCAGGAGGCTGGGAGAAGTTTAGGTATAATGGATGGGGCTGCTGTGTGCAGAAGGATTTTAGTTATGCATAGAGAAATGCTGGCACCCCTGTTCAGGATGGAGCCAAGGTAATCAAGGAAGGTTTGTAGGCTACCTAGAAACAGAGCTTGGCTGTAAGGTCAGGCTTCTAGCTGGGATGTACGCGTGTGCCTGAACAGGAATGAGCCTAGAGAAATAGTCAAGAAAAGCTGTGGTGTGAAAAAGATGCAAGGAGCAAGCGATTCAATGATGATAAACATTTTACAATTACATGAATGATAAAAAAAGATTGAGGAAAGGATTGGCTGAACATTCAGTAAAGCAGGGGAGGTGTCAAAACATCTTTGAAACTTTTTATTTTTACCCAGTAAAAGGAGGCTGCAGCCAGATGTGTGACGTAGTGTCAGAACAAAAGGCTTTATGGAGCAGGCTCTGCTGTGGGCACACTGACATTTTTCTGAAAACCTGATTCTGACAGGGTGTATCGTGACCTTGGCAAGTCAGATTTAGAGCTCCACAATCACGGATTTGAGAAGAGGTCTGAGAAATATATGAAGTTCTTTGAGAGGGAAGGCGTTAATAACAATTGAGTGCTCAGTGACAGCATGGGTATATTTGTCCAGGTGCAGTTCTGTGAAGGATTTGGGGATTACTAGGAAGCACGAGTAGATTTGGGATCAGCAATGCCTGGCTCTTGTGAAACAGCAGAGTCCATCCCGGGATGGACTGGTTAGTGTTAAGTCAGAGGTTGGACTAGGTGATCTTGGAGGTCTCTTCCAACCTAGATGATTCTGTGATTCAGGGATGCCCAAAGGGACTGACAGGCTCTAGTATGGCCCAAGTCATCCTGCTGGTCTGCTTCCCCCAGGGCTTTGCCAAGCTTTGGCTATCGCGCATAAAATTCATGCAGACAGATGGATTTGGTCCAGCTGAGAGGAAGGAAAATCACCGGTGGGTTGGAACTGGGGCTGCCCAGGCCAAAGAGAAGATAAGTGGAGGTGGCAGCCACGTCTAGGCTTTCTGCCAGAACAGAAGGGCATGAAGTGTCTTTCTTATTCAGGGCATATAAGGTTAAGTTATGGGACAGATGTTTCATATTTTCTGCATAGAAATAGGTTTAATGTTAAGGGCAGGAAAAGACAGAAAAATATGGCATAGGAACCTTTGTAAGGTTTTTAGTTGTCGTTGAAGCCTTTAAGCCAGGCAAGCACGTGTCAATTTATTTTATTATATTTTTTTGTCTGTCCACAAATTATTTTGTTCCTCAAATTATGTAAAGATGCCTTGTGTAAAAAAAAAAAAAAAAAAAAAGTTAATCCAGTACCTCTTTTTTTTTTTTTTTTCTCAAATACTTAAATTTCCCTTTGTACTATGGTCATTTTCTGTGAAAGCTAAATATATTGAGAAGGAAAAAGGTGACACCTTTTGAGATTTTTGTTACAGCATTACTTTGGGGGAAAAAAAAAAAACAAAACTCCTGGATTGAGAAAGAGGTTTCTATTTTGTTTCTTTTTGTTACTGTTGTTTTATTTTTCTTTTTTGATGAAAACCTGCCTCTTTATGCAAAATATGTAGCACTGAAGAGGAATGTTGCAATCAGACTTAATGCCCTAGGCCTTGCCAGTTAGAGCAATTCAAAGAATTTCATTGATTGCTTGAAGGAAAAACAAGCACAGTTCATTTTGTTTTCTGCAAGCTGTGGTTAAATCACTTTGGAATCCTTTTGCTTTCAACCTAGAATTTAGATGAACAACTCTGGAGCTCAAAGATACAAACTTTTCAAGCACGAGCAAAGATTTTTCTCTATTTTAAAACCACATGAATAGAAATTGCTCCTTAAAGCACAGCTCCCTGATGTTTGGAGGGACAGAGGGGAAGAAGACATCCTTGTGGAAGAGCTGGCTGTTGGCTTCACAAAGGGTGAGAAGGGACAGGTATCATGCCTGATACTGGTGTTTTGTGTTTTCATTCAAATGCAGGTCACTTCAACCTATTCATCAGTCTATCAATAATTTATTTCTATAGTTTCAAATATTTGTTAGTTGATATAAAGCTCTTCCTTTAGTTTATATCTGCAATGCTGTAGCTTCTAGGTAGATAAATAACTCCTTGCTACTTCAGTTCATCTCGCTTTAGAGACCTTTGTTCAGGGTATCTCAGGAAGTCCACTCAAGTGAAGAGATCTGCAATGAGTTAGAGTTCAGGAAAGCAACTGCTAGTGCAAGAACATGGAGAGAGATCACTCATTTCTGTGGTGCCTGGGAATGCCACTCTGGAGTACTGGCAGGCACGGTAAGAGGAGCTGAAAGGAGATGAGTTAAGTGATGGGATAAATGCTCCATGGAAATATGCTTGGAGAAGAGAAAAGTGAGAAGGGGTCTTAACGTGTGTAACTATCTGAAGGAAGGGTGTTAAGAGGATGGGATCAGTCTCTTTTCAGTGATGCCTGGTGACAGGACAAGGTAATGGGCACAAAGTGAAACACAGGAGCCTCCAGCTGAATATGAGAAAGTATTTTGTTACTGTCAGGGTCACAGAGCACTGAACAGGCTGCCCAGGGAGCCTGTGGAGTCTCCTTCTCTGGGGGTATTAAAAACCCATCTGGCTGCCATCCTGTGCACAGCTCTAGGTGATCCTGCTGGGCAGGGGACTGGGCTAGATGATCTCCAGGGGTCCCTTCCCACCTCGACCATTCTGGAGCTTGGTGATGTGCAAAGGTGGGGAGCAATTCAAACAAGGGTCTTCTTTCCCATTAGGAAAATATGTGACAATTTGCTGGAACTCTAAACCCAGTTTTGGTGTTTTCTCCCATTGTTCTCCCAAAATAAAAGGATCACGCATTCATTGACCAAAGTCTGTTTAAAAGCCTTCCATAAAACAGACCACCACCACCAAAAAAGCAGCCTAAAGCCGGAATAAAGGAGCATTCCTTGTCCATCTCTCCGGTGAATGAAGGTGCACAGCTGGATGCCCTTCCAAAAAATGTGCCTGTGTTTCCACTCACATCAGGGGAGTGTCAGCACCCTTACAATGCTGGGTGGTTTCAGCTGATGCCTGCAGAATTGAACAGGAACAGAGCTGGGGGGTTGGAAGGGATTTTTGTGCCATTATTATCACAGGGTTGCGATGTGGAGCTGATGCAGGTGCATTCCTCTTACACTTAGCACCTCCAAATAATGAGTCTTGCATATTAATCACCTGCATATTAAAAGTTACATATTAAGTAATCAATTTACAAGTTGCATATTAATTGTATATTAACTAATTTATGTTCCTAATGGCAGGTGAGATGTCTGAAAGAAAGCAACTTTTGTGCATGCTGCCCATGGCTTTGGGTGCTGGTCCTGGTGTTTCTCATCCCTCAGCCCATGTGCAGGCAGTTCAGGACCAGAAGGTGATGAGGAGCAGCCACCATGCGTGGATCAATACCCAGTGGAGCCTGACCAACCTCGTGGCATTTCATGACGATGTGGGGACAGCAGTGGATGGTTAGCATGCACTTTGTCATCGTCTGCCATACCCTACCTATGGCCAAGTCAGAAAACTTATGAACTAGATGGGCAGACTTCAAATTGAATGGGAAACTGTCCAGAATCCCAGGTTCAAAGGGATTCAGTTTTTCACCTTCCATCTGGCTGGCAGACTGTTCACTTGATAACAAAGCCTTACAGTTTTCCTGTCCTTATCTCCTGAGGCTCAGCATTAGGTACCCACCTCAGGAGATAATTTCTCCCTTTTTTCCTTGCCTGTGCTTTCTGATCAAACCGTGTTCGTATTGATATCGTGAACTATATCAGGAACTTTTTAGCATGTTCTGGTTCAGGATTGCAAAGCTCTCTTGATGATACCACAAGCCAGGATGCGTCTACTTCTGCCTGGGCTTTCTCTATCAACTGGAGGAACTTAGGAAAACACCACCTAAGCTCTAGGTGCCTTCCCCCCTCAATCTTAAGCTTCACAGTCATTTTTTTGACCCACTGTGGGTAATTTCTGGCTGTATTTTGACTCATAAGGAGTGGGGAGCATGAGGCTGTAGCATGCCACCTTTCTGCAGTGTCTCTTTGGTCCCTTTTACTCTTATCAGCCCCTGCTTTCAAAATCCCTAATACCACTCCCACTTGCTCCCCTGCTGGTGTTTTTGTCCTCTGGAAAGTGAGTAAACACAACATGTTGTTGTGCCTTCAGCTCACCCATGTCCTCAGACATGCAGAATGTTATCTGTTTTGTTTCCTGCCAAAAATAAGCATATCTCACAGCCCATTCCTGATAGCCATGTGGAGGTGAAGTGGTTGTGGGGGACTCTGCTAGGCTCTGGCCTAATTCCCATATCATTAGCAGAATTGAGTTTTAAACTCCAAATTGTGAGCCTTGATTGCTAGTGAGAGTTAGCACAAGATGCGTGTTGAGGAAATAGTTAAAAAATGGCAGTTTTACAGGTAGAAAATAAGATCTTGGGCCTGTGAGATGCAAAGCGTGTGCAACTCAACACCGTTTCTGCCAACGCAGTGCACAACAAATTCGTTCTGCAAAAAGGGAGATATAGTGAGGGTTATTAACTCACTGCTTGTTTGCCGTTGTAACAACTCTTGCCTGGGAGGCTATAAATAAACCCACTATTGATCTGATGCCTTTTGAAAGAGGCATCGCTCCTGCGAGTGTTGATAAGCTGGCAACAGCCCGCTCCTGAGTCCCTGCTTCACATTTATCACTTGGCTCTGGGACGGGCTCTGGAGAAGCCATCCTGAGCCATGCTGTCACCACAGCCTGTCCCCCACACCACCGACCACGCGCCCCTCCGATGTGTCCCCCCTTGTTGCTGGACTGTCCCAGCGAGTCCCTAAAACGCTGCCCTTTCGCCTCTGTCCCGCGGGAAACCTAATCTCCCCGGTAAATGACACCCGGAGCTATTTTGGAGCTGGGCTGCAGAGGGAAAAGCGAAGCACGTCAGCGATTTGACGGGAGGAGGACAAGCGAGAGGAGGGGTGGGGAGGGGGTGGCACAGCCTAACCCCGAGCCGCAAAGGCACCGCCGGGGGACTTGGGGGGACCTCCTGCTGCACGTCCCTGTCCTCGCTGGGGTTTCTGTTTTATTTTGCTGAAGGGGAAAGGGGGGAACCAAAAGCAACATGGTCCCCCCACGTCCTCTGTTCCCCATTTCCCCCTTCCCCCTTCTGTCATCTCAGTAGGAAGCGGCTGTTACCCTGCCCAGAGCTTTTTACCTCCTCAGACCTTGACAAGACTCCAGGTAAGACCTAAACCTTCAGCTAAAGAGGAGTAGGCTCGGGGAAGCTGGTATTTCGGAGAGAGTGGAGGACGGTGGTCCTAGCTGAGGGAGGGTGAGCTTGTTCCTCTGTCAGTGTTTCTGGGCTGGAGTTATGTCTCGTCTCGCGAAACGTATTTGAAGATGGAGCTGAAGACGGAGGAAATCCATCCTTCTCCTGGTCTGAAGCAACTATGGATTTGCTTTGCTTAATTATTTCTGGCCTTGTTAGCAAAAGAGCAAAGATCGGCCTCCAAAGGAGAGAAGAAAAGAGAGGAAAGCCAGGTTTAAAGCTGGTGGTTGTACTTGCTGCATTTTCTCCTCAAACTGGCAAGAGCAGTGTGCATGAAGAGCCTGGAATAAATAAGGTTCCTGCGGAGAGGTGGCAGCAAGGAGTGTTTGTTTTGTTTTGTTTTTAAGAATTATTTCCAGGGCATAAAGCCTGCGCTGCTTTTCTCCTCAGCAAGAACTTTTTTTCCTCTGAGCTTCTCTCCGGTGTCAATACCAATTGAAAGCACAGCCCCCCACCCTCCTCACATTTCTACAAATGGCTCTGACGAGAGATGGGGAGAGATGGAGCTCGACAGCTGAGGCTATTTTCGGCCCTACAGCTCAATGGGGTGGAGTGGCTGTAATGACAATGACGTCCACTCGTTAAAATACAAGCGCTGGGGCTGCAGCCTCGTGGCTAATTGTCACGGAGGGAATTCTTTGTCCCTGCGGCAGTTGTGATCCTGAAACTCCCTCACATAGGAAATCACACGTGGTAAAACTCGAGGCAGTGCTTCCAGGTTAATAAAAGCCAGTTTCCTTCTCTGTTAATGCTGGTGGTGATGTATTTAAGGGTTGGGATTATTTGTTTCAGTGCTGGTAAGAGCCTGTGGTCTTTGTGGATATGCATGCAACAAGTGACAGAAAGTAAGAAAATGGTTTCAGATTGTACCAAAAGGGGTTTAGGTCGGACATTAGGAAGAATTTCTTCACAGAGGTGGTGGTCAGGGATGGGAACGGGCTGCCCAGGGACGTGGTGGAGTCCCCAGCCCTGGAGGTATTGCAGAGATGCATGGACGTGGCACTGAGGGACGTGATGTAGTGATGGGACCCAGGAGGTCAGGCTTGTGGTTGGACTTGCTGACCCTGAAAGACTTTTCCAACCTAGATGATTCTATGATTTAATGTGTAAGGGAGAGAAATGTACATGTACACATCCAGGGGGTGTGTGTGCATGGAGAGGAAATGTGTATTAGCTCAACTGTGGAATAGTGCTGCCAACTTCAGGCATGTAAAACTCCAGCCTTCAAAACTGTAAGACTAATGAAGTAATATAAATCCGTGTGAATCTGCTGTTTTTCTGAACCTTTCAAGCTCACACTGTCATTCCTTGCCATCTGAGCAGATGTTGGGGTGCACCTACAGCAGGGGTTCTGCCATAGCCATTTGCCTCCTGGGTATGTTTTAATCAAAATCCAGTTGGAGGAAATCTGTAATAAATTTGCTAGGGTTTGCATCACTCCTTTTCTGTCCCCAGGGTGGCAAACCCAGAATTTTTGTCTTTCCCCTCTACTCATGTCCTGTCTTTTCAGCCCCGTGAAGCAGCGATGAGCATCGCCACATGCCTAAGAACTCCCCTGCATTGTAGCTATTCTTTATGTGCTGTCAGAGCAGCCTGGGTGGCTTTAGGCTCAGAAAAATAAAAGGAAAACACGATGCCACACCATCTTGAGTATCAGAGGGGCTGAGCTGAGCAGTTTTGGTCCTTTGGAAGATTCTGGGGTTGTCTTTGTGGCTTCATGAAGGAGGGGATCCCAATGAAGCTGCATGCTGCAGCAAAACCCTAGTAGGAAGAAGTCTTTATGTGGACCTATGGACCTTTTTGGACCTATGGATATGTTAGAAGGAAAGCAAATGCTGGCTGTATGGTTAAAAGAGGGGCGAGCTTCATAAGCAATAGGTCTGCCTTCATCAAGCAGGAAAGATCAGTGTGCTTGAACCAATGTAAGTCATCTAATTGGCTTCAGCCCCCCGTGTTTTACATTAACCATGTGCTTATGTGACTGGAGGGTGATCCGACTGCCTCGCTCAGTAGAGTCACAAAGTGGTTTGGGTTGGAAGGGACCTAAAGGTCATCTAATTCCAACCCCTCTGCCATGGGCATGGACTCCTCCCACTAGACGAGGTTGTTCAAACCTCATGAATGATACTTGTTAGAGTTTTCTAATGGTTCTACTCTCTTGTTCGCTACCAGTCACTGGAAATATCCAGATTATTAAGGATTCATATCAGGAGACTGAGGTGGTGCAGGTCCCTTCCTAGATAGGTGGTGCATATTTAGCCTTTCCCTGAGGGCCAGGTTGGAAGATTGTTTTTGATTTGAGCTTAGCTGTCTCTGAGGGTTACTCACAATGTTGAATGCCACATGCTAGCCACTGACCAGCTATGAAACTGCCCTGAGCATCTCCTGTGGACTTTGTCTAACTATGGAGGTACCAGATAGCAGGGAAGGTAAATGAGCCTCCCTCTGACTTGAGATAGCTTATGGCAGCAGGCTTAGTTTAATGCATGGAGTCCTCTGTGTCCAAATCTCCTATAGAGCATGGACACCTATCCTCCAAAGCGCCATGGAAGGCTTTCATCTGCTCACCAAGTGACCTTTAAACATGCCAAAATTCGTTGTCTCTCACTGAAGAGGAATTTAGAGTAGCCCAGGCTAAGCTCTGTGTCCAGCTCCTCCGTGACAGATCCTGTTCCTGTGCTGATGAAACAGGCATCCGATCAATTCTGTCATCTCAGAGCAGCGCGTCTGTGCGAATCTCTACTTACACCTGCCTTAGAGGTGTGATGGGCACGTAGCACTGGGTGTGCTGGTGTGCATTTCATCCTCCAAGCAGGAAGGGTTTGGGACCCAGGAACAGGAGCTTTCCTGACTTAATTGCCTCTCATCTCAGGAGAGGAAGGAGTGCAAGGCTGTAGCAGTTGTCCTTGTAGAGAAAGCCCAGGAAACATGAACTCTAAAGCTGATTGAATAAATGAGCAAGCAGGCATGTGACGGGTCTTAATGTGTTTCTGAGAGAACCCTTGTGTTCCTGACTTGCATTTCAGTCGTCTCTTAGGTTTAGGGATCTGTTGTCAAGTGTTTAATACCCTTAAAGTTCCTTGTTCTTCAGGGGGGCTGCTCATGGCCACGTTTGTCTAGGAAATGTTTTGTGAGGCACATTGCTGAGTGCTTTTTGCAAAGGGTCACGGTGGACAGAATTTCCTTTTCAACCATTGACCTGAGAGGCCTCGGCAGAGAATAACCTGCCACCTCTGCACCCTCTCATGCCAAAGAGCATCACGACGGGGGCAGTACTCCACAGTGTGAGGCCTCTGCTTGCCCAGGGGCTGCTGAAGGCTTCTCAGATGCAGCCCAACATCGGCGAAACGAGGAGAAACCCATCCGCTACCCGGCCCCACTCAGCGAGTCACGGGAGGTCAAGTGAACGATGGTGCTGCCTATACATGGGGTGACATTTAATGACAAGGGCAGTGCCTGGCTCCTCGGGCTAAGACAAGTGGCAGGAGGGAATCATCTCATTGATGTAACCAGAGATGCCTGTGATGGCTTCCAGTGGGGGCTGGCTGCTGGGGTGCCCATCCTGGAGGCCTGCTCTCGGTGCTGCAGTCGGCAGGGTGGCCTGAGGTGGTTTCCTTGTTGAGAGGAGAGACCTTTCTCTCCCTGAAGGCCATTTATTTTCTCTTCAGAAGGAGAATCTTGAAAGTAAATGTGTCCTTGGTGGAAGACCACTGTCAGGGGCTTGCTTATCCTGGGGGAAGCAGGTGAAGGTAGAGTCTGGCAGCTGTGAGGAGAGCGTTAGAGACCTGGGCTGTGTGCATGCAGTGTATTATTTCCTATAATTTATTTACATTATATGACAATTCTTTCCCTAAAACACAAAATAGTGAAAATTTGAATGAATAAAGACGCGGTTAAATTACAAGTACCGCTACTTTGCCCTCAGTGCGCTCAGAAACACCCCGATGGGAATGTGATCTCTGCTGCAAATGATTAATCACAGTGGGATTATAAAGTGAAATATGACACTGGTAAATGTCTGAGATTAATTGGAAGGGGCGTTTGCATTGACAAGGTTTATTCATGCTTTGCTGTCAGTCCTGCTGCTTCCAAGAGAGCTACCCTGGCATTTGCAGAGTTACTATGATTTTTGATGTTTGCATGTGCCTATAAAGAATTTGAATTAGTGATTATTTATTTTTTTTTTACTAAATTGATTAACAAGTTGCACAATAGAGAAAAAATAAATCTTTTAGCAGTGTGTCCACAAGGCCATCCTCTCCCTCTTACTCATAATCTATTTATCAGTTCAATCTAAGATGATGCATTTAATCCTATTTAAACTAATAAAATGTAGTTTATCTTGTCCAACCTATCTAAGCCTTTTGTTATGTCTGGCTGTTGGTTAGATATTTATTGTAGCTTCATCCTTGCCACAAGTTAAGATTTCATGCCTGTTAACGGGATTTCGTGCTTTCAGCACCCTTAAGACAATGTTTTCATTCAGGCAGAGACTGAAGATACGAGCGATTTTCTCATGATTATTAAAGTAACCCAGTGGCAGAGCAAAGAATAAGCCCTGTTTTATTTTCCTACTGTGTTAGAAATGTATCTAAAATAATTCTGGTGAGCATGCTGTT
Organism: Netta rufina; assembly: GCF_964035555.1. NCBI lineage: Eukaryota > Metazoa > Chordata > Aves > Anseriformes > Anatidae > Netta > Netta rufina. Next base: position 3,097,135 of record NC_140124.1, read on the forward strand.
GTCACTGATGCCTGGTGGTCTCCTGTCATCCTGGCCATCTATAATGGCATAAGAACCGTTCAGTGAGAGCATGTGATGAAAGCTGGTACACAGCAAGGTGATGAGATGAAATGAGATGCAGACACCAGGTTTGGGAAGGTTTGGGAGAAAGGGGGAAGGGAGGCTGCAACTTGAGGGAGCAGACCTTGGAGAGAAGTGTCTTGGAGTTGCTTTACCAGTCTAGTTCAAGAGCAATAGGCACCTGATGCTGCAGTTTCCTCATGTTTTAATTGCTCTTGGCTGTCAGAGCTGCCAGTGAATGGTGAGGCATCCATTTGGAACAGGGCTGTATCTGTGCAAGCAGGCTGTGAGTGGAAGGAAAGCACAGGAGGGTGGGTGATGTGAATGCACAAGAGCTTTAGGAAGCATTCCTGTTCTCACCTTGTAGTAGCCAGGCTTTGTGAGCACCCGCCGCACACCCACAGCTCTCCTCCAGCCGTGGAGATGTCCCCTGGTGACCAGGGGAGGCAGGCTGCTCGAGGGAAGCTACTGCTTGATGAAAGGTCTCTGGCTGGCTCATAGCCACACACCTCATGTCCGTAGCCATCTCCATGCTCCAGCACTGTTCCATATTATGCAGAAATGCTTCAAAGAAGTGAAGCAACTTCACTCTGTTGTTCTTTTTGATGCCAAGGATTTGAAGGTGGAAATGGAGTTGGTGTGATATATCTATCAAAAACCAGGGATTTAGAAAGGATGAGACACAGTAAAGCCTTGTGAAGGTAGATCCAAAAACTTTGATGCCACGATGCAGCCTGAAATTCTGCCTGATGGGCAGGAGAGATTAGGGAGGAATTGAGCTCCAAGTCCATACCTTGATTTATTCATTCTTACTGTCATTAATGTTCCTGCTAGATTCTCCAGAGGTGAACTTGGATCCCAGCACACACACACACACACCCCACTAAAACTGTCCAGCCTCAAACAAGCAGAAGACCCTGATCATCACTCAATCAACTTCAGTGGAAATTTCCACTGACTTCAGTGTACTTTGGCTCCAGCCCAACGCCTGTATCTACATCTTCCAAGCATTCATGCAGCTTCTCTGCTTGCAGCCTTGCATGTGTTTATGGAAAATATATTTTAAAGCTTACATGAGGACAGAGATGGAATTTAGAGGGAATAGGAAGTGCAAACTAGTTTACAGACTTCTGTACTCAGTTTGAGATCAAGGGAAAAACAGTTCTGTACATTAATTTCAACTACTAATGGTGACCACTGCACAGAAAGTCAGTTGTTCTGAGCACTAATGATTGCAGGTCAATTGTTCTTTGCATTCTTAGCATTTACTGAGTGATTTTTCCCCATTATTGTTTTTCAGCTTTAAACTTTGAGAACAATTTATTTAATTGCTAAAGATTTTTGGTGGAATAATGCAATATGCTCGATAACTGGAAGAAAAACAACAACAAAAAACACAAGCAAATCTGAATTACGTTAGCGAGTATCAATTTCCTCTAAAAGGAAAGGTGTCTGACTGCTTCTTAAGAGTTCAATATGTTGGAGAGAGAGACAGGAGAGATTGTAAGTCGTGTATTTTTTGTGTTATGTATAGCAGGAAAACTGCATTTGGTTTTGGCTTAGATCCATGGCCCAAATGAAGTCTGAAGGTTAGATCAGCTATACTGTCCTCAATGGTAATAACGATTAGAATGAAAAACATTTTGTGTTTTTGTGCCACTGCTTTCCCCATATTTAGTTTTAATGGTAATTTGTGCCTTTCAGTCTCCAGCAGAGAAAATGGAATGAAAAACGGTAATTTGCTGTTAATTTTCATGCATGATTTGTCATATACTCCAGCAAGTACCTTGTCATATACATGGAGCACATCATTATTCATCAGACCATCCCTGTCCTAATGCAGAGACAATTTGGGAGGGGAGCCAAGGCAAAGGGCAAGCAGACAGTTTCCCCAAGGTCATGCTGCAGGTCAACAGCCCACTCGACTCCCACCCCCTTGTGCCATTATCTATTTGCATATTAACGTTAACGCACTGCAACGGGAACTGGGGGAAGGAGGAAAAACTAATGCAACTTCTGCCCAAACAGTGCAAAAAATGAAAGCAGGTTTTTGGCCTGCTCTTAGTGCTTTCTGCGGGAGGTGGGAGGGAGGTTGTAAGGGCATGCATCTGTCATTGGGTGAGAGAGTGGGTGGATTTGTGGCCAGCAGGGAAGCCAACCTGCTGTAGGATTAAGAAGGATATTTCTGTCAGGGTGACTGCGTATTATTTCCTTTGAATTACTTACAATGCTGGTGCAGTTTGCTTTGTGTAGCCCTTCTGAAGGTGAAAAAGCAGAGATGTGAGAGCAGCCTTGCAGATCTCCCTTCAGTAGCTCCCATAGCTCAAGGGGGTGCAACTTGCTAATGCCCAAGTGTCTTGCATTATACAGCTGAGGACATCTATTAGCTTGGAGAGAAACAGTGCACATGGGTCTGGTGAATAGGACTTGCAGAGAGGCTTGGAGCTGGGGAGTTTGCTCTTTACAGAGCACTATTCCCAGGCCTCATCCTGCTCCCAGGAAGAGTCGGCTGGTGTACCCTGGGGTTTCTGGTGCCGGCAGGGTCAAGAGCAGGCCTTGAGCTGTGCTTTGCTTGTCTAAGTAAATGACAGCCAGTGTGCAAAAGGGCTTCTGCTCCTGGAGGATTAGAAGTAGTTTCACTTCACCTGTAGGGGAAGGACATCCAGGAGTCCATAGAAAGAGGAGCAAATGAAGAAGGTAAGTTAGTATGCCATGGGGAACTCAAGGGGACCCTAAATGCATTGCTCTCTGTAGAATCATAGAATCATAAAGGTTGGAAGAGACCTTCAAGATCATCTGGTCCAACCATCACCCTACCACCAAGCCATGTCCCTAAGCACCATGTCCAACCTTTCCTTGAACACCCCCAGGGACGGTGACTCCAGTGGAAAAGTGGGCCACTTCCTCCTTCAGTAGATTCACGTGACTGAGCTCAAATCCAAAAAGTATGTAAGATCTTCTCACCCATAGTGAGAACGATGAAAACGTGCCCCAACCAGATTGTTCTAGATGGCAAATGTCCTGAAACCATGAAAGTGCAACAGTTCTTTGCTTGTACCACCTAATCTGTTCACTCCTGACATTTTTATTTCTCACCCTTTAGGTAACCAGGATGGATTACAGCTCGTTCAGTGGAGTCCCCCGATTCTTGACCCGGCCTAAGGCATTTATGGTGTCTGTGGGAAAGGATGCCACCCTGAGCTGCCAGATCATTGGGAACCCCATCCCAGTTGTGAGCTGGGAAAAGGATAAACTTCCAGTCCAGTCTGGGGGAAGGTTTAAAACTACAGAAGATGGGGATCTCTATCGGCTAACAATCTATGATCTGAGCCTGGAAGACAGTGGCCAATACATCTGCCGGGCCAAGAACACCATTGGGGAAGCTTTTGCTGCTGTCAGTATCAAAGTTGGAGAGGAGACCACGGTAACAGAGTCAGCCCCGTATTTCATCCAGAAACCGTCCTCCATCAAAGTAACTTTGGGCGAGGATGCCATGTTCAAATGTAAAGTTCAGGGCAGCCCTCCCCTCTCGGTGAACTGGGAGAAAGACGGGAGACACCTGCGGAACCGGGCTGACGCAGGCCGCTTCCAGATCGAGTCCGCCGGGGAGTCAAATGCTCTCACCATCCAATGTGCCCGGCTGGGGGACAGTGGCACGTACACGTGCCGGGCAGAGAATCCCATCGGCTCCGCCAGCGCTTCAGCTGCGCTGGTGGTGGAAACGCAGGGCTCTTCGAACCCAGGCAGCAGCAGCCATTTCGACACCAGCTGCGGCAAGACGGCTTCCTTGTTGTCTCACTTGCAAAAGAGGCGGGAGGAGATCAGGAAGACGGATGTAGCCCATGGGTCTTTTGATTCCACGGCTGCCCAGTCTTACTCCGTGACAGAAGGGCTGTCCAGCATTGGTTATAGCCTCTCCCGGGACTACGAGCGGGCAGCTGGCCTCACCACCAAAGGGGCCCGCAATGCAACCTTCGGGGCGCTGACGCGCACGTGCAGCGTGACGGAGGGCAAGCACGCTAAGCTGAGCTGCTATGTGACCGGTGAGCCCAAGCCTGAGATTGTGTGGAAGAAGGACAACGAGGTCATTTCGGAAGGGCGGCGGCACGTCATCTACGAGGACGATCAGGAGAACTTCGTGCTGAAGATCCTCTTCTGCAAGCAGGTAGACAACGGGCTGTACACCTGCACAGCCTCTAACCTGGCGGGCCAGACCTACAGCTCCGTGTTGGTCACTGTCAAAGGTGGGTGCTGACGTCTTGCTGGGGTGGGCAGCCCACAAGAAGAAAGGCAAAGCACTTCCACACCGAGTGGGAATTTGGGAAGAACTTCAGGAAAGGGGTGTGGGTGAGGCATGAAGAAAAACCCTCCAGCTGTAAAGGGGGTTAGTGCTGGAACAGATGACCTGGGGAAGGGGAGAGAGTCCCATCACAGGAGGTTTTTAGGAAGCACAATAAACAAGCATCATTTGGGGATGAATGATGTTGAACTGGCAGGTTGTGGGGTGGCTGGAACGAACTAGATCTTTAAAGATCTCCTCTGTCCTCATTTATAGTAATCTAAGAGATCCCTTACCATCCTCTGGTTCAGCTAACCCCCCCACCCCCATGTTTCCCTCCAAGGTTTGATCGTATCTGGGTTTAAATTCACCACAGGGTTTAATCAAACTGGTCCTCTTAATCTCACTCATGCCATTTAAAAGGTGGTAGAGGAAACTCCTCCCTGCAAACTGAGTGTGCCAGGCTGCACTGGATCCCTTGGGGGGCCTACCCCAGCTCTAATGCCATCTCCTCTCAGTTTTCCTGCCCAGATTGACCCACAAGCAGCATTTTTCTTGTCTGGCCTCTTCAGTCTTTTCCCAGCTTGTGTTGCTGGATAGCCTGTAGTCCTCGTATGCTCCCAGATCTCTACCAGCTCCAGCATGCTTCTGTTTGCTGTACTTAGTGGTGATGAACTTGCCGTCAGAAGGTCCCTCAGCTCTGGTGGAGGTCAGGACAAGCTCTTCAGAACACAAACAAAATTGTGACACATTTTCACAGAGGAAGTTCTAAATCTTCAAGTTGCTCTCCCATTTGGCAAGGCTTCAGCAGGCAGTCTGCAACCCCAATAAATTAACTCTCAGATGTAAAACAAAAACAAAACGACAACAGCAAAACAAAACAACAACAACAAAACTTTGCCACTTTGTGTGACAAAATAGACTTTTTTGACTGGAAGCAAAATGTGTTAGAAATCTAAATCAGTAGGAAGGGTCTGTGTTTGAAATTTGTCTTTAAGACTCTCAGCTTTTATTCAGTTTTATTGGTTTCCCTGTTCCAGACTTCTCCTTTCGTGCTCACCATCTTTCCCGTCAGTGACTCAGTCCCTGTGTCTGTCAGTGACACCCGATCCACCGAGCTTGCTGGCACTTGTCCTGCTCATTGCCATCCCTCGGAGGTGCTGAGTGGTGTCGAGAAGGGCATTTGGCCCCTTCCATAACTCTGTGATTCCCTTATGAGACAGGACTCAAGGGAGAAGACCGAGCCTCTTCACTCTGAGCGTGGATCAGGCTCCGTTCCTTGCCTAGCTTTTGTCTTGCAGAGAACTGCCCTGTGCCTATGTGGTTATTCCCAACGGGGGCACCTGCTCCAACAGAGACAGGGAAAGCATGTGAAGCAGCAGGTCTGGGAGCAGGCACCATGGGAAAGGGTTATTTATCAATGTCCATTGTCAAAAGACGCCTGTGAGTCAGAGGGCTCAAGTGGAAATGTTTGCGGTATGTTTCTTTGTTACACTACACCACGGTGGGTTTGCTGGCCAGGCCAAGGCTGCCATGGAAAATCCACATGGGCTGGTTATAATTAGGCCCTACATAATGACTCTCCTTTTTGTTACCAGAAGTCCTCAGCCATCCAAAGACAGCAGAATGATGGAGCAATGAAGGGAACTTTTAATTCTGTCCATTATGCCATTGGTGGTGTCCTTAGCTCATCTGCAATCATGTTTTGGGGGGTAGGTCATATTGCCGCATTATCTTCTCTTAGGCACTTCTGCAGGACTGAGTAAAACTCTCCATGCAGCCACCTTCTGCCAGCACAAAGCTGCTGCAGTGGCTTTGCACAGGTGGCAGCATGTTTGTAGAGCCTGACACTGCTTCCCCAGAGCGTATCCATAGCCACAGATACACGGGTAGGCAAGCTTCAAGGGTTTAAGTACTCTCTGGCATTCTGGTTCACATATAGCACATAATTTCAACCTGAGTGAGAATATTTGTGGGTGTTTTAAGTGTAATAATAAGAAAAACTACCTGCATCCTGCCTCTAAGGTAGTTAGTAGCAGCCTTGCAGAGTATAGGACTGGGCACAGGTCAGGCATCTTCTAGCTTGCCTCCTGTATTTTGTCAGTCTAAATGTTAGACCTAGGGACCGAACACTTGGCCAAACCCATATCTTAAAGATCATGGAGCTGAAAGAGAATTTTTTGTTCTTAAATGGGATGTAGTCAATTAGGTGTAAATGTCAAATGCAAGGCTACAAGGCAGAGAGTCACCATCACAGTTAAGGAAAACCAAGAGTTGATAACTCTTGTTCAGAAATGTGCTGGATTCTAGTGTCTAGAGCAGGGATAAAATCACAAACCACATACTGAAACATGAGCTGTAAAAGTTAAGAAACTCTTCCCAAGAGCAAACCTCTTTGACAAACCAAAGAGCACAGTCGATGGGAAGAATGTGAATTAATGACTTGAATTTCCCGAAGGCTTTGAAGATGTCCCTAAGCCGTGCGTAAAGTGAGCAAGAATAGCGTACAGGTCTCTATCCTTGGGCCTGGGCCAAGCAATGTTCATCTGAGGAAAGGAATTTGGGACTGGGTCACTGAATACAGAGGGACTAGTTGAGTAATCAGATACTGTATGGAAAGGTTAAAGGCTGCGGCTCAGATAGGATCAGGACTGGAAAAACAGACCGGTGCTGAGGCTACTCCTTTCTTCTTCTGATCTGAAGTGATTTCGGATGGCCATTGTCATGGTAGCTGTATTTGAGATCTGAAAAAGAGCTAAAACATGAGGAATGTGGAGGTACAGAGGCAGTTTCAAAAGCACAGTTACTAAGGAAAAGAGCAAGGAAACAAGATGGTGGAAGCTTATCCACACACCTTCAGATAGCTACTCTTGGAAGTATTTTCCATATTCTTACTCTCATTGGCTTTTTTTTTTTTGTAACAAATGGAAAAATTGCCTCTAGAATAATAAATGGAGAACCTTTAAGAAGCCAGGAGTAGGCAAGAGGAAATGCAGGCAGGTGAAAATCACAGAATATCCTGAGTTGGGTGGGACCCACAAAGATCATCAATTCCAACTCCCAGGTCTGCACAGACCCACCCCAAAATCAGCAATCAGAGCACATGTCTGAAAAGACCTACAGGTGAAAAGAGAAAGGTCAGGCAGGCAGATATGCCTTGGGAAGGTTAGGAAGACACTAGCTTCTCCGCAGGCTGCACCTATTCTTAGCAAAATATGTGTGAGCAGGACCTGCTTTTAACATCTAACATCATCTCATTGCTAGTTTGGTTGGTATGGACCAAACAAAAGCCTATGACACTCTGGAGAAATATGTTTTCAAGACAAGCAGCCAAATTTATAGCTGGTTTAAGCTCTTGCAGCTTTTCCACTGACTCCATGAACTGCTCGTGCTCCATGCTCCCTTGGGGTTTTGTTGTGCTGTTTCCATCTCACATTCTTCCCAGTAGGCAGGATTTTGTAGGTCTTTCATTTTTCCTTCTTTAGAAATGTTTTTATGTGCCTTGGTGAGTATTTCTGCTTTGTCTGGAGACAGATTAATAGAAAAATGTAGCCAAAAAATTGTGGAGGATTCATCATTAAAAAAATAAATTCATTTTGACAGTAGAAATGGATTTAAATGACCTCTCAGGGCACTCAGTGAATGAAAATGAGTCATGTTGGGAATCCAGGTGCTACAAGAACAAAGTAGAAGAGATGCTTAAATTAGCACCACTGAGCTTGGATGGAAGTAAATGTGTCTAGAGAATGAATGGTTGATACGGAGTGATCAGAAAATCTTTGTTTTCATACTTCAAACTTCATTCTCCCAGAAAGGCAGATCAGAGATTGCTGTTTTTACTTGATGTTAAAAAACTTCTAACCAGCTCTGGTATTATAGGAGCTAGAGATGGGAACTGGTGGTACTTCTTATGCGAAAACTGTCACAGGTAACCTCAGATGAACACACCTCATCTTCCAAGGGCATTTTGAGTATTTTGGATAAGGAAAGAAGTTGGTAGCCCAATGGTTTTATCCTCCATATTAGTCATACTTAACAAGAGCTTACATTGAGAATTACCTTGTGAAAGAGTAATGTGTGACAAACAGGCATGTAGAATTGAGCAGTCAATATTTATGGAGTCCGAGAGATCAAGAATAATGTAGTTATCTGTAGCAACATTTCCCCAAATGCTTGTGGTAGCTGCAACACAGAACTGAGAGCTGTGCTGGGTGCTGTGCAGAGAAGTAAGAGAGGGTCCCTGGGCTGGGGGATTTGCACTGTAAATGTCACTATCTGACTGATATGTGCAATATCTGCAGCCCAGTGTGGGGTGAAAGAGGTCGATGTAGAGGTCTCTGGGCAACTCACCGTTCTGACCAGTGGGGTCCTTCTGTGGTCCTGTTACCACAATTAACACCTTCTGCCTGACAGCTGACCAGGCACAGGTTAGACTGTGTAAAGGGCATGAAGGTGTGTTCAGGAAGAGGAGACTGGTGGGTTTCAGAGCATCTCCCTCAACTCTCCAAAAGAGCAGTGGGCTGGGAGAATTGCAGCTTTTAGTTCAGTTTGTCAGCTGCTGTCCCTCTGAAGCCCCATTCAGAGCAAAATAATATGTGTGTGCACATCAGTAGAATGAAAGCAAAGCTGTTTTCAGAGGAGATCTGTGACCCCAGGCTGGCACAGATAGCCTTGTACCTACTGTCCCTGTCTGGAAAAGCAGTGCTTTTACTGCAACACATAAGAAAGAATCTAATGATTTGCCTATGTTTATACAGTTAAGAGCCTTTTCTTGGGGTAGCTTTTTTTACCTTAGATACTGCTTGGTGGCTGTAAAGGGAGAGGTTAATGACATGGCCAGCTGCTCCAAATGTGGAAACAGGCTCGTGTGCTTCTCAGGTGCATCTTGGATTTCCTTCTGGCCCTTGGACATGCCCCTGTGCTCTCATGGCCAGCTCCAGAGTCCCTCCAGTCTCACACAGCAATATCTCCTCAAGGCTGGCATCCTTCTGATAAAGGCTTGTTCTCATCTTCCTGCTTGGTCCCATAGTATGAGAACTGCATCCACACCGTTCCCCCTAACCACGTGGGGAGCTTCCAGATGTGAAATACAAGAGTGCAGGGCAGGAGGCTGAATTCTCCATGGGATAGAGGAAGAGGAAGATAATTAATACATGGACTGGGGGCAGAGCAGGTCTGTGTTACTGCAGGAAGACTGCAAGACTTTGACTTGCCTTGAAACGAAACACATTAGGCAAAAAGACACGTCCCTGTTCCTAAGGTATTGCATGGGTTCCCGGTAAGGTTTCAGTCCTGGGGTAATCACACAGGTTCAGTATCACACAGGTAATACAGCATCGCTCCCTCCAGGTGTCCTGCCCAAGCCCTGAGGGTCTGGTATCTCTGTCCAGGCTGTGCTCAGCTGGGAAGGATTGGAGGTGTCCGTGACAGCTGCAGCTCTGGCTGTGCCAGGGGTGGAATAAGAGCCCTGCAAAACTGAACATGGATTTCCAGGGCTCGAGTTCAATAAAGAACAAACCACACCAAAGAGAGTGGGGGGACAGGATGGGATAGACAATGGCTCAGGTATCCACTTAATTACCAAAGCAAGTTTTAAGCCATGCTCTGAGATGTGCCACTGTGGGCATGGGCTCATAAATATAAGAGGAATCCACTCCTGCCTGACACTTAGGCTAACACCTGCCATTACGAGCTGCTAGCCACCAGCTGAAATTATCAGCCTGGGAGTGTGATCAAGAAGAGGGGAATGGCACCATGAGAACAGCCTGGATGCTGATGCAGGAGCTATTAGAAGGTGGAGGTACACATCACGACATAATTTCTCATGAAGCACGAGTGGTGACACATCGTCATGAGCTAATCCAAGCGTCTGACGTGGTGGTGGCACTGCTGACCAGTGGCTGCCCTGTTCAGTTCAGTTCCCCTTTCTCTAGTTTGTTGCTGGGGTATCAGGATGATTTCACAGCTCAGCTGTCACGGGAATTAAATGGCATCTGCATTGTTCTGTTCATAAAATGTTTTTCTCACTGCCATGCAGCTGTTCTGCCCTTTGATCTACACTCTGGTGTCTCCCTAAGCCAGAGTGTTGCAGCCCAGTTGTTGAAGGAAAGCAGAGGCAGAGGAGACTCGGGCTTTTTCTCTCATTCTTTCATTGCCATTGACCAAAGCAGATGCAGAGGCTTTGGTGCTTGCAGGGAGAACAGGGAGCACCTCCATCACCTACTTCAGTGCTTTCCCCCACATCTGCCTGTGTCCGCACAGACACCTCTCATCTTTCTGTGCCATTTCAGACCCCTCCATTGAGCTCATTTCTGACACAAGACCCCTAACACATCGGTTTTTGCACCAGCTGATTAGCTCAGCTGCTCACCTTGACCTAGAATTGCTGCCCTGTGTCCTACCCACCTGTAGCACGTAGCGAGTACGGTGCAGAGACGTTCGTGTTAGAGGACGAGCAGGCCATGAGAGCAGAATTTACCGACCTGATGCTGCACCAGTTCAGGATTAGAGCTGACTCGTGGGCTGTGTTGTGGGGCAGGTAAACAGTTCAGACACTGGTTCATTTATAGGTAAGTCCTCAAAAATACTTCTGATAAGATCTAGTATATATATATTTATATAAGAGCAGATCACCTACTGCAGTAGGGCTTGATTCTGGGGTTGGATGGGAGCCCAGTACAAATCGATATCATTAGTGAGGAGTGTTAGGGATAGGTCTTTCCTACTAAGTTATTTATTTGCATGCCTCTTACCCCAGACCATCCCAAATTCTTATTTCTCCTCTCTTTTTAATTCCCTGAAGAACCCTCGATACCCTTCAAGGAAAAACTGAAGGATCTTGAAGTCCGGGAGAAGGAATCCGCCACCTTCCAATGCGAGGTACCTGTTCCTAGTACGGAGACGGCTTGGTTCAAGGAGGAAACCAAACTCCGGCAGAGCAAGAAATACAACATCGAGGAAGAGGGCACGTACCGCCGGCTCACCGTCCAGAACGTCACTGCAGACGATGATGCTGTCTATATCTGTGAGATGAAAGAAGGGAGCAGGACCATTGCAGAGCTGTCTGTCCAAGGTAAGGAAGAATCTTACTATTTCAGATGGGCCAAGCCTCTCCTACTGAGTGCCAGATGCACACGTGAGCCTCCAGATGTGAGCTTATGAACCACGTTCATCCCCTGCGTGTGCGTAGGGAAGAACAGCAGACTCCCTTACAGTGAGAGAAGAGCCACGTGTGATGGGTCAGTGGGTCCCTGGGTCCCCTGCCAGGGCGTATCTGGGACACGGGGTCACAGAGCAGGGAGAGATTGTGTTTCTGCTCAAGACATGTCACCTGGTGGGGCCCTGTGCTTGAAGGGGCTTCCTAGAAGGCAAAGCCCTTGAGCTGCAGCCCGGCATTGTAGACTTCCCTTAACATGATCCAAAGCAAAGGATGTGTCCCCTGGTGCTGTCTCACACGGATCTTGTTGGGTGTCTGGCAGACACGATGGTAAATCTGGTCTGAGAGTGGTGCTGACCACGCTGGGAAGTTGGCTTAGCAACTGTCCTATGGTCTGATGTGTGGTGCAGGCTGTGGTCATCACCGGTTTCATTTCCAACTGGGAACCAGGTTCATGTCTCAGAGCTCTGACATCGGGAGCTGCTTTCTGGAGTATGAAAGGCCGATGAGTAAGGGGTAAAATGTAGGTGTAGATCCATGTCCAAGTCCTCTGAGACTGGTGACTTGGGACTGAAATTAATGTAGGCATAGAGTTGGGTGCACTGTTGGTGTCTCACAACCAGTGGACGTGCTCATCAGAGACACAGGCCTGTCTGCAGAAGGGGCCATCAGTTCCAAACTCACCGATTTGCTCACTTACCTGTGCAACTCCAGGACCTGCAGTTTTGATTTAGATACTGCTTACGCTGCCATCATTGACGTGTTTTCCGTAGTGTGAGTTGCAGACCTGTAATAGCTACAGAATCACACTTTTCCTGTCTTGTTTGAAGCCTGAGTTTACTTCCACTGAAAATAGAAGTTCTCCACCACACAAATTGGTGCAAGATAGTTGGGTGCTGTGCATCCTTGGGCATATTCCTTTTTGTGTCATTAGCAAAGGCTTAACAGTTTGTATGGGTGAAGGCAGAAGGGGTAATATAGCCCACAGACACCTGAGAGTTCAGATAACCCTAACAGAACAAAAAGGATGTCTAAGCCATTCAAACACTGTAAATGTGTTTGTCCCTGGTAGCACATCTGGTATTTGTGTTGTGCTGTGGTCCTACAACAAGCTCCATTAGAAGAGAGTGACTGGGCCAGGTGGAGCTCTCAGGAGGGAAAGGAGGCAGAGGCTTACCAGGGGATCCCATTGCCTGCCTCGGGGGAGAATATTCGAGAGCAGGGTGGGGTTGGGAGAGTGTGAGAGCTTGGCAGGATGCACAGCTCTACGGCACTGCAGGGAGAGGGACACCGCCAAGGGCAGACACACAGTCGAGCTTCAGAGAGGATGAGCAGAAAACAGATACTGAATCCTCCTGATGCAACACGTCTGGTTTGTTCCATGAAACAGCTCAGCATTGCTTCTCATGAAGTATCTCTAGGTGCTTTGCATGACTGAGGGCACTTCTGCCTGGCAGGGACTGTTCCAGGGCTAGAGACAGTCATTATCCATCAATAGGGCTGGTCTTCAGACCTTATTTTACACATTCCCCTGTGAACAGTCACATCCTGTAACTCTGACATTATTCTTGTAAATCATAATCACAGTAGCTTGGAAAGGCCACAAGTAAGTGACTTAATTCCATGTGAATTTCAGGGCTCACTCTAAAAAGAAATCTGAGGCTGTCAATGTATTTTCTGCTAAGTTAGGTGGCTGCTGTGTCTGGCCTCTTGGTTATGTAACTTACTGCTCATTTAATGGAAGCAAAATCCCAGAGACAGCCGAGGACCTGTCTGGTTAAAGACTGACCTACTTCAGCAGAGTGTTTGTGCAAATTCCCAGAATATGCAGGCAATACAAGCCATATCACAGACAAATCTGTTCTTGGCAAAGCCACGTACGTTGTGTTTACCCAACAACAGATACTGCATATGAGACTAGAAACATGAGAGACTGTAGTCAAATAAAATTGCTTTTCTCTCTTTGAAGGGCAAAATGAGTCCTTGGGATTATCTCTTCTGTATAACACAGAGCCTAGGGTTTCATTTAGGAATGCCTGTGTAGTGTCTGTAATGTTTCGATTAGGTGAGAGCTATTGGCTAGAACAGCTGTAGTCTGGGTGGTCTCGTGTTACCAGACACTTTCATATCTGCTGTTTGCTAATCATAATTACTTTCTTATTTAAAGGGAACATCATTAAAAAACTTCCACGAAAGACTGCGGTTTCCATAAACGATACAGCCATCTTCTGTGTGGAGCTGGAGAACGAATGCCAGAACATCCGCTGGCTGAAAAACAAAGAGGAGGTGAAAGCCAGTGATCGGATCTCCATCACGCGCTCTGGCAAGCAATACACCATGATCATCCGAGAGTGTACAATGGAAGATGCTGGCGAAATTGCCTTCCTGGCTGATGAAAGCAGGACTTCTACCCAGTTCACAGTGACCAGTAAGTTCCCCTTTTATTTGGCCTTGGTGTTGTGTCTTCCCCAGAAAGCAGGTACTCCCATGTTAGCACTATTTTTTCCAGGTATTGTCGTGGTAAGTCATGCATTGTCCAAAGACAGGGGGAAGTTCATTGCCTGCCAGAAAAGGCTAATGACAACCTGATGTTATGGAGAGGTCAAAACAGAGAGAAAAAACACATTTTGGGAATGAGCATGGCACAAATGTGTCTCCCCCATACCATTCTCATTCCCTACTGGAATGAATATAAAATGACAACTGGGATGAATATAAACTGGAATGAATACACAACGTAGTGGTAAGGGATGTGTAATTTCTGCACACTGGGAGGTGCTTAGAAAACAATTTGTAAGCTACATGCGTTATTGTCATCTTGCTTCATTATGCACAGAGTGCTGTGGGTACTCTGTCTGCAAGCTGACCTTCATTTTCCAAAATCATTAGTTTATCTGAGGGCTATTTACCAGTTCTTGTGTCCACTTATTTTTCTCTCTCTCTTCAGTGAGTATTTGGAGGGAAGTGTCAGCCAGCATTCAGTTCATTCCCTAAGTCCTGAATCTCCAGAGACAGGAGAGTAGCTTGTGGGTATGCTGGCTCTTACAGGGAAGTAGATAGGTGTCCCAAATATTTTTGGCAGTGTGTGAAGTTCATTTCCATTCTAGGAAGCAAAAACATCTGTGAAAGAACATCTACACACTCACACACTAAACATTTCAGGGGCAGGCAAGCGTTCAACAAACTCGAAGCATATTACTTTGATTTTAGCTTCCTAAGCTGTTTGCATTGAAGTAAAATAAAAATAAAATAAAATTAAATTAAATATAAATAAAAATAAAAGAAAAAACAAACACCTGTAAGAAAAAGTAAAAATGTTTCCTCCTAAAAATATAATTTCCTTCCTTTTGTGGGGCAACAGATATAATATGCTGGCTGGAGAATTCCTTCAGATGGCAAATCTGATCTGAGCAAGGGTCCCAAGCAGAGCAGTAGCAGCAGGTGCAGTGTAGCTGATGACAGACCTGAAATGAAATTTTGATGAAACTGCCTGATTTTATTAGGCAGGTGTTTGTATCTTGGCACTGTGTCTCCCAGACGTGTGGGTTTTGCCTCCACTGCCGTTCTAGTCTGCATGTGAACACCAACTCAGGGAAAATAATACTTCTTTTCTCCCACCAGCACCTCCAAATTGCAATTACTGAGTAGTAAAAACAAATCTTTAAATAACAGTTTAAAACTGTTGTATTATCTAAAGTGCTTGGGGCATTCTGACGCTATTAAGCTACACGTTTTAATGAGAAAAAAAAGGCATAAGCATCTTAGCATTGTGGCATTTTCTAAGGTATTTGGGAAGTTGTAACTGAGCTGTAACCAATCCAACCAAGCGTGGATGGGAATGACAATATTCAGCATGATTTCTGACTCTGCTGTTTAAATTATGAAGCAAGAGCTGACTCATGGAACAGAAAAAGTGAAGAAGTTGTCTTCCTGCAAGCAGGTATCTCTGAACAAAATATTACATTTCAGTTTCTGATGGTAAGGTCAGGAGATCCAATTCCAGCGTCTAGTTTTCAGCTTAATGCTATGTTAGCAGGACCTTTGGCATCTAGCTCTGACCAGCAGCCACTGACAGGCTGGTAACAGTGCACCCCAAAACACTTATGTGTCTATTTATGTAATGAAGAAAAAGTGTATCACATTGAGATTTCCTATTTTTACACTTTGTGCCTATTTGATAAGCTACTGTGTGCTATGTCCACATCTTTTTCAATTAGCTGGATGAGATTGTTGTTGTGGATGAGATTGTTGTTAGCTGTTTAATGCCATTCACCAGACAAGAAATGTTTATATATTGGTTGCTCAGGATTGTGTGTTATTACTATGCATGTTTTACAGATGGGTAAACTGAGGCAGAGAGCAGCTCAGATCTCCCAAACTTCAGTTTGCAGTCTAGGCTCATCACACAAGCTCCCTCTTTAGTCTTGAATACTTGAGAATCTGCAATGTGCAACTCATTGCCCCTGCCTCACACACCTTTAAGCTGGGATGTGTTGCTCCTGAGTGTGCTGTTCTCTGTAGGATTGCAGCTGGAGTCTGGATGGCTGACTTAAACCAGACAGCTGACTTTCAAATAGCCAGAATTAAACAAAATGAGTCATTTACTGGGTCAGTAATCTGTAACTAGAGCACATTAGATAATTCCTAGCCTCTTGTCCATGTCAGTGGAAGCACATAGAGAAGGATTTTAGCCTTCTCTACAGGAGCAATAAGAGGGTGAACGTAAATCTTTGCTATGCAATTACCTGCAGGAATAAATCTGTCATATGTGACCTCAGGTACCACAAAATAGCCACATCTCCTTGGCTGTAGTGTCCCCCAGTGGGACATGCCTTTTGCATCATCTCCTCTCAAAGTTAATTCCCCGACCCCAAAAGCTGGCTCTGCACAGATTACTAAAACACACCTTTCCTGACAGAGGTCCCTGCTGATGGCTATCACTCTTGGGAGGGAAAATTTACAGAAGGCTGTCTGTGTGGCATGAAATCCAGAGGCAGAACAGATTCACAGATGAAAGTGGCTGCAGAGATCAGCCAAGCCTGCGTAGCCCACAACTGAGACCTCCGTGAGACAGTGTGATTCCAAAACCCTTGCACTCTTTATTCATGTGTACCTTTTATCTCTGAAACATCCCAGTCGTTTAGCTGGTCTGTGTTTAAGCCTGTTAGAACCTAGTTCTGGTTTGGTTGAAGTTCTGACAGCAGATGAATCCCAGTAGGCTGGCAGTATTACTGCAGGTCAATGCCCTGTTCAACAAATGACATGTAGTAGGCAGGTGGATGAAGGATAAAATCACATTGATGTCCCATTTTTTTTGGTTGGATTCACACTAGGGAAGTAGAAGAGGAGTTCAGTGCATACAATTTTGGACAATTTCTGATGGTGATTTTATCCCTCTTCTTAGTGAAAATAACATACTGAGCCTCAGTCTGCTTTATCCAGGAGTTGTATAGGAGGTGGCATGGGCCTGTATCTAGCACTGAAGGCTTAAGCCCGTGAGTTGTTCATAGTAACCTCTGTGTAATGCAACCTAAAAGGATCTTCCATCCATTCTCTTGCTTTTCCACATCACACTAAGGTTTTACGGATGTTTATTAACCTGGGGCAGCCTTTAGACCAGTGGAAGCTCTAGTTTTCCTCAGTGAGACACAGTGGCTTTTTCACTCCAACATTTGGAGTACCCATTCTTGGAGGTTTTGGAGTCCACATCCCTGGAAGTATTTCAGAGATGTGTAGACGTGGCAGTAGGGGGCATGGTTTAGTGACGGGACTCAGTAGGTCAGTTTGATGGCTGAGCTTGATGATCTTGACAGTCTTCTGCAACCTAAATGATTCTATAATAAATTTCTTGCCTTTTTTTTTTTTTTTTTTTTTTTTTCTGTGCAGCTCCCAAGAAACCTCCCACACAGCCCCCAGTTGACCCCGTGGTAAAAAATAAAACAGAAACCTCAGTGACGCTAGGATGGTCCCCTCCAAAGCTGGACCGCCCCATTCCAATCGACGGCTACGTAGTGGAACGCAAGAAACTAACTGGCTTTACCTGGGTGAGGTGCCACGAGTCTCATGTCCCTGTCCCCGAGTTCACGGTGAGCAATCTGGCAGAAGAGGCTGATTACCAGTTCCGAGTGTCTGCAGTCAACGCGTATGGACAGAGCCCGTATCTGGAATTCCCGGGGAGCATGCACCTCGGTGAGCACAAAACCCCCAGAGAAATGGGTCAGCCTGTGCTGACCTGCCACGTTGGTGCTCTAAAGACATTTCCCATGTCTTTGAGGAGTACAGAGCAGCAGCACTCCAAAGGCTTTTTCCTTCGCTTCTAGCTCTCCTACCTCATTTCAATGTCTGCCCATCACTAAAATGGTGCAAGTTGGGTTTCTGTGGTATATCTGTGAATATGGTTATATTCCAATATCTCACACCAGGCTGTGTGAGAGGCAGAGCTCTCTGTAATGGATCTTCAGCCTGGAAGTTCTAGAGAAACTCTAGAAACTCTTCTAGAGCTTGTGTAAAAGGAAAAATAAAGGTGTACTTATGATTTAATCTTCAGTATATGAATTAGGTACTGAAATTGCACCTAAAGAATGTTTCTGTGATGATCATATGGTCCTAAAAAACAGGTTTCTATTGGTCTCTCTACAGTCTCAGAGTTACTATGAGAAATATGGGTATTTTACTTTATTTCTAGGGTACCAGTATGCCACAGAATTATGTATAGTGGGATTGTCTCTTCCTTTGATTTGTTCTACTGAGCAATATCTACTTAGACCCAGATCACACTCTGTCTTGTTATTGTGTCATTCTTTTCCCTAGCTGACCACCTATGCCTGAGCTTCCCTAGAATATCTAAAAGTAATTAGTGTTCTGCTGAAGATCCTTTTAAAATCTAAGAATAATATTTCTTATTAAAGAAATAGCACACTTGCTAGAGATCCTGGGTGGTTCAGGATGCCTAGCAAATGTTACGTCTGTTATGCCTTTAAAGATAGTAGGGGAAAAAAAAAGTAAAATATATTTGTTTTTCTATCTGTGCAGAAAACAGGACTTAATCTAGTGCCACAGGTCTGTTAATGGCAGACATGGAAATCAAATCCCATTCACCAACTGTGCATTGCTTTCAGAATACGCAAGATTTTATCCTCATGTCTTGCTTACCTTGAGAACTTTGTTCTTAGGAAGGACTGTTCTCCAGCATGGCAGTCTTGTGTCTTTTGGTCTCAGACATACAAATTGTTCTTCTTTCCCAGAACCGGTCCTGGCTGTGAAAACCCCCTTGACAACTGTTGAAGCTGTACCTGGAGGGGACGCCACGTTCACTATTGACCTCACAAAAACATGTTCTGGAACTTGGTACCTTAATGGTAAAGTCTTGCAGGAAAGTGAGACCTATATCATTAAGAGAACCCAAACTACTCACAACCTAATCATAAAGAATGTCACCAAGAACGATGATGGAGCAGAAGTGAAATTTGTTGCCAACAATGTTGATGTGAGCACCAAGATGAGAGTGAGAGGTATTTACTTTGATCGTTGTCCTTTCTTCTTCCAGTCAAGGGACAGTTGCTATGACCTGATGGTTAGAACAGGGGCTGGAGGCCTGCACTATGGCCTGGACTGTACAAAACATGTGAAATTGCAGCATATGGACTAATGTGGGTCCTGGTAATGACCTAACCATGGTAGCACAGAGTTTAGAGGGAGTCAGTCTACCTGGCTGCTTGGTATCTGAACTAGACTGCTTAATGTCAGCTTGGGAATTTCTGCAGCTCCCAGCCATCAGTCAGTAGATTCAGTTACCAGATAAACTGCTGAATCTCTAAACTGGTAATTTCAGCTCCAGGTTTGGCTAGATTTTCTGGCTGTAGTGGAATCATTCAAAAGTAAAGGAGCATTACTATCTGTATCTACTAGTATTGCATAGCAAAAGGTAATGAATAAAATGTTTCTTACGTAAGGAAGTGCTTGGCTTTGGGTGAAAATCTCTGCAGAAGCACGTTTAGAGTATTGTTAATCAGTAGAAAGATGTGCATTTTTTCTCAGTGAATCTGAAAGAAAAAAAAAGATTAAATCTCCTGAAATGGGAAAAAAATTGTGAGGGCAGGAACAGGAACTAACACTTTTTCAAAGGTCTTGCAGCAAACACATATCAGGGACATGCTAGCCTGATATAACTTGAAATAATGAGGCCTTTGTTCCTGACAGGTGCTGCAGTGAGATTTACCAACAAGAGCAGAGATATAGAAAAGGTCTCTGCTCGGCTGCGTGAGGAAGCCAAGCTTCAGGCTGAGCTTTCAGACACAGACACTACTGTGAAGTGGATGAAGGATGGGAAAGAACTCAAGGCCAGTGAAAAATACGAACTTCAAGCTGTGGGGAAGAAGCACATCCTGAAAATTCACAACATTGCAACAGAGGATGCTGGAATTTATCAGTGCGTCTGCGAAGGGGATAAAATGGTCTTTCAGCTTTCAGTGAAAGGTATGTGACTGGGCTGCTTTGCATGAAAGGCCTATTCCTGACCAACAGAGTCTTCAAGGGGCAGAAAGGGAGTGCACCAGAGGTGGTGGCATGAGCTGCTGGAACTGAGGGTTGTCTTAACTTCCTATCGGCATCTAGTGTTGACAATGTCTAAGATCCCAGAGTAGGAGAATTTGGGAGTGAATATAGCATGTAACACCATCTCGGTGGTAAGAGCTATGTTTTCACTCAAACTGGCATCTTGAAATTCTGCAGGGTTTATTTCATAAGCTTAAATTGTAGGTAGTGAAAAGGTGAAGAAACTCAGCCATGGAGGCAGGTCATGGTGCCATCTCTGCCCTTTGCTTGCTATGTGATGTTGGGCACATCACTCAGGAGGTAGTTCAGCTCTGATTAAAGGTGAAGGGACCAAGGTAATCTTGGCACTGTTTTTTGGAAGTTTTTTGTTTTTTTCATCTGTTTGTTTTCTGTCAGTACCCTGGCAAATAAGAACAGACATTTCCAGGGCATGGTTGAATGGCTTGACTCATTGCTATTTGCAGGGTATTCAGATAGAGGGCTGTGTGGAACAAACAGCAAAATATAATTTCCTTTATATCATAGAATCATAGAATACCCTGAGTTGGAAGGGAACCATAAGAATTGTTAAATCCATCTCTGGACTCCACACAGGGCAACCTAAGAGTTAAACCACGTATCTAAGAGCATTGCCTGAATGCTTCTTGAACTCGGGCAGACTTGATGCTGTGACAAGGGCAGCTCTGGGTGCAGAACCTTTCCCTAACACCCATCCTGACCCCCCCCTGTCCCAGCTCCATGCCATTCCCTCGGGTCCTGTTGCTGTCCCCAGAGAGCAGAGCTCAGTGCCTGCCCCTCTGCTCCCCTCGTGAGGGAGCTGCAGGCTGCCATGAGTTCTCCCCTCAGTCTCCTCTGCTCTGGGCTGAACAAACCACGTATTAGTGCTTCCTGTTTGACAGATTTGAACCAGTTCAATTTTACAGCTCTCTGTTGTTCAGCTATTCCCACCTTCATGGCTGTACTTTCCTTACTGCATGCTGTCTCTGTAGCTGGCAGGCCCAGTGACTACACAACCACCCTCAGAGAAAGGTGTGGAGTCCTGAAACCGTTCTCTGAAACCAGTGGAATGAAACTTTTGTCTCGCAATCCTTCCCATCTGTGGAAGTTTTTTATGAACTAGTTCAAAGGAGAGTTTTGTCTGCCTTGAATAGGACCAGAATTTGGCTGAAAAGCACCAGGTCCCTGGACCTGGTGTCTGCTGAAGTTGTCTGCTGAAGTTCAGAGTATAAAGCCTGACTCCAGGACAGTCTAGTCCATTATCAGACATCATTTGGGGTGTGTTCAGTAGCTATTTTGATTTAAACTGGCAAATTGACTTTGTAGAGACATTTGATTTCTTTGTTCTGTTCTGTAATCTGTCCCTAAGATACAGGAGAAATCAAGGAAAAGATGGGAGAAAGGGCAACCTAACTTTTCTGCTATTCTCTTAGGATAGCTACAAGAGGTGATGTAAATAACATTTTTTTTTTTTTTTTTTTTTTTTATGACAGTGATGCAAAATTTGAAAGAGGATAAGACCTCTGAAGAGTTACAGGGGTTTTTACCTAGCTGTCATTCTGTCATTTAATACAAAGTAGTAAAAAGAAGGTTAAATTTTCTGCCCAGGTACCTGTTTTGCTGAAGGTTATAGGTCTGATCTCTGAGATCAGTGTGCTGGGCGTTGGTTGCATTAAGTGAGAATCCTTTGTGTACTCCATAGAAAGATTTGCTGTTTTGTCCTAAATCTTCAGGACTGCTTGCAGATTACAGGAATGCAAAGGCACCTTCTTCCCAGCAATGACTGCACTGAGTACGTATGAGGCTCTTCTCCATCATACTCTGCTGGCTTGTCGCACTCATTCATCTCTAGAAACAACAAAACCCTGGAGTAATTTTTTTTTGCATTGGAATTAATAATCATTTTGGCATTGGAAAACTTACTTGCTTGGTTATTCTCAAAAGGCAAACTCAAAAGAGACCTGAAGACTGCTGAAAAAAAAAAAAAAAAAAAAAAAAGATTGAAAAATGGGACTAAATTTATGTAGTAGGAACTTTCTGTCTACACTTGGCAGCTGTTCTTAATTTTGGTTTTCTTCTCTCTCTCTGCCTCTTTAGCATAATTTTTCACACTGGCAGATCTACCCACGGATTTAATTGAATTAGTTGATGGACATGTCTATGTGTTTTTCACTGTAATGTGACCATCAAATGAGTAATGAATGCTATTATTTTAAAATCTGTGTTGGCAAGCTGTGACTTAAATGTCTGCTGTTTGTAGCTTGATTACTAGAGAATCAGCTTTGATACATCTCATACTTGCAGCATGAGGCTCACAAAACTAGTTCCCATGTCATGCTGTCCCGCGATTTCACTTTCCAGCATTGTCACCTTTGTTCTTCCTGTAAATCAGATGCAGCTAGCTGGTAAATCATTTGATTTGCAGGTCAGCTGGGTCTAGCACACAGGCATCACGCGGCTGCTGAGAGGCCTCTGTGTCAAGCTGCTGCCAGAGGTGTGCCACATGCTGGGCTTGATGCCCAAAAAGCTCCGCTAGAAGGTGCACTTGCCATTTATCACTGCAGTCCCTACACTGCTGTGACACTTCACGTGCCAGACGTCCTCTGACACACGACCTCCTGCGTCAAAACGGGACATCTGAGAAGTTTCTTTCAGCCTGCCGTGGCTGTAGTTTTTTATTCTAGTCTTCTAAGTAACGGAAAAATGCATGAACAAACCAATTTTCCTGTTCTTCCTCCCAAACCTTTTAATCCATACAAGTTCCGGTAATGCTGGTGGAGAGGTGATCTCAACAGCATTCAGCCTCCGCAGGCTTCATGGGCATAGGAGTTGGGTAGAAGAGAGACACTGTGTTTTTTTCCTGCTGAAGGGAAAGCAGCATCATCCTGAGTCTCTAGAGAACCCACTGGAAGAAGAACCCCAGATAAACCAATAAGAAATGGGGCTTCATTGTTTAAATGTATCTGGTATGACTTCTTTACCCATAGAAAATGCTACACTAGACTTACTGAACCCCAAAAAACAGGGCTGGTAGCAACCCTGCTCCAGCCCTCTGGTCATCCACTTGGCCTCCTCTGGACTTGCTCGAGTGCAGGCTCCAGGCGGGGGTTCACAAGAGCTGAGCAGAGGGGGACAATCCCCTCCCTGCCCTGCTGCCCACGCTGCTGTTGGTGCAGCCCAGGACACAGTTGGCTTTCTGGGCTGCAGGTGCACATTGCCAGCTCATGTTGAGCTTCTCATCCACCAGCACCCCCAGGTCTTTCTCCTCAGGGCTGCTCCCAATTCATTGCCTGCCTGTATTTGTGCTTGGGATTGCCCCGGCCCAGATGCAGGGCCTTGCATTTGGCCTTGTTGAACCTCATGAGGTTTGCCCAGGCCCACCTCTCAGGCCTGCCCAGGTCACTCTGGGTGGCATCCCTTCCCTCCAGCATCACACAGATTGGTGGTGTTGGCAAACCTGCTGAGGGTGCACTCAATCCAACTGTCCATATCACCAACAAAGATGTTAAATAGAACTGGTCCCAGTACTGACCCCTGAGGAACACCACTCATTGATCTCCACCTGGACATTGAGCTGTTGACCACAATTCTTTGAGTGTGACCATCCAGCCAATTCCCTACCCACCGAGTAGCCCATCCCTCAAATCCATGTCTCTCCAATTTAGAGACAAGGATATCATGAGGGACAGTGTCAAATGCCTTGCACAAGTCCAGGTAGATGATACATAATTAAAAGGAGGGAAACTAATTGCAAAATCCACCCTTGTTGATAAGGTCTCCTGAAGGCTTTGAGATAAGGAAAGCCCTCATGCGTTACACCAGGAGGTAGCACTGATAATAACACCTTTGGAGCAAATCCTGTGAGAGCTGTGCTTAGCTGGTCCTGTCCCATGGACTGTATCAGCAACAAAAACCAATAACTGCATTTGCATGGACTGGGCTTATATCCAGCAGTGGTAATGTGCAGTTAAGGGAACAGCTTCCGAAAAATGATTTTTTTAATCCGACATTATTATAGGATGGAGTTAAACATATTTACAGGATCTCAGAAACTTCAGTGTACATCAGCTAGCTCTTGAGCTCCTAAAACACAGCCATTTGGTACAAATTTGTTTAATTAGTATTATGTGTGCACATTTTTGAAATTGCAGAAAAAAAATGCATACATAATAAAGACTTTGATTTTAGTAGCTTTGGCAGCACGGTCCCAAAAATCTGACTTAATTATATGTGCTATTTTAAAATAATACGTTAACAAGAGGTTTGAAGATTAATTCCGTTATCTAGAGTAAAGTGGGACTGTGGCTTTAGGCTAACATTTTTGGCTAGGATACTGGTGATTTTTTTGAATCTTTGCAGTCAGTGACTTGATTATTCCACTATGCATTAATAGATGCCAGATTCATCGTCTGTCTTCTGTGCTTTACTTGATTTCCAGAAAGGTTTTTTTTTTTTTTTTCATTTCTGTCCTATGTGATATCTCCATAGATTTTTAATTTATTCTAACTTTATTTATCTAGATTATATTTTAACCTTTTTTGCAGTTGATTTCTCTGCCAGGAGGTTACAATAGAATGATTGGATATCTTTCATCGCTTTCCTTCCAGTTTGCTTGTTTCAATTATTTCCTCACTTTTCCTATTTCAGGTATTTTCTTAAAGCCCAATTGCCTAGGACTTCATCTCCCTTTGGCTTAGCCTCTGTATGTTTTCTGGCTTTTGTATGTATGATTATCTGGTATATGGTTTGTAAAGGCTGAAAATTTGGCTGCTTCTGAATTAGAATCTAGTGACTACATCCATAATTATACATGGATATTTGTTCTTATGATAAATTAATACCTTATGTGCATGTTTTCTAATGTTTATGCAATTATTTACCAGCACTATGTGTCCATATTTTTGTTTCAGCACTTGCAAACTTCGTAAACAAAGAGAAAACTGGAGGAGTTATCAGGGCCATTGCTGGAAAACAAGCTGAATTTGTTTCTGAGACCTCTGAAGCCAACATCATGGTTAAGTGGTATAAAGATGGCAAAGAAATCACGGCCAGCAAGAAATTCACCATGGAAGATAAGGGGAAACTGCATAAGCTTGTGGCTTCAGCTGTGACAAAAGAAGATGAGGGAACATACACATGCAAAATTGGAGATGACACTCTTATTTTTGATTTAAAAGTCTCAGGTAATTTTGTGATCCAAGTATGGGATCAGAGTCTGTTAGGCACTCAGAACTTGATTCAAGTTACTTGTCTTGCCTTGTAGATTGCCAGGTCTTTGGACTAAGTTTTCACAGTACTATTTCAGAAACTCTGACCTTACTGTAGTCCCTTTGCAAATCCACAGTACAGGCAAATAATATAACCATGCTGTTCTATGTTCAGGTCCACTCAAGGTTTTGCTAGGGTTGGAGTCCTGACTCGAACACTCCATGTAGTGAGCAGGCTGAAAGCTACATCTGGGCTTTTAGTTTAAGGATAGCCTCAGCATTTATATTATCCTTGAACATCCTGACTGAAGCAGTTGTAAAGTCTTGCCATGGAAGTCCTGTGTCCTCCTTTGACAAGTCGGAGCTTGGAGATTTGGAGAGCTAAGCATCTCTTTTTGTTCCCAAAAGACGTTGTGATCTCTGAGATGTCTCCCCGAGGTGCTGTAAGCCCAGCCATTAGTTCATGGCATATACCCATCAGCATAAAGCACATGCTCAAGCATGCACTTCTCACATCAAGCCCAGAAGAATAATGCTTTTCACTGATGCGTTCCAGTTCAGGATGGAGCAGGAGTATAAAATAACACAAGAAATTATCTGTGAAATTCAATATCTGTGAAATTCTGCTGACTCAATTTGCATAGCCTGGTGGGAAGCTTTCTCTTAAAAGTGGTTTTCTGGCTTCTGTCTTGAGCCTAATTTTTCAACCCAGTCCTCAGTTATAAACTAAAACTCTAGTGCAGGCTTCTCATTTTGTATCCATGTGCTGCAGTGCAATGCAATTTAAGAGAAGTAACATCTCCCTGCTTGTGACCTGTAGCAGTACATCTGAGTTCCTGTGACACTGTCCATCAGCTAACTTAAAAACTTAGCAGAGCTGATAGATTTAGCACAGCACTGGGCTTGGGATTCATAGAGGGTTTACTGAGCTAGAGGGATTGCTTCCAGCTTACAGGTGGTGTTTGCTCAAGTATTCACTCCGCATCCTGCCCCCAGTTCTGTTTGCTGTTTTTTTTCCAAAACAGACAAACAAACAAACAAAAACCAAACCAGCAGCATCTGCAACGTATCTGCGTATCCCCACGAACTTTTTGATGAACAAGGAATGAGTTGCAGCCTGTTAACAAAACCTTAGCTAGGGCAACTTCCAACTTGTTTCACATGTCACCACAAAATGTTTTCAGGTTGTTAATATGAAGTACCAAACAGTCATGATATGGTCTTTGGGCAGGAAAACAATCTGCCTTTATGGTATTGAGTTACCCCGACAGTTTTGAATAGCAGGACTCAGGAGGGAGCATCCTTCCTTGCTTGTCTAGTTTTAAAAGAATAGATCACTCCTAATGATTACAGTTTTTAATGAAATATCTGTTTCCTGATGCCACAAACTTGGCATGAGTGTAGCATAGCAAGTGTCCTTGGTACATTCAGTGACTGAAAGAAACAGTTGCTGCTAGCAGAAATACAATACTGAGCCAAGATTGCTGGTAACTGACAGCCATCAGCTTGCTGTGCAGGCAGGGGCTGGCTTGATGGAACGAAGGCTATGAAATACCTGACGTGCTCATCAAACACTGCTTGTTAGCTTAGGGACACGGCGTGTTGAGTAGGTTTGCTCACATTTTGCAAGCAAGGTGACTGTTTCCACTTAGTTGCCTTCATTTTAACATTAGAAATACAGAGAAATAATACAGAAATACAGAAAACTGAATTTATGTTAAAGAAAAAATGATTGAAAAAATAAAAGGCTGTCAGTAACTTGAGGGCATCTCAGCTTGATTTAAAAGATCAAAGATTGCAAAGATTTTAAAATTTCATGTATTTGACTAAAACACACTGAATATTATTTGTATACATTTATAAAAAAAATTGTATACATTTATAAAATATTTATCAATACCCGGCTTCCAAACTGGAGACCATTGTGTACTAACTCTCTTAAAACTTGAGCAGTGAGTTCCCCAGTACAGATAACTCTGCTGTATCTCTGAGGGAGGACTTTTCTGACTTGTAAGGGCACCTTATTGCTGTGTCTGCTAACGCCCTGCCCTAGTTAAACTGCAGTATTACCATGCACACATCTGTACCTTTATACCTCCAGAGATGAAACTTCATCACCCAACTGTGACTAGCAATAACAATCAGTTGTAACTATATCTTAACATTGTGCTGAATAATCCTGAATAAAGGCATAAAATGATTTCTCCTTTTCTTGTCAGATGAAGCTGTTAATTTTGTCAACAAGCCCAAAACAACTCCAGAAATATCAGTCAGTCCTTCTGAAAACCTTGAGCTTGTGTGTGAGGTGTCGGCTGCAAGTGGAACTGTCATATGGAAGAAGGATCAAACTGAGGTGAAGCAGGACCAGAGGACAACAATCATCTCTCAGGGGACACACCGCAAGCTCATCATCAAAAATGTGACACTGCAAGACCAAGGGAGCTATACCTGTGAAACAAAGAACGACAAAGTAACATTCCAAGTCAAAGTCAGAGGTGAGAAAATGCCCAAAATTCCAAAGATCAAGGAATACTCAGAATAATACTCCGAATAAAGATAAAAAAATACTTGGAAACAAGGAATACATTTGGAATAATATCTGACAGTTGGAGAATGATCTTAAAACCTCTCTGGGTACAATATTTCAGCTGTAGGACTTGATGTGCAGTCAAGTATCACAGTTTTTTACACACACTTTTAGTTGTAACTTCAAGAAATGATAGGCAAGGAGGTTACTTCTGCACCTCTCGCAGTCAGCTGGTGTGTCTGCAGAAACACTCCTGCAGAATTACAGTGCAAGGCGATAGCAGAGGTGCAGGGGTAAATAAAAGGGAAGGGGGGGTGTTGAAGAGCACTGATTAGATGGAGAATTGCTAAATTTAAGTGACTCAGATAGGTGAAAAAAACATGGGTGATTCCTAGATATGAGGGCTGTTCCTTTCTTATTCGCTGGAAGCTGAGAGAAATATCAGAAGAGAAAAAGAGGAGGGTTCAGGCGGTGCATATTGGTGCCTCAGGTCCAACTCTGTGCTTGAATTTTTTAACATTGTCCCACAGTTCCCACACACCCATCATTTACCAGTGGAAAAGCAGAGAAGGTGCTTTCCTGCCCTAATGGGCCAGCACTTGCTCTGTTAGGGGCAAGTACAGTGAAATAGGGATAACTTGAATAAGCACTGGAGAGGACTACTGCAAAAAAACTGTGTGACTATTGTGGTATTCTTGCAGAGAAAGATGTGTTTACAAACAAGGACAAGGTACAAAAGGAGGTGAAGGCTGCACTGACACAAAATGCCACGCTGAGCTGCGAGGTGGCCCAGGAGAAGACCGACGTGAAATGGTACAAGGAAGGGAAGCTGATCACCTCGAGCAAGAAGTTCAAGGTGGAGTCGGAGGGCAAATCTCGTCGGCTGGTGGTGAGTGAGGTGGAGAAGAAAGATGCTGGGGAGTACACCTGTGAGGCTGCTGGCCAGAAACTGACCTTCAAGATTGTTGTCACAGGTAGGAGAGATGTTTCTTATCATGGAATGGCCCATGAGTCTCCTTTGGTACAGACCAGAATAAATCACTTTCTATGCTCCAGTGACTGGGTAGCATAGATCTTCACTGAGGTAGTGACAGAGATCAGGCAATCAGCTGATGTGCATTCACTGTCACACAGACACTTATAGCTTGGTGTCCTCATCTGTAACCTGAATCTCACTTAACCAACCTTGCTGTTTTCTGACTACCTGGTAAAGGAAAAGCAAACAATGATATGTGCTGTTGTGATTTATGGGGATAAAGGTAGGGCCAGCTCCCACATCTGTTGGAAAACAGATCTTGAAGCAGGTTCAAGAAGATACCTAGAGTGGATAAGGCTTATGTATGAGTACCAGTGGCAGATAAGATCAGATACCTACGTGTGCATTACATTATGGAGCAACAAGACAGGTATCCTGTGCATCCACTGAGATAGGAAGAACCTGAACTCTTAAGGCATTGCAACATTTTGCTCAGAAACAGTGTTGTGTTGCCCTCAGACTGTACACAGGGTCTGAGGTGTATCTCAGTTGAGTGTGGGGACCATTCTGAAATGACAGAGCTGTGTGAAACTTTCCTAAGCAGGATTTTGTATTAAGTTGTGAAAACTATGGACAGCACAAACATACCTGTGCATTTTAATTTGCGTCTCCCACTCTACAGAAGTAGAAGAAGGTTTTATCAATAAGGACAAAGTGCAGAAGGAGGTGAAAGCTGCACTAACAGAAAATGTCACGCTGAGCTGTGAGGTGGCCCAGGAGAAGACCGACGTGAAATGGTACAAGGAGGGGAAGCTGATCACCTCGAGCAAGAAGTTCAAGGTGGAGTCAGAGGGCAAATCTCGTCGGCTGGTGGTGAATCAGGTGGAGAAGAAAGATGCTGGGGAATACACCTGTGAGGCTGCTGGCCAGAAACTGAACTTCAAAATTGTTGTCACCGGTAAGGGAAGATACTTTGTCCCATCCTTCCTATTTCTAGAACATTTAGAAAAATGATTATTATTCTGTAAGTGTTTTTTCCAATGACACTTCAAATTTTTGGAGAATGTCATGGGGATGACTTAGCTCTGATAGGGAGAAGGAAGAAATTGTTCCAGGTACAGTTCTGAGGCAGTTCCATCCTTTAAAAAGTTTAGGAGTTTGCCTTCACTGTGGGAACAGGGCCATAAAAAGGAAGGTTCTGATTGCACCTCTCCATCGCCGCGTGTTGGTGCATGCAGAACAACCCAGGACATTTCAGAGCAGGGGCACAGCGGTGAGCAGTAGGGTGCTTGCCCCACGTCTGCACACTTTTTGTTTGTCTTGGAAGGGCTAGTTTCAGACTGTGGGGAGAACAGGACAGTAAGACTTTGTGCAAGTTCAGGTCTCTAAGGCATTGGGTAAATGGAACTGAGGGAAGAAAGTGGCAGGGAGAGTCATTCAAGGTGCATTATGTACTGGGGCTCCATAGTGGGGGAATGGATTCTATTTTACAGTTGTCTCTCTGCCTCCTGCTCCTCTTTCAAGTGGTCTAACTAATCTCTCTCTCTCTCCCCATCTACCCCCAGAGCCAGAAGCTGTATTCACAAACAAGGAGAAAGTGCAGAAGGAGGTGAAAGCTGCACTGACACAAAATGCCACACTGAGCTGCGAGGTGGCCCAGGAGAAGACCGACGTGAAATGGTACAAGGAAGGGAAGCTGATCACCTCGAGCAAGAAGTTCAAGGTGGAGTCGGAGGGCAAATCTCGTCGGCTGGTGGTGAGTGAGGTGGAAAAGAAAGATGCTGGGGAGTACACCTGTGAGGCTGCTGGCCAGAAACTGACTTTCAAGATTGTTGTCACAGGTATGAGAAACCCACCATTTTGGGTGATATTTCATTGCCTTTTCTTTGTGTCTAGGTGTTCTCTCCTGTTCTCTCAGTCCAAAAATACTGTTAGGCTGCCTTTCGGTGTTGGCCTAAGCTACCGTTTCAGTGAGGTTGTGTCAAACTTGGCAGGTCTACTGATTACATGCAGGTATCTTGTTATCAGCCACTCAACTTCCTCCGCCTACTTAGGGTCATATATTGAATCTAGAGTTTTTTGCTAGGGGGCACTGACCTAAAGGACCTCTACCAGTTTGGTATTCCTTCCCTTATTTTTGCCATTCATCCATGAAAGTAACTGTTTTCTCTCCTCTTCATTTCATGTTTTCTCTGCACGACATCCTGTGTACCAAAACAGAGAATTTCTTTGATTATTCCACTGTCTAGCTGTGCAAACACATACTTGTACACTTCCTCATGACTCTACCATGAAACAGTTTTGTGAATGCTGAACAGAAGTGGGTACAGATACGTGCAACTTGAGTTATGAGTTGTTTTTAACAACCTTTCATCCAGTTCTTCCCTTACCAATTACTTCAACATCAGATGCTTTTGGGTACCTGAATGTGATTTATGCAGTTACGAGAACTGTGCAACACTGGTCTACCAATCAATATTGCAACAGTAGCATTTACAACACCCTACTTTGTTGTGACTGCATCAAGGTTTGGAAGTTGATAGTAGCATACTGCCCTAAAAATTTTCAATCTGATGCATTGCATTTGTCTGTGGTCTGTTGAATCCAAAGGAGATGACTGTTCCTTCCAAGTTCTACGTCTGTAATGACCAGTCGTGAGTCCAGTAATGTGTATTTATATTTGCTTTTTTTTTTTTTTTTTTTTTTTTCTGTATTAATGTGATTTGGAGTCTGAGGATTTAGCACTGAAGCAGTTCTCTTGTTCTAACTGCAGTATGGATTTCTTTGGTATCAGTAAATTTTGTGAGAGGTCTGACTGTTTCTGAATCGGCTGATAAGAATGGCTTTTGTTTTGTTTTATTGGTTGTAGTTACACTCTGCTGTCTCTGCTCATAAGTCAGATGGCTCTCTGTTAACTTTATGGTTTTTGTTTCATATTCTGAGCTGATCAGAACAAGGAATCCATTCTCTCTCTTTCTCTCTTTCTCTCTTTCTCTCTTTCTCTCTTTCTCTCTTTCTCTCTTTCTCTCTTTCTCTCTTTCTCTCTTTCTCTCTTTCTCTCTTTCTCTCTTTCTCTCTTCTCTCTTCTCTCTTCTTCCTCTCTTTCTCTCTTTCTTTCTCTCTCTCTTTCTTTCTTTCCGAATTTCTCTCTGAATTTCTTTCTTTCTTTCTTTCTGAACTTCTTTCTTTCTTTCTGAATTTATTTCTTTCTTTCCAAATTTCTTTCTTTCCGAATTTCTTTTGGCATTGAACATGCTGGACCTTAATCCTGGCTGAGGTCTGGCTCTTTATCAGCTATGTAGAGGAGCAACTGCACTGGGAGTCTACTGACTTTCCTGCTTGCACATATGCTGGAGACCTGAAGTCCTTGCAGGGCATAGCTTGCGTTCTGTTTCCTTGTAAAGGTTGCAGTCTTTCTGCTCTCCCTGTCCTGGGGCATCCCACTCCCTGAGTCTTCAGCATGCAATGTACAACTGCTCCTATAGCACAAAGCTTTGCTGCTGCCCTGACTGTCAGCCATCAGCTGTTACTGTCCCCACACCTCGTAGTGTACATGGGGTGTGATTTGAGGGCCTTGGGATCTTTATCACGAGCTGTATAGCTCATGCTTTTGGCTCAGGAAATTGCCAGTTTTAGTGGAGGACGGATTACAGTAAGGCTAGGTTTGAGAGACATCTGTCACACAACATGGACATTGATGGAAAGACCGTGGCATGGATTGGAATAAACCAAGTTCATCCTCAGCTGCTGAAGCCAGCTCATACATTACTGCACGGGTGAAGATAGGAAACGCAGAAATGTAAGGCTTTTACACTTGAATTTCACTAGCTGAGGGCTATTCTTAGCTGTTTGCCTCAGAAACCAAGGGATTTCAGTTCTCTTTCAAACTGGGTGACTTCATGGCGGCACAAGGTAATTTAACACCTTTACCTCTCTGTCGTAAGTGGAGAGCGCTTGCCTAGCTACTGTTGCTGTATTTCTCATGTGTACCACTGTAACGTGACGTGCAAGCCCAGCACTCACTGGAAAATGATCTAGTGTGAAAGTCAGGAGGGGATTATGAGTACTCTTTGAGTGGTTGGCTCTTTTGCTGCAGAAGTCCTCGTCTTACTAGATTATCCCAAAGTGCAATGGCTTTCTGAATCTTAATTTATCCTCTTACCACTGCATTCAGAAAGCTTTTCAGGGTTCCTGTATTCCAGGGTTCCACTGGTAGCACAAACCCATCCATTTTAGGGACAGCCTGAAGTTTAGATTCTTAGTGTTGAATATTGGGATGCAACTATGGCCCTTTAGCTTATCATAAAAAACACACAAAGTGATGCACACGTTAGAGACTGAGATAAAAGTGTAGTAAAAAGAGTTGGTTCTGCAATCTCATTATCTAAAGATTCATGATATACACTGAAATTCTTATCAAAAGGATACACGATATCCTTTTGATGCCCACTCCATTTGTTGAGACAGAAGTTCCAAAGGGAACTGTGGAAGAAAGTGTCTTTAAACAATTCATTTTGCCTGTGTTAATTATTGAGAGAAGATTCCCTCAGTCAGTTTTCAGAAAAGTCAGAGGTTTCCAAGTACAGAAAATTGTATTTTATGCATAAAACTGAGCTATGAAAATTAACTTAAGCCAAGTACTTTTCCATATTAAGAACTGTATCTTTATAATTTCCTTGGAATTAAGTTAAAAGATATTTTCTGAAAAATACCCAGTCTTAACCTGACATACTCAGATGCTGGTAAATTCCTGTAAATAATGTGATAGTGAAGTCTGCGATTCATAATTGGGTTGTATTTGGCTAAACTCAAATGTAGACTGTAGCAATATGAAAAAAATACAAAGGTGAAGATTTATCTTTGTCTTCATTAGAAGAAATTTGAAAATGAGGAGTTTCAGCTGTTTGAAAAGAATAGTTAGAGAGACAGAATGATTATGAGGACTGTCTGTAGAGGTTGTATTATAATGTATGATAAACACATCTGTAAAGCAATGTTCCTTACAAGAAATTGTCCTATACAATGTGTATACAAAATATGTATAATATCTTCCAGTCACAAGCTATTTGTATCTTACATATATTTTCTCTAACATTTCCAAATGCCAGAGCCAGAAGCTGTATTCACAAACAAGGAGAAGGTGCAGAAGGAGGTGAAAGCTGCACTGACACAAAATGCCACGCTGAGCTGCGAGGTGGCCCAGGAGAAGACCGACGTGAAATGGTACAAGGAGGGGAAGCTGATCACGTCGAGCAAGAAGTTCAAGGTGGAGTCAGAGGGCAAATCTCGTCGGCTGGTGGTGAGTGAGGTGGAGAAGAAAGATGCTGGGGAGTACACCTGTGAGGCTGCTGGCCAGAAACTGACCTTCAAGATTGTTGTCACAGGTAGGAGAGAGATTCTCTCAGTACTGTTTCCTATCATGATTAATTGCTGCCTTCAACATATTCTGAGTTTATATGCACTCTGCAGCTTTATTTTATTTGTCATTCTACAAAACTGAGTTTGATTCACGGTGTGGTAGATGCATCTTACCTCTTTCTATCTGTTCCCAAGATGAACATAAGATTTGGTTCAGATGCCTGCATGTAGGCTTCCAGTTATTCCTGAAACGTTCTGGAGATCCCTGGCTGACATCCAGCTGCCCTACTAGAAATGGGCAGCTTTCCCGAGAGTCCCTGGTGTATCTCCCAGCCTCATGAAGACATCTTGGGTGAACAGGGTGTGTCAAATTGCCCAAGACACTCGTATGTGGGCAACTGAAATGTGGTCCTAATCAGTGCAGTCTGTGAAGTGACCATTGACAGGGTGACCCCTGACTACAGCAGGGTTTCCAGTAGCACATTCTCACTGGGAAATCTAAGTTTAGGTGCCTTAATCTGGGAGCTGAGACCAGTTCTACCTCCTGGGTAGCTAAAGTTGAGTGAATCTCTGTCATGATGTCAGATTCCTAACTGCTGAGAATCATCAGTGGCTTCTGGGGCTCGGTAACATAAACTTTTTTTTTCACTCTTGAAGATTCTCTCCACAGCTGAGATTGGTTTGCAGGTATGCACTAAAAGATGCAGTATTCCTGCTGACAAGGGCTGAAACAAGCATGTAATTAGAGGTCAAATAAATACTGGTTGTGCATATTATTTTAATATGAGTATATTTTTTGTGTACAAAATATTTCAATTACCACAGATTTTAGAAGGAATTATTCCTGATACCTAGATATCACAGAGCACATCATGTTCATAATTGCTGTTTGCTGTTGGCTTCCAATTTCTAATTAATGTAACCATGCAAATACTATACTCATTTAAAAACAGATTTTGCAGAAACAAGTTTATGCATAGCTCCATGAACCACATAGAAATGGAGTTAAGAAGGATTTCAGGAGGTCAACCTAATGCATCCCTCTCTGCTGCATGACAGTAGCTAGATTTCCATCCAGATACCCAAGGGGGTTGCAAGTGGCTCATTTAGGGACAGCTCTGTGCTTAAGTTAGGAAAATATTTGATTAAAAACCTTACTTGCTTTAAAACTTTATAAGGTATGAAGAATATATGGTTTTAGTAGTCCACTAGTTGTCCAGAGAAGGAAGTGTTAGGTTGTTAACTTATAGAAATAACATCTTAAAACTGGATCATGTTCATTCACTTTAGCAGGTATGGAATTATTCTAAAATGACAAAGATGCATTAAGTTGTTGTAAGCTGAATTTTGCATTTTGTTATGAACTTTTTGGACAGCGTGACTGTATCTTTGCATTTTAAATTGTCTCCCTCTATAGAAGCAGAGGATGCTTTTGTGAACAAAGAGAAGGTACAGAAGGAGGTGAAGGCAGTCATGAAGGAGAATGCCACACTGAGCTGCGAGGTGGCCCAGGAGAAGACCGACGTGAAATGGTATAAGGAGGGGAAGCTGATCACGTCGAGCAAGAAGTTCAAGGTGGAGTCAGAGGGCAAATCTCGTCGGCTGGTGGTGAGTGAGGTAGAGAAGAAAGATGCTGGGGAGTACACCTGTGAGGCTGCTGGCCAGAAACTGACCTTCAAGATTGATGTCACAGGTGAGAGATTACCTATTTACATTTATTTATTTATTTTGGTCATAACTTTTAAGACAGTTCCCTAGTGTTTTGATTCCAGAATTCCAGCGATTTATTTCCAGCATTGACCTATGTGGTTCTGCAACAGAACGCATATCGTTATTCTTAAAAATTGATGTGCATGTGCTTGGACACTTTAGGAAAGAGAGAAATCCATGCATGTCAGTATTCTTTCTCAGAGACTGACCAAGAATAGTTATTAAGAAATAGGATTTAAGAACAAGACGAACATACAACAGTCCTTCCACACTTTAGCAATCTCTAATTCCAGTCTAAGAATCTGTAGTTTCTGTCTCTACTGGGACAGAGCTCGCTTCTACCATATCTATACAAGACATGGCTTTGCTGAAAGATTTTACCAATATGGCCTTGTGAGGAATTGAGGAACACACTTTGAATGTAAGTTCAGAACAATATCCAGCAGTTTGTGTAAGCAACTCTATCATCAGTACATACCCTTCTGTTCTTGCTGCTAGTTATTTTTGTTGCAAACAGTACCCCATACTTCGTTTGTCATGATATATAAATCTTCCTTCAGTCTTGTTTGAAAGAGTTGAGGGAGGACTACCTAGTTTTGATGTAGTCATTTCTTAACTGTGCACAGAAAGAAAACTCTAAAGATGCATGCAATGAAAACTAAAACAGACAAAACTACCAGAAGTTTACGTGAAACGATAGAATTGGATTTGATGCAAAGACCTGCTGTTTTTTCTTTCAGAGGATTCACACTAGAATCTAACAGTGTCATCTTTGAAGTGTGTGCATCTACACAGCCCAATGCACCACTCACACCTCAAAGCTCTTTATTTTGGACTCAACTGAGAATGTGGTTATTTATCTTCTGCACTGGAGGTGGTTTGTGGCTGGCCTCCTCCCAGTGTGGTCTGAGCAAAAGCATGACATTACAGCATTGAGATTCATGTGACTGCCAGTTGTGGGTCTCACTGAGATACAAGCTGATTGGATTTCACTCTGCTTGCTCTGCTGTGTGTGTGTTCTGTGGTATATATTACTGGGGAGTGACCCTACAAGGAAATTAGAGACAAATGTGCCTCGTTCTGGTTTGAGAGATGGCAACTCTCCTTTGTGCTATAAAAAATACAGTAATACTTATTTCATGATTCAGTTATATGACTTTACTATA
The DNA here is from genome assembly GCF_964035555.1 of Netta rufina. Taxonomy (NCBI): domain Eukaryota; kingdom Metazoa; phylum Chordata; class Aves; order Anseriformes; family Anatidae; genus Netta; species Netta rufina. Next base: position 3,134,124 of record NC_140124.1, read on the forward strand.
GCTCTATGCCATTTGTAGGAATGGTACAGGGTAAAACCGAACCATTATTTTACTTCAAACAATGAATGTCATTGATAGCAGTAGCTGTTCGAGAAAAAAATGTAGTAGATTATTAGTTTCTGCCTTTCAGTTTCATTTACAAAGGGTCTTATTACGCTGTTTGAAAGAAGAACTCTTCTTAGCTCCCTGTGGAAAGATTTTATAATCTGGACTGGGAGAACTTTATCCTCTATTGGATGCAACAAGGCACTGAAGGGCTTTCAGAAGCTGTTTGTGCTTATGACTTAGCCAAAAGGTCTATCTCTGAGGAAAGCTGTTGACAGCAATAATGGAGGGTTGCATGACAAGCTATTTGTATCTTATATATGTTTTCCCTAACATTTCCCAATTCCAGAGCCAGAAGTTGTATTCACAAACAAGGAGAAGGTGCAGAAGGAGGTGAAAGCTGCACTAACAGAAAATGCCACGCTGAGCTGTGAGGTGGCCCAGGAGAAGACCGACGTGAAATGGTACAAAGAGGGGAAGCTGATCACGTCGAGCAAGAAGTTCAAGGTGGAGTCGGAGGGCAAATCTCGTCGGCTGGTGGTGAATCAGTTGGAGAAGAAAGATGCTGGGGAATACACCTGTGAGGCTGCTGGCCAGAAACTGAACTTCAAAATTGTGGTCACAGGTGAGAGAAGACACTTTGGCCCATCCTTCCTATTTCTAGAACATTTACAAAAATGATTATTATTCTGTAAGAGTTTTTCCAATGACACTTCAGATTTTTGGAGAATGTCATGGGGATGACTTAGCTCTGATAGGGAAAAGCAAGAAAGTGTTCCAAGTACAGTTCTGAGGCAGCTCCATCCTTTAAAAAATTCAAGAGTTTCTCTTCACTGTGGCAACAGGGCCATAAAAAGGAAGGTTCTGATTGCACCTCTCCATCGCTGTGTCTTGGTGCAAGTGGAACAACTCTGCGGTGCAGCTAATTCCCAGAACGTTTCAGAGCAGGGACACAGTGGTAGCAATAGGGTGTCTGGCCCACATCTGCACACTTTTTGTTTGTCTTGGAAGGGCTCGTTTCAGCCTGTGGGGAGAACATTACATGAAAGCTTTGTGCAAGTTCAGGTCTCTAAGGCATCAAGTAAATGGCAACTGAAGGAAGAAAGTGGCACAGGGTGTCATTCAAGATGCATTGCTGTGATGGGCCTCCATAGTGGGGGAATGGATTCAGTTTTCCAGCTCCCTCTCTGCCTCCAGGTTCTCTTTCAAGTGGCCTGACTAGTGTCTCTCTCTCCCCATCTACCCCCAGAGCCAGAAGCTGTATTCACAAACAAGGAGAAAGTGCAGAAGGAGGTGAAAGCTGCACTGACACAAAATGCCACGCTGAGCTGCGAGGTGGCCCAGGAGAAGACCGACGTGAAATGGTACAAGGAGGGGAAGCTGATCACGTCGAGCAAGAAGTTCAAGGTGGAGTCAGAGGGCAAATCTCGTCGGCTGGTGGTGAGTGAGGTGGAGAAGAAAGATGCTGGGGAGTACACCTGTGAGGCAGCTGGCCAGAAACTGACCTTCAAGATTCATGTTACAGGTGAGTAAATGTTTCATCTGTTTTACATCCCCCCCAAAACTGAAGGAAAGACAAGTTGCATAGCTTGACAAATTCCACCTCAGCAGTCAGTTGATGGAGTATTTAAATTCTGCTGTTTAACTCACGTCCATTCACACTGTTAGGTCTGTCTGCTTCTTTGAAAGTGGAGAACTTAGAGGATTTCTGTAGCCTAAGCCCAAGATATCTGTTAATCTAATGGAGATGCAGCGATAACAAAAATCATCAGACTAGATGATCTTTAAATGTTCCTTCCAACCCAATCCATTCTCTGATTCTACAGAGGAAACCTTTTTATTATCAGTTCTGCCATACTAGTACCATTCTCAGAAGTGGTAGCTGAGGAAAACAAGTTTCTTCAACATAACATGAGCAAGAATGGGATTTAACCCTGACATCCCTTGGTCGTATCCTGATGAATTTAAAGCAAATTGAAGAGTTCACGTATTAGATTGCATTTTGATTCTGGCACCGTGCAGTGCTAAGCAAATACCATGGGGGCTAGCTAGTTTAAAGTCATTAGAGAAGCATAGTTCTGGGTTGACACATCTTTGAAACACTGGGCAAATAAAGGTAATAAACACAGAATGAACACACAAAGATTGTTTCTGAAGCCTACATTTGCTTTTGCTGTCAAAGTAAATTACAGCTCTCAGCTTGTTTGGACAATTTAATTTCTGTCCACTTATACAAACTTCTTAACAGCTCTGTGCACTGGTGCGCTGCTGGACATTGGGGAAATGTGAATTTTTCTGCATATTTTGGAGAATGATGGTAGTAGAAGTGAAAGCAGTTTTCAGGCCATCTAAATAGAAGGAGTCCTTCACTGGCACTTGATCTAATTCAGATGTTAACATTCAGCTGATACCACTGGAAGGAAATCTGGGTGGGATTGCCATCCTCTCAGCACCACAGTCCAAAGACTGATGTGGGCATTTGGGAAGGGCTGTATAGAAGAGGTTCACTTTTTGAATCTGCTGCTTTACCCTCAATTCCAGAAGTGGAGGATGGTTTTATCAACAAGGAGAAGGTGCAGAAGGAGGTAAAAGCTGCACTGACAGAAAATGCCATGCTGAGCTGCGAGGTGGCCCAGGAGAAGACTGACGTGAAATGGTACAAGGAGGGGAAGCTGATCACCTCGAGCAAGAAGTTCAAGGTGGAGTCGGAGGGCAAATCTCGTCGGCTGGTGGTGAATCAGGTGGAGAAGAAAGATGCTGGGGAGTACACCTGTGAGGCTGCTGGCCAGAAACTAAACTTCAAGATTCAAGTTACAGGTGAGAGAAAATACTTTGCTCCATCCTTCCTATTTCTAGGATATTTAGAAAAATGATTATTATTTTGTAAGAGTTATTATGCTTCAAATTTTTCAAGTTTGCTTCTTTTTCAAGTATGCACTTTTTTGCTCTTTTTTTTTTCTTTTTTTTTTTTTTTCCCAAGTTTTTCCTATTATGCTTATTCCTTCAGGGGAGGTTTGGGGTAGATATTAGGAGAAATTTCTGTACTGAAGGGATTGTGCAGCACTGGAATAGGTTGGCCAGGGAAGTGGTTGAGTCACCATCCCTGGAGGTCTTCAAGAAATGTGTTGATGTAGAACTTAGTAGCATGGTTTAGTGGTGGACTTTAGTACTGGGTTCAAGGTTGAACTAGATGATCTCAGAGGTCTTTTCCAACCTGAATGATTCTATGATTCTGTGATAAATGACAGCTTGGGGGAGAAAGTAGCATGGAGTGTCATTCAAGATGCATTGCCCTTCTGGGGCTTCAGAGTGGGAGAATGGACTCAGTTTTCTGACTCAGTCTGCCTACTGCTCCTCTTGCAAGTGCCTGACTAAGATGTCTCCTGGAGAACAGGGGTATTTCACAATTTGGATGCAATAATGTGAGATGAGCTAGGCTTTCCTAAAGGTCACATAGGAAGTAAGGATACAGTCTTGACCATGGATGTCCTGGTCAAGCACGCTTCACACTGGACAAAATGATCTGGTGCTGCTCGGACAGCAGAGGCAGTTGGAACCAGAGAAATCAACAAATGGGGCTCTGACACAGCATGGTGCAGTTTCTGCCACTAGGAATTTATCAGTTTGCACTCAACTTCAACCAAAATATTTCCTGCCTTAACTGGGGCCTGCAATAGAGTGATGATGATCCATCAGGTGATCTCTTAGCTTGCTGCACTGAGACACTAATCTTTCTGTGATTTGTCATGAAGCAACTAAAAGCTTCTTTGAAAAACTAAACAACAAAGCAAGCAAACAACAAGAACAAAAAAACACCCACCCCCCATGGAACAGTTTGCATGTTCCTCCAGTAGCTTTAGATGTGTACTGTCAACTCAAAGAGATGGTTTCCAGCATTCTCTGTAAGCCCAAAGGGGACTGGGCAACTTCATATTTTGTAAATGCTGAATCTTTCTCTCTTTTCAGAGCCAGAAGTTGTATTTACAAACAAGGAGAAGGTGCAGAAGGAGGTGAAAGCTGCACTAACAGAAAATGCCACGCTGAACTGCGAGGTGGCCCAGGAGAAGACCGACGTGAAATGGTACAAGGAGGGGAAGCTGATCACGTCGAGCAAGAAGTTCAAGGTGGAGTCAGAGGGCAAATCTCGTCGGCTGGTGGTGAATCAATTGGAGAAAAAAGATGCTGGGGAGTACACCTGTGAGGCAGCTGGCCAGAAGCTGACCTTCAAGATTGATGTTACAGGTAAGATAGACATTGTCTGAATTACAGTGGAGGACAATAAAATAAAAAGTGTAGTAATTATTACAGAGTGGTCCAGTTGCAATAGACTCTGTTCAGGGTTTACCTGTATCTGTTTTTCTTGTGACCAATTGCCTGGATTTGTAGGAACTGAAACATTTGGCTTTAGCTTGGCACAATGTGGCCTATCTCATTCTTTATCTGTCTTCCCTAGTTTCCACATTGCAATTTGATTCCACAGAAGGGTAGATATTGTCTAGTGAAGGTAATCAGTTTTCTTATAAGTGACAACGTGAGTATTTACCAGCCTATGCACATAAATCTGTAAGATGACTTCATTTTAATCTCTCTGTGAATATTTTCTTCCTTTTCTGCACTCAGAGCCCAAACCTGCGTTTATAAACCAGGAAAAGGTACAGAAGGAGGTAAATGCCGTCTTGACTGAAAGCGCCGTTCTGAGCTGTGAGGTAGCAGAAGATGCAACTGAAGTAAAATGGTACAAGGATGGCAGGCTGCTTGTTTCCTCCAGGAAGTTCAAAATAGAAACTGTGGGTAAAACCCGTCGTCTGGTTGTAGAGCAGCTGGAAAAGAAAGATGCTGGAGAATACGTCTGTGAGGCTGCTGGCCAGAAGCTGACCTTCAAGTTGGAACCAACTGGTGAGTGTTCACTTTGGAGGCACTAAGCAGCACTCTGTGTGGCTTAGAGGAAAACTGGATGTTATCTACCCACCCAGTGGCCATGTTGCAACCATGATTTCCCCTGGAACAACATTATTGAACCACATCATGCATGAAATTGTCTTTGCATTGTTCAATATAGAGAAAAGGCCAAGAGAAAGGGAGTAAACAGAAAAGAGACTAGACCATAAATTCAGATTTAGCATATTAATACTTCTTAACTAGATTTAGAATCCTAAAAATGGGAGAACACATATTATACAGGTCATTTTATCTCTAAGAAACAAGTTTTTATAGGTAGCAGGATGTGTATTTTCCTCTCCTTTCCTCTGCTTCTCTTCAAAGCAAAAGCTTAGGGTTACCTGACAGGTGATTTTCTTTCTTTCCACTCATCGAAAGATTATAGCAGCCACAAAGATTCAGCTGTATTCCCTGTGTTATTAGAGTTTATAGAGGAGCTGGTATGTGACTGTGAGTCATGAAGACAGAAATTGAAAATTGCTGTGTTTAAGGATTGGAGAATTAAGTTATTAGTTTTTCTATTTTAATGTCTTTCCTAGAACCAGAGGCTAAATTTGAAAATAAAGTTGTCCAGAAGGAGCCCCTCATTGTTCAAGAACATGAAAGCATCATTTTGACTACTTCAGTAACACCTGAAACTGCTGTAGTAAAGTGGTTCAAAGATGGAGCAGAAATCAGGGCGAACAAGAAGTATGTGATCAAGAGCGAGGGGGCGTCCAGGACTCTGACAGTGAACCTGGCGGAGAGCACAGACACTGCTGTGTACACTTGCAAGACAAAAAGTGACAAGCAGGAATTCAAAGTACAGGTGAAAGGTGAGCAGATAGCAGCCTGCAAGTTGTATCCCTTCCTATCAGTTGTGTTTCTCTTGTGGGAGGATAAGGTGAAGATTTTGTACCTCTCTCAAAAATTGTTCCGACCTCTAGACTTGAATTGCTTTTGCAGCTGCTGCGGCTTCCCTACCATGTGCCAATAAAGTCCTTCCTGCCTTCAAAGACCAATTTTCATCCTTCAGTGGCCTCTTGGGCAACAAGGACACCTAAGATGGGTGCTTTTCCTGGCATTTGCTCTCCAATGTTATCACACCATTTCTGTCTCCTTCTATTCCAGTGGGTAGGGTATGGGCAGAGCCTTAGCTCTTCCTGACTGCTCACCAGTGTGACAAAGCTGATGCATAGTTTTTATGCATAGTCAGGCAAATTAGGCTCTGATGTTTAGAACAAACAAACAATCAAAACTAAAACAACAACAAAAAACACAACCAATCAAACAATGAAACAATAAAAATACCCACTGTGGTCTCCTTAGGTTAAATAAGAAAGAAAGGCACAACACAAACACAATCATGTTTTAAAGTACAATTCTTGCTTTACAGAGTGATAATGCCAATATAATTTCATTTCAATGTAATCTCCACCTTTCATATATATTTTTATTAAGGTTGGCTAGAACAGGTTTCATAGAACAGATTTCTTAACTTTTCCTTTCTTGCCATTTTTTTCTTTCCTCTGCACCTCAGAAATCCCAGTGAAGTTTACCAAAAAGCTTGAAGCTGTTAATGCTGAGATTGGAGGCAGCGTGTCATTGACCTGTGAAGTGAGTCATGCCAGAGGGAAGGTGGTGTGGCGCAGGAATGGAGTTGAGATCAAGCCCAGCAAACGTTTCCAGATTCACGAGGAGGGTGTCAAACGAACCCTGACAATAACAGGGATCCGGGCTGAGGATGAGGGAGAGTACTTCTGTGAGTCCAGAGATGACAAGAGCAGCATTACCATCACCCCCAAAGGTAAGTCTCTAGAACTGAATGGTGACAATGTGGAAAGATCCTTGGCTTTCCTCCTCAGCTGCTACAACCCTGCAAAGCCAAGTTTATTCATGTGTTTATGCTGTTCCCTGTGTTAACAACGAAGTGCAAAACTCCACTATTTCTCTGAATGTCTGTGGAACCTCTGTTTGTGAAGAACATCATTGATGAGCTCAGTCTCCTGATATGTGGGCAAATCAACCTTTATAATTTATTTGAGGCTGGAATTAAGTATCCCATATCTAAGACAGGATTTTTCCCCTCTTTGCCTCTTTCTTCTGGCATCTTTATACATAAAACCTATTCAGAGATGGTAAATATGATGGTCCATTTTTTATTACTGTAAGTAATGAACTTTGATGCTTCCAGTGAAATCATTGAATCTGTTGGCTCTTTGAAGGTGTTTATGCCATGCCTCAGAGACATGCTCCTAAACATTTTCTTTCTATCCATCAGCTCCCAGAGTGGTGAAATTTGTTACGAGTCTCAACAGTGTGGTCTCTGAGGAAGGAAAAGAGGCTGTGTTCAAGTGCACCGTTTCTCCCAGTGATGCTGTAGTCACGTGGCTCAGGAATGGTGTCAAGATCGAAGCCAGCAAGAAGTATGTGATCTCACAGAAGGACACCAACCACAGTCTTACGATCACTGATCTGACTCTGGAAGATGCAGCTGAAATCTCTGCCAATGCAGAGGGTGTAGAAAGCACAGCCAATCTCAGAGTCCGAGGTAAGAGGCAATAATGCACCCTTGACAGGCTGTCACTGATGCTGTGGCCTTCCCTCTGACTGTGGGAGGGGATATCTGCTTTTGCTTCATTAAATAAGAATGCTCATAATTCATTGGGACTAGAGATAATTAAGACACCTTTTTAATTCTTTCTGAAAACATGTTTTCTGGATCCTATACATTCTTACTGTAATTTTCTCTCCTTTATCAGAGGCCTCAATCTCCTTCAAGAAGAAACTGGAGGCCCGAACAGTTGAAGAGAAGGATACAGTGACCTTGGAGGTAGAACTGACCAAGCCTGCAGAGGTGAAGTGGATGAGGAACAGCATTGTGTTGAAGCCCAGTGAAAAAATAGAGATCAAAGCTGAGGGAACAAAGCATATCTTGGTGGTTAAGGACATCTCCTTTGCAGACAGGGGCTTTTACTGCTGTGAGAGTCCTGATGACAAGACCCAAGCCAAGATCAACGTGGAAAGTAAGTTGAATGATTGCCAGGTCTGTAAATACTCTGGACAGGATTTGGATATGGATTCTGGTCTCTTCCATTATCATAATGGCCACTGCCACCAAACCTGACATGGGGACACAGCTGTGTGCTTGGCCACCAGTCAAACTTCTGAGATAATGTGGAAGAGAGGGCAGTAAGCAGAATGTGGCTGGCTGGTTCCTGTTGCCTTCATCTCATCCCATGAGCTTTCAGTCATGCTGCTGACTATGAAACCTGTTAGATGATTCTTCTTCTGAAACTTCTCACTCCGTGGTACACTCTGTTTTTTCATTTGTATGGCTTTTAGCAGACCATTCCCTTGTTCACCCATCCGTTGCCCTAATTCTTCTCTATAAAGCACCTCTTTCAGAACAACTCTTTATATTCAGTCAGGGTTAAAAAAAAAGAAAAACAAAGAAAAAAACAACACAAGAGTAAATCTTCTGTCTGTGGGTGCTACCCTTTCAAGTAAGCTAATGGTATCTCAGCTGTAGCCCTGTACTTCTGTCCTTTTTCCTGCATCCTTTTGTCATGATTGTTACAGGATAGATGAAGATAGAATTTAAGCACTTAAGGACTACCTAATCTTGTCTGCAAAGCCCCTGCCACCAATTGGTGCTGTGTAGGTCATAAAAAATAGGCAAGGAAGGACTTGATAACAGACTTCAAGTACATAAAAGGCTGTTATAAAGTGGAAGGGAACAATCTGTTCTCCATGTGGAAATAATGGACTTCAACTGCAATGAGAAAGATCCAGGTTATACAATAAAAAAGCTTTTTAATAGTTGGATGACTGAATAGGTCATCTGGAGAGGTTTTGAGGCCTCCATCATGGGTTTAAGAAAAAGTTAGTGAAATACCTGTCTGGGATGACATAAAGAGCTGAGTGTGTCCTGAAGTGGCAGAGAAGGGCTAGACAATTTTTCTGGATATGTCCAGCCTTGCAGTTTTGTGATCTTCTGATGGTGGGAGTACAAACCTTTACACAAGATAAACCAGTTGATTATCTGTATTAGTTCAGATTTTTCTTTTTACAGCTTTCAGCAGTGCTGAAAGGGCTGGGTCTCACTCCTCTCTCCCAGCTGCTGTTGAGCAGCATTTTTTTTTCCCTTTCTTAACTCTGCTCTCACAAATGCACAAACAACATCACTGTGGCCAGTGGCGTGGCCCTTTGGAGCTGTCTGATACCGGCCCTTATCTAACATTGGGCAGCTGCTGGATTCTTCTCACAGAGGCCACCCCTGGAGCCCCCACTACCAAAACCTTGCCACATAAACCCCATACACCATTCTAGGATTTTGTGCATATTATTAACATCATGAAAAATTTCACCAGTAGTTCTTCCCACATATATATATATATATATATATTATTTTTTTTCCATTTTTTGATTGGAGAGGTTTAGGCTTGGAAATAGGTTGGGCATGGTGAAATCAGTAGCAACAACCCCACGGATTCTCATTTTTTTGAGGCTCTAATTTTTAACTTTGTCCTTCACTTCATGGTTCTGTGCAGCTGCATGTGCCTGTAGCTAAAGGCTGGATTTCCTCCCTGACACCTGCAATTTCCTGTCCCTCTCCAAGTTAGTCCACTTCAAATCTCCCTACTCATACAGATGTGTTTTTTTCTGCCCCATCTGTGAGGCAGCAGCTCGAGAATGCAAGATGAGAATTAGAGTTGTTTGCCTAAGAACAGAGTGGGAATCAAATATATCACAAATTAATGACAAACTGTCTCATACAGAGCAGGGTTTGTCAAATCACTTTCATGCACTGTTAGGACAACTTCATCTTCAAAATCTGCCTGGCTGACAGTTGTCAAAACCCATTGCTTTAGTGTCACAAAATGTGGTGGTTATCACTTCTATAGGATGTTGCTCATCTTTTTTTCCAAACTGAGTGGCTCTAGGAAAAACAGACAGAAAAACCCAGACATTAGCATTGCCCAGCAGCTACATGTATTAGATTAGTCTTGGATCCATTCAGCCTAAATCTAAATTTAATGCTCCTTCTGTGTCCAGAGAACAAAAAAAAAAAAAAAAAAAAAAAAAAGAATGTTTTAATAAATAAGTGTTTTAAGTTGTAGATGTATTGAATTACCTTCTGGAGTATCTTTCTGAATATTCAAGGACCCATAGTTGACTACAATTTTGATTTAGATCTAGATTCAGGTCGACTGTCTCAGTTAAATAGGATGAACTGTCTCCAGAGAAGGTAGGGAAATACAGTACTTCCCTGGTCACCACGTGCTGGAAGAATGCAGGGCAGTGTGGGGCAGTTTGTTACTGCATCCTCTTTTACACGTTGTACTCTGAGGTGTTTTTTTCAAACTTTGGCTGAGTCAGTTTTCTTCCAGCAAGATGTTTCAACCACAGTTGGTTGTAGCTTCAGTTGCATGAGTTTTTTAGACGCTGGCTGTTGTTATATCCAAGTGTTAATAAAAATAATGATGGAAAAATGTTTATACAGGAAAAAAATGGCTAGTCCTGATAGCTACCAACAGTGTTTTATAGTTTTGTGCAAGGTGTCTCATGCAAGCTTGCATGACTCTTGGTTTATAACCTTCCTGTTCTGACAGAGGGAGAATGCTGGTACCAGATAATTATTGGGTGTGCGCTTTGCAGATACCCAGCTGCACTCTCATCGCTTACACTTAGAGACGCTGTAAAAAAAAGATAGCTTCTCCGTTGATGAACTGAGATAGTTTCAATTAAGTGGCTGAAACTCAAGGTGAAAGATGAACCAGGATCCAAGATGAACCATGATGAAAACTGGAAATCAGATCATTGTTGTAGGGAATTCTTTTCGCATGTGATCATCCAAGCCTTAGTTATGATGTACAGCAGGAACGGGGTGGTGTACAGGAATCTCACTTGCATTTACTCCAGTCCAATCCAATCTATGGATTTACTCCAGTATAAACGATGCTTAATCGAAAGATCAGTGTCTGTTCTGATCTTAAGATGCCAGCAGATTCTAAAACCAACTGAGCTGCTCAAACCAATAGCCTATTTGGGTGAATATTTTATTTTGATAAATAAAACACTTCCAGGAGGAGACGTTTGAGGAAGAATAAAATAAAAATAAGTCATAAGTAAAGTGATGATCCTCCTTTTGATACACCTCTAAGTTTTCATCAGGGAAAAGCATAATTAGGTCAATTAATTATAGTATAAATTATCCTAAGAACAAGGGTATGAAATTTCAAATCTCTTGACATGAACTATTGTCTATTAAAATAAATTCTGTAGAAGTTTTGCCATTCCCCAGCTGTTTGCTGCTTTATGATGAGAAGACCTTTGTAAAAGTACTTTTTTCCCAGTCCTGCGTATAGTACAAGGTGAGGATATATTTAGGGGGCAATTTACTGAGTTAAAAATTGCTATACTATTTAGTTGATTTCTGGTCTAGACAGTGGGTGGTGATGGAGGGGAACTGGCTAGAAAAAGGGCCCTGCAATGTTTGTGGGACCTCTTTTTCCCAGCTGAAAGCATCCATTTAAGAAGAGCAGACATACTAGCAGTATGGTCAGGGACAGATATTTTATTTTATTTTTTTTTTTTTTTTGCAAAGGTGGTTGTTTAATTGGCAAGTGCTGTACCTCTGTGAGGAATTAATGTATTTTGGAAGTCCTGATGCAATTTCTCAGCTGTTGCTATGAGATCTCCAACTTGTCCATGTTGTTTTTCAGTGAGGCAGATCAAGCTGGTGAAAGGCCTTCAACCCGTCGAAGTCTCTGAGAAAGGGACTGTCACCTTTGAGGTGGAGCTGTCCCATGAGGATGTGGAAGGGACCTGGCAGAAGGACGGCGTTCGGCTGAAGCCTGCTCCGAATATTATTATGGGCGTCCAGGGGAAAAAGCATTCACTGACACTTTCTTCTGTGACTCTTGAAGATGCAGGACTCATCTCCTTCAAAGCAGATGGCATTCACTCGTCAGGGAGGCTCACTGTGACAGGTACACTGACCCCAAAGTCTGAGGCCCTATTTGGTGTGGGACATGGTTACCTTCTCCTGTCCCTAGAGAGTAAGCTTTTAAGAGGGCAACCAACTTTCTTCATCAGTAACATTTCACTCAAATATCAACAGGATTATTGTAACATCATTGTCCCTAGTACATGTAATGATAATGTGTTCAAAACAATAGGACTTGGGGGTTTGTTTTCACTTAGAAGTTATATTAAACATGGAAAATAGGCACTAGGCTCTGCCTATCCATTTTTCCTTGTGCCAGATGTTTCTAGAGACCTCATTCCCTCATTCCCTACTAATTGGACATCCTTTTGTATTTGTGTCTCTCTCTTTTTTTTCTTTTTTTTTTTTTTTTTTTTTTTTTTCCAGAATTGCCTGTGAAAATCAGCAAACCATTGGTAGACGTCAGTGTAACTCAGAAGGACAAGGTCACCTTTGAGTGTGAGCTGTCCAGGCCCAACGTGGATGTTAAGTGGTTCAAGGTACAGCATGTGATGGGCAGTGGTATTTCCATTTCTGATTTCTCTGGAAATGAGAGCCTTTAATTTCACTTCCAAGGGATGTGAGCCTTTGCTGTACAGGTCTTAGCATTGTTCTCTTGCCTTCATGTTCATTTATTTGCCCAGTTCATCACTCCTTGTTATTATTTACTGGATACGTTAATTAGTTTGAAATTTCTCTTGCATTTTAAGTGAATATCTGAGCTATTTTTGCACAGAATGTGAGCACTGTTATTGATAGGAGTGCAGTCTTGTGCTTCAATTCATACCTAGCAGTTCTTACACAGGATTTATAGCCTCACTGGGAACTATGGTTTAAAGTGAGACCTCAATTCCCTTTCTACCTGATAGCCTGGGGATGAGCTCAGGCACTTCATGTACCTTCCTTGGGGTTCACCTGATTCTTCCCTTAGATGGGGATAACATCATTTCTCCAAGCTAATGTCCAAATGGGTTTATTGCCAATCCTGTACAGTGCCTTAAGCCTGCAAACAGCTGTCACAGGTCAGCCAAAATTTGTGCATGTTCTTCACCCATTCCTACATGTTGACAGCTTCGTGCTGTGCTTAAGACAGGTGAATTAAGCATAGATCATAATGCTTCTTTTGCTCAGTGCAGATGTAGAATTGCTGACGGTGATCTGATTTGGCCTTTTCTAGGATGGGAAGGAGCTCCGGCAAAGTAAAAAAGTGGGAATTGTTTCCCAAGGAAATAAGAGGAGTCTCATTATTCACAAGTGTGAATATGAAGACCAGGGAACCTACATGTGTAAAGCAGCTGAAGACAAGACATCAGCTACCCTAAAGGTTCATGGTATGTTCAACTGAAAGAGGAAATAACCTCTACTGCAGTATTTTACTCCACAGTAAGAAATGCTTCATGGACAGTTTGTGCATTTCTCAGTTACTATTTTGGATACCTTTCTCTTCTCAGTGAGAAAATACATACCATCAGAGCTGTTGTGTGCTTGTTCTATCCTTATAGGAGCTGTTTTTGGAAGTGCTAACTTATTTTTCCATTTATTAGAAGTGATTTCTGTTCCCTGGAATTTAAATGGTGTTTCTGGATGGACAAATTAGCAGATACTGGAGAGCCTGACACAAAGCAGGGCATCAGTGGCTGACACACACATGGTTTGATTTAGCTTCTGTCATTGTCATAGAGGGACTTTGCCTGAATAGAGACCAGACAAGCTCTGGGAATGATCTCAAGATTTGCCATACTTTTTACGTAGTAAATGCTAAGGAACATGTAAAGATTTCTGACTGCATCTCTTCTTCATACTCAAGACAGATTTTCCCTCCGTATGTTGCCCTGGATAAGCACCAGATGTATTTTGTCACTGGGCTCTGAAGCACCTGATCATAAGCCCGTGCTGAAGGCCAGTTACTGAACAGACATGTCTGCTGTGCCCTGGCAGATTTGTTTTCCAGAAGGACAGATGAAAAGACAGCACAGTTTTTTTCTTATTTCTTAGTAGTTGCTGTCCTCAAGTGGCCACTTGAGTTCAGTGTTAGCAAGTTCTTCACAAATGTCTGTCCTGTTTCATTGCACTGCTGAACTCCCCTTTTCTCCCTGACCTTGTGACTGGGATGGGTCGATTTATACCTGAACTTGTTCCTGGGGCTAATCTAAGAAGTATCAAGACCTGTCCTTTCAAAATGAAAGGGCTGCAGTAGCACAGAAATATGGATCAGTTCTGACATACACAAGTGCAGATCTGTCGAGTTAAAGGGGATTATGCCAAGTTCAAGGGGTTCTTAAACAAAAGTACCCCCTAGGTAAAAAGTGGCTGATACAGTCTGGGCACACAAGCAAAGGAATGAGAGAGGGGCATGCAGAGAAGCATAAGAATGTGACAGGTTTATAGTGACATGAGATTGTAGGGGTGTGTCTAGTTTCTCTTGGCAGATTTTTCTTCCATTAATATGTTTAGACAGGTTTTAAAAGACATTTTTGAAAGACAAGTTCTATCTTCCATAAAATACAGTTGCAGTGATCTCCACTGCCACTAGTAATTCTATCTCTGTAGGTTCAAGTGCAAAATGTATTTGCTGTGTTGAAGAGAGATATCACCCATGAGGGGGAAGGTGGTGAAGAATAAAATGCAATCTCTCTCTTTTTTTTTTTTTTTTTTCCATGCTAGTATGCATAAGGTAAAGATACTGCGCTCAGCTATGTAGAAACCCCAATAAATATTTGTCTCTATGATTTCACAGCCCGAGATATCAAGATTGTTAAACCACTGGAAGATGTGGAAGTGAATGAATATGAGAGTGCATCTTTCGTCTGTGAAATTTCACATGATGAGGTCCAAACCCAGTGGTACAAAGACGACAGCAAGCTGAAGGCTGATGACAATATTAGAATGCGTCAAGATGGTAGGAATTCAAATGGGGATCTTATCCTTGAGTGGGGGGTGGGTTGGGAGAATAAGCATAATGGCCTGACCTCTGAACTCAAGTTAAGAAGGTTCAGCAGAGAGTTCCCCTTTTATTTTTTGGGTTGCAGTTAGGCTGGGGCAGTGACATGGTGGGAACTCTAGTGTGGCAAATTTGGTGTTATGCCACCATCCCATGCTGCCAGCAGCAGGTAGGAAATGCAATTTGTTCCTAAGTGACAGTGAACAGGGCAGTCAGTTAATCTCTCAAAGGAGTTTGTGCCTGACAGTGGGTGGGATCCTTCTGTCTCAAGTAATTTTCTGATGATGGGAGCCACATTCAGTCCGTCCTTGGAGGAGAATCTGTGTTAGGTTACGCTTTGTTACAGGGATGTGGGTGTAGGGGAATGGTCAGCTTTGCTGCCGCAAGAACAGGTAGGGATACTCTGAAACCAGACAGATGGTGCCGACCTAGCAATGTGCTTTGAAGAGTGAATTTTCTTCTCACAGGAAGCTGTATTTGTTTGTGTGTCTGTTCTCAGGAAAGACCTATTCACTGACTTACACACGTGTCCAAGTCAAAGATGCGGCAGAGATCAAATTTGTCGCTGAAAAGGCAGAATCTCGTGCCCAGCTTAGAGTGAAAGGTAATTATATTTTGATAACAATACTGCTTAAATTGTCTCCTGTTATAAACCAACCAATTGCCCTTACTTTTAATGTGAAGAAAGTTAAACAACACTTAAAGCTTTCACAGAAATAAAAACTCCTACCAACCTTTGTGCAGGTGAAATATCCATGTCACTGTTGGGGATTTACATTTGCTAAGTAAAACAATTCATTTTCTGAGGAGGTTGATTTTTTACCTTTAGGCATTAAGATTCATGTTTGAACTTTGAGGGACAAAAAAGGCATAGTTTGATTTTCTCTTCCATTTTCTCTTGCTGGTTTATGTTTGAAAACAGAAGAGTTTATTACTTTTTTTTTTTTCTTTTTTTCTTTTTTTTGGATGTTAAGCTTAAATAAGTGATAAAGAAATTGAAGGAAAACATTTGAGTTAACACACTGACAAAGAGCTCAGGAAATCTGTTATTAGTCCCCAGCTTTGTTGAGTAAATTACTTGTTATCTCTGCAATTCAGCCATCCAAGTGGTAAAATAGGGATAGCAAGTCTTTTTTTTAATACATCTTTACTTGCTGTGTTAGCTTAATATGGTGGGGACTCCTGTCATCATCCAAATAACTATCCATAAAAGAAATACTGCTTTTGAGATTTTAATTGACACCTTTCACAGGAACTGCACTGATTGCATCTTTTTTTTCACTCCTTTTAGAGCTGCCTGTAAAAATTGTGAAGCCTTTGCGGGATAAGATTGCACTTGAAAAACATCGGGGATTCCTGGAATGCCAAGTATCTCGTGCCAATGCTGAAGTTAGATGGTATAAAAAGGATATGGAAATTCACCCTAGTGACAAATATGAAATTGTGAGTGAAGGTGTCTATCGGAAGCTCATCATCAACGATGCAGATTATGAAGATGAGGACACATACACTTGTGATGCCTTTGATGACAAAAGCAGTGCTCATTTCTTTGTTGAAGGTACTAAACAATTTTTCCTTCCAAGATGCATTGAAAGGAGGGTGGACTGATTCAAAAGCCTTTGTCATTTACTTTAAAAACACAGGACCACTTGGGTTTTTAATTGAGTGCAGATTTCATGTGAATTTCATTGATACTGCTTCCTGG
This sequence comes from Netta rufina, assembly GCF_964035555.1. Classification (NCBI taxonomy): domain Eukaryota; kingdom Metazoa; phylum Chordata; class Aves; order Anseriformes; family Anatidae; genus Netta; species Netta rufina. Next base: position 3,150,723 of record NC_140124.1, read on the forward strand.
TACGATTATAAGGGCAGGAACATCTTGGAAAACTGTACATTCTCTTAAGGAGAGTGGTTCAATTCATGGAGAACTTTATAAGATCTACTGGACAAAGCTTGTTGTACAGAGAAAAGTTGCTATAGTTTACGAATATCCTTCCTATTGACACCATCTGCATTTCACTGAACCTCTATTGCATTTATACGTGGAATAATAAATAATAAAATTTTCCAGTTATGGTGCCAAGAGTTTGACATCAGGATGGGAAGATAGTGGTCTGCTTTAGAAATTGGACTGGGAATAAGGAAATCTGGATCTCCTGGTTGTCATAGTCTTACTGTCTGAGCTGTTACCGGCAATATGTATTTATTCTTATTTAAAAAAAGAGAAAAAGAAAAGAGGATGCTTTACGGCCTTTTGAGCCTGGTTCAGTGTTCAAGTGCAGTAAAGATGGCATGAATGTGCAGGATGACAATCAGAGTTCTTTCATGGCTCCTAAATCTCAGCTTTCTCTTGCTCCATCCTTCATCCAGAGCAATCCATTAATATTGTAAAAGAGCTGTGTGATGAGGACGTGACTGAGCCTGAAGAAGCCAAATTTGAATGTGAGATATCCATCCCATCTGTGAAACCTCCCAAATGGTATCTACGTGGAGAAGTCTTACAGGCTGGCAGAAACATTATCATGCAGCAAGAAGGCACCATCCACCGGCTGACAATACTGAAAACCAGCGCTGATATGACAGGCACCGTTCAGTTCTCCATCGGCAAATCAAAATCTACAGCAAACCTGCTTGTCAGAGGTAATGTGATACGTTCTAGCTTGAATTAGATTATGAGAGATCCTTCCTCTCACAGTCTCTGGAACCTAATTTTTCAGACAGAGCTTAATGTGCAGGCTTCTCTGCCTGGGATCTTTGAAATGTTGTGTGTATACCTGGAAGGTCTGCTTAGGTTCCCAATTACAAGTTGTTGGGCACTAAATGAGACAGCAGTGTCTCAGGAAGGGATCTGATTAATGGATATGGTGTGCCTAGTATTCAAATCTATAGAGCTAAGACTGTTATTTTTTTTCCTTAGCTTTACAGAAATGGTCAAAACAGGTGAAATTTACCAAGATAATTTATTTTGTCGTATTTCTGAACTAGACAAGTTTGCTGGCAGATTTCCTTAATCCACTTTTTCATTGATTTGATCTGGGACAAAGCTTCAGGGCTTTTCATCTTATGTTGTCACCATAGTAAATGGTGACAGTCACATCCTGAAGTCCTTGTTTTGTCTCTAATTCACTCTTATTTGAGTAAAGTCCTAAATCAAAGAGCAATTCAATAAGCACTGAACCAGAACTGGACCATGCATTTGGTACAAATTATTTTACAGAAATATAGTTACCAGCATCCGCTATAGATTATTGTGCTGTTTTAGCTTCAAGATAAATCAGGTCCTTAACAGAAACCTGTAGCATCATCTGAGGAGCTCACAGAACTGTTGTGAACATGAAATACATGAAATTAATGGGCATGAAATATGGACTAGAAACTTTCCTCTTCTTCAGATTGCATTCATCCTTTCTTCTTTTCCAACCCTGCTTTGCAGATTACCATATACAGATCACCAGGAAGATGGAGGATAAGACAGCTTTGGAACGCCATTCTGTCATCCTTTCTTGTGACTTCAGGCCTTCTCCAAAGATTGTGAAGTGGTTCAAGGGCCACACGCCCATTGAGCCCTCTGAAAAGTACAAGATCAAGCGGGAGAAGCATTCAGCAGAGCTCAAGATTCTGAAGGTGAAGCCTGAAGATGCTGGTGTGTACAAGTGCAGGGCAGGAAATGCGGAGACTGAAGCCACGCTGACAGTTGAAGGTATGAGCAATTCGCAGGAGGGAGGCTTGCCTGTTGCATGTCATTTTGCTGTTCAGTATTTCACTCTAGATTTTTTCTCTTCTTGAGGTCAAAATCCACAGTTCTTTTCTGCTAATTTTATACAAGCATACCATTTTCACTGGTGTATTTGTATTATGCACTGTGATGATATTCCAAGATACTGAAATCCAGCACTTACCATCAATTAGATTGTGTACGTGGAAGGGCAGAGTCTCGGTAAAGTGCTGGGATTGGGCAGAAGTGTAGTTGTCTTTCTTAAGGCACATAGTTTTCCCTTTTGTTCAAGGAACTGAACTCTTTGGAACTCTTTGCTAAAAATGTTTTTCTTGTGTTAATCTGCTACAGGCCTCTGATTTTTGGTGAACATTTGTGGTTTTCATTTCCACTGACTACTGTGTCAGCTTTTATCTATAATGCATCTGCTACTGGGGGTCTATCACATCTTGGTATAGCAGTAGCGTTTAGCCAGTTCTTCCTCTTTGGTAAAACTGTAAGAGAAGTTGATCTCTGTCACTCTTTCACAAGTTTAGCCTTGCAGAGGTTCATCCAAATGACAACATTTTTAATTCACCAAAACCCTCTTCTGAGTTAACCAGTCCTTGAGAAAAAGTGCTTCATGTGTAGACAAGCTTCAAAGACAAACTTCTGGTCAAGGACTGGAAAAGAAAATAATTCACTTCCTGTTGCTCCCTAAACCTCAGCAAATCGTTTTATCTCTGTAGCAGCTGTTTGTGGCCAAAAACCTTGTTTTCATATCATCTTCTTTGTGACTCTTTCCCTGGTAGTGAGTCAGGGACGATTTACACACTGTATATGTGCGTGTGCAGTGACTAGAACATCGGGACTGGAGCTCTCAGGGGTATTTAGATATCACTGTAATGTTATTACCATTTCAGAAGAATTACTTATCTTTAAGTAAAAGAAAAAGATTTATATGTGAAAGGAGAATTGAGGGCTCTGGACAACAAAGTCTTTTGTAATGGATGCTTTTCTGCTGGACTAAGTGCAGAACCAAATAAATAAAATGTATTGACCTGTGATGTTCAGGAGATCAGGCTAAATCATTTAATAAGCCCTGAACACTGTGAAATCTGTTTGTGTAACCGTACTAATATGTAGCAACAGTGGTAATGGTACACCTTGTTTATCCAACAGCCCGCAACGTAGAAGTAATCAAACACCTGCAGGATGTGGAAATTGAAGAAGAGAGCTCTGCTGTCTTCTCCTGTGAGCTGTCCCATGATGACGAGGATGTGGAATGGTTCCTGAACGGCACCCTCCTTTACACCAACAATTTCAATGACATCAAGAATGTTGGCACATGCTACACGCTGACGATGAAGCAGATCAAGCCTGAAGATGCTGGCACAGTGACAATGAAGTCAGACAAGGTGTCAGAGACTGCGCATCTGAAGGTGATAGGTGGGTCTGATCATACTCTTCATGAACTAAGAGATGTAAAGCAGCTATTATTTGCCATATCCACACAGCAATCCTCCTTCTAAGCCTCATCCCTCTGGATAAATGTTCAGGTGCTTTCTTCCAGTATAAGTTTCTACTGTAGCTGATGATTTTCCTAAGGAAAATTGTTTTGGTGTCCTGCCAAAAATTTCCATAGCTCTTTATCATTCTTTTACTTATCGTAACTATAGTTTCAAGGCCAATTTCCTTTACTTGTTGCTCTCTTCAATAGATAAATACTGTCGTTTCTAAAGATTTTTGACTGTAAAGAGCTAAGCTTCAGTGTACCTCCAAGGGCAGGGCACACTTTTCAGTGAATCTATCATCAAGTTGGATTGATTCAAATGAACAAAAAGGACACAATTTGCTGCTGTCCTTAATGTTTTAAAGTTTGCTCACAGAACTGAATTGCTGTGGTTTAACATGTTCTCGTGCACCAGCTAAGCCATGGTAAGTTGCATGATATTACTTTAAGCATGCTAGAAACATGAGGTAAAACATCTATCAAAATTTTAAAATATTTTCTTTAGAAATACACCCATTTCAAAAGGCATGCTCAGGTAACTCATAGGGATTCGTTACCCTAAATTAACTCCATCATGTATCTGCATTGGTCCAGGATGGAAGTGTCAATGGGAAATGTTCTGAGACATTCTCTCTGAAAGTCGGAGAGTCTAATATCCTACATATTCTTGTAGGAATTCAGAGACCATTCTTCATGTGTTTTGCCTCCTGGTCATCACTAATTTGCTTTTCCTAAAGCATCAGAAAAAAATAAATCTTTTACTCTGCCTACTCAGAGAGTCTGAAGTATTTCCTCTTCCTCCTTTCTTCTATACCTGGTCAAAAAATTCCCCTGAATTTCTGCATGAAATATATTTTAAGATAAATAAAGGGAATTGATGCCTTTTAGAGGCAAGAGCAAAGGTGCTCAGGAGAGTGTGCAGCATATCCTTTTATTCTGCTGCCTGCTGTATGAGTTCTGCTTCATTTGAAGGCAGTGCCAGCTCTCCAGCTTCAGAATAGGTACATCCCAATTTCTTCCCTTCACATGTGTTTCTTGTAACCACCAGACTACTTTCTGCTTGTGCACTGCTGCACGAAGCAAGGGCATTCCCAAAGAACATTTTCTTCTTCTTCTTGATGCATGCAAGGGTTTCCTTACTTAGCCTATCTTGTTGAGCATCTTCTAAGTATGAGGCTATTCCTTTGTCCTTCACTAATGCCATACATATCTGATTCAAGCCCTGTTCCCTGTGACTGCATCTCCCTTGGGATCACCTCTGCCTGACAGATGACCCAACACAGTCAAAAAAGGAGTCCATGCAATCTCAGAGAGAGACCACAATTGCAGTGCTGTCCTGATTTCCATAAAACTTAAAAGTCTTGAGGTGTGAAACTGCTTTAGGTTCTCTTCTTTAGGTATTGGTATCATCAGTTTTGGTAAGGGTTTACTCAAGCCCTCTTCAAATATCTGGTAGCAACTGAAAATTTCTTAGCTTAAATTCCTGGTTAATTCCTGTTTTGCTTGTTAAACTTCAGAGAAGCCTGCTGTCTTCATGAAGTCCTTGGATGATGTTTTTGGTGAGGAGCGAGGTGTAATTAAACTGGAATGTGAAGTCTCCAAAGAGAAGGTCAAACCTGTTTGGAAAAAGGATGGTGCAGTGCTCACTGCTGGCAACAAGTATGAGCAGATACAGTCTGGGAAGTCTCTCTGTCTCCTTATCCATGACCTCGAGAAGACAGATGCAGGTTTATACACCTGTGATATTGGCACTGATGTTGCCAAGTCACAGGTCAGCATTCAGGGTAAGTACTGTTGACAATTGCCAGTAAAGAGGTGCTGAAAATACATGCGGGTTGGTCCCTGTGTCTCACACCTATTCCCCCATGAGCATAAATTGCCTCCGTTATAAAACTGTTACTGGAATTTAACACAGTGATTTCTGAACAGTTCTTGCTCTTTGTTGGAAGTATACCTCGTGTTTTCATGAAAATCTCTGGATGTGTCAACAATATATAGGCAATGTTTTCTTTCTGAACTTTCCTAAAGTGGAGAAACTCTCACAGAAGAGCAATTGATTTCTCAAAACAAAACAAAGAAATAAAAAATCACACCCCAAAACAAAACAGACACACACCAAACCTACCAAAAAAAAAAAAAGGGGGGGGGAGAAGGCAAGAAAAGAAAAAGGCAGCTTGTTTCACATGGCTCAGCTAGTATTTCAGAGTCTGTTGTGGGTACATGAAAGAAGTTCAATATTGTCTGCTGAAGAAGCCAGCAATCCAACCTGTCCTCTAATCCTTGTGGCTTCTTGAAGGAAGGAGGAGTGTTCATGGTTTTTGAACTCTCATTGGTAACAAAACAAGTTTTGATTTTCAGTATGATTTGAATACCTGGAGGAGTAGGATGGTAACAAATACACAAATAAAAGCATTCAATTTCTCATCATGGGCAGAAGCCTTTGTCTCATACAATATCCAGAAGTATTTCCGTCTGTTAGTTTTTCCTCATTAAATCTTCACTCTGCTTCGTGGAATGAGCTGTTCCCCACACAGTCCTTCCAGAGAGAAGCCAGGAGATTCACATGCCCGTTTTTCTATAGCTTTCTGGTAATTCTGAGTGTATAATGTCTGAGGAATTCCTCACATGTCAAATACATCAGTAAGGAATGCGGTACCGTCCTGCAAATCCTGCAGATAAATGAGTCTGATGGTCTAAAAATGTCAGTACTACTTTTAATGTCAATTGTAAATGCCTTTTCTCCTTATATTAACCTACATTTTGTCTTCCAGAACTGAACATTGGCATTACCAAACGGCTGAAGAACACTGAAATCCAGGAGGGAGAAGACTGTACGTTTGAGTGCATTTTGTCCCATGAAAGCATTGATGACTTCAGCTGGACACTGAATGGGAGCAAAGTGGAAAGTGGAGGGCGATTTAAAGCCTTCAACATGGGTCGGAAGTATACTCTCAGCATCAAAAGTGCGATTCCTGATGATAGTGGGGAAGTCATTTTCACTGCCCGTGGTCTAATCTCCAAAGCCTCTCTGGTTGTGAAAGGTAATGAGACCAGAGAGAGTCTGGGGGTTGGTATCTTCTACTCTCTTCTCATAAGGTGTCTCAGAAAACCATGGAGGAAAATCTGTGATATGGTTAAAATGAATAGCAGCCCTCTCTATGAGCCTTGAAGCACTGAGAATTTCCCTTAAAAGCAAGTAAAAGGGTGATTTTTTTTAATAGATAAGTGAGAATTGCAGAATACACCGAGTGGTGTTGGAAATGGCTAGTTCCACTTCTCACTCTGGCTAGTTCCATTAACAGTAAATCAAGAACGATCTGTTCAAATAACTGTAGGTGCAAATATCTTGCAAGTCGAAGCTGAAGGGATGGCCTTTGTACCATCTAATTGTATGTGGTGGTTTTACCCAGATGGGCAGCTAAACCCCACCACAGCTACTCTCTCTCTTCCCCTCCTCAGAAGAAGAGGGGGAGAAGAATGCCTGTATTTAGACAGAGACACCCCACCCTAAGTGTAGGCCTGCAGTAACTTCAGTGACAACAAAATGATGGCCTCTGAAAAGGATGCTGTCAAGATGAGTCCTAAATTCCTCTAAGTGATCATTGCTGTTCACTGAGAGCCTGTAACTGCAGTTAATGTGCACTAAAGAACAAGATTAGATTGCTTTTGTCTCTCACTTCCCCATCATAACCTGAATTATTCATGGGAGAATGAGAAAACTTGCTGGATATTTTAATTAAAAAAAAAAAAAAACAACACCCTAATCTTACTGCATTTCTCATTGTGTTTTTTACTCATTTATTTTTGTTTTCTCTCAGAAAAACCTACAGAGGTTACAAAACAACTGGAGGATAAAACAGCAGCAGCGGGGCAGGACATCAGCCTGAGCTGCGAGTTGTCAAAGCCTGATGTGAGCATCAGATGGTACAAGGATGGCAAAGCAATCCGAAAAAGCCAGAAGTATGACTTGCACCAAGAGGGAACACGGGCCATCCTGATCATCCATGACTCCACAGTCAAGGACAGTGGGGAGTACACCTGTGAGACAGAAGTCTGTAAAACGAAAGCCAAGATCACAGTGCAGGGTCAGTTGAAACACACACAGGGGCTGGCACTTAAAAAAATTGGGGTAAATATCAGCAACCTGTGGGAGGTGTTCTTCTGTTTTTTTAAGCAGGGTCAACTATTAGTTTTCAAAAAATGTCATGGATTAAAGTTTTTTTAAAAGAATATCTAGGAACTGCATAATCTTGTGTGTTACTTGAAGGGCCAATCTATATTAGTAATTTGAATTAGTCTTTTTTGAATATGGGTGATCAAAATTATGCACAGTCTGCCAGATGAGATCTCACCAGCAACTGTACAATGGCATTAAACTTTCTAGATATCTTCTGGAAATATTTTACTTCATATGTCCTATGTCAAGGGGTAGACTTGGTGATGATCTTAGACCCTTTCCATGTCTGCATGCTGTGATTTTGTAAGTGGGGGTAGAAGAGCAGAGGAGATTTAAGACACCTCTGTATGCTCTGGACTTGTTGGAGTAACAAATCTCTCTCTCTCCCCGCTCCCCTCCTTTTTTTTTTTTTTTTTCCCTTCCAGAAAAGCCTAATTACTTTGTCAAGGAACTTTCAGATCTGAAAGTTGATGAAAGTGGAACTGCAGTTTTTACGTGCCAGAGTGAGAAAACTGCATCCTCTGTGGTCTGGAGGAAAGGCATAGCTGAACTCAGGACTAGCAAGAAATATGAGATCACGCAGAAAGGACAAGTCCTGCAGCTGACCATAAATAATTTGGAGAAAAGTGACAGTGACACGTATACCTGTGACATTGGTGATGCCCAGTCCAGAGCGAAGCTAGTCGTGCAAGGTATGCATGAGAGGAATAAGACTGTACATCCTGTTTCTCCAACAGCAAACGTTATTTTGGTGGAATTTGTACGTTTATGGCAAATCTCTGGGATTGCGGTTGCCTGGCCTAATTAGAGGCTCTGTGCATGTGTGCAGGGGGCCAACTGCCCCGAAAGGAAAGGCTGTATGAACTAGAGCAGTGGTATTGGGTGGCTACATGTCCAGGTGTTTAAGTGCTGCCATCCATGCACAGGCAGATCTATTTCTCAGCATATGGATAGCAGATTTAACTTCTGGTTCTGATACATGATATATGTAGACTGAACAGTCCATGTGGACAAAAATCTAGCAACATGGAACTGGACATGCAAAACAATTTGTTGATTTGAAGTATTTACCTCTGGAGCACTTTAGGAATGATTTAGAAACCAAAATGCTGATGTGAGGAGGGGCTGATGAACCTGAATTCAGTGTGAGGTTTCTGACACTGACTTTTCTGAGTTAAAAATAGTTCTCTGTCAAAAAGCTCAAGATAAAAATAAAGTTCCCTGATGCTGCATTCCAGGTAGTTCCGTTAGGAGAAACTTCATAACATTGGATTTGCATTGTGCTGGCTACTTGTTCTGCTATATGTGTTCTGGTATTTTGAAGTTGTCTTCATCCTATTTTGGTGTGTGTCCTGTATATATTATCTTCCTGTGAATTATTTTTGTGTTCAGTTACAGGAGAGTTATGTTTCAGTCTTCTGTATCATGAATGTATTTCCTTCTTGAAATACTCATGTGGGAAATCCATAACCATAACCCATAAGTTTTTTCATGCTGGGAGTGGAAGATTCCAGTAATTGGTGTATCTGTGTTCCTTTCAGGCCAGAAAGTGCTAATAACAGAAGACCTGGAAGATGTCACTGTGTTAGAAGGAGAATCTGCCATGTTCAAATGCAGAATCTCTCCTGTAGACTATAGCAAAGTGCAGTGGTTTTTGGATAAAACCCCACTCCATACCAATGAACTTAATGACATCCAGTCTCAGCCTGGTGGATATCACTTGCTAACACTGAAAAAGCTCTCACTGAAGGACTCGGGGGTTATTACATTTGAAGCTGGTGATAAGAAAACATCTGCCAGTTTGGTTGTTAAAGGTAATTCAAGCATAAAAACCGCAGGAGAGAAGAGAATGCTTAAAAATCTCTACGGGATAATGTGGATAGGTGAAAAAAAAAGGCAACAAATTTGACCCCAGAATATGTATATCTGTATATGTTCAAGAATATCATTACCTATATGATGAAACTAGGGGTGGGGAATTAACTCTTTGCATTCCTGGAGAGCTGTCAATTTATTGGACCTTAGATGGGAATGTAATACTGTAATGATGGTACATTGGATATCTTGTCCAGTTTTCCTTCAGCCAAGCTGGAAGGGTGGCAAAGTAATGATGAGTGAGAAGAAATAGATTAGTTCAAGGAAAAAAAAAAAAAAAGAAAAAAGAACAACTGATATGTTTTTAATTTATGTTCCATTATTTGAAAGGCAAATTACATGTGTTGTCTGCTCTTCATTGTTGACGATGTTTTCTCCAGAAATGTTGAACTAGGCCAAAACCTGCAATGTTAGTCTACTTTTACAGTGAGGGAATAAGATGAATGCCACACAATCTGAGAGTGTAGGTTTAAAGAAATTTTGTTTCCTTATGGGAAATATAAATATTTGTTATTATACAGAAATGTGAAACACTCTGTGCTGTGTCAGATTGTATTCTCGTTCTTTTCAGAATCATCATGTTTCTTGCAAGATTATTTTTTTTCAAAATTTGAAAATTTGCCCCAGTTGGCAAATTTTGACATGCCACAGAACTGCAAATAGATTTTTCTGAAGTCAAATGAAAGATCCTATTTGCAAAAGGCTTACTCCTTTTGGTAACACCAGTACAGGATGCTGTAATGCTGACGAGAATAGTTTTTGGTTTTCTGATGAGTTGGATTTTTATGTAATAATAATAATAATAATAAAAAGCCAGAAGTGCTGGGGGGTAAGATCTACCTTGACTTTTTCTATCAAGCTTCTATAAGCTATATAGAGAGACAAGCACTTCCAGAGAGCAGTTCATCTCTGTCCTAATGACATATTTTGGAAGTAAATGTCTGGTCCTTGGAGGATCATGTCATCTTCCACTGATAATAGAGACATTCTACATGAGCAGTCAAGGATATCTGCCTAGTTTTTAGATGACCTCATGCCAATGAGGTGAGCCCTGCCGTATATAACTGGCTTTGGGAAATCAGTATTGCACCTCACTTCATCTAGAATTAACTTCCAGCATTCAGTTAGAAGGTTCAAACTAATAAACCCACATTGAAAAGTGTTTAGGAATAGTGCCTCCATCTTGCTTATATTTAATGAGATTGGAGAGATCTTTTTCATGTTCTTCTACAGGCATTTTCTTCTCAGTTTCTTCCAGGTGGCGTTAGGTATTTACTAAACCACATTTTATGGCATGACTGATGCCTTCCTGAGGGCTTTGTAGTGATGCACACCAAATTATTCATTACTAACCCTGATCTGTAGTTTTGACACAAGTGATCTTGGACGTAAGTCTTACAGATTACTTGTGATCTGAAAATCTGCACCTCTTCTGAAAATCTCAGACCATTTTTATGTGATTCTAGAAAAGCCCTGCATCTTCACAAAGGAGCTGGTTGATACTGAAGTCACTGAGGGAGAGGATGTGATTCTCCACTGTGAAATCTCCAAATCAGACAGCCCTGTAAAGTGGTGCAAAGATGGGAAGAGCCTTAGGAATTCTTCTAAGTATAACATCAGCCGGTCGGGATTTGAAGCCAAGCTGGTCATTCACGGGGCAGAAGAAAGAGACAGTGGCAGATATGAGTGTGAGGCTGGAGCAGCTAAAAGTAGTGCGGTTATTACTGTCAAGGGTAAGAACATTTGGAGTGATGGTTTGGGTCCTACTTTGTTCTATAAGCTATATATGTGAAGCTATACTGAAAAGGAGCCTCATGTCTTTGCACCACAGTGCAGGAAAGGTCCTAATTAAGTCATCCAGGGCAGCATCCAGAGAGGTGGCAGAATGTGAGACAGGAAAATCCTTCATCTTACCCAATTTGGGCTCTGTGGAAGTTAAGTGTCTCATCTTTCTAGAGCAGTCAGCAATGGGTCAGCAGAGAACAGTCTCTGTAGAATATCCACTCAGCCCGAGAGATAATCCAGAAAAAAAATTAGTCACCTTTGAAGCTGTCTCCAATGCTGTCTCCAAGAAGAAGTTAATGCACCCACATTAGTCTAGATAATTGCTTTAGGTAGCTAATTTTTTGAGAGTAGCACATCTGAAGCATTTATTCCAAAGAACATTGTCAGGCAGGAGACGATAACTGAAGGGTTATATTGTCTGAGCTGCAACAAATCAACGTTCTTTTCTTAGACACATGAGATTTTAGTGTATTTCCTGAGCATTTTAGGAAAGCACCAAGTATATTAGGCAGAGCAGTGGGTATGAGCTGGGTGAGAACTTAGGCTCACCTGCTATTCATGTTACAAGCCCTCTCATCATAATTCCTCCAGCCTCTTGTGAGTCACTTCCCCAGCCTGAGGAGGACCTGAGTTCCTGAGAGCATCTGCTCATTCACACAAGCAAGTTTCAGCAAGCTATTAGTGCTTAGCCTCACCAGTGGATATCCTGCATGCAGTTATTCCCAACACACTCTGGAAAGGCTGTTCAGAAGTTGTATCCAGATCAGAGAAGTCAATGTGAACAAAAAGGTTTTGTATCATTGGAATAGTTGACCTGAAGCTCAGAGCACAATGAGGGAAGGCAAGCTGCTCACCCAGAGCACAAAAAAACAGACCAGTTTAAGGCTGAGGTCTGCCATGCAATGAAAGAGAACAGCTGAGTGATGTTAGGAAGGTGATGGCAGATAGTTATGGGTCCAGATTTTTTACAACTTTCCTTAGCTTTCTCATAACCCATTACACAAAAAGAAGGACCTGCGTTGACTCCAGTAGGACCTGGATCTTACCCATGATGAAGAGGAATTTTTTTGTTAGATAAAAAATAAACAAGCATTCATAACGAGTGTTACACAACTGCCCCATTTGTCCTTTCACCCAGAAGGGTGTGGATGGATGCAGCATTTAAAAACATGTATTCAGATCACTAGTAGATGCAGAGGAATCAAGTTGTAAGGATGCCTACAACAAATTGTAGTGTTGTAACATTCCTTTACCTAATAAGTCACATCAGAATAGCAGAATACAAAAATAGCAGAAAAATTCAATATTCATGTGATACTGTAAGTATCCACAAATTAAAGATGAAAAGAGAAGAGAAGAATAGGCTGTAAGTTTTCAACAGCCACAGGACAAATACATCATGAATTGGTAGCCAGCCTCCATATTCATAAAAACACATTATTAGACCTTTTTTCCTCCCTCCTTTTCCTCAAGAAGTGCTGTCTCTACAGTAGTTCACCTTAAAGTCCCGAGTCCCAGGCTGTGATAGAGCCTGCATAGGAATCTCCCCAGGGACCCTTTTGTGTCCAGCATGTCCTGTGTTTCTTCTGTGCTGTTTTTAAGTCCGCATTCATGTCTGATGAAAATCTGTCTTGGTTTCTTATAATAAGAAATCAACAATGCTAGTCATGATAAAAGGTGCCTTGTCATTTATTTGTGTTTTCTGTGCATATGTATGAGGTGACCTCGGTTATATTTTACTTTTTTTTTTTTTTTTTTTTGTGCCAGTGATTGAGCTTTGACTACCAGTCCGCAATGTAGCTCTGTGTCTGCCATCCCTGACTGACCCACCAAGATTTTGGCTAAGTTGCACTGGTGGAACTGGCTTCTGTTTGTGTATTCTGTGCCACGTATCTTGCTGTCATCCCAAAATAGCACAGGGAAGCTGAAGTAGGACATTTCCACTCACAGCTAGGCCTTTACAGTGCCCCTGTGCTACTTTACATAATTTTGGTGCCCTCTTTACTACTGAGGGGACAGGACAGAAAAAAAATCAAATAACTGAGCAGCAGGCCATTGCTAAAGACCTTTTAAGACTGAAATTGCACGCTAATGCCCAAAGTACTGAAACCAGCTGTACACTCTTTGAGTCATTAGTAGTAGTAGCAGCATCTGCTGCTTTTGTTAATAACAACAATAACAGCAAAGTCTTTAAATAGTACAAATAGTGGTTCAAAGATAAAAAGCATACAGTCCTGAATATTTTTGAGACTCCCCTATAAAGTTCTGGCAGCCAGATGTGATTTGTAAGAATCTGTTCGCTTTGTTTGCTAGTGTATTTTCATTCCTGTGGTTTTCTACCTGAATAAAAAGAATATATATGTATATAAAACAAAAAAGAAAAAGTGATTTTCAAGCTCGTGCATTTCCTTAATGCACGATGTTCTTTTCCAGAAGTACCAGTTCTCTTCAAGAAAGAGCTTCGAAATGAAGAAGCTAAAGAAGGAAAGCAAGTCAAACTGACCTGTGAGCTCAGCAAACCTGATACCCCAGTGAAATGGATGAAAGGAGACACTGTTCTTTATGCCAGTGAGAAGTATGAATTTAAGCAGCATGGCACTGTGGCAGAGCTCATTATTCGAGATGTCAAATCAATAGACGCTGGGGACTATACCTGTACCGCTGGGGAACTGAAGACCACTGCTCAGGTGAAAGTAAATGGTAGGCAAGGTTGGATGCATTGCAGCACTTTCTTAATGCATTGTTTTATAGCATTACAGGCTTTTTCTACAAAACAAACAAAACCACAGCACTTCTTTTTGTAGTAGTATCATCTACAAATTAATGCTTAAAATTTAATGGCAATATTGCATACTTGTATGTACCTATACATACATATATTTTATGTAATTTTATGTTATACATCTGGGAGTTTAAATCTGTAACTTCCCACTGAGCCCGAAATAAGTGCAGGGGGTGTGTTTCCTGTACCCTATGTGCCAGAGTTCCTGACCTGTTAGCTATTTTACATGGTTGTGATTAAGACCGGAGTTAGAGTTTGTGACCAGCAGCATAAGAGCATGGGAAGAATGTGAAAATGTAACATGTAAGAGCAGACAGGAATGCACAGCAGTTAGGTCTGGTCCCTAGCAAATTGCAGGTGGCCAACTGATTAATGCTTAGATTCCCAAAGTCCCCCAAACATCCTTTTTAAAGGCCCGCAGATGCCGTCAGTCCTCCCCTATGCCATTAAACAGACAGCTTTAGTAAAAAAGAGTGAGAGCCTCCAAAAGCACTATATGATGGATGAATTAGGGCATAGGTACTGTATCAGAGCCCTGCAGCAACAAGAAATTAATTGGACTAGCAGTTTAGGACTGCTCTGCCCTTTTGAAAAAGGACTGTTTTTAGGGGTGACAGCTATCACGGGGCACTTGTACAGCAAGACAAGGGGGCTTGTCTTGATCCCTGGTTCTGTATTCTAGCTGTGCCTGTCCTTTTTAAACAACCCCTGGAGAACAAGGAAATGGAAGAGGGGAAATCTGTCTCTTTGCGCTGTGAACTCACAAAAGCTGATGCCACTGTGGTGTGGAAGAAGGGAGAAGCCACACTCCAGGCAAGTGCCAAATATGAAATGAAGCAGAAGGGAACAGTGGCAGAGCTGGTGATTCATAATGCAGAGCCAGAAGATGCGGGAAGATACACCTGTGACACTGGAGACCAGCAGACCACAGCCCAAGTCAAAATCCATGGTAGGAATAAGACACCTGCTTGTGACCATTTGTTATTGTTCTTGCCATGGTCCTGCACATTTACAGTGAGTGTTCATGAAAAAAAAGGGATCCATACAAACGAATGGCAGCTCTGGCTGTGTCCATTATGTTATCTGTTTTCTAGGACAATAACTTCATACTAAAACATAACAATCAAATGTCCCTGACCTAATAACAAGGTACCTTTTCTTGCCTCTGAAATAACCGTTCTGCTTTCTTCTTGAGACAGAGGCACTTGCCTGAGCTCTAAGGTAAGAAGGGCCTCAGCCACATGCTTTATTAAAATAATATGCAGTTCTGTTCTGTACTTCTTGAGCAAGTTTTTCATGTATCTGTGACCAACAGCATTTGGGCAGCAGCAGAGTAATTATTTTTATATTTTAATTATTGCAAAATAATTGTTTTTTCCCCCAAAAACTCATTGCATGCTATTGTAAATGCAAGTAGAGTCCTGGAAGTGCAGGTAGGTCAAGGTTTGTTAGCTGTGCCAAGCAAATTTTTTTTCAGCCTTTTAAGTCCCATATGGGGTAACCACTTGGTAGTGATGCTCCTGAAGTAAAATGAGAATGCTTCATTCCTCAGCCGTCTCTGCACTCATCGAACAAGAGCTTAAGAGCCTGGAAGCTCTGGAAGGTGGGACAGCCACCCTGCGCTGCCAGCTGAGCAGAGAGGCCCCCGTGGAGTGGAGGAAGGGGCACACTGTTCTCAGGCCGAGTAACAAGTACAGGATGAGACAAGAGGGCACAGTGGCTGAGCTGCTGATCCATGATGTGGACACAAAGGATGCTGGAGACTATACATGTGTAGTGGGAAGCCAAAAAACCACAGCAGCTTTATCAGTGAATGGTAAAAAGTCAGAAATAACCCAAGAAACTCTGGAATGTTTCTGTCCATCCTTTCCCTCCTCCTTTCTGTACATTCTCTTTCAGCACCTACCTTTATGTCCTGCATCTACTTTTGTCATCTTTCCATTTTTTCATGTTGCTGTGTCACTTCTTTCCCCGATTCCTGTCCACGATCTGTTTTCATTATGCCCCATATTGCATGTGTGTTTGTTGTAATGTCTTCTCAGAGACCCTTCTCAAGTGAAGGGTGCTGACGTGCATGTATGCTTTCCTGAATTAGTATGGAAAAAGATTCCTTGGGGTTTTCTGTTGAGGAGAGTTCATTACTTCTAATGATGAGGATGAGTTTGTCCTTTGTATGTGGGATCCAGATCAAATCTGAGATTGATTTCCACAGAAAGAGTTACTAGAGAGTGGGTTTTACCAGCCACAAAAAAAGGCAGGGTATGATTATGGATGAGGGTGTTAGGATAAGTATTTGATCAATCACAATTCAGCCTCTGACCAGAGGTGCTGGGCAGGGCCCTGGGTTGCGATCCCTTGTTCATTCTGCGTCTCTCAGCCCTGCCAGTCCGCTTCAAAAAAGAGCTGAAGAATGAGGAAGCCACGGAGAGTGGAACAGCCACGCTGCAGTGCGAGCTGAGCAAGGCAGGCAGCTCAGTCGAGTGGAGGAAGGACGGAAAGGTGCTGATGCCAAATGGCAAATACAGAATGAGACAGGAAGGCCGCTTTGCTGAGCTGGTAATCCAAGACCTAGACTTGACCGATGCTGGGAGTTACACCTGCGTGTGTGAAGACCAGAAGACTACAGCTACTTTGAGAGTGAATGGTAAACATTCCATCCATGTTTCTCATTAAGCCCCAAATTTAGTGTGTCTGACAGTGTTTGCTGGTTGTCTGAAGCTTGGTCGGTATGATTTCGAAGAAGTTTTATGGTAGCTCTGTGGAGCCAGAGTCACCCTAGTAAATAATATTCCCTTGTGCTTTTTGAGCTTTGAGACAGCTCAGCAATGTCCTATATTGTTTTCTCTATTTTTTTTCTCTCTGCTCCAGGAGATCTTCCTCCCCCTTAAAACTGTATCCACCTAGCAGTAGTACATTTGATTAAATGAATATGCTGTAGTCCATTAATTCACAGAAAAGCCTAGATCAATTTGATATATTTCTGATTCCATCTCTGTTGGTATTGCATCCTTCAGCCTTGCCTATCCTCTTCCAAGAAGAAATGGTGAACAAGGAAGCTACAGAGGGTGAGGCAGTTGCTTTGCACTGTAAACTGAGCAAATCGGCTCCTGTTGAGTGGAGAAAGGGGAATAAAGTCCTCAAACCAAGTGAAAAATACAAAATAGAGCAGGAAGGCCCCTTTGCGGAGCTGATCATCCAGGATTTGGATTTGACAGATGCTGGTGATTACAGCTGTGTGTGTGGAGATCAACAGACTACGGCTGCTTTGACAATAAATGGTAAAAAGAAATTCCCTACACACATCCTCCCAAGTAAATCTACATAATTCTGAACTCTTCCTCTTTTTCTCCTGTTACATCTGATCTCTATATGCTTTCCATTTCTGTGCCTTGCTGATTTTTTCCTTCTTTTTCTCCTCTGTCTCTTTCTCTCTGCACATCCTCCACCTGATCCCCTCTTGATGTGCTATTTTTCTTCCTCTGTACTATGTTTGAATGACAAGTGTAGTACAAGTCCCAGCTCAACACAATCTCTGAGTCCAGTGTACCTGCTGTTTAAAAATTTTCCCATAGGGATTGTCCTAAAAGTGAGATTAATTTTTACTTTCTTTACTTAGACTGCTACACCTGTTGCTCCTAAGTGATAAAAATTTTCAAAAACATGTGATGCTACATAAGGACTCTTACTGAAAAAAATACTCTTTATTATGCTCCTGCTGTTCCCTGGCCTTTTACATCTAGATTTATTTATTTGTTTATACCAATTTTGTTTTAATTTTCCCAGAAGATATCCTGTATATCTACAGAAAGCCAACAGCATGTTTACAATTGTTTTACTTGAGGAGCTACATTTACAAAAATACAGACAGTGCCATGATCTAAGCACTTCTGTAGAACTGGTGCTTTCCTCCAGGGAAACAAAATGCTCTGGGCCTCATACTGATGTATGGCCCTTTATTTTAATTTTATCCCTTTAATTTTGTGATGCATAAAATAAAGGGTAAATGACTTGTCAAGTTTGTAGAGAAACAACACGGCTTTCAAAACAAATTTTAAAGTGAGAGGACCAAAAAAAAAAAGAGGCTAATTGAAATCTCTTGTGAATTGTTAGAGATTGAACACAATCCTGGAGTGTGAAGAAGGTTTTGTGACTTTAGTGACATGCAGGTTCAGGGAGACAAGGGACAAGAGGCCATGACCTACTGGTCATGGGCCAGGCTTTCTCAGCTTTGATGCTGTGTCTGTATTCCATTTACTCTGCAGTCCTACCCACTCTTTTCACCAAAGAACTGAAAAATACAGAAGCTACAGAAGGTAAAAGTGTCTCTCTGCGCTGTGAGCTGAACAAGGCTGCTGCTAATGTGGAGTGGAAAAAGGGATTGAAGACCCTCAGATCAAGTGACAAGTATAAAATGAAACGAGAAGGTGTCGTTGCTGAGCTTATAATCCAAAATCTAGACACGACGGATGCTGGAAATTATTCCTGTGTGTGTGGAGACCAGCAGACTATGGCAGTTTTAACAGTACATGGTAAAATTAACAAAACAAGACACATCCTAAAATTAACTCTTGTTTTCTCTGTCCGTTTGGGCAGACACTAGGTTATCCTCCTTCCTTCTGCCAGGCCCATACCCACAGCTCACTGATGTCAATGAACTGTTCCTATTGACGTCAGCGTGGCTGGTGTGCATGGCACAAGAGGGGTGTCAAAATACAAGTTCAAAGAAGATAGGCAACCGGGATGGCTGCTACCATTTTAGTGAAAGTTGATCATTTTGTTTTTCCTTTATCAGACTTTCTGTTACGATCAAGCCCATTAAAATGGTTTATGACTTAGTGGTGTTATGGTTTCATCACATTCAGAAAGGTGAGGTAATTCCCTAGAATCTTATTCCCATACTTTATTCCTGGGACAACAAGTTGCTTTTATATACACAGGCCAGTTGTCATTGTATGCAGTTACTCTGCAGTGTAAAGCAAGACCAAACATTCTAAGTGATGATCAGGCTCATTGTAAACTTTGATTTTTACCGCAACTGACATATTTGAAAGAATATTTCAGTTGAAGTGAAAATGCTTGTTTTCCCATCATGTATTGAAATGAACAATTTCATTTCAAACTGACATTTAGAATGAAACTTCAGTGTTTCATTTTTTTAATGTAGAATGTCTTCTCATTTACTTAAGTTTGTGAAAACGTAGTAAATATCCTCCTTTCACTACACTTTAAAACTTCATGTGAGAAAACCAATTTTTTTCAGAAATTTCAAATTAGTTTTTTTCTTTGAAATTTCACAGAAAAAAAAAATGGGTTTTCTACTTCTGTTGGTTTGTGACTGAGTGCATGTAAAATATCTCTATGGATTACTGCAAGCAGTAAAATCCTTTTGCAGTAATTTCATTCCTCATACTGTTTCACAGACACTATTGACAATTTATGTTCTTGTGTTGATAAACCAATTCAAGATAAGAAGGAAAAGGGAAATTAAACATCAGAGTTTAATTTTAACTCTTTGGAGCATTACATCTCACTGCTCATATTGCTGTCTCTCAGCTTTACCTGCGTTTTTCAAAGAAGGTTTGAAAAACAGAGAAGCCACAGATGGTGCAACAGCCACACTGCACTGCGAGCTGAGCAAGGTCGGGGTCCCAGTGGAGTGGAAAAAGGGGGACAAGACACTCAAACCAAGTGATAAGTATAGGATGAGACAAGAAGAGACATCTGCAGAGCTGTTGATCCGAGATCTGGAGGTAGAAGATACCGGAGAATATACATGTGTGTGTGGAGATCAGAAGACCTCAGCTGTCCTGACAGTCCATGGTAAAAAAACAAACAAACAAAACCTTCTCCTCTATGATAGCAGCATTTCAGAGATCCTCCTTTTCTCTGACAGAACTCTTCTCACCCATGTTGATGTTTTGATTCTGCAGCCTTTTCTTGGTTTGCTGCCTGACCGTATTTCATTCTGTCTCCCACTGTCTGTCAGTTAGACACTGATGGCCTTATGGCAGCGTAGAGTTGTGAGAGTTTCTTATCTTAGACCCTTCTGCATGTTGTTAGAGTGAAAAGGCAGATGTTTGTAAGGCCAAAAGCGTCTAGGCATCTAGCAAATCGCTTGTTCTCAGAAGGATTGTACCTTGTGTCTCACTGATGTCAGTGGATTGGAGGAATGTTCATTAAGGGTGCTGAGCTTGTTAGCAAGAGATTTTTGTTCTCTGTTTGGGAGAGAATGGCTGTCTTTTGCAGGACCATGATACATTGTGCTGATTAAATGGCACTTTCAAAAAAACAAACAAATGAACAAAAACCACCACCAACAAGCCATTACTCTGAAGGTTCCAATTTAGAGAGAAGTTAGGCAAAATATGTTCCTGTATCTGCCATGGTGAATAGTGAAAACCTTTGGTTACACCTCCGGTAGCAGCAGTTGACATAGAGTTTGAGTAACTGAAAGGAATGTTTTTATTTAAGGTATATCTTAAGGATGAAGTGCTGGAGACAAACTCTCTTCTCTCAGATTTCTTAGCACGCTTTTACACACTTTTACCTCTTCTTTCTCTCAGTCAAAGGTAGTTCTGCTCTTGCCTTCCTCTGAGCTGACACTTTCTTCCTTGTGCAAGTCACTTCCCTTTTTGCTATGGTGACACACCACAAGGCAACTTGCAGAGTGCTGAAAAAACACCTGTATTCCTCACACTAGAGCCTTTGTGGCCTTGAAAATTATGGCTTAAAGGTGCACCTAAATTTATATTACTTTTTTTTTTTTTTCCTTTTTCTGAACAAGAAACATCATTTAAGGTGTTAGGAAAGGTGTTTCATGTGCAGATCTCCAGCTAGCAGTGCTGTTACCAAGGGCTATGTCTTTCAATAAGAATTCAAGTCATTAATGTTCAAGATAAATGAATTCAGACTGAAATGGGTAGAGAAGACTACTGGAATCAGCAGGGAAATGGCAAGTGTACTCCATAAATTAATGTCAGTTAGTTAGTGCAAGATGACTGCTTACAGAGACTGCATGTTTTGTTTTCCTGTGATAGTGAAGGACAGGCCTCAGGACTTAGTCCTAGGTTCCTCAAGGTCCAGTCAATGATTTTGACGAACTCTGTTTATATTACATTCCTTAGCTTTGCCTACACTGTTCAAAAAAGAGCTCGCCAATATGGAAGCCACAGAAAGTGGGACAGCTGTTCTGCAGTGTGAGTTAACTAAACCCACTCCGGTGGAGTGGAAGAAAGGGCAAGAGGTTCTCAAGCCTAGTGACAAGCACAAAATGAGGCTGAAGGATACCATTGCTGAGCTGACAATCCATAACCTGGAGGAACAAGATGCGGGAGATTACACGTGTGTGTGCGGAGAGAAGACAACTACTGCATCCCTGACAGTGCATGGTAAAATACATAAATTTAATAGGAATTTTTTTTTGTCATCTGTGCACTCATGTAGGATCACAAACAAGTCTTGATTCCATCTATTTAAATTTTTATGACAGCTGTGTCAACCACTGCAAATATCTTTTACTGAAAGTCTGTCACTTGGGAATGATAAATAGCATCACACAGTCTTTTCTGTCTCTGTTCTATCATGTTAATTGAGTTTGGAAGCAGATAATGATGACCTTGGTCATGAATAGCACTTTCAGTATTTCCATTAATTGATTTCTAGGCTTATCACAGAGATTTCTCTTCTTTTTCTTGAATAGAATTGGAAGGTGCTCTGTTATGATAACAGTTGAGAGAGATAGGTGAGGAAGATGCATTGCAGCCTGGAATTCTAATTAACATAGCATTCCTTTTGATTGTTCATCTGATCTTAAGACAGAGCTGTGCAATTTCATGTAAAGCTTGGGGCCAGCTTTCTGTTGTTTATATCTTAAAATGCCTTTAAAACATACGTCCCAGTACTGAAGTCATAGTTCTGCAATCCTGATTTCCAGTTCAGTTTATACATGCTGAAAGGAGTATGTCACAAAGAATAAGGCACGGATGCCCCTAAAATTGTTGTTGTTTGTCTCTTGGGTGCTGTATATTTAAATCAAAACTTTTAGAGATTAAAGGGTTTTAATCCAGTGGAGCAGACAAGATGCAGTATTTCCTCACTTTTAAAGTGCTCTCTCTTCACCTGTGATCTTCAGCCCTTCCTCCGCATTTTAAAAAAGAATTGAAGAATGTGGAAGCCACAGAAAATGGTACAGTCACTTTGTGCTGTGAACTGAACAAGCCTGCAGCCTCTGTGGAATGGAGGAAAGGAGACAGAGTCCTAGAGCCAGATGACAAGTTCTCCATAAGATGTGAGGGCACAATTGCTGAGCTGATGATCCGTGACTTAGATCTGACAGATGCTGGAGATTACACATGCTGTTACGGAGATCAGAAAACTACAGCTGCCGTAAAAGTGAATGGTAAAAAACTCATATAACTAATGAAGTAGATTATTTCGACCAGCTGTTTCTTAAAAACGTGATAGGATCAGCCTAGAAATTGCAGACGTACTCATGAATTTAGCTACGTATGGTTGGACACAGGCATAAAGTCCTGAATACAGTGGTCAACACCAGGCAAAGGTCAGGCATTTCTTGCAAAAAATTCAGTTATTCATCTAGGTTCCACGTCACTTTTTGATGCTCATGTGCAGCAGTAGTTGCTAAAAAAGAAAAGTCATGTTATTCTGATGTTGGTTGATAAAACATTACAATCCCAAAGCTGACAGTATTAGAATTTGGTGATGAGTTATTTTTGATAGTTTTCAATGTGGTGTTAAACATTTTTTGAGAATAATTTCACTGTCAAGTTCTGATCATTAGATCAGAACTTGATCTAATTCTAATTCTAATTCTGATCATGTCAAGTTCTAGATCATTATCTGAGGATAAATCTCATGGAAAACTGAGATTGATGCCTCAGATATGGTTTCATTTATGAACTTTTTCAGTAATGATTTGCACTGCAATAGATCTTAGACACTGCAGTTAGGCTTTGTGTTCCATTGTGCTAGCTGTACCCAAAGTAAGGCAGGACTCAGTCTTGCAGAGTCTGAAGAAATTGACTGGTACGTTTCTCCATTTCATGCCATAGACCATGTCATAGTAAAAAGCTCTGCCTTATGAACAAGGTGTTCTCCAACTTCCCAGAGTCACCATCATATGTTTCTCAAAGGGATTATCAGTTCTAGTTTGATTAGGGAAGGTTTTACTTGTCATATGTGGTCCACAGACCACAGATAAGTAGTCACTTGGATAGCTACTATGGTCATACATTCTTCTCATTTTGAACTCCTCAGCCTTGCCTGCACGCTTCAAGGAAGAGATGAAGAACGAGGAAGCCACAGAAGGTGGAACAGCCACACTACAATGTGAGCTATCTAGGGCTGCCTCTGTGGAGTGGAAAAAGAAACACAAAGTGCTCAAATCAAGTGAAAAATATACTATGAGACAGGAAGGTACCACGGCACAACTACTGATCCATGCTTTAGAAGTCAAGGACGCTGGGGAGTATACCTGTGTCTGTGGAGATGAGAAGACTACTGCAGCATTAACAGTGCACGGTAAAAGAAAAACAAAACAAAAACACACAAACACAGAAATTAGAAATTATACTTTTGTGTGGTGTTTCTCCTGTCTTCCTCTGGAAGCCTCAGTACTGACACACACTGAGTTCTTTCTCTAATCTTGACATCATTAATTCTGTCTGTAATGCATTTATTTATTTATTAATTTTTTATTTATTTATTGTCATTTATTGTGATTTGTATCTAATTCTAACGAGAATTATGGTTCTATGAATTTTACTAACGTTTTACCCATTTTCTTCTCCCTGCTCTTTTTGGTGCATGGCTGTATTGATTTGTTTCACACTGAAGGCTGAAGGATTCCACATGCTTACATTTTTTGTTCTTGTTTACATACTTTTGACTTGGACCAAGAGAGATGGAGTAGCAGGCAGATTTGTACTTCTTAAAAAAGAGTGATCTTAGATTTCAAGTCACGTTAGGATTTCACAGGTTATTATGAATAGTGCAAACAAAACTCGATTTAATGCAACTTTTTTATATAGCTATGACTGACAGTCATGTAGATTTGTATTCTGTTATTGCAGAATACTCAGCATTATGAAATGTGAATGCTTCACAGTCCCCAGTCAAATTCATCTGTAAACTTTCTTTGAAAGAGGAGAACTTTATTTCCACAAGTAATGTAGGAGAGTAGCAAGTAGTTTCAGCCATTTTTCTCACTTTAAAAATCAGTATGAATTGATTTCTTTGCTTCGGTGCCCAGACTTTTTCATCTTGATATTTAACTGTAATGCAACGATGGGTTTAATCATACACTTCCAATTTAGCTGTGGAAAACAGAATTGGAAAGAACATCTACAGGTCATCTAGTCCATCCTTAAGCCTCATGTCATCATCCCTATCTAGCCTGCACTTGAAAACTCTAATGGTGAAGAATCTGCAGTTCCCCTGGGCACTCATTCCACTGCCTAGCTGTCATTACTGATAGAAAGTTCTTCTGAATGCCAACAAAAATCTTTCTTGATCTGTCATATATCCTTACTTCTTTTCCCATGTCCTGTGGACAGGGAGAAATATTATTTTCTTTCTGTGACTTTACATATTTGAAAATTTTTCTCATGTCTCCTCCTGTATTCTCTTTTCTGGACTAAGCAACTTCATTCCTTTCACTCTTTCTTCGCAGGTCATGTTTTCTAGACTTTGGCTCATCTTTGTTACTTTCTGGACCATCTTCAGTTAATCCACATCTTTCTAAAACTGTGGTGGCCAAAAGTGGACTAAAGCGCTCCATCTGAGGCTTTCCAGACTGGAGTAGAATGGAAGGACTTGATGTGTCTTGCATATGAGACTCCATTTTATACATCCTATTACGATGATTCCTTTATTCACATCAGAATTGCGTTTCTTGACTTGTGTTTGTGCTGTGATCTCTTGTAACCTCAAACCTGTCTCTGCAGATCTGCTGCCTATTGTTCAATATCTTGTAGTGGTGTGGCTGATTATTTGCTCCTAAATTCCGTATTTTGCACCTGCTCTTGCTGAATTGCAGCCTATTTTTTTCACCACTGCTTCATGAAGATCTTATTCCTAATCCTGTTTAACAAAGTCCTTTCAGTTTCTCTCCCTTCCCAGCTTGAGATCACCTGCCAAATTAGTAAAAGTGCTCTACATTTTATTGTCTGAGTCACTAATGAAAATGCTGAATGCTACTAGACTCCAGAGTATTGAAGTACTCTGCTCAACTTGTTCTTTCATTGTGACTGTAAATCCTAGTTGATTTTTTTTGACTGGTTTTCCAACTGATAGTGCTTCCTCCTTAGAATTATTTCAGGATAAGAGCTTTAATAAAATCAAGGTGTACAACATACACTGTTTCAATCAGTGAAACTTACTAATTTAACTAAAGAAAAATTACACTGGTCCTCTCCTTCATGAAGAGAATAGCTCTTGGCAAATACGAGTGTATTGCTACAATATTTTTTTCAGAGAATTAAAGTTAACCTAAAATGTCCATTATTCTTTGGATCCTCTCTCTGCCTCTCCCTGTCCTGTCTTTTTTCAAGACAAGCACTGTGGGTGAAATTCAGCTCACTGAGTAAGACTGGTGAGTATTCCTAAATTATTGTTGTTGCCAATGGAGATCTAGTCAACACAGTCAGAGGAAGTCAGGGAGACATCCAGCTTACCTTGTAGCAGATGTTTACCGATAGATGGATAGCAGATAGATCCACTGGCTCCACTGACTTTGTCTGGATATGTCCGGGGAGCTTAGACTCTTGGTTTACATTGTGAGAATTAAGTGCCTGTATTTCAGTCTGTGAGACATTTTCCACCTCTGAATTTCTAATTTTCTGTACTTCTGGAACATCTCCCATTCTCTTTGATTTCTCCAGTGCAACTGTTTATGTCTGATACTGGTTCAGCTTGTTCCTTAAGCATTTCAGGACACTTCATCACACCAAGGTGCTTTTGAGAATATCAAGTTTATTTAAATGTTCTCTAATCCGTTTTTTCCCTATCTCAGTCAGAGTTTCTATTACTTTCTTAGCTATCATTAACCTTTAATATTAAAAAAGAAAAAGGAGGTAAACACTTCAGTTTTCTCTGTGTCATCAACTATCAACTTACATTCCTGAAAGAGAGGTAGACCAACTTGTATCTTGTTGTTTTTCTTCCTTCTAATCTACTTATGGAATATCATTGTATTATTTCTGTTTCTTTCTAGTACAAGCTGGCCATATTTTCTAGGATTTGCATGACAATATTCTGATACAAGAAAGTACCACAAGGCGAACAGAGGATACCAGTCAGTTGCTGGATACAGCTACACAGAATGTACATCTGTGTTTGGAGACATTTGATATCAGCATCATTTTTCAGCTTACCTTTCAGTCCTTCTTTCATATTGGTCTCTGTCCATGACGTGCCAGAGCTCAGGAACGGGGAACTACCCTTGACCCTCGTGAGACATGCAGGGAACCTGACCTTTCTGATTTTGCCTCTATATTCTGTAGTATTTCTTTTACAGTGATCTAAACCACCCATATTTTACAGCTCTCCTGACTTTCAGGACATTGAAGAATTAATGATTTAGGCAGGCTGTCCCTGATGGTACTTGTAGTTGCATAGTCTTTGTAATTATGTCCTTAATATTGTTTTTCCAAAAAGCTTTCTGCTCTCCTAAACCCTGTCCTTTAAATTTGCCTCTACTTGGTCATAATTAACAATTCTTAAATTACTGAAGCTTGCCTTATTTCACACATAATTTCCCCTTTCTTTGCTCCATCATTGCCTGTTCTAAAATCCATGAGCTCTCCTGCTTCATATTGGTGGCTGCCCCATTATCCTCTACATCTGTATTCCCAAATATTTATTTCTTTATGGTTGGAGTCAGGACTTGGAGATCCTCCTCTTATTTTCTTTCATATATACATTCTTTATCCAAAAGTGGTCCCCATCCCTTTCCAAAGACTTAGTAGGCATCGTCCCATCCTACTACTTCCACAGTATATTTTACTATCACATCACCATCCAATCTTATCCTTTAAATGATTCCATTGATTGTTCCAAAAGAGGTGGGTGTTATGATATTCCTGAACCTCCTGGTGTGATGATCTTACAGAAGATATTCACAATGGAGGCATCCTACTTCTTTTTCCTTTTTATTGTTACCCAAGACCTTTCTATATGTCTGTGATTTTGCCCTTCAGCCTCATTCTAACTTTCAAGCTAAGTCTGTAGGCATCCTTAGTGCATAAACCTTTCCATTTTTTCCTTTAGCTTTTTTTCCTAATGTTGGTATAACCTCCTATATAGATCTCCCGGGCTGAATTATACTAAGGAAATTATAGTTTTGGCCATACATGAAGTCTTCCCATTCCTGCTGTTTGTGGCTGTAATACAATTTGGTATCTTCCTTCTGTGCA
The DNA here is from genome assembly GCF_964035555.1 of Netta rufina. Taxonomy (NCBI): domain Eukaryota; kingdom Metazoa; phylum Chordata; class Aves; order Anseriformes; family Anatidae; genus Netta; species Netta rufina. The sequence continues at coordinate 3,178,127 of NC_140124.1, forward strand.
ATGGTTCTCATGTCAGTAATGAAGCATGGACAGATAGCGGTAAACATCAGGTTAATTTTTATTTTTTGGTGGCCAAGAGTTGCATGTCATGAAAATGTTTGCTCCTTTGTTTCTCAGCCCTTCCTGCTCTCTTCAAAGAAGAGTTAAGAGATGAGGAAGCCACTGAGGGTGAAGTAGTCACTCTGCGCTGTGAGCTGACCAAGACTGCCCCAGTGGAATGGAAAAAGGGGCACAGAGTACTCAAACCTAGTGAGAAATACAAAATGAGGCAGAAGGATGCCACTGCAGAACTGGTGATCCATAACCTAGATGAGAGTGACGCTGGTGATTACACCTGTGTGTGTGGGGATAAGCAGTCCACAGCTTCCTTAGCAGTACACGGTAATAACCATTTTCATCTAGATGTACTCATTATCAAGCTTTTGATTCATACTTTTTCCCATGTCCATTGTTTTTTCTGCATTGTTCTTGTCTGACATTGCTTGTCCTGGTAATTAATTTGCATTTTATGATCTAAGGGGAAAGCCTACACCCCATACAAGGTGGCTTCAGGACCTGATCCCTTATGAAACAGAAGAGACCAGGCCCTAAGACATCTCCCTGCTGTTGTTCTAGCTTTTCCCTCTCACAGCTCTGCTCCTCATCTGGAGGCTGCGTTTGCGGCTCCATTTTAACCTTCTGTCATTGCATCCTCAGCACTGCCTGCACGCATCAAGGAAGGCCTGAAGGATGAGGAAGTAACAGAAGGTCGAACAGCCACTCTGCGCTGCGAGCTGACCAAAGTTGCTCAGGCAGAGTGGAGAAAGGGAAGCACTTTGATCAAAGCCAGCGACAAATACAAAATGAGACAGGAGGGCACAGTCATGAAGCTGCTTGTCCATGATGTAGAACTGAAAGATGCTGGAGAATACACTTGTGTGTGTGGAGAACAGGAGACAACAGCTGCCTTGATAGTGAATGGTAAAAAACCCTGTATCTGTATATCTGTACCATTGTGTATTTCTTTACCAGCTCATCACTATTTGTTGTGTGTTCACCTGTGGCTGAATTTTTATGAATTTGTAAGCTGTATTTAAGATCTGGTTGCATCCAGGCTACTTTTCCATCTGTTGCTTTATCTAAAGTCCTAGGATTATTAGGAAAGGAACCTCTTTCCACACTAAAATATTCTTTGTTTCTGTACCTCCTCGTCCCTCCCATCATCTGTGTGACATGTCATTTTAATGTCCTGTGTCCATTTTGTGACCTTCAGCCCTGCCTGCACTTTTCAAAGACGAACTGAAGAACCTGCAGGCCATGGAGAGCCAAACAGCCACTCTGCGCTGTGCGCTGACCAAGGCTGCATCTGTGTCATGGAAGAAAGGAAACAAAATACTCAGAGCAAGTGAAAAATACATCATGCGGCAGGATGATGTCCTTGCTGAGCTGGAAATTCGTGAGCTAGATCTTCAGGATGCAGGAGATTATACCTGTGTGTGTGGAGACCAACACACCACTGCTTCTCTGACAGTGAATGGTAAATTAATCTTGCAGATGAGTATTCATTATTTGTTTCTTTGAAGCATCCTGCTGCTGTATGAGGTGTTCACCTCTCAGCTTTAGGCTTTTTCCTAGGAATTAATTTGCATTCGGAAAATTAGAACTTTTTGTTCTGGCCTCTTAATTTTATCTGATATTCCTGAAAAGGAAGCTGAGGAAGTGACTATTTCATCTTGCCGACTAATGGCTATGCTGCATATTTAAGGTCACAGTGCCTAGAAAATGATCCTGTTAGACTGAGATGTTCTGCTCTCATGGAGGGTAACTGTGTCGTATGTTCTTTAAGTTGCATTTTGAATCCATCCTTTGATGTACTGTACTTTGGCCTTTCAGCTGAGCACTTCTTTTCTCTCTGTCACTGGTGGATTTAGTTTTCCAGGTCATTGTAGCGGTAACCCCAACAGCTAAAGTATCTGACTTGGACAGATTTAAACTTGAATTAATAATTCGTTATGCTGATCACAAATGCAGAGGTTTTAGTTTAAATACATTGTCTATTGACTTTCCATTCCCAGCCTTGCCAGTGGTTTTCAAGGAAGAACTCAAAAATGAAGAAGTCTTGGAAGGAGCATCAGTCTCTCTGCATTGTGAATTAAGCAAAGAAGCTCCAGTGCAGTGGAAAATAGGGTCCAAAGTGCTAAAAGCAAGTGACAAATATCAAATGAGTCAGCATGGCACCACTGCTGAGTTGGTCATTCGTGACCTAGATGTAAAAGATGCTGGAGATTACACCTGTGTTTGTGGTGACCAGAAGACAACAGCAACCTTAACAGTTCATGGTAAAAAGTCATTACTAAAATTAATAAATAGCATTATAGATAGTCATCATTCTGAAATTTGACTATTTCTGACGTGGATCAATAACTTGTCTTGTGTTTGGTTTTGTTTTTTCTTTCTGAGAAAAAAATAGGGCAAATTTTGGGGTCAAATTTGCTTCCCTTTAAAAGGAGAAAGAGATTTTTCTTTCTGTTCAGGATCCCTTTTCTTACATATTTACATTTTCCAGCTCTTTTGCCCCTCACCCCCACAGTTCATTTCAGCCACCTTCAGTCTTTTCCAAAACATGCAGACAGGGGTCTGTCAGGCCCCCTGCTCTACAGAACTGCTCAGAGAAGTGAAGGATGAGGAAACAGAAGGAGAAATCTTGCTGCTGTGTGATCTGGCCACCACTGCTCCTGGGCAGTGGAAGGAAGAGTACCTCAATCTTTAAGGCATGCAGAAAGAGATAAGAGTTCAGAGTCAGTACCCTGACCTAGGTTTGAAGGATGCAGGGGTCTGCACTTCTGTGTGGGGATCAGCAGAGTAAGAACTACTTTGACAGTTAGGTACTAAAAAAACACAGTAACACAGACAGGTTATCAGCAGTTATCCCCTTCTTTATCCTACTAGCTTCCAACAGACCAATACAGAAATACATCCTTGTGTTATCTTATATTCAGCTCTCTTGTCCTTAATGAGTATCTATTTTAATGGAGTAACAGCCCTTGTCTTTGAGGAACTTAATATATCACAGATCCAGTTCTGTCCCCTACAGCTTTTTCCAAAAACTCCTGATTCTTCACTGAGCTTTCCTGAATGATGGATGTTTCTGACATGTTCTGGAAGTGCTCTTTGTATACTGCACAGCTAACAGTAGTTGTGCATGAGGCACATTTGTGGGTAAATGAAAAGAATTTGTTTTCCTGAAGTTTTTTCAATATTTGGTTTTCAATTTTCAAAACGAGGATTAGTAAGAACTTGAAATTCTCCATTTATGTGTAATGACCCTTCAAATTTCAATTTAAAACTAAAAGCAGTTTTCTTTTGAACTCTGGCTGCTTTTGTGGAGATGGGGCTATAAATTTTCAATAAAAACAAAACAGAAAATGACAACATTCTTCTACTAGCCTCCAAATACTGCACCCAGTAGTGTTACTTGTGAGTGCTGTTGACACTTTCAGTATTGTTTTTTCACCATGACAAACAACAGTCAGGTCATTGACTGTTATAGATAAGATTAGATAAGATCTCTTATCTATAGTAAGGATAACTTACTCTGCCTGAAGAAGGATGCTTTCAGGATTTCTGAACTAGGCTATAGCTAAAGTTTAGAATAGGCTGAAAAAGGGAGGTGTAAAGGGAAATAATCCGAAGCATGGAAAAAAAAATTAGTCTTTCAGTTCTGGTTTTCTGATGACCATTTGTCCGTGTTGCATCCTTCAGCTCTGCCACCACTCTTTAAGGAAGAGCTAAAGAACAAGGAAGCAGAAGAAGGTGGAGATGTCACCCTGCACTGCGAGCTCACCAAGGCTGCTCCAGTGGAGTGGCAGAAGGACCAGAGGATTCTCAAAATGAGCAAGAAATACAAAATGAGGCAGGAAGGGACCCGGGCAGAGCTGGTGATTCATGAAATAGCTGAGGAAGATGCAGGAGACTACACCTGTGTGTGCGGAGAGCACCAGACCACAGCTGTCTTAACAGTACAGGGTAAAACTATCCTGACCCCCTATTTCCTAACTAGAAATGTTTATCCTCTGCTAGCAGGTGTTCGATTTTCCATGTCTGTTTGTTCAACCCTATTAGTTGAATTTCCATTTATTTGAAATAGCATTGCCTGTCTTTGGTGACCTTTGATTAGAAAATACTACTCTATATTCTTCTCTGTCATCCTTTTGTCTTTTCCTTTCCTCGATCACAAACCTGCTGTCCTTTTATCTTTCCCTTCTGGTATTCCTTTCCTAGCATATAAAACCACTGTTCTTTTATCTTTCCTTTCCTGCCCTTGTTTCCTAAAACACAATTCTGCTTTTTCTTTCCCTTTCCTTTCTGGCATTCTCAATGCCTAGCATTTGAATGTAGGGTATAATAAGCAGTATCCAGAATAAGGCTGTGTTAGTTATCTCTTCTGTGCTGAGGTATGTTTATATTGGGTTTTGTGCCCATAACAGCTGTCCTAATGCACAGAGATAGGTTAGCACTACGAATCTGGTTTTCTAGGTGGGATGTTTTAATTTAGCTTCACGACTGTGGTGTGAGCCATTAAATTTAAGATCTGAGATATCCAACCTTGTGTCCAAGAGGTGGAATATCCTGTTATCTCTCCTAGTTAATAGAACCACATATGTGAAGTTCACAAAATTAATTTCAAGGACAGAACTTGCAGTGGTTACTAGAATTAAGCAAATGGGGAAAGTATGCTCTGAGGCAGGAGTACAGGCTTGGGATTCAGCATTTGGAGATTTTCTCTGGGGTCAAGAAGCATCTGTGAGCCCTGGCTGAATCTTTTCAAGGGCACCTCAAGGAAGAAGGAACAATGATGAGGAAGGAGTTGTGCCAACAATTAGAGCTCCATGGAACTGCTCTGTAAGAAGGAAAAGACATTACAAAGGCTTGAATTTTGTGAAAGACACTATCACATGTGTGAACTAAGGAGCTCACAGATGATGATCTTGGTTCTTATATGGAAACTGGTAGAAAGCAGGTGTAAATCTCTTGATGACAGTGCAATTCTGCTAGTAGGAAGCCAGCACAAACCAAAATGATTAAGGTATATATTCCCAGTAGGATGTTTTCCTTTCTCTTTCCTCTCTTTGTTGCTGATGCTCTGCCCCTCCATAACCTTCACAACCGTACCCTGTCACTTTCTACTCCCACCCACCCCAGGAGATATCCTCAGTTTGTAATATGTTTAACCTGCATCCTTCAGCTGTGCCTCCATTTTTCCAAGAGGAACTGTCCAACAAGGAAGCAGTAGAAGGTGGAACGGCCACTTTGCACTGTGAGCTCAGCAAGCCATCTGCCCCTGTCCAGTGGAAAAAGGGCCATCGCATCCTCACCTCAGGCAACAAGTACAGCATGAGCCAGGAAGGCTGTGTCGTGGAGCTGGTAGTTCACGATTTAGATTTGAATGATGCTGGAGATTATACCTGTGTGTGTGGAGATGAGACCACTACAGCTGCCTTAACAGTGCATGGTAAAGTAATCCTTGGGACTGAGGTTCTCCAGACCTTAGACCTACCCAAGTCTCTGTTGCTGTGGCCTCTTCCCATTCCTTCTCTGTTTGCTTGGGCTTTTGTGTTCCTTTGGATGTAGCTTATGTGCTTCTTCCTACTGTTGGAATATGGAAAATAGTTTCCTGTTGGTATTTCTCCTCCTCCTCTGCGCTGGTTCTTCTCACTGTCCTTGCCCTGATGCAGTGTCCAGGGAAGCTGGGGGAGATTTTCCCATTGTGTTCCACTGGCCTGGATCAGGGTTTAGTAATGCACCACGCATCCTTTCCCAATGGACTTCAGTGGGGTTTTTTTAGTAATATTCACTCCATATGTGGTAATTCTTTTTACTCTCCAGCACTGCCTCCAGAATTCAAAACAGACCTGAAGGACCTAGAAGCTGAAGAAAGTGGGACAGCTACGCTGCACTGTGAGCTGACTAAACCTGCTGTGGTGGAGTGGAAGAAAGGGCAGGAGGTGCTCAAAGCAAGCAGCAAATATAAAATGAGACAAGATGGTGCTGTTGCAAAGCTGATTATCCATGAGCTGGATGTAGAGGACGCTGGAGATTATACATGTGTGTGTGGAGATCAGCAGACAACAGCCACTTTGACAGTCAATGGTAAAACAAACAAACACTCCATATATATATAAATATATGTATATAAATATTTTTTTTTTCCTGGATACAAAAGCTGTGTTTTATTGTCACTTGGCTCTTGGAGAAGACTTGGCTATGATTCATAAGTAAGGTGTGTAATAGCATGGTCCATACAGCCTGATAGAGTGAGCAGGTAGAAAATGGGAATTGCAGTGCAGAGCTAAGTGCATTTTCTCCGTCTCTTACTTTCAGGATAATTGTAATGTCTCCAGCAAGTGGTCTGCCCTAAGAGGGAATCTGAACTCTTAAAACTCTTGCTGGTCTTCAGGACACAACCTCAGCAATCAGAACAACATGTTGGCTACTTTTATAGTGGGAAAAATATTCCACTATTTTTCAATCACAGATTGGATTAAGTTAGCATACCCTTTGTGGCAAATGTAACTTCTTGAAATCAATTTTTTCTTGTTCTGCAGATATTCCTTTTACCTCCCATGGGGAAATAGCTTTGTACTTTAAATCTACAGCATTGAGATTTAGAGCCATCTGCATATAAGCTCTTTTGGTGTTTCCATTTTCTTTCTACTTTCTCTTTCCCAAACCCCAACTGCAGTATGTTGCAAGTTATGTTTCTATTTTATAGCCCTACCAGCACTTTTTAAACAAGAGCTTCAGAATACCGAGGCAGAAGAAGGTGGTATGGCAACACTGAGGTGTGAGCTTACCAAACCCAAGGCTCCAGTGGAGTGGAGGAGAGGCGATATTACTCTCTACCCTGGTTTGAAATATGAAATGAAGCAGCAGGGCTCCACTGCTGAACTGGTCATTTATGATTTAGAACTGGATGATTCAGGAGACTATACCTGCGACTCTGGACATCAGCAGACAACAGCTGCAGTAACCGTACATGGTAGGCAGAGTATTGACCCTTGGCTCAATAGAGATGAAGTGAAAGGAGCATCTCTTAGTATTCTCTATGGATATTTATTTATTTTGCTGCTGGTCCGTGCCAGTTTACCTATTCTACTTGAGTCTGACCCTTGGTCAGGGTAGAAAGGTTCTGCTTTCAGTATCTGGAGTGATTTGTCATCATCAAAGCAATTTAAAGGTGTCGTGATGTCAAAATGCGATGAACCCCTCTGCCCTATGAGTGCAGGAAGCATGGGAATTTGGGAAACAGGTAACAGAAGCTAAGCTAGGCAGGCTGATTCTTTTGGTTGTTGATTGCTTCACTAGGCATAAGAGACGCATAACTGGGAGTAATGCCTGATTGAGCTGATAAGAGATGCAACAACTGATGGATAAATATTTTTTTTAACATGAATGTGCTGTATTATTACTTGAGGCTTCCAGCCTCAGGTACAAACTGAGTGCAAACACCTGCAGCCACATCTGTTTTCTTCAGCCCCTTCTACCATTCTGAGCAAGATATAGCCTGAAATCTGTATTCCTTCTTCCATTTATCGCTTTAATGTCATCTCTTAATGCACTTAAATGCTAACTTAATCTTTTATATGTTGGTAGAAGTTTTATTTGGGGCGTGTTGGGGAGGAAGGAATATTCAATATTGCAAACTCTCAGGCCTTTATTGAGGAACAAGTGTTCATGTAGGAAAGAGCATGTCCCACTGTGTCTTGGTGGTTTTTGAATAAAAGATCCCTAGCTGGCACAGAGAGACATCCACAGGAAAGTCTGACTACTTCAGGCAGCACACCAGGCTGTTCTGGGGACCACTCTTTTTCTACCTTCACCATCTGTCCTCAGATCTTGGTTCATATAATGCTTCAAGAAAGGTGCTACCAAGAACGAGAGCTGCAGGCCAAGGATTGTGGAATCGTTAGAACAGGTTGTTTCTGCAGAATGATGGTAGGATTGGATCCTTTTTGGACTCAAACACTCTTAAAACATTTCCCTCTCAAATTTTGCAGCACTACCTGTCACATTTAAGCAACCCCTTCAAAATAAGGAATCAGAGGAAGGAAGTACAGCTACTTTCTGCTGTGAGCTATCAAAACCCAATGCCTCAGTGGAATGGAAGAAAGGAGGAGTGGTGCTGCAGCCCAGCCAGAAGTATGAAATGAGACAAAGGGAATGCCTGGTAGAGCTTTTAATACATAATCTCAAATTAGAAGATACAGGAGAATACAGCTGTGATACTGGGGATCAGGAAACAAAGGCATCTTTAAATGTGAAAGGTATGTGGTATGAGCTGACTCAAAAAGCAGTAGATTGCATCTAACACAAGGCAGCATTCTGAACGTGATGATTTTGAACTACATGTTCTTTTTTCTTTATAAATATTTTCATTTTCAAGAATGGAAAAGGATGATACTTTGTTCTTCCAGTGCTGCATTTATGTCTTGGGTTCTAAGAAGAAATACTTTTTGGCTTTACAGCTGGAGAGAAATTAAAGAAAAAATAATGTTTTAGCATAACTTCTGGACATTTCACATGATATGTGGTTTAAGTATTTCAAAAAAGATTTTCTTCCAAATCCTGGAATCAGATTTACGATGACCTTCCTGATCCGTCAAGGCTGTCCGCGGAGTTTTCAACTGATTTACTCCTGAGCTCTTTGCGAGTTCAACTGAAGGATAAATCCATTCAAGGAGTTTAACCCTGGGAAGGATTTGAGTCAAGGAGCAAAGAAAAGAAATGTTATAAGTGCAGATGGCTGCTTCTGATGCAGAAAAATCTGCTACCAGCTCCAGGAAAATTAGAAAACATGGATCCTGCCTAGGAATATAGCAGTTGCAAACAGTATCTTGTTTCCCCAAGGTCCATCTATCTATGCTGTTCAGGACTTAACTCTGTCTTGAATAAAAGCTTCTATTCTTGTTGTTTTCTTTTTTCTTTAGCCCTACCAGTTCTTTTCAAAAGGGAGCTTAAGGACAAGGAGGTTGAAGAAGGAGCTGCAGTGAAATTCCAGTGTGAGCTGACAAAGGAAAATGCGACTGTGGAGTGGAGGAAAGGCACCATGGAGCTCTTCTCATGCGCCAAATATGAAATTAAATTAAGTGGTTGCACAGCTGAACTGGTGATCCATAATGTAGAACCAGAAGATGCCTCTGATTATACATGTGATGCAGGAGACCAGCAGAGCACAGCAGTCCTCAGAGTGAATGGTTAGCATTGCATCCCAGTGGAACAGAAGTTCAAAGGGATTTGTGGAATTGTGTAGATGGTATTCTGTTATTTGTTGGTGAATAAGCCCCCCCCCCAAAAGTAAGATAAAGACAAAAGGTTTAGGAGGTGCCCAGTCATAAACCAGAATACAGAAAAGATGATCGTATGAGACAGGATTTGTAGAATGGCTATTTAAGCCTGTAAAGCACAGTGCCTTGGTCCATTCTGTGGATAGTGGTAAAACTCTGCATCATGGGGGTGTTGAAATTCTAATAGATCTTTATTTCTGGCACTTAGCATTTATTGCTTGTTCACTTGGATCAATATCTAATTGTAGGACATTTACTAAAAGCATTTTAAAACATCTACTGCTTTCAATTTTTGTAATGTCCTTCCATGAAGATCCTGAGAACACCGTGTTTAAACAAACCAGGAGTAATGTCTGTGATTAATTGTCATCTGTGAAGTGTTTGTGGTTGTCTCTGACTGTTAGGTGGAACTTGTGGCTTTGATCTAAGCCACAACGTTTCAAGCTATATCCTGTGGGCTGGATCTGACCCAGGAAGCAGCTTCTGCCTCAGCTGTGAGTCCTGTGCTTGCTTTATATGCAATTTTCTGAGCCTCTCCTTCTCCAGATATACAGAATTAAAAAAAATAATAATAAATAAAAAAATGTTATAATAATCATATAACCACATAATGCAAATTTATTCTGCAGCTTCAGACCCTGGGTGACTTGTGCTGAGTTGTCCAGACCTGAGCATTCATTTGTACATTGAAGACAATGTTCATGTGTTAATTGTCTTTTGCACTTTGCAGCCATCAAGCCCCAGCTGAGGCAGCAGCTGAAGAATGAAGAAGTGGAAGTGGGAGGAACAGCCAAGCTGCGCTGTGAGATTTCCATAAGCAAAGCAGAAGTGGAGTGGAGGAAAGATGGAGTCCTGCTTCACTCCAGTTCCAAGTACGAAATGTGGCAGCACGGCACCGTCCGTGAGCTGCGTGTTCACCACCTGGAGCCCAGTGATGCTGGCGAATATTCCTGCAAGGCTGGAGACGAGACGAGCTCTGCAAAACTGACTGTGAAAGGCAAGAGACATTTCCTGGGGCAAGGGGATTTTCACTTTAAGATGCTAGGATTTTACAACATAGTTGATATTATTGTGATAAATGCACACAGAGTGCAGGAAGGGCATCATGAAGTAATATAAAATCTTATGGTGTAAGAATGTACAGAAGCAAAGATTCACTTGGTGGGCAGGAGAAGATAAGGCAGCTGAAATTTTTGATTCGGGGCTTGAAATATTTTGTTGACATCATGTGCATGTGAGTGAACAGATGGTTCATCCATCCTTAGCTTCCAGTCACTTGGCAGCTGCATCTGGCCTTAATGTCATTGCAGACAGAGCTTGCATTCAAGTTGGACTACTAGTCTGGAACAACCACCCTACAGGCTCATCCATATTATAGATGCTCTGTCTGCTATGCCCAGCTGCACCATTTTTCGTGCAGAGTGACCTCAGTTGTATGAATATGTGCTGTATTTGCTCAGATGGAGACTGCGCTGCATCCCTTTCAATATTCTCCATCAGGTTCAGGGTACAAGCAAGGTATTGCCAGCTGTGTGTGTGTGATCTTTGCACTTATCTACAGTTGTCCAACTGTCCTAGAAGCAGGACTCAAGCAAACCAAAGCACAAATGTCCTGTGCTCCCACTAACCCAATAAGCCATGCTGAGAGCACCATGCCATCCAGATACCCAGCCAGTATGAAGCACCAGCACAGAGTATTTCTGTTTGCAAAAAGACAGCAGAGGGATCACTTTTTAATGCTATTCTGTGAAGATACCTAAGTGCAAATGTAACAAATTTCAAAATCCTGAATTTGGAATCTGGCATTCAAGCCTTATTCACCCAATTACAGTCTCAAACATAATTACAAAAATCAATATGCAGTGCATCTCTGAGACAGAGCAAGCAATAAAACCACTAACTGAGAGATATTGCCACATACACTGAAAGCAGTCAAACAGCAGAGTTTGAAAGGTAATTTAAGAGGTTCTGATATCTTTGTCCTTGGAGGTATTTAGAGGTCAGCTGGACAAGGCTCTGAGCAATCTCCTGTGAGTTGGCTCTGATTAGACCAGATGAGTGCCAGATGTCCCCTCCAGCCCGTATTATTCTCTGATTCTGTGATTTGATCCATGTTTTTCTTGTGTTGACTACTGACTGGGCTGTTTGCAGAGCCTGACGTGACCATTGTGAGTGGCCTAAAGGACATGGTGGTATTCGAAGGGGATGATGTCACCTTTCAGTGCCAGGTTTCTCATGAGAATGCAAGGGATGTTGAATGGAAGCTACAGGATGTTGCTCTGCAAAATAATGAAATGAATGAGATCTCGGTGGAAAAGGGAAAGATCCACAAGCTGACGTTAAGGAAGGTGACAGAGCAGGACATTGGCACTATCGCTTTCCGAGTGGGACCACACGTGTCTACAGCAGAGCTCACAGTAAAAGGTAAGGCGCCCTGTTATGTGCTGAAGAAACAAGATTGGTGAGAACAGGTGATGTTTTGTTTTTGTGTATGCTAATAGGAAATTTAAGGCTGTTGTTCACTTCTTGTTAGCTCATGTTAGTAGGGTGCTTGGGCTTCAGAGTGCACATAATGCACTAATGTGCTCTCATATGGTGCAACCAATATGGATCCAAAGTGAAGAAACCACACGTTTTGGGGTCCTGAAGCTGACTGTGTTTCTTTCTCTAAACACTGTTTTCCAGAAATTATCGGTCAAACATTCTTCTCCTTTCCTTTTTTAAACTGTTAGTCTGGTCAAAGTCCCCATTCCATCCAAACTGACCAAAACATCTCTACAGTTCGTGATCAGTGTTTCCAGTAACTTCACAAAATATTTCTGAGTGAGTTTCATCAGAAATCCATTCACTTGTTATAATGTCCTAGAATATTACACAGAAGTTAAAGTATATTTTAATACTTTACTGTTTAGCTGTAGGTTTACAACTGTAGAGAATCAAAATAAAGGTGACTGTAAGTTCCTTTACTGCATTTGTAATTTCAGTGCCACCTCCAGTCTTTAAGGAGAAATTACAGAGCACAGAATTGCAGGAAGAAGAAACTGCCACCTTCCACTGTGAGGTCTCCCAGCCTAATGTTGCAGTGCAGTGGAAGAAAGGTGCCCAGGTGATTTCCCCAAGCTCCAAATATGAAATCAGGCAAGAGGGAACAATCCACACTTTAAAGATTTATCACTTAAAACCAGAAGATTCAGGCAAATACACGTGTGATAATGGAAACGAGCAAACGACGGCCACTTTAACTGTTAAAGGTAGGTTGTTTTGTTTTAAGATGAGAAGTTTTTTCCACTTTCTTGGCTGAGTACTTGCAAGAAGGCTATGCAGTCCTTGACTTCAGATCTGCTTTACTGATGTAAAGCAGCTGAGTCCTTTTGCTTTCAGAAGTTAAGTCTGGTAGTTCCAAACTTAGTAACTGCTTCCACAAGTCTAGACCCGAGGCCTTCTTTTTTGTCACTCAGAAAACCAAGGCAGGAGCTAAAATTAGCATGACACCATTCTGATTCTCAGGCATCTCTGTTATTTGAGTTGTATTCGCACCTGGACAAATGGTGCTCAAGAATCAAAGTGCTCATACATACCTGGGCACTCAATTCCAGGTGAAAAGCAGGGCACCTAAATATGTTTAGTGCTTAGGGTCTTAAAAATAGGTGTAATGTGCCACTATGTCCCTTAAAAAAAATAAAAATCCACCCTGCTACTAATACATTATTAATGGGACTTTTTCTGAGATGGAAGATCAGCTGAAATAAAAAGGAGACTGGAAGTTCTTGTGAAATATCATCTTTTGAAATATCTTTTGAGGATGTGTTTCCCATGAAGGGCATGCTTGCTGTCACACTAAATTCAGGATCCAGTGATGCCAGAATATCTGTACTGTAAGGACATTCTGTGATGGTGGCTGGCCTTTGTGTCTCTGTGTGTAGTCCCAGCCATTCCAGCACTCTTTGATAAAAAAAACTCCAAAATCAGGAAGCTGAGGAAGGTTCTACAGTTACCCCTGATGCAGAGTTCTCCAAATACAGTGCACCAGTGAAGTGGAAAAAAGGGTCAGTCTTGCTCCAGGCCAGCAACAAGTATGAGATAAAGCAAAAGTTAGTTGTGCCAGGGGAGGTTTAGGTTGGGTACTAGGAAAAACTTCTTTACTGAAAGGGTTGTTAGACACAGAGTTGGGTCTAACAAAACTTGTTAGGTCTTCACAAAACTTGTTTGTCAAGACATTATTTCTCTGCACTCCATATTTCTGTCTTGGCTCCAAAGAGTCATAGGGCTGCAGGAGTTAGCTGCATAGTGGGATGCCTTCACTTCAAATGCCCTTGTACAAAAACCTTAACTCAAGCTATTTAGTCATTGTTATTTCTATAACCCCATCTCCTTCCCTTATAAATCCCAGTTCAGCATTATTCATGGAGCCACCAACATTCTTCTAGGCAACTAGATTTGTGAAACAAAAGTTCTACACATGGCAGATTGTAAATCAACCTACCAAAACTCTGTCTTGACCCATCACTGTTACATTTCAATGCAGAGACATCAAACTTTCATTTCTTTTCTGGGTCCAGCTTTCAAATGAGAAGCATTGTGGAATGTTATTTTTCTGTGCACCCTCGTAAACACCCAGGAGCTTAGATATCAAGCATAGGATCTTGAGTTGTGGCTTTAGTGTACCCATTTGGAGTTACATGCACTTAGACGCTCAAGAGCCCATATCTGTGGCCACTCCTGTGGAACATATTTCCAGAGGTTGTCAGAATGTGCATTCCTTGTTTGGTTTTTAAAGACTTTGAGTTTTAATCAAGTTTGGAATGGTCCTACAGTTTCACTAAATGCAAGACTTAGTGACACAGTCATCAATGAAGCAATCTTTTCCTCTGATTTCTCTTGGTTTAGCTTTACCAGTAATCTTCACGCAACCACTCCAGAACCAGCAAGCTGAAGAAGGTGGCACCGTCACTTTGAGTTGTGAAATCTCAAAACCAAATGCCACTGTGCAGTGGAAGAAGGCTGGGACAGTGCTGCGACCAAGTGACAAGTACAAGATGCGCCAGTCTGGGTCTGTGGCTGAGCTAACGATTCGCAACTTGAGGGAAGCTGATGCTGGGGAATACATGTGCGATACAGGGGACCAGCAAACCACCGCAGTTGTGCACATGAAAGGTAGGGCTGGACATAGGAAAATGTGGTACGGAGATCGTTGCTATGGCAGTGGCACATGATTAAGTAATTTGACAGTTAGACATTGCCCTGTGCCCAGAGGGATTTCAAAGTTATTTCAGGGGAATCAGAAATGGGTCTTTAGTCAATGGTTTAATGTTAACATCACCTACTAAAATCTGTTTACAATGTTTTCACAATACATATATTACATATAAAAATGTGTGTCTATTATTTATATACACAATATAGTATTGCATGCATACTTTTTAGACTATCACATATATGTACATAATACATATGCACACATAAATGCATATATAATGTATATGTAAGAGTAACGTATCACACTATGTATGCCCATACATGTAGTGTCTAGTGCCTTGGGGCCATTAGTTCTTTCAAATAATACAGTACTGTCAAGAACGAGCATAACAAAATGTTTAACCTAGGAAAATAGGAGGCTTCACTTGAAAATAGATATCAAACTCTGTTGACCTTTTCATAAAGAACCAGCAGCAACCATAGTGGAGATGCTGAAGGACGTCACTTCATATGAAGGAGAAGATGCGGTGTTTGAATGCAGGCTGTCGCGAGAAACAACCCAGGATGCTCAGTGGTTCCTGGGAGATGTTCCCTTGCAATCCAACGAAATGAATGAGATCAGAGTCCAAGGGACACGTCACACTTTGATCCTGAGAAAGGTGACACTAGAAGACTGCGGGCCTATCAGTTTCAAAGTTGGGCAGCATACCTCAGGAGCACAGCTAACTGTCAAAGGTGAGCAGCTTCCTTCCAGGAAGAAAGGTTTAGGAGCTACTGGTAAGCACTACTGATATTGCCTTAGCTTCTGGTGGTGTGTATGTGGGAGCAAGGGTCTCTGGAAATCTCGGAAGATTCAGCTAAAATAATTTAGGCATTAAAGATTTAGACATGCACATCTGAGCTAGTCATTTTAGACCTTTTCACAGTCTGTAGAGCAAAGCAGACATCCTCTGAGGACCACCCAACTTATCCTGAAACAAGCATCTAAGATATGTCATAATCAATGCTGAAGAAAGTCAAGAATATTCTCTGAATTAATTTCCCGCTCAGGATGTTTTCAGAAATTTGCTCTGATAAACCTTTCGTTAAATTCTATAGAATGATTTTGAAAGGTTGGCTGTCAATACTTATCTTGTTTGTTCCCCTTTTATCATGTTCAAAGTACAACTCTGGGCACTCAGTTCTGATCTGGGGCAGTGCCGGATTCCCCATTTGCAGCAGTGTCTGTACCGTCTTCCCCACAGTTGCTCCAGTCACCTTTGTAAAGGCCCTGCACAATTTGGAGCTGCAGGAGGGCAGCACGGCTCAACTGTGCTGCGAGGTGTCCAAGCCCGACATCCCCGTGGAGTGGAAGAAAGGCACGTCTGTGATCCACTCCAGCCAGAAGTGCAGCATCAAGCGGGAGGGGAATGTGCACACGCTGCTCATTCACGATTTGAACCGTGAGGACTCGGGAGAATACAGCTGCCACACAGCTGATGGGAAGACCACAGCCAAGCTAGAAGTTAAAGGTATGATTTTCTCTTTGCTCAGCAGTTGCAAGACCACAGCTGGAGGAGTACGTTCGCATTTTTGGAGCTAGCCAGTACAGGAAAGACATTGAGGAACTGGAGCAAGTGCAGCAGAAGGAATGGAGAACATGAAGTAGGACTAGAGGGAATGGCCTCAAGTTGTACCAGGGGAGGTTCAGGTTGGAAAAGAGGAGACATTTCTGCTCAGCAAGAGCAGTCAGGCATTGGGACGGGTTGCCCAGGGGGGTGGTGGAGTCACCGTCCCTGGGGGTGTTCAAGGAAAGGTTGGACGTGGCGCTTAGGGACATAATTTAGTGGGGTGATATTGGTACTGGGTGATGGTTTGACCAGATGATCCTGAAGGTCTTTTCCAAGCTTAATAATTCTAAGTATAAGGAAAGGCAGGGGCAGATGATTTTGTTCAGCTTGGAGAAAAGAAAAAAGAGGGACCTCATTGCTGTATGCAACTACCTAATGGGAGTCTATAGAGAAGAGAGAGACAGACTTTTCTTGGGATACCCAGTAAAGAGATGAGGGGCAACAAGTACAAGCTGCATCAAAAGAAATTTGGATATATATATTTATATTTAATTAGGAAGACTAGGATAAAAACAAGCAACCTTTCACAATGAAGGGGTGGTCATTTTGGGGGCTTCAAAAATGAATATTGAAGTTAGGTGGGAATTTTTTTTGCAGAAAAAAAAAAAAAAAGAGAAAATAAACTTTAGAATATGGGGAAAGAAATGCAACTCCTGTAGAACTGATTTTTTTCCTACTGGTTATCTCCTCTTCCTCCTTCTCCACCTCCTCTATCTGGTTTAGAACTAGACAACCCTCTGCAGGTAAACACAGACAGAATTGTACATGAAATTCATGAATGGTGTTACCATTCCAGTTCTTACCCATACCTTAAAAACAAAACATTCCTATATTTTATATTTTATATTCTATATTTTATATTTTATATTTTCATTTTGCCTGTTTGTTCCCTTTGCACCGTTCTCCCTTTCAAGCCCTACCTGTGCTTTTCAAACACTGGCTGAAAAATGAGGAGGTGGAGGAAGGGCGCACAGCTGTGCTGCACTGTGAGCTGACCAAGCCCAACGCACCTGTGGAGTGGAGGAAAGGAAATACCGTGCTGCACTCAAATGACAAGTACGAGATCCGGCAAGAGGGGACACGTGCTGAGCTCTTCATCTACGATGCTGAGGCTCAGGATGCTGGGGATTACACATGCGACTCAGGGGATCAACAGACCACTGCGTCATTGCAAGTCAAAGGTAGGAGAAGCCTTGCTTGACGGCAGAGAATTTACAGCTGTGGTTGCCCTCCATAGGGTTCAAATTTAAGTTTAGTCACTGAATTGTTGTTAGCACAATATTATCTATGAATTTCAACTATAGGAAGGGGTTTGATCCTCAGTCTGCTCTTTAAAGAAGAATATAGTATCTTCTAAACCCAATTCTCAGTTGCAATATTGATCTTACTGTGGAAGTTGAGAGCAAAACTGCAGATGCTGTTAATGGAGAGTACATACAAGAGAAAAAAACTTGCCTTCTGATAGTCCTGGCAATAAAAGACAGGAGTATTTCACTGTACCTAAACCAGGCCCTTTTTAAATGAAGCCATTTGTATTTAGTTGTGCCCGAGCAGCCCAAGATCTGTGGCTCTTTGTCTTTTTCTAGTGAAAAGACAAAATTCTAGTAGCTATTCCTAGCTACCAGATTTTATAGTTTTATTAATTTTATACTGAACGCTGTGTATTTTAATTCAGATAACAAGATCATGCTTCTAGGTCCTGAGCTTAGCCCCCATAACCTGCATTTCGCTCAGTGTGTGGTTTCAGTGATTCAACGTCCAAATTGCTGTTACTGGTAATTTTGTATCTCTAATTGTTTACACTGGAAATTATTGTTATGCACACTTGAAGTCCCTTCTACAGCCCATGACCTCTGCCAATCCTTTATGGGGCAGCAGTGGTCATCTTCACACCAGCAGCCTCATGAGTGTCTGCTCAGGCACAACTCAAACGTCCTGCTCTGGGCTTGGCATTCCCAACTGGTAAATTGTGGTTCAGAAAGATGGGGAATGCCAAGCTGGAGAAAGGACCATGCAAGTCACTCACCCCTGACCCATGTTACTGTTGTGGATGCTTCTCCACTGTAGTACTACCCGTGCTGTTTAATGAAGAACTGAAAAATGTGGAGTCTGAAGAAGGGGGAACAGCTGTCTTGCACTGTGAGATCTCCAAGCCAGGTGCCCCCGTTGAGTGGAGAAAAGGAGGGGTCGTCATTCAGCCCAGCGACAAGTATGAGATGAAGCTGAAAGGCAGCATTGCCGAGCTGATCATCCACGGCGTGGAGCCTGATGACTGCGGGGATTATACCTGCAGCACGGGATACGAGATCACCACAGGTTCTGTGTACGTGCAAGGTAAGACAAAACTTGGTGGGAACCCTCTGATTTTGCTGCCTGAATTTCTTACAAAAATCTTTGGCAGTAACTGCCCAAACTTGTCACAGATGCAAACAGTTGAAACTCCGTTCATTTCTTCCCTGATTTCAGTGAAGACATAAACATTTACATTCAGGCTGGGGTTGGACTAATGTGTATAAAATAACATAATTCAAGGTAGTGACTGTACTGTGCACCAGTGGTACTGCTTAAAAACATTTGCTTGGAGTAACTGTTATGAAAAATACTGAAATTCACATTATTATTCATTATGGCTTCTATCATTGTTGATACTTGTATGACTTTTTTACTATACTGAACATAAATATCCTGTTTAACTCTTAAGCTTACTGTCCACCTTGCACTGCATACAAATGTCAGTGCGGATGGCTACAACACACAGGACAGCCAGGAACTAGTAATGGAATGGTGTCCTTTCAGTGAAACAGTTTTTGCAGACACACACTGCCTTGCAAGTGGGTGAAGGATGGAAGGCGTTTTCTCAGTCCCTTAAAGAAATTTAAACTCTTTTTTATTCCCTGGAACAGCATTACAAATTCAGTTCTCCTGGACAACTTGCACTGTTGCTTAGATTAATTCTGCAAGAAGGAACTTGTGTATGTTTACGCTTGTGTTTTCCTTTGGCACCTTCTCTTGCTCTGTTATACAGAAGAAGAAGCAGTCATAGTTTCTGGTTTAAAGAACACAGACGTCTTTGTGGGTGAGTCGGCCACGTTCACCTGCGAGCTCTCACACCCGGGCGTGAAGAATGTACAGTGGTGGCTCGACGGATCTCCCCTTCACAACAACTTTGTGACTGAAATCTCTGAGCAGGATGGGATAATCCACACTTTAACCCTAAATGATGTGGCGTGCCACGACTCAGGCACTGTCACCTTCAGAGCTGGGTCTCTTATATCTTCCGCTAAATTATTAGTCAAAGGTATTTCGTTGTTAGATAGACAAAGATGGCCATCTCTGGAACTGCTCAGTGCACTAGTGCTTCTGCCTTCCTGGCTACCCTTACTAAATCTCTCCACGATTCTTCTGTGGCATGATAATCCCACAGCTCTTCACTTCTCCAAGTCACCCACGCTCACTCCAGAAGTCTTGTAGGTACGAGCACATCAACTTTTTCAACTTTTTGAATGGTTCACGTGAAGAAGGGTGGCAGGGCTACTGCTTTCACTGGACTTCTCAATGGAGCTGAACATACATAGGAGAAGAAACTGTGTTTTCACCACTGTGCCTGATTTTTTATCTCTCTTCAACCTTTTTTTTTATAATACCACAAAAAAAATGTGTGGCTGGAAATTCCCAGACTTGATCACTGTGCTGCTCCATAGCTGGGTTACTGGTACTGAGCTCAGCATATTCTTGAGACAAGATCTTGTGCTTATATGCCAATGGCTTCAGAGCTCATTCTGGAAACCAAATGGTATATGGCATTGCAGTAACCCAGAGACAAAGAGAGCCTCATTTCTTGATTGCCAGAAAACTAATGGTCATCACTGTACTACCAAAACCTTGTCTGTTGAAAGAATATTTTTCTCATTTGGTAAGGGTAGCCACAAACTGCAAATAACACTGAGCTCCAGACTTCATGGTAAAGCAAGCTGCTTCACATCCAGCCCCTTTATAGCCATTGGGAAAATTTGTTATTTGTCAGAAAAAAAAAGTAACACTTATTCATTGTTTGGAAAAGGGATTTATATATATAAATATATAAGATATATTGATATGAAGGGATAAGCATTGCATATTAAAATCTACCCCCAGACTATTCACCATAACAGGAATGAACCACAATATGAAATTGAATCAGCGATTGATTTCTCCTCTATCTAATGTGTCCCTTGTACATTCAGAAAATGTAACTCTATGCAGAGATAAAATACCAATTAATTTTTACTAATATTGCAGTCATCTAGCATCGAAACGATGTGTAAAACCCACAAATCCTGTCTCCGTGTGTATGACTGTTGAGTTTCATGTTTCCTGACACAGAATTTGGTTCCAGGCTCTCTAGGCAAAGAACTCCACTGGGCATAAAGCATAAACTAGAAATTAATGCATCATGAGGTATTCTACTCAGCCAGATAAAGGGATCCTGAGAACTTTTAATTTCACAGAATTGTTGATACTGGGACCTCTGGAGATCATCTCATCCAACCCCACAGCTCATGCTACTACACACATGTGTGGATATTTTGTGCTTCCATTAAGGCAAGATGTGAACATGAATCACAGTAGTCTATGGCTATCATTGGATTAGGATGAGAGAAGTATTTAAAATACACCCCAATTGCACTGTGCTCAGGAACATTTGATTTAACAGGAAAGTAAAAACTAGTAAAATTCCAACTGTGCTTGTACTAAAAGCCACTTTCCTGCATTTTATTTTGGCCAGAGATTTAGAAATGGATCTTTCTTCAAATTAGGCATATTTCAATCTATCTAGCTATCCATGGTTTGTTCTTCATCAAGTAACAAGTTGTTTTTCTCTCCGTTCCACATGTCCCGTTCTCATCATGTAAGGCATGCTTATAACTGGAGATATTTTATAATAAGTGAGATCTTAGGGCAGGTTCTTCAACCTTCACGGTATCACTGCCCTAGAACTGCATTCATTCAACGGCCCAGCATGACGACATCTTCATATAGGAGAAGGTAGAAAATGGGACAATTTGAAAGATCCGCAGCCTTCTGACCCCCTTGGGCAGAGGGAGAATTACAGACCCCAGTGCAACTCTTTGGCTCCTAAGACTCAAGGAGCTTCCTGCTGCTCTGCAAGGGCAAATAGGGCCACCAAGATCTTATTCCAGCAGTGGGACAGTGTGAAAAGGGCAGTGGAACCAGGACACCTTCCTTCTTCAAGACCACAGGTGACATTTGCTACAAGGAGCACGCCTGCATCTTATGAGATGGGATGGTAGTGTACTACCCTGGTTGCAAAGCTACCTTCTTGCTTCTTCAGTCCTGGTGTAGCAAAACATCTCCAGGATCTTCTATTGATCTTCCTCTCCATACACACACAGACAGACACATGGAGTGGTAGAGGGAGACTTAGAGAGCAGGCGCGAGACTTGCAACAAGTTTCTAAGAGACATTAATAAAATTGTCTTTGCTTCCCAAGGTCTGTCAGTAACATCCCAAGTCCTCCACCCAATGCACCAGTTTTAAGAGGAGCATTCCAGGCAGAGATACAGTGTAGTTTATTCTAGCCAGTTTGTGAACTGGCTAGAATTTGAAATTTTTTAGCTTTCTCTGACTGCCATCTTTTTATGTCCCCTTGTAGTATCAGTAGCCCTACCAAGATTTTAAGGAGGTGATGTGGTTCTGCTGAGAAGGATATTGCAGGGACACTTTTCAGACTCCATTGAGATTTTTCTTTTCAGTATATATTTTGCAGTTGTATGCAGGTGGTCCAATTCGACATCTCAGGAGACACTCCTGGGCTGCTTTGGAAGCTCACAGTATTTTGAGGTTAGATTTATTTACCGTCCTGAAGCTGCCTTTCAAGAAGCAGAAATAGCCTTCTAAAAGAAAGACAGACACCAATTGTTTAAAACAACCTCATGGATCTCACCATCTTCAGAGGAGCTGCCTATCCAGCTGCTCCCAGCATTCTGGGGGCTCTCAATTTGAGACTGCAGTGGTTGGCAGGTGAGAGTTCAATCAGTTCATGCAGCTGAGTCTCTAGATCACCTACTGTAAAGGAAATAGCATATTATTTTTACCCATATTATGTCTCTTCTACAGAGGAACACATAGCTAATCAAAATATCAAGTACCTCTCTCCTGTGAAGTGCCCTTTTTTGTTACAAGTGACCTGGAACTTCGCTGCCCATACTTCCAAAGGCATCTGACACATTACCATCACCAGCACAGGACAGGAATGAATATCTACATTTGAGAACTGGACTTTTTTTCAATGAGTGGTTGCTGTCTGCTCATACAGAAGGAGCCTCCCATAGCATTTTCTTGTGGCTGTGAGGTTGCACATCCCAGGGAACCACTCTCAGCATCCCATCCACAGCTCTCCTGTCTCACACCTGCACTCCTGGCATGTTCTGGAAAGCAGAAGTGGTTCACGCTCCCTGATTCCTAGTCTAGATGGTGTCTCAACCATGCTGTGAGGAAAACTAAGCCTAGAGGGACTCCCAGCAGATATTCTGTACAGAGGTTCATATTCAGAGCTATTAAAGTGCTGGCCTTAATTGTCGGTGGCCCATGCTCCAGCATGACAGTTGTATTATAACGTGCCACTTTTGCTTCGGTCCTGCTTGATGCTGATACAAACACAGACTAAACTGCTAATGCCCAGTGTGCCCAGCCAGCTTCCTGCTTGCACCTTCACTCTGCTTGCTTCCCATGGGCTCTGTGCTTGACAGAAGTCTCTAAGTTGCTGTTTCCATGAGGATGCACTAATGCATGTCCTTCCTGACGTGTTGGTTGACAGATCCAACCATTGAAGTGGTCAGTCCCATGCAGGATATAACTGTTGATGAAGATGGCACAGCAGAGTTCATATGCCAGTACTCTAGGCCAGTGCACGCCATATGGAAGAAAAATGATCAGGAAATACATGCAGATGGGCAGCGAGTGATTATCGATCAGGACTGGAATGTAAGCATGCTAATAATTAAACCTACGGTACCAGAAGACAGTGGCATCTATTCTTGTGAAGCTGAAGGCACTAAAGTGATGGCTGCACTTGATGTTCAAGGTGAGGTCTTCCAGCCAAAGAGGAAGACTATCATGGCTTCCCAATAAAAGGTGGAAAAATCATGGCAGCATCTCGCTTTAAGTGACACATTAGAACCCGCTCTTTGGTGTTCACTCCATTGCTGATAACGAAAAGTTAAAAGTAGTTAAAATAAAAGTAGTTGGGAGTTAATGGGAATTGAATATGAAGCTGCAGCATTTCACTAGAGCTTAGTTCTAATTAATGCTCACTCATTACACCACTTACGCATCACACCCCTTCAACAAGGAACCAGATCTGGCTGAAACATCAGTGCAATGGGATATGTCCTGCTGATTTATTGTGGACTCCCAGACATAATGTTGGCCCAAAGCAATAATAAGAATACTTTCTCCTGTTAGGGAGTGATTTTTACACACAGTATGCTCTAAAACTAGTAGCTAATAAAAGGTGTGATTTTTTTTTTAATGGCTAAGTTATCAGGGTATTTTACCTGCTTCAAATACCAATTAGTTGGGAAATACTTCCTCACTTGTAATCAGCATTTGTAAGGGATTTTTTCCCTGAGAATCAGCAAATAAAAAGGTTAATAATAGGTTTATGATTTTCTGTTGATGTCTTTTAATTTTTTTTCTGCTGTTTGCATATGGAATTCTTATTTTCAGTCCCCGGGTGAATTAGTTCAATCAGCAAGGACAGGGGTTCTGATCTGATTTCTGAATTATCATGTTTTGTTAGGCAAAATTATGCCTTTTTGCCTAATCAGAGCTGTGAGTATAGAACAGCAGCATATTATTAACTGTAGTATTTTCTACATTGATAAGCACTTTGCATTTTAGGGATTTAAAAAGGTATTAATGAATGTAATCTAAAAATATCCCAGAGGAGGTAGAGGTAGGATCTACAATTATCTGCTTTTCATAGTTAGGAAAAGTAGTGCTCCAAAAATACACACAGAAACAGCTTGGCTCTATTCTAACAAAATCATACTTTCTCTAAGGATTTACAAAACCCTCATTGTCCTCCATAACTAAAAATATCATAAAATACAGAACTGTTTCACTTATTCATGAATTATTATTTTTTGAGTAAGTAATTTGGCATTATTTTTCATTTTGTTTAGATCAATTCTAGGTAATAGCTATAGAGATCCTAACCAGGAATGTCTCAGGTCATTGGTTTATATTATGGATCATAACTGATATGACAATATGACCGTTGTATGGTATCTGTGTAAACTGTATATACCTAACTGTGGGTTCCCACTGCTGTGCATATAATTTGTCCATGTAGTTGGTCTAACAGAAATTATATTTGCAAGCACCAGCCCATGCTTAATTTTGCATCAGGCTGGCTGCTTTTGTGCAAATACCAACCGATGCATGCAGTGACTATGCAGGCAAGTGGGGTGTGTAGGTATAGGCATGTTTCTGAGTGCACAATTAACCACACATGCATGAGAAAATAAAGCTAATACATTATCATAGAGCTTTTATAATAATTCACAAATTTGCTCTTCAAAATACTGTTAATATAGATTTTAATTCTTTGCATGCTTCCTAGGAGCAGACTTGCAAAACGTGTTGTTAACTCCGATGACAGTCACTACAGCTTTGCCAGCCGTAATATTCTCTTGTGCTTGCTTTGCATGGCAGAAAGGCTGCATCATGAGCTGCCAGTTGGTTCACATCTCCCCAGCTCTGGAGATGACCATACTGCCTGGGAGATCTGGGGGAACTGTGCCTGTTGTGAGACAGAAGGACACCAACATTTTTTCTTTATTTGCAAAAACAGAAGTCGGGCTTCTGGAGGAAGTTTAAATAAAATGCTAGCGGTCCTAGGGGTTCATCATTATTTTTAAACCATTAAAATGTTTTTAAATATATTTTTGTGTTACAGCCTGGTTGAAAATAACAGCTAAGCCTTCAAGCACACTTTATCACATCGCTGTGCTTTCCATCAGCTTTTCAGGAGTGGGAGTCATCTGGTACTCCAAGGCTTGTTGATGTTCAGCTGTGCATAGCAGCCCACTAATACCCTTTGGTTTCTTTCCTTGCTAGCCAAGAACAGCATTGTCCAGGGTCTGGAGAATGTAGAAGCAGTGGAAGGAGGAGAAGCCCTGTTTGAATGCTACCTTTCCAAGCCCGAGTGCTGCGACTACAACTGGCTGATTGATGATGAGCCTGCCAAAACTACAGAAAACACTGAGATGGTTTATTTTGAAAATGGGCGCAGGCATCTGCTGCTGCTCAAGAACCTGACTCTCCAGGACAGCTGCAGGGTGACTTTCATGTGCAGCGACGCCGTGACCTCAGCCTTCCTGACAGTGAAAGGTAACTGAAGCAAGTGTTGCATGGGGAGGCTTAAACTTCTAGTTGGACAGGGCAAATTAACCATGAACATATTATGAAGGGCACAGAGGAAAGGCATAAGCTGCTTTCTTTTTATCTGACTTTTCTTCCCACACAATAGATGGATGATATTTTTAAAATGTCCTTTTTTTTTTCCTTGTTCTGTATGCCATGACATAGGTATAAGCAGCATCAGCTGGCAGTTAACAGCAAATGACTGTCTTACTGTATTACAATTGTCATTTTTCTGCTGAGTTGAGTTGTGTTTGTATTTAAATCAGAGCTTCAGAGATGAGTTATATCAGCAACAATATTATCTCTGTATCCTAGTATTTTATGCTCTTAAACTGATCAGAATCCCTTTCTAACTACAAGAACAGCCATCCTTAGCATGGTTTCTTCTTGCCACATATCCTATCATTGGTAAGATGCTCTGGAAGGGTACAAAATGTCATGTAAGGTGTCAGGTGTAGTCTTATCAGGCTGTGGTTGCTCAATCCATTCATTCAAGCTAGTTGTGAGGAGCCACCTGATTTCTTTACAACTCTTAACAAACCCAATTGTCTCTGCACTGCTGCCTTATGCGTTCTCCACTTGCATCGAGACATCGGGAGCATGAATCACCTTGGGTAACTGTAGGCAAATCTGTGAATTCAATAAATCCATTTGTCCTAGATTCCTGCTGTACTTTGTAGGGAATTGAGGTATGTTCATAGCGTAATTCAAATGGTGAGTCATGCCTTGCAAATACGGATGTCATAGAGATATAGGATCCTACGGGCAAGTAATGCACTTCTCCACATTTTCATGGCAGCATTCACAAATCGTTCAGTAAGGAGAACAGACAAAAGCAGCCATTTCAGATTTGTGAATTCAGATAGTGAAAAGCCCTGCAAGTTCCCTTAAGTAACTCCACTGTATTTTTCTGCTACTTGGAAAAGAAAGACATTGCTTAATTGATTTTTTTCTCCTGAAAGTTTTGTGAAGTTTCAGACCCCAGTGATATCATCTGTTCTAGTGATATACATAACCTCCCTTTTAATGATCTCCTTGGTCTCTGGGACCTGGCTGTCCAGAGATTCAACACAAATATTCACAGCATCTTTTACCTGTTTTTGTTGTTTAATTTACCTGTTTTACCTGTTTTGTTGTTTAATTGAGGGTCTAATTATTTTCATCCATAGGATGGCGCCTGAAGATCTTGCAGCCTCTCACTGATGTGGAAGTCTCTCCAGGGGAGAAAGCTACATTTAGCTGTGTTCTAAGTGAAGCTGTGCCAATTAATGAAGTTACCTGGTATATTAATGACATGGAGATCCAATCAGATGAGGACTGGGAGGTACAAGCAGATGGAAACAAATACAAACTTATTCTGAGAAAAGCTCAACCACATCATTCAGGAGAGGTGACCTTTGCTTCCAGGGAAATAATTGCATCAGCCAAGTTATCTGTTATAGGTAAGTTCATATGTTGTGTCTGTTGTTCTAGCCCTGTGGCACTTGAAATCTCAGACTTTGGCATTGAGCTACAACCTCAAATTTTCTAATCTTTGTACTGATTTTTTTCTCTTTGCCTTCCATGTCCCGAGGTAGTGTTCTTTGTCCGAGGAAATTCTTCAGGGCAACTTGTTCCTTGACCAGAAATAATTCAGCCCATCAGAATAAAATTAGACCAGGCTAGTGATGATAGAGGTGTTCACCAGCTTTCTTTAACTGCAGTCCTTTGTAAAGTGTAACACAATTACATTGAAATGAATTTATTCAGAGTTCAACATCACCTTCAGCAAACCCGTGGGCACAGGAAGGAGCTGCACTGGAGTGCATGTGGAAAAATTATCAAGGGCAGCAGAGAACCCTATGAAGTCTGCTAATCTACTCAAGTGCAAGGCAACCAGTATTCCAGATTACTGAATTGCGTATTATGATCTTTGTGTGCCTGAAATCCATGAAACTTGCACCTTGTACTTCAGAGATACATGAGTGAGAAGCTCTTGGAGTACTTTGTAAGTGGAGAAGACAATAGTTGCCAAATTCCCTTGAGGAGTATTTTAAACAAATGGTTTGACAATATCCATGCCGGCACCCAAAGGCTTGCCTCCTTCCCACAGTAGGATAGGTCAGTCATCCAGCAATGGTCATGCCAGCACAGCCCAGGGGTGGTTATGAGATAACTGCAATGTGTTTGAGCTGTATGCTGTACTTGAGACATTCAAGAGACACTGACTGACCATCCCTTCTTTAAATTATTTCAGGTAATCTGTTCCGTCTCTCTAATGACTGCTGAGACTTGAGAGATGCCTGATATCTTCCATTGAAAGCAGTTTTACGTTATTTTGGGCATTTACACTTCAGGAATTGTAAAATACTATCCTCATGAACTCCTGATGGCAGGTTTTGTAGATGAAATTTGGCTGAAAATATAGAAAAGAACTCTATATTATGTGGGAAGAAAAAACTGTGATGTTCAAAATTAAAGAATTGGCCGTTTTACTTTTAATTTATTGGTTTAGTACACGGTGGCAGGTCATTTACTTGGTAAATGCCATGAACTTGAAAACTAGAACTGTTTCCAACTTCTAAGCCAAAGAGTAAATTAGATAAGGAACATTTTCCATTGTCAGTAGGCAGCCTGGTAGGATGCCACAGGATTCCATTATGTATTTATTTGTTACTGCCTGATGCTATGACACAAACAGCAATTACACAGAAATTAGGTGATTTGCTATTGAAGTTGCTTGAATTACTCTGTAGTCCAATGGTAACCTGATAGCCATCAAGGACAGACCCGAATGAAGAAAATCGAGGCCCAAATGTACTTGAAGCATTCGGCCAAGTTCCTAAATAACACACATAGTATAGGGTCATCTTTATTTTGAATTGGGTGAGACAAAGTAGCAGAAAAAGTATCACAATAATATGTGACATTAAGTGTCTGAGAGGGCAGCTGGAAAATAAATTTGTTGTTAGCAGTGTAGATAGTGCAGGAGAAGCCAGTGCACAGGTAAGTCTCAGTCATGGGCATGCACCCCTCAGCTTTACCATGAGGCAAACGGTGAATTTCTTGTGCTTCCTTTTCATTGCCTGTAGAAAGCTCTCAGATTGTTTTAGTATAAAGCAATATTGTTCTTATCATGCATCACCGGACCTCTGTTGTGCCTCCAGCCCACCCTGATCCCCCCGAAGAACCAGAAGTTTTAAGTAAGAACAGTCACTCTGTAACTCTGTCTTGGTACAAGCCGCTGAGCGACGGTGGTTGCGACATCCTAGGCTACAAAGTGGAGAGGAAAATCCCAGGTATTGGCTGGCAGTCATGCAGCAAGGGCATTATTCCAAACACGGAGTTTATCGTGGACGATCTCACCCCAGGTGAACCCTACAGATTCCGCGTCTCGGCTCTAAACAAAGTTGGGGCCAGCGAGCCGGTGCACTTCCCTCAAATGGTGCAGCTAGGTGAGAAAGGAGAGGTGCCCCCACGGAGGACTGCAAGCTGTTGTAGGCCTGTTTCGCATGGCATGTCTGCTTCTCCCATCCCAGGTATCTCCTGGAAGAGTTCACTCTGCAACACCTTTCGGTGCTTTGCTGCCAACACAATACAGGAGAAAGAGCTTGGAAAAAAAATTGTTCTGGGCTGCCACAAAGCAAAACCTGCTGTGTTGTTAGTACTCGACCCTTATTTCTCCAACCTGCATCAAGCTGTCTTGCGGCCTGCACTGCATCCATGTGTTGTCCAGTGACCATGAGTTTCTTTTCTGGTGGAGTTCAGATGGAATGCATCAGGAGGGGCATGCTGGAATGTGTTTGTGGCAACCAAGACCCTGCTACTGAAGCTGTGATGGGCAATGTTGTCTTCTTCACCCATCTTCCTCTCTCTTTACATTATTTGCATATCTTTTGTAATAACCCCCATGAAGGAGTGATGAAGAACAGTTTCTTTGCTGTCTTTTGGTGTAACTTTGGAAGTGCCACTTTTGGAAGGCAGAGCCACTGCCTCAATCTTTCTTTTCTTGCAACTCCTTCTGTGATAGCTGAGTGCCCAGTAAATTCCTCAAAGTGAGAATAATGGTAATAAAAAAAAAATCCTCTTTTGCTCTTAAGCTCAGATACTCAATGATGGTTTTGCAACAAAACTTCCAGTGTGTCATTTGGACCCTGATAACTCTGCATATGCTCACTTTGTCTACAACAAATCCAAGGTATTTTGGGCAGTGGTTCCCTCACCCTGCTGAAATGAGCAGAGGGGTGGATCACACTCAGATGTGTGCTGCTTGCAGGAACTTAGCCGTGTGCTGAGTCGTCAGGTCCAAGTCAACATCTGCACGTTTGATGCATTTTTCTTGACTTCATTTTGAGCTTCAGTGATGTACAAACAGTATGTCATTTGCAAGAAGACAGTTTGTTGTTTGTTTTTGTTTTTTTTTTAGACATTCTTTATGATTTTTGAGATTTTTTAAACTCTTCCTAAACTAGCATAATTTTATTTTTTCTCTTTCAGCACTTGGATGAATGCATCTTTTCATTATCTATTTTCTCTTTTATTCTTCTTGTTTCTTTGGTTTTTCACTTCTAAATATTAAGATCTTCTACGATTTGTAGGACTGCTTGAATACTGGTTGTGATGGGTAAATGAAGATCAGAAAATAAACACAGGAATGGAAAAAATGCAATGACTTTTGCATGTATATATTTAAGTGGAGCTAGTTTAACCCCTAGGAGAGCTTGTACAGTTTTGGAAGTGTAAACTTTGGATGCTGCCAGTGATTTTTTCCTTTTCTTTTGCTTGTCTACAGCAATTAAATGAAGGATGGACATTTCAAAGAGTGATCTGGAGTGCCTTAAAATCAGATTGTTGTATGTTCTCTGTGTTAATTCACCTTTTTTTTTTTTTAATTGCAGAACCTACAGTTACAGTCACCCATCCTTTGGTGGGAGGATCAGTCTCAGAAGGGGACATGGCTCGCCTGGAGTGCATATTATCAAGTGAAATCAAAGAGAGTGTGACGTGGCTGAAAGGAAAAGAACAAATACATGCTGGAGGGAGATATGAAATCATCTCCGATGGAAAAAAGCAAATACTCATTATTCATGCATTTAAACCTGAAGATCAGGACACATATACCTGCATGATTTCTCCAGAAGTCAAATCTGTTGCCAGCTTGTGTCTTGAAGGTACAGTGTGTGCATTCGGGTGCTGTTAAATCAGTTCTGTTTATGGACATCTAGGGACATCTCCACAGGTTGGACTGGAGTTTGTTTTCAAGCTATGTATAAGATCTACAAAGAATTGTTATTTTCCTTTTTGGTATAGATCAGTATATTCTTGAATTTCTTATAGTTTTGATCTGCTCACATAAGATTTTTCTGATGTTTAAGGTGGGATACAGTTGCCTCTACCTGGGTTTCTGGTGCTTTCTGAGATACCTTAGGGTATCCTGCCTGGCCTTCAGCTACCACCTCAAAAAGCAAGGCTCATTCATAGGTTCTGCATGATATCTACCAGCCCCTGTCCTGGCCATCCTAAACGGCACTAGGTCATAGCACATAGGAAGCTGAATTGCAACCTTAACCTTCGATTGCCCACACATAGGCATCTAGTCCAACTGAGGTGCTTTAGGATACCGTCCCTGGACTCTATCTCCTTCTTTGGAGGGACCAAGATTACCCATAGGTGTTGTGTTGTATCTGCAAGCCACGTGAGAATGTCCCAAACAGCCTGGAGCACCTCCAGTGTCATTGGGCACCATACTGTGGCAGGTCAGTGAGTCACAGCTTTCAGACTTAGACAAATCTAACCCAGGGTATCCACTGGCAGGTACCTCCACTTGAAGGGAGTCTCACCTCCCATTACAGCCACTGGACATCTGTTCAAGACAGTTCATGGAGTCCTGTCTAGCTTTAAAACAGGGTGAGCATGAATAGCTTTCCAGGCTCCACTGGCAGTAGATATTCATCAACTGCAACATTTTAAAAGCTCATAAATTTATTCTAAAATATATACTCTAAAAGCTCTTTTTTTTTTTTAATTCAAATGTGTGAGGAAGAAAAATAGTTATTGTCTGGTCATTTCTTAGGCACGTACATAGAATCACAGGATAGATGATTTTGAAAAGGACATCTGGTGTGTAGTACAACCTGCCCAAAGGAAGGTCACCCTGAACACGTTGCCCAAGATCATGTCCAGTTGTATTAAATTTTTATTTTTTTCTCAACAAAACGCTTAGTTAAGTGCCACTGGTCCTCTTACGTCCAGACTTTAGAATAAGGTTTCCATGTGCTTTTCAGAGCTTACTTTGTCTTTTAACATCTTATCAATTTAATTCTCCTCAGTGCCTACAGTGGCAATGCTAAAAGAGATCGCCAGGGAAGCACCCCCTGCAAGCCAACAGGAAGAGCTGGTGGATGGCCATGTCCAGCCCAGGCTGCCCCCTGAGGCTGCACAGGAGGGAGACCTCCACCTCCTGTGGGAAGCTCTGGCCAAGAAACGCCGGATGAGCCGGGAGCCCACCTTGGATTCCATCAGTGAGGTGCCTGAAGAGGATGAGAAGCTCCAGAAGCTGAAGAAGGAGGAAGCAGAGATGTCTCACTATTACTCGGAGGAGTACTCCACGTGTGATGAGCTGGCCAGGACAGGGGAAGCAGATTTGTCCTTCACAAGCTCAGATGATGAGTCCAGAGCTGGGACTCCTTCACTAGTGAACTACCTCAAGAAAGCTGGAAAGAGAAGTGTCAGTGTTACTACCAAGGTTCAGTCCGTCTCCACAGGCAAATTATGGAAACAGTGGGAGAAATCCAGTGTGGAGACTGTTGTGGCTGCCCCGGCTGCTAAGCCAGCTGAACCAGAAATAGCAGATTTAGATGATCCTTCCATGAACAAGGCTGCTGTGAAGATCCAGGCTGCTTTCAAAGGCTACAAAGTCAGGAAAGAGATCAAGCAACAAGAATGTCCAGTGTTTACTGAGACCTTCAGAGACTTCTGTGGAGAGCCTGGAAGCACTCTCCACCTTGAGTGTGTGGCCCACAGCAAAACTGACATGAAAGTCCGTTGGCTGAAAGATGGGGAAGAACTTTCGGATGGTCGCTACTATCACATAGATAATTACAGTGATGGGACCTGCTCTTTGATCATCACTGGCCTGGACAGGAAAGATGCAGGTAAATACACCTGTGAGGCATCCAATAAATTTGGGAAGGTTTCACATAGTGCCAAGGTGGTGATTGGCACGCAGGAACCTCAAGTGCTTCGTAAGGAGAAGCAAATTAAACAAAGCACTGATAGTGAGACAGAGAGCTCCTCTGGCAGCGAGCTGGATGATGCTTTCCGTAAAGCAGGAAGGAGACTTCATAGACTTTTCAGGGCCAAGATTTCAACGGAGATATCTGATGTGGAGGAAGAGCTCTTTGTCAGCGCGGATGAAGGGGACATAGATGTGGTTGACCATCAGACATATCGTGAGGATGACCAATACATTTACATCAAGTTTGAAATCTTGTCTGAGGCAAAAACTGCCGCCACTCGTTTCAGAGAGATGTTCGGTGCTCTGGGAATTCCTGTGGAGATTGACATTTTAGAACAGGGCCCTAAGAAAATTGAATTGCGTATTGGGAAAGCAACACCGCCCACCCCTGGGAAGTTTGCACCACCAGTAATGAGACCACCACCACCTTTGCTGACTTCTGATACAGGTAGGTAAAGCACATTTTGTTTATTATTTGAAAAAGGCAGCTAGAACATGTCAGAATGTTCTCACTCCTGAATTAATTTCTACAATTTTTGGTTTTAATTTTGTGTAGATATTTTCCTGGGAACTTTGCACTTTTGGAAAAAAAAAGATGAAGTTTTTGTTCTTGTATGTGGGAGAGGAGGGCAGATCAGTGATGAAGGCAAGGGACTGCAAAGCCTGACTGAAAAGACATTTTGAAAAGGGGAGGAACTAAGACAATGTTCCAGTTTGCAGCTGTGGTATTACAATGCATATGGTGGAATATCTTCACAGTGTTTTCCAGGGAGTTTCTTCTTGAGTATTGTCATGGAGAAAACTACTATGCAATTTAAAACCGTAAACCAGAAGTCTCCAGGCTCTGGGCAGCAGTGCTCCTAAAATACATATTTTAACACAACCCCTTTTTTCTTCCTTCTCTCCAAACTACCCTGGCTTTAGCTCCCATGTTCTTGACTGAGCTCCAAAACCAAGAGGTACAAGATGGATATCCTGTCAGCTTCGACTGTATTGTTGTTGGCAAACCCCTCCCCACGGTTCGCTGGTTCAAGGATGGGAAAGCTATTGAAGAAAATGATCATTACATGATCAACGAGGACCAGGAGGGGTGCCATCAGCTGATCATCACAGCTGTGGTCCCCACTGACATGGGCGTTTACCGTTGCCTTGCTGAAAACAACATGGGAGTTGCTTCAACCAAGGCTGAGCTTCGAGTGGACTGTAAGTCTCAAAAACACTGTAGAAAAAAACCAGAGGGAAGGGGTCATGTTCAGAGGTGGATATATATATATATTTTTTTTTCAAGAAAAACATTGTTTACATATTAAAAATATGTACACGTTGCCCACAAAATGTTTCACTCCCAAACCTCTTTGGTTCAGCTGGGTTTTGCCAATACCAAAGAGAGGCTCTGAGCAAAGCTTTTCTGATAAACTGAGATGTTTTACATAATGCAGGGGCAAGTGGGAGCCTGCTGCAGTAGCAGCAATGAAATCAAACTGCCAGTCACATTAATAGGGAAAGTATGTTTATAGTAATATAAAGTTTCAGAGTATATAAAACATTTCCTTTTCCATTTAACAGTGACCAGCACTGACTATGAGACAGCAGCAGATGCAACAGAGACATCTTCTTACTATAGTGCCAAAGAATATATTTCAAGGTAAAATATCAAACTCTAGCTCTTTCTGACTTTTGGAATGATAAGACTGCCACATGTATTTATACAAAGTCTGTTTTTGATATATCTGGCATGGCCAGTTTAATGTCATAAAGGAAGACTGACCAACTGAGTTTTCAGATGCAATAACAGCTGGACATTTATCATGTGGAAACTTACTCTGGCTGCCTCGAGGCTAGCCTGGATATTTCTTCACAATATCTTCCCATTACTTTA
Organism: Netta rufina; assembly: GCF_964035555.1. Taxonomy (NCBI): domain Eukaryota; kingdom Metazoa; phylum Chordata; class Aves; order Anseriformes; family Anatidae; genus Netta; species Netta rufina. The sequence goes on from NC_140124.1 coordinate 3,212,780, forward strand.
AATGCCATATGGTGCTGAATCTGTTGTCATAATGACAAAATGCACTGACTGAATTAATCTAAAATAGGCAATTCTGATTTCTATCTCTTCGCTGGCTTGCTGACTTTCTTCTTTCTAATTCTAATCACTTCTTAGTCGAGAACAGGAGGAATCTACCACTGAAGAGGAGCAATTGCCCCAGATCCTTGATGAACTTCATGATATTCATGTGGCACCTGGAGCACCACTGGCTAAATTCCACCTGAAGGTGAAAGGTGAGGGGAGCCCACAACACTGTCTTTTGTTCCAGGTTTGTTGTCAGGGTGAACTGCTGGCCAAAGTTTTCTGATGTGCTTTGCAGTCGTTTCCCCAGTCTGTGCATTTTGCTCCATGTTTACACAAAACAGACAGAAGAATGTCTGTGTGTTCTGACGAGTCAATGCTGATGCATTGATTTTTGCAGAAGACTCAAGCAAATTAAGTGTCTCATTCTGTTCCTGTATCTACAGGGATAATTACAGGCATATGCTTCTGAAAACTGAGTCCTGCTGTCTCTGAGCACGTTAGTTATAGAGGAACAATAAGGAAGAAAAAAAAGACAGTGAGAGTGTTCTTTTTGCTCTTTAATAAATGAAACAATACTAGATTTGCCTTACTCTGTCAGGGAGTCACTACTACAAGTTTAAAAATGCAGAAACATCCTTTTGATGTTGCCTGTCTATGGTAGGGAGAGGTACTGTTTTTTTTGTTTGTTTGTTTGTTTTCTGATTGTTGCCTGTAAAAATGATGAAAAATCTTTTGGCTTCAGTTTTTGGAGCTAATACTTAAACTGTGATATAAGCCAGAGTGCTTAGACCCACATTTTACTTCACTAGGGACTTTTCACTTTATGTACATTGCAAGTCAGGCATGAACATTACCTTTCCAACCTGGAAGGCATTTGGATATGCAACAAATATGTGGAGTGCCAGAAACTGAAGAGACACAAAAGAACTTTTATAAATAAATAGAATTTCATGATTTTGCTGTCAGTTCTAGTTGGGTAAACTTTCAAAACAACATCCCAGGGCACAGTTGAGGATTCTTTGGCTGTCCAGAAGGATCTACCTGGTTGGAGATGTTCCCAAATCAATGTTGCTAATGCATTCTCTTGTCTTTGTCTGTAACTGCTCCTCACAGGGTACCCAGAGCCCCGTCTCTATTGGTTCAAGAATGGGCAGCCATTAAAGGCCTCGGATCGTATCCTGAAGATCGATAAAAGGGAATTGCACTCACTGGAAATTCTCAATGTCACTAAGTCAGATGCTGGCCAATACTCAATATTTCTCATCAACTCTGCTGGTTCTGCATATTCATCAGCCAGGCTGGTAGTCAAAGGTAATACTGACCTATTTTTGGCACCTGATTTTCTGGAAAAATGGAAACCTTTACAAATGGAAATCTTTACATTTGTATAGTTCTTTTTCTTGAGAAAGCCTACGAAGGGAAGTCAAGGGAGATGGGGAAGGCTGTAGTTAAAACATGACGTGCTTTAATCTTAGTTCTTCAGTAAATTTACTGTGAGTCCCAAAGATGAGACATATCACTTCTCTAGGATCTGATTGTTGTCTCATAAACATACAATTTACTCCTGCCCTCGTTAACTTTAACGGTTAATTTCACTGAAACTGGGGGCCTCTTATAAGTCATATGTCAGGCTGTTGTAGTAAGACACTGTCATAAATTAAAATTTTGAGAGTTGTGGAAACTGGTGTTTTCAGAGATGACCAGATGCATTTGTATTTATTAACATAATTGTTCTGAAATTACTAATTAGGTCATCTTGGTAGGGAGGCATTGTATTTTATGATGTAAAAATGATATTTGCAAGTATGTGTTTTAATAGTACTTGAAAACCTAAACAGGATACATTCCTGTGCTATAGAACCCTTCTTGTCCTTATTAATAAATGTACTTCAGAATAATGTTTTAATAGAACTAAGATTTATGTAATATGTTCTGCAATGGGTGATCCTCTGGAATCCCTTTTCTGTTTATTTTTTTTCATCAACTCATGGACAGAAAGGCATTTGTATTTGTCATTTATTTTATTCTCCTTGTGTTACAGATCCTGATGAGAAAGAAGAGCCAGAAACAGGTGAGAGAAGCCACAGCAGGTGATGACAGAGCCTGCAGGAATTTTTCAGTAGTCTAAACTCACACTGAAGTTGTCACCATGTTTCATCAATAATGTCATTTTCAGATTCCCATGAGCAGCTGATACCACCAAGGTTCCTAGAAAGATTTACTAATAAAAAGGTGAAGAAAGGTGCCAGCATCACATTATCTGTAAAAGTTGAAGGTAAGTGAATAGTTAGCTAGTCTCCCTGCATAACACTTAAATTGCATAACTTCATGATGCATTTTGGATGCTCTCTGACCCAAGTCATTGCAGCCTCACCTCCAGTATTTAATCTGAAGTTTGGGACTTTACTCCCAACTCTAAGAGATTTTAAGCACTTTGCAGGAAAGCATGTTACTCATCTTCACCTCCATTTTTCTGTATGTAAAAATAGGGATAAAAATAAATATTAGTCTTATGAAGATGTGTTGATTAACAGCCTTGGCTTTTAAAAAGCTTTTAATGTCTTTATGAGTGTGCAATAGAAAGGTTTATGTTCCTTTATTATGTATTATGACTCCTATTTTTGGAGAAAAATCAGGAAACATCAAAAGCAGCATTTGTTCACAGCATGGCTTGTGATTGTGCAGAAGTGACACCATTAGGAAAACAAATTCACTGCATTGGTTTTCCTTTTAGGACATCCACCACCAACTATTACTTGGCTGAAAGAAGAGTCTCAGGAAGACATCCTGTGGATCAAACCAGATACTCCTGGATATAAACTCGCCAGCTCAAATATGCATCACAGTCTAATCCTGTTGGATGTTAAAAAGAAGTACAGTGGAGCTTATACATGCATTGCTACCAACAAAGCTGGCCAGTCCATCTGCACTGCCACCCTAGAAGTTGCAGATGGTAAATTTTTCTTATAATAATGACATGTTCTCCATATTACCTTTCATACAGGTCCTAGGAGTATGAGTCATAAGGAAAATAATCAAGTCATGACCAAAATAAATATGTTTTCACAAGATTAGCTATGACTTTGCTTGCCTTGCAGATGATGATGCTCTTAAATTTTATAATACTGTTTTTGATTTCTGACTCTAGCTTCAATTAAAAGCAGCATCCTTTCTGTATAAGCAGAAGACAAGTATGAGAAAGAACTACATTAACCACACACACACACAACAAACAAACAAACAAACAAACAAACAAAAAAAAAGCAATGTAAAATAGCTGGAAAAAGTCATCATAAAATATTTTAAGATGAATATTTCAGTCTGCTAGGATATTTTGCATTGCAGAGTTGCATTTAGGAATCCAAGGCAGACAGAATTATTTGATTCCACTATTGCTGAGCTTTCCTTAACTTCTTTCATGTTCCCCGTAGTAAGAGGATGGGGAAGTAAATACAGTCTGAGAGTAGGGGCAGCACTAGGAAGGACTTGGAAGCATTTTTATTTTATCCTTCCTTTCATCCCACTTTTTTTACTGTACTAAGAGCTACAACAGGATAGCTTGAGCACTGTAGAGAAATGGGACAATCCTACATCTCCCTGTGAACAGGGAGAGGAACAAAATCTTTGCATTGCATAAGTGGGAGTATGTGTCTCAGCTCAGGAGCTACTAACAAAGCGGATTCACCATGTCAGTATTCCCAGTAGTCCATGTCTAGAAAATGTACCTAGAGTAAATACATAAAAGACCATCCTATGTCTTCTGTCCTCTGATGATAAATCCTAATCTTGCAGTGAAAGAAGCTGAAGTTCTGACCCAAGAACGCGTGATGGTATCAGAAGCCATAATGACCACACTGGGGTAAGTGGCTGGTCACCCAGGCTGAAGTGGAGCAATGTTAATAGCGTACTGCAGAGGTTCCCAAGTTACTTTTAGGCAGTGTCATACTTTGGACATGTTGTATACGTGTCTCAGCACCAGAGTTCACTGTGAAATTATGGGCTGTGTGTGACAGAGGACTCACTGGTCTGGTTGCTATGAGGAAGCTAGAAAAGATTTTGGAAAAACAGTGAGAAGTGAGTGGCTTAGTACCTACAAAAAAGAGCCTATTTCCATTGAGGACCCTGAACATAGTTTTGAATGCCAACATCTGTAGTACTGACTATTGTCTCTTTATAACTCATCTTTCCCATCACAAAAATGGGACTATCCCTTATAGTTCTTGATATAGGTTATGCAGAGCATTCATTCATGGACACTAGTAAAATAGTTTGAGGCCCCATGAATGAAGAGTCCAATAAATGCTGTAATATCAGTGTCAGACATTTCTTCCTGATTATCAAGGAAGACAGGAACAAGGGACAAAAAAATATTTGGTTAGGGACATATAAAAATCTTGTTACTTTTTCATCCTCTAAGAAGAATGCCAAAAAAATGCAGGGTAATGCGCTTGCCAACAATTAAACACATTGATGCTTCACAAAAAAAAAAAAAAGAAAAAAAAGAAAAAAAAAAAAAAAGAAAAAAAAAAGTATTAGATCAAAAAGGTCTGCTCACAAACTTCTCACTTATAAATGCCCCTAAGATAACCTCTTGATTTGCAATACTTGGTCTGGATATTAGGGAGGTACTTTCAGAAAACTGATATCCACCGGAACATGCTTTAGCTTCTAGAATATACCTAGCCTAAAAGCATTGATCAGTATTCCTCCAGAGGGTGAATTTTCCATCCTGGGAGTCAGTTTGCTGTCTGGAAGTGTCTATCTCCATTGATGACAAAAGGGACCTAATCAAAAAGCAGAGGACATGTGTCCTGGTTGGACTAAGTGACACTGGTCTGTAACTTCCAAAAGTTTATAGCTGGTATTCCTCTATAAATGTTCTGTTTGCTATATGATAATCTTTATAATAGTTGATAACTTTCAGCTGAAACATAATTTCATGAAAGCATCAAGCTTGCCTGTTAGCGTTCAGGTTTTACAGCTGATTTTAGAGATTACCTGCATGGGGATTTTGGTGTGAAGCAAGCTGCACTATGAATTCAGTTGGTTCACTGCAGCATCTCCCAGGGGCTTTGTTAGGCATACTTAGAAGATACATGGTTTATCACTGTCTGAAAATGGAGTGAGCTCTCTCCTGCTTTCTGTGTACTAACAGAGAATTAGGGCAGATCGGTTTGTGCAATGAAAATTTATATCCTTGATTCGTTTGCGGTAATTTCTTCACATAACCATGCTCAGGTGCTTCACTGAAAGATTACAATGAATAAATAAATAAATGCCGATACTGTTTCTGTAGAGGCCTGGTAGAGCATTGATTTTCATTGTCAGAAAACTCGCCCCAATTGCCACAATTTGACAGAAGAGGTGTTGTCTGACTCCCAGAAGCACAGGAACAGCAGAGATGGTGCATTCAGGACATTAGTGTCTTGACAGAGCTGTGGTTTTGGAAAACACCACAAGCATATCTTCACCAGATGCAAGCAAATGGTGCTGGTTCTTCACTCCTGTGCAGCCATTTTCAGTCAGTATTGACAATGCAGTCTCCTGCCCCTTTCCCATGAATGAGCTTGGTGCTAATAAAAGCTGTCATTGTAGCATGATTCTCTTTGAAATCAAAATTCCTCCAGTAAGAGCTGTCAGCTTGTCCACGTGGCACCTGAGAGACAGAGGTTACTCTGCAACCCATTTCCCAAGCACCCAGGTCTTATCAAGTTACAGATTTAAAGTAAGTCAGGAATAAGAATTCTCAGGTGGGATTTGGCTCAAAGGTTAAGACAGCCAAGTGTTTGTGCTTGTATGAGCCTGGTGCTCCAAATCTTGATGTAGCCAAAAGGAATTCAGACAGTACAGGCTGTAGGATATGGAGTGATTCAACTGAGCCAGTGCTGGTGTCTGCTTTTAGGGTGAGCCCTCTGACACTGATCTACTTCAGTGACTCCCCAGTTGTGTTAGATAGCAGTGGAGGTGTTCTGGATAAACAGCACTGCCCAACACCAAGCAGAGTCCTAATCAAGCTGTTCTCAGCCTTCATGCACAAGTTGTGAGGAGTTGTTTCTCCATTAGATTTTCTTACTACATGTTTCATTTTAACTTCTAACTATGCTTTACTCTCTTTTTTTCAGAGCTGTTCAACCCTCTGAAGGTAAGGGAAGTTATTTTCTCTCACCTTCTTCTGTACTTTACACCTACAGTTGAGATTGTCTATGTTTTTCATGATCACCACCTACTTTTGTCCTTCTGTTCTCTTGTAACTGTCCAAAATATTGGAACTTTTTGGGACAGGTCTCTGTTCAGGGTTATTTTTTTTTTTGTGAAGGAAATGCAAGCAAACAATTATAAAAGCAACAGAAGTGAAGAAACTTAGACCTTCGTTCCACGGAAGCTTTTGTTACTTAAAAATGACTTTCCAATGCCATATTCAATGCTTAATAGATTTTTTGTTGTTTCCAGGAGATCTTGAAGCTGGCAGGGAAGGTGTACCCAAAACCCCTATTTCATTAGCTGATGTTGGAACAGAAGAGTTCTTCCAGAAACTCACCTCTCGTATCTCAGAAATGGTATCTGCAAAAATAAGTCAGGGTAAGCAACCTGGCAATCACAATTTAATTAGTTTAGAAAAATATGAAGTCTTTGTTATCATTTGGTCTTTAAATATCAGTGATGTTTGTGAAGCAGGTTCTGAGACAGCCTGCATAAGCATATGAACATTAGTAAATGTTTAGTACAAAGAATTTTAGTAAGAGCCCATCCAAACTAATGTTTTAGTCTACAAATTTGAAGAATAAATAAGCTACTACAATACACTGAGATGGCTAGTGTCCATTTTAGGCATACAATGTTTATTGTAAATAGGATTAAATGTGAGCTTAGGAGTGTAGAACAAATTGTAAAAATGGAAGAAGTTCATTTTGAACATCGTAGGTGCTTTGATTTATTCAGATATGCATCACTCCTGAGTAAGAGAGGAATCCTGCTTTGAAGACTTCCTATGTCTTAAAATTTTAGCTCAAAATGGGTTTTAAAATCTAGTCAAGGCTGAAAACTTTGTGCATAGCTGTGCAGTAAATCAAGGACTTGATGAATTATGTGAAAAATATCTGGTTTTGTGCATTGTGTATTGATTATCTTGCCATCTATTTATTTCCATGTAGTAAATTTTTATCTTGAAGCAAAACTAGAGACATACCTCTCCTGCAGATATTCTTGCAATGCAGTAACAATACATGCAGTAGGCACATAGCCTCATGCATTAAAACATCTCAGTTTTTTACTCAGTCCTATATATCAGCAGGATATCACACTAAATACTGCAAGTGCTCTTCTCTGGCAATGTTTGTTTTTTAGGACACTGAAAGTTGTTACAGATTTGGTTCATGTTTAAATAGGAGATCTTAATTTCTTACTTTTGCGTTGCTCTGCTTTTTAGCTACACTACGAGTGCCAGGTGCAGAGAGCGATGAGGAGTCAAAAACTCCCTCTGCATCTCCTCGGCATGGACGATCCAGACCTTCATCCATTGCTCAGGAATCCTCATCTGAATCTGAAGATGGGGATTCCAGAGGAGAGGTATGATACCTTTATGGGGAAGTTTCATACAAGGAGAAAACCTTACACTAGAATGATCAGTCTTCTGTATTTTAAGGATCTCCAACCCCTTTGGGGATGTACCTCACTTCAGTAGGTGCATTTAGTAATAAAATATATTGGACCTGTGATGCAGAGAAGAGAATCAAATTCTCATGGCTCACCGTGGGATCTTGAACAAATTGTTCAAGTCAACATGGTCAAAACTTAACCATTTATTTATTTAATACCTTTTGTTTTCACCACTCGGCTTCAGAAAGTCAGAGCTTGATTTTCTGTGGCCTTGGTTACAGTTGATCAGAATGGTAAAAACAGAATTTAGTGTAAATTAGGATGGTTTTGAATGTTCATTTCAAAAAGTTTCTGAAAAGAAAAAAGAAAAAAAAAATAAACCTTTGGCAATGTTGGCCAGTTTTGACATTTTCAGGACCATTCTTTTTCCTTGGGAGCAAAATTCATTCTTTAATCATGTAAATCCCAAATAGCTTGGATAGTTTTGAAAATATGGCTTAAGCCTCCTTGAAACTGTGTCCAACTTGCAAAAAGCAAACAGTGATTCTTTTTGCCATAAAGAGGCTGGGAAATAAAACATTAAATATAGATAAACACTTGTGTTCTGCTGGTGTTACTGTATTCACTTTTCAGAGCTCAAAATAACTGTCATTTCATCCACACAGATCTTTGATGTCTACATGGTCACAGCTGACTATGTGCCGGCTGCACCTGACAAGGAGACCATCACTTTGAAGGAAGGCCAATATGTGGAAGTCCTTGATTCAGCTCATCCTCTGAAGTGGCTGGTCAGGACTAAACCCACAAAATCCAGCCCATCTCGGCAGGGTTGGGTATCTCCAGCTTACCTGGACAAGAAATTAAAGGTGACTCATCATACTGTGTTTATTTTTATGTAAAATTACGTGGGTTTGTTGCCATCTATAGTCATTGCTTTTGCATGAAATAATTAGTGAGGAGGTCAATGAAGAGGTCTGCAAAATGATTGGGTTTTTTTGCATGTTACGATTAGGCATTATTTGGCTGTGTGTGCAGGTGTGCCTGGGTTTGAAAGAGCATCTTTCAGCAAGAAAGGAATTTCACACTGCAGCTTTAGAATTTATTGAAAGTGACTGTGAACACATGAGGGACATTTCTCAGTGTGTGCTGATAAAAGGACTGTTAACTTAAGAGAATATATATTTTTTATTCTTCTGTTTTAGTTGTCACCAGAGTGGGGATCAACAGAAGTTCCTGAGTTTCCTGGAGAATTTGTTTCTGAGGATGAATATAAAAGGAAACTAAGGTAAGGTCTTGCCTTTTTTTTTTTTTTTTTTTTATTACAACTTTGAGTCTTGCTGTTTTTTGAACTAACGTGAATGTTGGCATTGAGGTACCTTCTGCCAGAGTTGCCTTTTTAGTTCTTCTGAGATCTGACACCTACCCTTTCTAAGACTTACAATGTTTGAAGTCTGATTTTTGCCATTTTCAGCCAAATCCAGGCAATCTAAATTACTTTGGGTGACTTGAAAGGTGGATAGGAGGATTTTAGTGATGGAATACTGGTGGTTATTTCACAAAAACAAACAAACAAACAAACAAAAAAAACCCTTAAATTTTGGTACTTCTGTTCTTTAGGGTGCCTATATGAGGATGATGTCTAAAAACAGTGAAAGCTCCCTCAGAAGACCAGCTACAACCTTGTATTACTTTCCTGTAGAGCAGCACTCTACTGAATGTGCAGTCACAGAGATATTTGCTTTCTTGGTAACATAATGTAGCAATGAAGTTGCTGCTGTCTGCTTTACATAAATCCTTTCATCACTCATGTTCTGTTTCATCTGCCCTAACAGTGGATATCTGTAAGGTAGAGGTAGTTGGCACACCATGAGTGAGGTTGTCCAAGTTCCCTTTATGGCCAGGGAGGACCTAGTCAACACACTCCAGGGAGTCTATTACTCTGATCAAGTATCTCTTCATTAGAGCCTAGAAGTCTTTTAACATGCTGAGGATAATTGTGATGATTGTTCTTTCTTTTTGCCTGTTTGTCTTCCCTTCAGTGTTCTTATTCAAGAACTATTGATCTCAGAAGAGGATTACATTCAGGATCTACAGTTCCTCCAGACTCATCACCTTAAGTACACTGAGGTCTGTCCCAATGTCCCAGGAGCTGTTGCCAGTCAGAAATCCACCATCTTCAGAAATATTGACGACATTGCTCGCTTCCATTCCAGGTAGGCATTCTCATGAGCTGTCATTTGAGACCGAAGAATGGCTCACATGGTGTCAGAGATAGAGTAGCTATGGTTACTGTGAAGGATGTGGAGCATAGGCAGTGCCAAGGTGCAAGGGAACTAATAAACCTTTTGGGGTGAGAGATGATGGCATAACTTAAGTCAGAGCACAGGCCTGGGACTCCATGATACCTCTCAATGCTTCAAGACTCCATGCATCCAGCTTACTTTTAAGATAACTTAATTGTGTTGACCTGAGATTGTTCCTGATCTAAAGATCTGGCTGCTGGGGCTGAGTTCTAGCCTCAATCCACCACCTTCTCCTCAGGTGTCTTTTGTTGTTTGCTTCCACAGTGTCTTCCTTCGAGGCCTGCAGAAATGTGACACTGATGATGACGTGGCCATGTGCTTTATTAAACATGAGGCAGAATTTGATAAGTACATCCAGTACCTGGTGGGGCGGGTACAGGCTGAGTCGATTGTTGTAAGCAAAGCTGTCCAGGATTTCTACAAGGTAAACAGTAACCAAAGTACCTGCTGAATGTGCATCCTATAACCCACTGCATCATGTAGTTATTAAGTACAACTGTGAGCCTGAAAAGAATTATTAAATATTTTGGAGTGAAATCTTTGCTACTTATGATACTCTGCATTCACTGTCTAGCTCTCCCCAGTAGACACAATGGATATGTGAACATATTTACATATCAGAGTGGTAGAGGTATCCAGTTTTGGCTTAGTGAGATAAGTCTATGAAAGGGCATGATATGAACATTTTTCAGGGAGTAATCCTTTCTATTGCTGTTTATAACAATATTTTCTCTTTTTCTTCTATGTACTTTTTTCAGAGATACACAGATGAAATTTTATCTAATGAAGATCCTTCACATCCACTTATCCCACCACTGCAGCACTATCTGGAAAAACCCATAAACAGGATCCAGCAATATCAGACTATTATCAAGGTGAAGAGACTTTGTTATATGCTTATTTCTGATAGGCTTATATTCTGATTTGTGCAACCCGTGGGGGAACAAAACCTTTCTATTTCATGTTTCTTGGCTTCCTCCTGATGTAACTACTGTCAAAAACTGACTGAATAAGTTAAGGCAGTAAACATTACTGGTGATGGTGCTCCCTGAATAGGTGTAAATCCAGATGGGGGTTCACAGTCTCCAACACCACAAATTTCAGCAAGCTTTATCTGAACTAAATTTAAGTAGATGCATACATGTATATACATGTATATGTAGGTATGTGGATAAATGTATGTGTATAACAGTTTTGTTATAAAGATAAGTGATTTCCAATGTTCAGGACACTGAATTACCAATTTTCCTCACTGTGTTTTGTATTGACATGATAGTACGATGAAATTTCTGTTTCTGAAAAGCTTTTCCCCACTTCCCTGTTCTACTATCCTGAAATATTTCAGCTTTTAAGTTTTCATCTGTCCTGCTATCCTAGGTTCTAGCCACGACCTCAGGACAAAGCTTCAAAACAGCATTTTTCTGTAGGATTTTTCATGGGAAGTAGCACAACAGTATCCAGAAGGAAATTTGTCTGGCCAAAAAAATATTTATTTTAGGCTTACAGAAGTGAGTAAGCAGTGTGGATAGTTTGAAGAAGGGTCAAATTAACTTTCTAATTTTGAACACCTGCCAGCACATAGACATCAAGATTTTAAGGATGTCTTAGAACAGACAGTAAGCATGGGTGCTTCCCATGCCTTTAGTGCTAAAAGAGAGACACGTGAAAAACCATGAGAGCAAAAAGATAATTGCCCTTTTATACTTTTTCCATCCTTTCATATTTATAGATATAAAAAATAGCTACTCTTAATTTAGCTTTGTCCCATGAATTTCTTGCCTTATGGTATTATCAGGATAAGCACAAGAGAAACACAATGGATACATTTACGATTGCTTTGGTGTGTTGCTTTGTTTATTGTTTATTGTTTATTGTTTTGTTTTCAATCACTGAAGCATGTCCGGTATTTGCTGCAACTTCATCTTTGTTTAATTACAATTGATAAAAGGAAAAGCCAGGCTGGTTAGTCAGTGAGGCTGCAGAATGGGCTGGAAAGCAGAGACTTTGGTAACTAAGCAGTGAAAGAATAAGATAAATGTTGCTCAGATGAAAGAGCTGGAACAGATACTTGGGAAACTTATTTTTCGAAGGAAATGCACTTTTTTTATTCTGACCACACAGTAACATTTGCATCATTCGTCTACAGGAATTAATCCGAAACAAAGCAAGAAATAGCCAAAATTGTACTTTGCTGGAGCAGGCTTATGCCATTGTGTCAGCACTCACCCGAAGAGCAGAAAACAACCTTCATGTCTCACTCATTGAGAATTACCCAGGGACTTTGGAAAGCCTTGGTGAACCTATCCGACAGGTAACTGGAATTTCTCAGTCTGTGTTACGCTGGGCAAGTTACTTACTCTGACTTGTTGTATCCCCTCTCTTGCATGGGAATCAGTCTTCTACTAAGCAGGGTTGTAAGGCAAAATTACAGCAATTGTGAGAACATCTGGTGGAATTCAGCTGTCCACATTTAGTCATTCAATAAAAACAGTCCAGTGAATCACAGCCTAAGTGTGCTTGCTTCTCCCTAATGCTAGGGGGAACCACTAACTGAGCTGCTAGTGAAGACACATAAAATGAGTAGCTTTCTCTGGTGAAGGAAATCAAATAAGCATGTAAAGCACCCTCATAACACACAGGATATAATTCTCTATCAGCATTAGTACTGGTGAAGTGAATATAACAACACATAGTGGTGGTTTTACCCTGCTGGGCAGCTGAATACCACCCTAGCTGCTCTCTCACTTTCCCTTCTCAAAGGAAAAGGGGAAGAAAATACAATGGAAAGGGCTCAAGGGTTGAGATAAGGACCTTGCTCCACGCGGGGTCCCTCCCATGGGATTCCGTCCTTCCTGAACTGAGCCTGTGGGGGCTGCCCGCAGGCAGCAGCTCTTCAGGAACTGCTCCCACACAGCTCTGTCCCATGGGGTCCATCCCCCAGGAGCAAACTGCTGCAGCACGGGTCCCCCTGCTCCTGCGTGGGCTCCTCTCCACGGGCTGCAGCTCCAGCCCGGGGCCTGCTCCTGCGGGGGCTCTCCATGGGCCGCAGCCTCCTCCAGCCACATCCACCTGCTCCACCGGGGGCTCCTCCACAGGCTGCAGCGTGGAGATCTGCTCCATGTGGGACCCATGGGCTGCAGGGGGACAGCCTGCTCCACCAGGGGCCTCTCCACAGGCTGCAGAGGAACTTCTGGCTTGGCTCTGGCCAGTGGCGGGTCCATTTTGGATGCAGCTGGAGCTGGCTCTGGTCTGAGATGGGGCAGTTTCTGGGCTGTGCTCATAGAGGCCACCCCTGCAGCCCCCCTGCTACCAAGCCCTTGCCACATAAACCCAACACACACTTAAAGGACAATGTAATGACAACCACTGCGTGCACACCTGTTGCTGTTGTCAGTCTGTTGTCATCACCATCAGCATGAAGTTGTCATCAGCAGCAGCATTAGAAACAATCTGCTATGCTGTAATAAAACAACAGTGCATAAGATGAAGATATAACAATAAGCATTTGTTACCTCATTGCTGGAAAATGATGGTGAGATATCACCATAGTAATTATTGCAGAATTACCACTATGTGCTCTTTCTTATTTTTCCTATCAGGGCCACTTCATTGTGTGGGAAGGAGCTCCAGGAGCTAGAATGGCATGGAAAGGACACAAAAGACATGTCTTCCTGTTCAAGAATTACATTGTGATCTGCAAACCAAAACGAGACACAAAGACGGACACCTACAGCTACATTTTCAAGAACATCATGAAGGTCTGATCACTACATCCCCACCTACAGCATTTCTCTGTCATTGAGAACTTCACATTTATGTCCAGTTTCAGATTATCTAAAAACAGGATTTTTCTTAAATTCTTTTGAGCTCTTCCTTTGCTTCTGAAAGTCTTTGTAGCAGAAGTAAAATGTGTCTGTCCCAAAAGTGTCTCTGTGAACCCTGTTAGAAATATGCCCAAAACCACCAGAAGTATGGGTAGATTTTTACTGTGTGTCAATGAGATTTACACATACAAGTGTTTACAGTTCTTTGTTATCTCACTGAGTTAACTGCAAAAGTGTGTGACATTGATATTGATTTTAGTTTGGGCGTATTTGCTAACATTTGGTCTTTGCTTCTGACAGTCCGTAGCAGTGGAAGTAAATTGGAGAAAATGCATTTTTTTGTCAAATGGCACAATCCCAGTGGTTCTCTTTACTGCTTACATCCTTTTTTCTGAAAGCAATTCCTGTTTAGAAATGAAAAGTTCAAAGCATTTGTCCATCTCATCTTCAGACATTCAGGGCTCAGATTAAAACTGCAAGAAGTTACAGAAAGACTGAACTCCAGAAAAAGACAAATAAACAAGAAAACAAAAAGCCCTGTGGATTTCTTGACTAAGTGCAGCCGGGGCCTTCTGAAAGTCTTTATCTCTCTTCTCATGGTTATTTACAGACAAAATTTATTTTCCAAGAAGAAAGGGATATTTTGTCTAGAGAGTGCCTGCTCTTTAACTTCTTTTCATGTAGTCCCTAACTATTCTGAGGTGTTGCTGCCAGCACTGCACCACTGGATGTTATTTTCCTGAAATGTAATAATTGCTCCCAGGAAAATATTTGTTTGGTATCCGAAAGCTGGGTATACAAGGGAAAGGGTTGCAAAGTGGCCCTGACTTCTGTTCAACCAAAGCCACGTTGCATGCAGTCTGACAAATCTTTAAAGGCAATGAAAATTAGTTTTGTTTCCCATTTTACTGTTAGAGCATCTAATATGCTTTAATAGGAAGGACATAACTAACATCCATGGAAGAGGGCGCACACTGGCACAGGAGACATGGTGATGGTTAATAGTTGCTTTAATTTAAAACCTTTATTGAAGAGAGTTCTGTTTCACAAAGGCTAGGTCCAGATCTGAACTGTGCTAAACTGTGGGATTTCAGGTTTGGGGAATGCTCTGTCTGAAATTCAACCCTAGGTAGAAGAACAAAGAATTTGTTAACTTTCTTGTGTGCCTTCTGTAATGCAGCTGAACAACATCGATGTGAACGACATTGTGGAAGGGGATGACCGTGCGTTTGAGATCTGGCACGAACGGGAGGATTCAGTCCGCAAGTATCTCCTTCAGGCGCGTACAGTGAACATCAAGAACTCCTGGGTGAAGGAGATCTGTGGCATACAGCAGAGAATCAGCCAGCCTGTCTGGAGTGAGTATGGCCCAGATCAGCCCAGACTTCCTAGTGCTTGCTTCAGGGTGGTTCCCTGATTCAGGAAGGAGATTTTGTTGCCAGGACAGATAGGGTCACATGCCACCTCTTGAACTGAATTAGGGTTAGAGGTTTCCCACAGGTTAAAAACACATTACAACAACTCACATGACTGCAAGCAGTAAGCTTTAACTGGAATGATTATAGTTGTGTTAGGTCCTTTGCCTGAACTGGGGTAGGCACTGTTATCAGGATGGGACCATGGTTTATGACTCTTCATTTGCCATCAAGAGAACCGAGACTGTATACCATCAAACCATGTATGTGACAGAGGTTCCACAGGACCTGTACAGATATTGAGACAATAGCAGAGCAAACAACTTTCTAATTACTCTGCAGTATCTGCAGTGCAACTGTGTAAAACACAGGCTGATGATCTGAGAAAAGCTGGCTGTCCCTGGCCATTTCAGCTGCTACCCCTTACGTGGGTTCCCTTTGATGGAGGATCAGAGTCAGATGCTGAGGTGGTTGCTTAGTTCCCTGTCTTCATATTTAGATGTCCTTGTTAATAAACAGAGTTTACTGTCTTCCAGCACAATAGCCCAGAAAATGTGCATCTCTGGAGGACAGACAAACATTACTGAAACTTCTAAAACACAAATTGCCGTTGGCACTAGAGATGTGTTCTGTCTGGCAAGGATTACAGAAGGGTAGCTGACCACTGAATTTGGTGACAAAGGCTGTGTCCCACTGTAAAATGTCAAACTCGAACGGAAAGAACCTCAAGATTTAAACCTGAGCCCTACTGATATCAGTATAAAGCCACTTGTTACTGTTGGATATCAAACCCTCTACTCTAGACATCTGGCTTACGTTGTTGTACCTGGTCATGTAGATTTGCTTTGGATTTTTATCTTGTCATGTAAATCATTTTGTCTTTGCTGTCATTTAATATTCTACCAATTTCCAATCCACAAAATTTGTCAGCAGGGCTATTAGATATTTATTGTCCAGCTATAAGCCTGAAATGTTGTACTTTACAGCATAAGGAAATATGTCATCTTAAAATGCCAGAAAATAGTTGTTTTTCATGTATATACATTGAAAGCAAGTCCTGTCTGTTTGTTGTTTTGCTTTTAGTCAGGTATTCTAATTAAAAAGTCTATCAGAACAATTTTATATAGTTTTCTGTGGTAGGAATAAGTCAAAATAAAAGTCTCCTAACAAAGCACAGATTTGCTGTATGGAGACCAACAGAATATTAGTTTTAATGTCAAGGGTGTATTTTAATTGGGGGAATTGTTTTACCTGTCGCAGCTGCGTGGTGTCTGAATAATGGATGTGCTTATTAAATCGTGGTCTAAAATACCTCCATATCAGCAACAAATTCATATTTCTTTTTGTTCATTTTTATACCCAACAATGGACATTTGTCAGACTCAGTTTATTCTCAAATAAGCAAGGACAGCATTTCACCTTGAAAGTCTCTAGCTGCTAAAATTTCTTACTCAGCTTTCCATCTGAACCTCACAGAACTGCAGAAATTATGCCTGTTATCCTACCTTGTAGCAGCCATCCTACAGACATCCTATCCTCCTTGGGACTGACATGCTTTTTCTGATGTTTCAGTACCTCCAGACTTTGAGGAAGAACTGGCAGACTGTACAGCTGAGCTGGGAGAGACAGTCAAGCTGGCTTGCAAAGTTACAGGAGTTCCCAAGCCATCTGTCAGCTGGTACAAAGGTATGAGAAGCAAGTCACAAAATGCATACTCCAGCCTTCTTTTCTGTGTACATTGCTCTGTGCTAAGCTGTCAGTGAGTAATATAAAAGCTGATCATCTAGAGATACCCAGTTCTAGCCTTACTGTTAGCTACTAAACCACCCAGACACAGGTAGTACAGATCTTCCTTTGAGTTAATACCCTGCTTTTCAAATTTATCTTTTAGTCTGTGTGAAGCTACATCTTGTTGCAGTAAAACAATTTCTAGGAAATGAACAACTTATTTATATTAGCTCAGGCATTTCTGTGTCATGGCACAGGCAGCACTGTGGACACACTCTTGTTCCCCAGCATTGCTATAATGCAGAGTAAACAACTTTTCTATAACTTCATATTTTTTAAAGATTTGTTTTACATGCTTACAGTCACTTTGGAAGTGGTCCTTTGGCTAGCAAATAAGAGCTATAAGTACACCACACATACTGTGAGAGAATTTCACTTTAAAATGAGGATTGATGATAAACAACATGCCCAAACAGTGATTTACCTACCGGTTGTTTTGTAGACAGATGGAGACCTCATTCCTCAACTACTACTATCAGGTGCTGAAAGAGCAAACACAGCTCTCAGTCCTCTGAAGTGGAAGTGCTGGATGAAATTCCTAAGGAGAAAACATTATTAAACATACCAAACTATTTACAAAGACTTTTTTTCCCTTTATCTTTAAGATGGAAAGCCAGTGGAGGTGGATCCCCATCACATTATAATAGAAGACCCCGATGGTTCCTGTACATTGATCTTGGACAACCTAACAGGTGTTGACTCAGGACAGTACATGTGCTTTGCTTCCAGTCCTGCTGGAAATGCCAGTACCTTGGGAAAGATCCTTGTTCAAGGTAAAGACCTGCACAGATGCATTGTTTCAAAGAGGTCTTCAATATAATGCCATAAACAGGAACATAAAGATATTCCAGAAGTTCTGTATAGCATGTAATGGATAATACTTTTTCTCTGATGATACAATAGTAGTGAATTGTTCACAGGTAAAAATATGTGTCTTTTACTGTTTTGTGTGCAGAAATCATGAGAGTTTTGTGGTCAGGTAAACATCCTTTGTATCTGTTAGGGAGTTATCCTATTTCCAGCTGTGCAAACTACATTTATCCTTGCCTTTCAGTGCCACCACGGTTTGTGAACAAGGTTAGAAATGCTTATTTTGTCGAGGGTGAAGATGCTCAGTTTACCTGTACTATTGAAGGAGCACCTAGGCCTCAAATCAGGTCAGTTCTTCACGTAGCTTTGGGACAAATCCTATTTTCCCATTCTGCATGGCCAGACAAGTCTCCTTGCCTTTTTACTTTCCAGTTTATGACCCTTTCTTCTCTGTGTTTTCCACCTTATTGCCATTCCAATGCTGGCTCTTCCTGATCCCACCTTTCCTGAGCTTCTCAACAATTTTTTTCTCACTAGAATCTGAAAAGACATACCTACAAATAATACCTCTATATCAGATCTACCCTTTTATCATTCCTTTATCCTCCCTACCCTACACTTAAATTAAGCAACTAGCTTGGGATGTTCAGATAGAAAGCTCAGGATAGCTTCTCATGATTAGAAGTTCTTTTCCCTGCATTGGTTGATGAGGTGTCTTGAGGAGGATCTCATAAACTTGTACAGTTCCGTATCCATGTGTGATCTACCTACCTGTAGACCTGTCTTCCAGAAAACAAGCTTTTGTCTAATGGTTATCTCCTGAGTTTTTTGCCCCCTGATCTAATAGATGGATTAGTGAGCTGGGGACTTCTTGACACTGCCTATTTTTCCTGGCTTATGTTCAGTGTTTTCCACATACAGATGGTACAAAGATGGTGTACTGTTGAAGGACACAAATAAATACCAGACGTTCAGTGAACCACGGAGTGGCATTTTAGTCCTGGTGGTCAAGAACCCTTCCAATGAAGATATGGGACACTATGAATGTGAAGTAAGTTCAGAGTGAGTTAGAGATTTGCTGTCTGACATGACATAGACTGGAGAATTCATTTTACTGAGATCCACTGCATGAGATTAGTGGCTGAGCAATTGTTGCTGCATGCCATATCAAAAAAGGTTATACAAGTCAGGTTCTCCATAACTAGATCTGAATTGTGAAGCTTCAGAATATTATGATCTGACAGTTTGGCTGTTCATGTAGTAATAGGGTGAGCTTATTCTAGAGCTTAAATCCAGATCTCTAGAGCTACATCTTGTAAAGTCAAGGATCATTCTGATGTGACGTTTTGGTTTTGGTCCATCTTTAAATTAGAACATACTCATGCCACTACAAATCCAAGAGTAAGAAGTAAAGTTTAAATAGAATTGGAAAGCACTGACATTCCTGCTTATTTACTAAGTGTATATGGGGAGTATCTAACAAAATTAGAACAAATGTGCTGTAAAACATTCTCTAAAAATTAGTCATAGTCTGTGCATTCACTGTAATAAAATAGTAATAAACCCTCAGGACTCAGGAATAAAATTTTACACAGCTCAGCTCACAGCAACCTCACAGTTATTCCACATAATTTTTAATGTGATCTATATAAATTCAAGTTTTCTGTTAGAATTTTAGCAAAATCACATTACCTGGCATTTGCCATTTAGCTAAGATCCCAAAATCTGGTATTCACTTGACTGAGTAAGATTGAGTGGATTAATGGATGATAAACAGAAAACACCAACTGCTTAACTACCGCTTAAATGGCATATGACAGAAATTTGTGCCTGTTGATAAAGTCACATTAGGACCAAGTCACAGATCAAACAACAAGTAACTAAGCTAGCTGTTCTGCTGTAACTTGTCTGTGTGAGTCATTTGTGGTAAAACATTGTAATGAACTCACTGAACAGCACACGTTCATTGAAACTGTAGCTTTGGTCTGGGGTCGTGTATTCATCTCTGTCTGTTGTCATGTAATTGTGATGCATTTGTAATACAGCATAGAAAGATTTTATATTATAAAAACATCCTGCATTTTATTCAGTACTACGTAATTCTCTTTAGCTGATGAACAGATTAGGGTCAGCAAAAAGCGGAGCAGAACTTTACCATCACACTGCTGCAGCCCTGACTCAGGAGAGGAGAGGAGACCAAGCCATTACCATAGAAGGTATGATCCTTGACCAGCTCTGTAAGTATGCCAGTGAATTACTCCAAAACAATCTTATCAAGGTTCAAATATATTTGCAATCTTATCCACGTAGATTATTGGTGTACGTCTGTGTATGTCTATCAAGATGTGCATGGGTATACTGCAGCTCAGCTCTATACCCATCACCATCTGTTGATTTCCATAACTGGCAAATCAACTTTATCATATAATGTTCATAAATGCATTATATGAGAAAGGAGGAGTAAATGAAGGTTATGTCACACCACTGTTAGCACAAGAAAAATGTTGCAGTACTTGAAAATTCCTGTTGCAGTACTTGAAAACATATGTCAGCCTGGCAGAACATGAGTTATATATTACCGAGAAGAAAACAGGGGCCAGTAAGTAAAGCTGCAGATGTATTGTGATTGTTTCTTGAAATACTACTGGAAAGCTTCTGGAATGATTAAGAAAGCAAAACTGACAGCAGTGTGTCACGAAAAATTTAGTTCTGTTAGCTAGGACTGTTCAGGTATTAAACATCACACAGTCATAGAATCTATACTTTTTTTTTCCCCCCTGTATCTTTAATCTGTATAAGTAGGGTGATATGGGCTGATGTCATACCCACCCAATAATGCATCTATTTCTTAACACATTTAGAAAGTGACTTCTTGTAGTTACCTATGTACTAAAAGAATTCCCACAAGCAGAATGTCAGGCATGCTTATTGTAAACCTATCATGAATTAGTTTATATCAGTGGCTATATCTGAGTATGGCACATTCCCCAGCATCCAAAATTGTTTTTTCATACAAGTCCTTGGCTGTCTGCATGGGCCAACCAGTGCTGCCTCTCTAGAAGAGCTCCCAGGAGCAATTTAGGAGATAATACAGCCAAGGGACAATTTATAGTAAATGGTAAATGGTTTACTGTTTTGGAGGGTGAGAGAAAGGACTAGGATAGGCATAGGCCATCCCATGCCAGCAAGCATTGGTGTTGGAGAGCTGTTTCAGATGCAGTTAGAGGAGACATAGCCAACAACAGCTAGAGGTTTGCCAACAGCTGTAGAACCTTCTTCCCTCATTGTCAGTGTTTTCACATTTACTCATAATAACAGGGGTTCAGTGTGCTTTTGACATGGGATAAGAGTTATCAACATTCAAGTGAGAGCCATCAAATGCAAAGACCTGACTCAGGGAACTGCCAAGCAGCAAACTGACCAGAGTTTGGGAAAATGGTACTCCACTCTCCTATTTTCTTATAATCTTCCCCAGGTTTCTTCTGGTCCTGTCTGAGACAAGAGCCTGGTCTGGATGGACCTTGGGGTCAGCCCTCTGTAGGGGCTGATAATGTATTGCTACACTATGAGGATTCAGCCACATTAGGCCATTAAGAGTAGTATCCAGATCTGTATACTCACTTGTTTGGGTTTTATGCTTGTTTTCCTTATGGTCCTTAACCAGAGTACCATCAAATCATTCAACAACATTGCAGGGAAAATGGTATTACTATAGTTACACTAGAATTGTTTCAGTAGCATAAACCTTGAAGTACTTTAATGCTTTGTCCTTGCTGAGGCATAAAGAGAGAGAAATAATTTATATGCAGCGTGTAGAGGAACAGAAATAAATTACTGTTAGGGTGGCATATCTTCATGAAGTTCCATTGTGCCAAGACAGAAGATATAAAAACAAACAAGGGTTGTAAAACAAGTAAAAACTCTTCACAAGGGTTGTGAAGCATTGTTCAGCTCATGGGGTTACAAATGTGTGTTCAGCCCTGAATTAGTCATGTAATGTGTCATTGCCACAGTCATAAACAAACAGATTTTATGGGTTTGGATGAAGAAACATAATTGGAGCTTGCCTGCAAGCTCCAGAAATATTATCATGAGATCGTTTTTGGTCCATGATGTGCAATTGCCTGAACTTGGTAATAGGGAAGGAAATAGTTCCCTGAGTCACCTCCATGGAGAAACAGCGAGAGCTGCCCCAGGCCAGCTGGAGCAAAAAGCAGGCTCATCCATGGAGCATTATTACTGTTCTGAGCAGAATTGTATCAGGGATGAATTTAGCACAATGCTCTTGAACGAGGAGGGAATTCATTGCTTTCCTGGGAATCAATAACCATCTTTGATCTACCTATTGAAAAATCAAGCTCATCTGGCAAAGAACAGGAGGACGGATGGATCTTATGAAGGCTTTCACTTTCCATCCTTACAATCCTTCCTACTTGTGAAAATGGGATTATTTCTAACTTCACCAAGAGGACTACATTACTCCTGTGTGGTATTATTACATTAGAAAATAGATAACTGCGTCCGTTTCCTAGCTCACTTGCATGGTGGGTCTACATTCTACCTGATTTTTTGTTAGTTTTCTGAAATGTCTATTACCAGAGCCTCCTGAGGCACCCAAGAGCCTTTAATTGCAATTATTTTAGTTATTCTCCTGCCTTTTCTGTACTGTTTATTATACTGAGCCAAACCTACTGTTACAAGTTGGGATACCATTAGTACAGTGGTTTATGGGCCCTGACCTGCAGTCAGTGATGGTCCACAGACCCACATTAGGGGGTCTTAAAAACAAACTTCTTGTTATTAGGTTTAAATTCATGGTATGGGAATTTGCAGATCCATTGGAAGGATCAAATTCAAGAAGGATGAAACCCACTGAACTAAGGGTCCCCTTGCAAACAGTTGCAATTTAGGCTTCAGGCCTGAAAGGCTGACTTCTGCCTTCAGTTACACCTGGTTGTTTCACTGAAGTCAACGGAGAGTTGCTTTAAAAATCCTCTTTCTGTGGATATTGGGAGAATTTTAGACACTTTAAAAACATGTAATTGGAAGTTCTGTCTCTTTGACTTCAAGTTGACTGTCTGCTTTGTGGCCACCCGCCTTGCTGCTTAACCTACATACAGCAGATCCGACCTGACATGAGCTGATGTGCTCTGGCATCCCTTTTTAACACCTTACTACTGCAATCCACTCATCGCAGGTTCACTAACTTGTTCATTTTTTATTTTTTTTTTATTTTTCAAGAAAAACAAAGCCCAGATTCTGGAAAGAGTTGAATTTTTTCATCTGGGTGAGCAGGTCCAGGATGTATAATGAGACAGTCAGCAGTAGGTCAAGGGATCAGGTACTCAAATGGAGATAAGCAAAACCTTTAAGAAAAATACCCAAAATCTAGCACAGGTAACAGAAATTTCTTCATAGCTTTGTGTTAGTTCACATGCAGAGCTGTGGGAAAGTTATTTAGTTGCTTTTTACTAGGCTTTTGGCAATACTCCTCTTGTGAGGTAAAGCTGAGTATTCTGAGGTTCTCAAACGTGAGATTGCTTTAAATGCAGAAGAGCATTAGATCTCTTAGTGTTACCCTTTTCCTGAAGAAATAGGGCATATGAGTTTGTTCCCCTGAACATTTTAAAGCTCCCCAGTTGGGGTGATGATTGAGATATTAATCTTGTTATTTAAAATTTGTTATCATTGTCAGTTAGTCTCATTTTTGCGCCAGCCATGGGGTGTTCAGTGCAAAATGCAAGAGAACACAATCTGTATTTACAGCAGTCTCTGTTGCTGCAGGACTAAGACATTTTTTCCCCTTACATTGAGTGAAAAACATTTGCATTACATTCACACAGTTTAGGAAATTATTTTGTGTCCATGAATTGCTCATTTTGAGATTAGCTGTAGCAGTTCATGTCAGTTTTGTCCATTCTCTCTTGTGGGCTTATCTCTGAAACGTAGCAGAAGAGGGGTGAATGCAGAGCAGCATTCCCCTGGTTTATGCCAGCAGAAAAAATAGCTTTATGCTTCTGTGAGTGGAGAAAGTAGAACTTAAAGTGTGTAGTGAAGGCTGCATTGGAAACCTCCTTTCATCCATTTCAGAGCAGCAAAAGCTGACTTTCATTCAGACTTAGCCTAAGTGTTTCATATCATAAGTCACTGATTTAATGTATTAACCAAAGAGGACTCTAGTCCTGTAGAAGCACTGGCTGATCCTAATGCTTACAGCTTTTAACCTGCTTATCAGGGGCTCCTGCTTTGCAAAGCTGTTTTCCTAAACTGCTATAAAACAAGTTGAAATGATAAATCCGGTGCTAAAATGGATGCAGAATATTTTCCTCTTGGAAAAAGAATCCCAAGTTCTCTCATCCTACTTTCATGTGGTTCTATCCTTCATAAAGAATTGCTTAAAACCTCCTTCACACCTTGGACATAGCACGTAGAAAATAGATCTGTTATGCACTAAACTGCAGCTCATCAGGACCTATCTACTGCAGGCCTTTTACAGTTTCCTCATGCCCAGTCCTGCTGACCCTCAAAATACTGAATTCCTTAGCACCTGCTGCAGATAGAAGTATTGCAATCAATGTCATATGGGAGGACTTCCAGAACACACAGTAATAAAATAAACATTATAAGGGAATTTTTCTTACAGACATTGTTAACTATATATTTAATTATTATCTAAATAGGGTTGCTGTTATAGTAATTGCTTAAACACCTGTGTTTAGGTGTGCAATCAAATTAATTCATTTCCTGTTTACATCAGAACTGATTCTCTTGTTGCTTATGGATTCATCTCATGATATTATTTGATGACTTTTTCTAAAAGTTGCGTTACGTAAAAATTCCACAATATCAGTTTAAGGATTTACATATTCATTGGAAATTTCCAGCCTGGGCACAGTAAGTTGTTTGAGCTCTCAATTCATCTTCCATCACTGAGTGACGTATTTCATAATTGAAAAAAAGGATGTTTTAAAATACTTGAAAATTGTTAAATAGGTAGGTAAAGAAGTTATATTCTATTCACGTTCACATATAAACATTTCAAAATAATTTTATCCTTGACATATCAGATAGGCTGTAAACTCTTTTTTCCAAAAGGATTATTTTTAAACCCATCTGTAGTTACTAATTCTGTAGTAACTTCCCTGACTCTGTTGGAAATTATTCCAAATTTATACACGCATAAACGAGACAGGGCTCTGCAAACAAAGCATAAAACTCTAGGTCAGATATTACCATCAATATTTGCACAAAATTCTCTTTAATTATCGTGGGATTTGCAGTTTTACCTAGCGGCAGAAAAAATGCCTTGAAAGTGGAAGTAAAATTAGGTTCAACTTTTCCATCTAATATTGTAAATATATTTTTAATATTCTGGCAACGCAGTTTTTGGCCACTATTAAAAATATCAGCATGAATCATAAGATATATGACAAATAACACACTCTACAAGTTCCCTGGGCAAGAACTGTTTGTGATTTTATAGATATTTTTTTTGAGTTGCAGTTCACTTTCAATTGTTCAGACCAGAGCTTATTTTTATAGGCTGGCTGGAAGATTGTAAACCAATTGCTGAAAAAATTACTTTAACATTAAATTAAGTTTTTTAGAAACTAACTAACTAGTTAGTTAGTTTTACTAACTCATTAAAGAAAAGATGGGGCTTGCTCTTCTTTTTTTCTCAATCTCATGTAAGTTCAGTAGCTCAGAATATGTTCACAACAGTCTGGTTCAGTGTCTTAATTTTATTCAGACAGATAAGTTGGGAACCTGATAAAAATCTCTATTAGCTCTTCAAATGTTATCAAAAAATTCTAGTTCAGTATGGGACAAGGGTCATGAAAATCTGCAAATTAAGTAAAAAAATAAAAAATGAAGAAGTAGACATAAGTGTATTACAGGGCTCCTTCTGGACTTCCTTGAGAATTTTACTCCAATTTTCTGTTCTGATGATAATGATTTTAGTTTTCATTTTTATCAGCTTGGATTTTGAATCTAGTCCACAGTGGAAATTGTTTAGTGTTTTGGGGAAACTTTTCTTCTAGTAAGTGAAATCACAGTTTGAAGAATTTCAGCTCTCCAGGGTTTTTCATATCAAGACATTTCCAGGTTTCAGGTTTCTTACACTATCACTAACTTATTATAGGGGAAGGAAAAAGAAGGGGGGGAAAAAAGAACAAGAACCTTGTTTTCTATATTTGCCCTTCCAAACAAAAATGCTAGGATCTCACAACATCAAAAAACATTTTTTTGTGATATTGTTTTCAACAAAATAGTTAATTGCAAATCTAAATTACTCTGTTCAGAGGGCACTCTGAGTTCTTATTCTTGGTCATAATCATTAAAAGCGATGCTGGAAATAACCACAGAAAGCATGGATGGGATGGTACAGGTGTTTTTTTCACTCCACTTTATTTTGAATAACTGAGGAAATTTAATTTAATCATTTCAGCTTTTGCCTTTCTTTAACCCCATGCTGTTCATACTGTTTTCTTTGTAGTCACTGAACAAGAGACTAAAGTGCCCAAGAAAACCATCATCATGTAAGTGCTGACTTTTTTTTTTTTTCTGGTAACATTTGTGATTTGCCTTGCTGCCTATGCATGATCCAATAACAAGCTTGTGTTTATTGGCCATGCAAGTGTGTTCATTCCTATTCCACCAGATCTCATGGTATTTTGTGTTATGCAAAGCGACAACCTGAAAAATCTTACTATCCCCTTCAAAATAAATAAATAAATAAATAAAGTTGCTGTTAGACACAGCATGGGCTAAATTTTAGGACTCTATATGAGAAGAAATTTCACTGACTAATGCAGGAGTTGCACAAGGGCTCAAGGGTGTAGAATCTGACTCACAATGTTTAAAAAAAAAAAAAAAGGCGTTGGCTACTCAAAAGATGTACAAACATAACAAACACAGCTTACAATGTTTTCTTTTGCCTTCCTGTTTTAATTCTCCAGGAAGGCCTTTCATGATAAAGCAGAAAGAAGCTGCACATTATTACCATCTCTGGCTCCATTTCTAATATGTTTTTCCTTGGGCTTCTTGGTTACTTTGATCCTGATTTATACTGAAATATATAAAGATTAGTTGCAGCAAAAAACAGTACTTTCTCAATTACGTGTGGACCAGTAGCTCATCAGCCATTAAAATCTTAAAGTATCTTCTTGTTTATAAGTGTCATAAGCAAGTACATAAATTAAATTGTCTCATGTCCTGGAGGGACTACATTGTCCTACGTTAGGCCTTCAGAGCACCTTCAAAAAATTTAAGCCATAGCTTAATGGCCATAGGTGACTACGGAACGTATATTTTGGGGAAATGCATTTCCATTGGAGTCATAATTTTGCTAAAACCAATCATCGACTTGGACATGCTTTGTGATTGTTGGACATGATGCCTTTTTTTTTAAACAATTTTGTTAGATGGTGAGGTGGATGTGTGAAATGACACCTAAAATATGCTTAAGCAATTGTTTTACCTTTTGTTTCTTATATTATTTTCTGTGATGACTATCAGTTGTCATCATTTAGCCACTTTGGAGCCAGTGGTTCATAAGAAGCCATGCCTCCCGGTCCTAGCAGCTTCTAACCTGAACAGCTGATAAATTGGCAAAGCACAGGAAGGAGAGGCAGGAAGGAAGTCAGACTTTGCCCCCTTCCTTGAATACACCCATTCAGCTAACACCTTGAGTCATTTAATTTTTTTTTTTTTTTTTAACCTTGCAATGGCCAGAAAATGAAGGTGCCTATGCCATCTCAAGAGCCAGGGTTTAGCTATCTATAGGGTAACAAAAAAGATAAATGCTTTTTGATATCACATTCAGAAACATCCCAAGAAAGTCATGAGCAGGAAGCAATCACCCACAGACAGGACATGTCTAAAGCTTAGTAAAGCTCATCTTTCTACATATCTGTGCTCGTAAATCAGCTGAAAAAAATGCTTTTATTTCACATCTCTCCTCACTAAGCTTACAGTCCTCTTCATGATTTCAGATCACAAGAAGCAACATTAATATTGTATGATTAAATAAAGACAAACTAATGCAAAATACCATCAGTTCAGCTGGTTCGTAAATTTTTAACTGCTCCATGGGCTATTGCATTGGGCAACTCGAGAAGTGATTCCTAAATTAAGGGCTGCAGCTCCAAAGGAGGTTGGTATCTTTATGAGTGGGATCTCAGACTAATGGAAATCCCCCACTTTTTGCTAATGGATGGGGTCACAAACCCATTAGGGAAGCCCCCAACTTAGTAGTATATCAGTAGGATAGTGATGGAGTGAAGTTTGGAACAGCTCTCTTAAGGACACATTGCATCTTTTACAAGGTAGTGAGCAGAGCAAGAGCAGCAGCTTTGAAACTACCACCAGGAAAAAAATTAACAGGTAATTTGGGGACAAGATTGAACAATATCTGTATGTGTAAATCCCAGAGCCAAAAAAGCATTTTAACTTTGCAATATAGAGCAAAGTCTAATGCAACCATAAAAAGGATTCGTTCTCATCTGTATCAGAAGGGACTTAATTTTGCATAATTCAGAAAGGTGCCGTGGTCATTATGAAGGCTCTGCATTGCAGTGTCAGCAAACAAGCCCAACAAGAGGTACAGAAAAATTCTGATAACTTTTGGGAAAGAGTAAAGCAATAGGAGGTAAGCAGTAGAAGAGAAAGCAACTCAGGGAGAAAAGAAATATCCAATCTTGACCTTTACCTCATCCTCAGAAAAATCATGGAAAAAAAAATCTGAGCTCATTAGGAGAAGGCACTACCAAACCAAGTCCAGTCTCCAAAGATCAAATTGGTAGATGAGAAAGCCTACAAGACCTCCAAGCTGGTTAGCCTTCTGTGCTGGTTAGGGAATTGCAGCAGGACAAACAGGCTCTGCTTTCACAGGGGCTCCTTTCACCTGTCTCAGTCCTGACTGAAGAGCCAGAGATCTGGAGAGCAGAACTATTGGTTTCAGCCCTTCCAGGCAGCATGTCAGACTAGCTGCTGAGGCTGGGGAGGGAACAGAGAGAAACAGAAGAATAAAAAAAGCTATTGTATTGATTCATAATCACTCCTTCCCGCCTCAGGCGATTGTCTTTATCCTTCAGATACCTCTATTTTTTTTATTCCAGTCTCTGTTGCTTGGAGGCAGGAAGAGAATCTCAGTACAAAAACAAAATCAGTTTTGCCTCTTGGCTCTACTGAATCAGCTACCTCTGCTGAAGAGCATCAGCTTCTTTGCACTTGCAAAGCAAATGCTGTCTTTGCTATCACGTTTTTCCATGTGAAAAATGGCACTGAAAAAATCTGCAGGAGTAACTGCATATTAAAGATTTGAATTATGAACTTTAAAGACTGAGCTTGGGTGTTCCTGTCCCCAGCTTTTAGTTATTGATCCAATTTAATCTGTAGCTCATTTAAAGTCAGTTTGCTCCGGGATGGGAGCAGAGGATTGTTTTGACACAAGCAGTGTGTATCTCTGCAGAGATACTGAGAAATCCCAACTGCTGTGGATGCCTCAGAAAATATAAAGCAGAATTCCTCTGAGAAATAGCAATCATGCATCCCAGATTGATCTGGTATTCCTATGGCAATCTCTGACAGTAGGATCAGGCTGTGGCTGCAATGACAATATTATGAAGAGTAAAAATGAGTATAGTTTGACATAGATGACTTCTGCAGGAAATGTTTTAACTTCTTTTTCTTGGCTTCCAAATGCCCTCTTAATGTAACAGTTCTGCCTGTGGAAAGGTAGACCTGTGGTCTCAAAATAATCAACAGCATAAAGATATGATAGACTTATTAAAAAAAGAGGAAACTACTGACCCTACTGTAAAAAAGAACATTTTGCCATTGAGTTTGAAGCCCAGATTTTAGCCAAGGACACTTAGAAAAAGTGTGAACACCACGAGTGTTTAAAATCTTTGGGTGAAACTGCTATGTGGGTCCAAAGTAGCATAGTAGGTGGTCAACACAGCATGTGAGATATAGCAGCATCCAGAAGACCATTTCTCAGCTGGAGGTACTCGTATTTGTGCACTCAAGGAGGCTAATGGAGGTCGGATCCACCTTGGGGAAACAGCACTGAGGTTCTGACTGATTCAGAAAGTAAGTGGAGATGGGCATGTGGGTGTGTGTGTTGTGTGTGTACCCCTTCCGAAATGACACGCTTCACCAAAAGCTGGAGTGCTCATAAAACTAACCCCACCGTAGCGCCTTGATCCACTACGGCATGTGCGGATGGAGTGTGGCTCCCCAAAAAGTCTCGTCTTCTTGCCAACTCCATCTCAACCCTTTCCCTCATCAGCGAGGAAACGATAACCACGGTGGTGAAGAGCCCAAGGCAAAGGGGAAGGGTTTCTCCTGCCCGTTCTTCTTCAGGTCATTCACCTTCCCGCTCCCCAAGAGCGGAGCCAACTCCAGAGCCAGTTTACGTTTCAAAGATCAGGCAGCCTGTCCACAGACATGAGCAAGAGGCAACATCGAAGTCTGCTGTCCCCATGCTTTATGTCACAGAGCCCGAGAACAGGCAAGGAGCAGCAGCAAGAGAAATCACAGAGACCAAGACGGAAGAGCAAAAGCGCAAATGGGTTGAAGTAGAAGAAATAATTGAATTCAAGGTGAAAAAATCACCAAAACCTGCAAGGAAAAGAGGATCTTCCCCAGCAAAACAAGAAAAAGATGACTCAGGGGTGTTAACATTCACTTTTCCCAGCTCAAGGCCTAGGCATTCCCCAGATGACGATCCAAACACAAACAATTCCAACAATAAACTGGTGGAACAGTCAAAATCTTCTTTGCCTAAAGACAGTCTCTCGGAAGTTGATATCCAGCCCCTGGTGTATACAACAGATCAGGAAGGACCTCAAGGCAGCAGCGAGGACAGAAGTTCCCCGTGTGGGTCTGAACAACTAGGCAATAATTCATTTATTGATTACGGAACTGAAGGAAAGAGCAGCCCCCAGGAAGCGAGTGCCCACAGTGGATCAGGTGTCGATTCCCCACTGCTTGCCTGCGGGGGAGAGCCCTTGGTCTTCAGCTTTGAGACAGGTGCTGCAGACGAACACCAACTTCTGTTCTCACCAGCGAGCCCCGAGGTTAAAGAAGAGGAGGATGAATTAGACACATCTTGGCCTATTGAAGAGGGGATACCCGAAGTAGTGCCAGATGTCGTTCCAGAAGAGGATAATGTCGTCATAGTTGATGAACCAGAAGAACTACAGACAGAAGACATTAGCACCCGGGACCGCAAAATCTTAACTCACAATGGCAAAGTATTAACTCTGGAGGATCTTGAAGATTATGTTCCTGAAGAAGGCGAGACCTACGGGTGTGATGATCAGAACCAGACAGCAGACAAACCGTGCGAGATCTCCGTGCTCCAGACAGAGATTAACGAGCCAACGATTGGAAAGCCGGTGCTGCTGAACCTGGGGAGACCCGTGGTTTCCAAGCCCAGGCAAAGATTTTTCAGCAAGTTTGAGGAGCACGTTCCTGGGGGCGTGTTCGTGTCGGCATCTCGAGTAACTGGTGTGCAGTCTGTAGGCCCCTCAAACATCTCTTTCCATGTGAGTGATACCTGCATGGCGGTGACGCCTGGAGTGCACGCGGCCACAGCAGCTGCTTCTTCTGGTCCCTCCTTTACGGTGAAACCATCTTTCTGCACTGAAGTCCAGCTCTCGGCAGACAACGGACAGTCGAGCTTTAAAACTGAAGTTTCCACAAGAACCCTCAGCTATGGGACTGTTGGCGAGCCTGTGACGCTGCACATCAGCACAGAAGACCTCTCCCAAAGCTGAGCAGAAACAAGCATAATTTTTAACACAAAAGAAAAGCAGAAAAAAAAAATAATCAAAATTGTTGTAGGTGAGGAGAATTGGTGGCAATGATTTACAAGGTAATGTGTATGAGGGAATACCTTTGAAAAAAATGTATTTAAATATGAGTTTTTCCAGTCTTAAAGGGAACATGTATGTCAGTTTGGTAATTTTAAAAGCTTTGATCGAGGTGAACATATATCATTCCAGAGTGGAGCTGTGGTGATAGGTTTAAGAAAAGCCTGATTCTCCTACCTGTGACACAAGTATAAATAATTGCTGTTTTGTTCGTGAACATAAAAATGATTTCAAGTGCCAACTTGTAAATTATAGTGTGGCAAGAAGGTGAAAGTACCCAAGGTTTTCAGCATCCTTCAGCAGCCAGAGTAGGAAGACTGTTTCCAGCTAAAGCAATCTCCTGTCATGGTGTGCACCTGAAGGTCATGAAGTTTCGCACTGCTTTGACACCAATTAGCTCTGCCAAAAAAAATTCTTAAAAAACCTTTCAACATGCACAGTCTGAGTAAATTATTATGAACTTCTGCCA
This sequence comes from Netta rufina, assembly GCF_964035555.1. Lineage (NCBI taxonomy): Eukaryota > Metazoa > Chordata > Aves > Anseriformes > Anatidae > Netta > Netta rufina. The sequence goes on from NC_140124.1 coordinate 3,244,913, forward strand.
CAGAATGAAATAACTCGGCAATATTGCATTTACTAGGAATGCAAAGGGCTGCTCAGACCTTTCAGTTGAAATTCTAACTTGACTGAAGTCAGTGGTCAAAGTCCCGCTGACTTGAGGAGGTCAAGGATTTCATTGCTTTCTTCTGCATTAAGTTTAAAAAAAATAAATAAAAATAGAAGAAAAAATACCATATTTAAAATGACAGCTATGTTCAAGTCCACTTCCTAGTGGTGTAAAGATGTAGGTTTCATTTTCTCTGCATTCTAGCGTAGTGGATTTATGAACCATACCTTTTAAAACACAGATTTACTTAATGCTCAGCAAAAGATTAAAGGGCTGCACAAACTGACTTCTGCATCTATAATCAAATGCTAATACATACAAAGAACCACAAATGTGGTCTTTGTCAATAAATATTACTGGTAGAATAATCTGGTATATTTGGTCTCCTGTCCATGCCAGTGGTGAAACACTGCTGTTAGCAGACTGATGGGTAACATCTCCTAACATGCTGAAAGGAATTCGCCACTGAGCAGCAGGAGCACAAACACAGTTAAAAACAAAACAAAGCAACAGATCTTTACCATAAATATCTGGCTGAAGAATACACCTGTTGATAATATTTTGGGCTGCTTGGAAGCACTGCCAGGTACAATTGCATCACGTTACTGTAACCACGTATGTTGAACTGCACTGTAGACGTCACCCTTACTGCCTTCTGTTGAGTTTCTCTGGAGCTTTGCAGCAGGAGAGCTGATTGAGGGGGGAAGGCTGAGATTCACTGGGCGTGGCTCATTTGTTCCTGTTGGCTTCACCAAAAGTGGAATTTGCACAAACCTTCAACAAGTTGCTCAGCCCTGGGAAGAAATGAGCTCATAGGCCCAAATACTGGTCCCAGTTGAAGTCAACTGGAATTTGTCATTGATCTCAGTAGGACCAAGCACTGGCCCTCTCCATCTGACAGAGGTATGGGGTGAAAAGTCCCAACACGTTGTCCCTGCTGAGTTGTGTGGCCGTGTCATAGTAGAAAATGTTTTCATTTAGATGGTACAGGGAAACCAGAAATGCTCAGATGCAGCTGAATTTCTAACTAGCATGAAGAGAGAGGATTGAGTGAGTTTTTGCCTTGGAAATGTTGGTGTGTGATGTTCTGTCTCAGTGTTTCCCAGCTAGGTAATATTGTGAAAGTTGTTCTGGAGTCCTCCTGGCAATATTCCTGCTAACAGGGACTGAATTTACAAAAGGTGCTTGTAGAAAAGAATGCAATTTTTTTTTCTTCAGTGGGTGCACCTTGATCATGTGGTGACTGAAATGAATGCATTTCACAGCCTTTTTCATTTCAATATCCAGACAGGATATTATGTGTAATACCACGTGAACCACCCTCCAGATATAGATGCTTTTCCAGTGATTGCATATGGTGAAAGAAATGACATTTGCCTCTTTTATGTTACTCTTCTGTTTTTGATAACAACTCCTTGGTTTATACTGTTTGTTTTATAATTAAGCAATACAATGGATATATATTAGTGCTTCTTTCATATATTGCACTGTACATTGGAAAGTAGCAGACATACAACATGGAAATACTTTTGAAATGGAAAGTATTTCTTTTGTATCAGACCTGATTCTATTCTCAGTTATTCAAGTATCCATACAGAACAATTCCATGGGAGGAAGTGAATTTCATTTGGATTTACGTAGATACTGCTAACAAAGGAATTTGCTCTATATTAGTCACTAAAAACATAATATTCATCCAAAAGATAGTAAAGATGGATAAAGGAATGTGGATATTCCTCCTGATGTGCTTGATGCTCAGGTATTTTTTTAAGAAGCTAGAAAGCTGCAGTTCAGATGGTCATAGAAAAAATACTCATTAGCCCAAAATAATTAACATCTGTTTACACTTTCTTTTGAAATCTAAGCAAAAGAAAATCAATTGAAAAGAATGTTTAAAATCTTTATGTAGAACTCTATTCAAAAAATGAAAGGTTTATGAGAAGTCCATCACATGTTCTTTCAAAATATTTTCCTAGAGGTTAAAAGTTATGCTTGTAAGTGATTAAACTTTGTAGATAACTAATGAGACGTGTGGGGGTTTATGTCTTGTAGATGAAAACACAGCTGTATTAAAATTTTAATACAATGTTTTACCATAATTCCTGCAGGTATTAATAAAGTGGAAACTTCAGTTTGCTTGAGATACAAAACAAACAAAAAACAACAAAGCAAATCAAATGCAAGATATGCTGTTAGATGCTGAGTTTATATCAATAAATGTCTTGCATCGGCTGTCACTAAACTTGCTGGTTTTGTGTTCTTCTCTGTTCACTGCACTCCATTCTCTGTCAGCTCATCCACTTCTCCCATCAACCAGCAGGAGCTGAGCTGCAGCCCATGGATGTTATTAACGCAGTTCGGCTCTAGCTGCATTTTTTTTACAGTTTCAGAAGTGTGGAAATGAAAGAACCTGTTTTGAGGGATACTTCCTCTTCAGCTTTAGGATCATTCAATAATTTGCTCAATAATTTTGAACAGTGCTTGTCTACCTGGATTTTTCTCTGAGGGTGATTTGGAGCTTCAAAATACCCGTGGGTCTTGTGTTCCTGGCTATTGGCTGGAGGAGATGTGAGGTGGAAAGGTTCATGGTCAAGATTTTAGGACTGGCAAACACATTGCCCATTGCAGGAGTGTCATCGCCTCAGTGTTAGTTTGATGTACCTTAGCTAATATTCAAGCTCCTCAGGTCAACAGCTTGAGTCCCAGTATGTAACATCATTAAGTAGGGAAGAAAGCAACGGTACTAGCAACACGAATCCTGCATTATCTTGTTAGGCCTGGAATGTCTGACAACAACCTCTTGCTTCACCAGTTCTCTTAGTTTGAACTTAATACCACCTTTGACCATAATAGTACAAGTCGTAGTTAAACTGAAATATGTTTTCTCTTTGAGAGGTACCGAGGGTGTTTCATGCCTTTCCAAATGGCTCACTTGTTGGCAGCTGCCCAGCTGGTAGGGCAGCACCAGCTGGCAGCAATCATAACAGGAACTCCAGGGAATCAAAATATTTTTCTAGGGAAATATTTAAAGATCTTTCACCAGCCCAGTGCTGATGACCGCTGATGGGGCAGTCTGGGACATGTAAGCAAAACTTGTTTTTTCCATCAACAGACCCAGAAGTGAAATATTCCATAACTATGGGGGGAGGACAGTAGAAAAAAAAATAAATAAATTCAAGTGACTTGTGTTAAAAGGGGGTGATCCAATCCTAGCCTTCAACTTTACCTTAAGGTCTATCATGTGAATTTGCTACCTAAAGGCTGCCTAAAGTGCTGCAGAACCTGCTGTATGTGAATGACATGAATAAAGTCAGAACCATGTGTATGCACTGACTTTATTTTTTTCTTTCAGCAAGATCCTGATTGCTCTCCCTGCATCTTGGCCCACTGGGAACCAATTCCTGGTATGGCTGGGAGTCACTTTTTCTGCTTCAAGAATACAATCAGAATTATTTTTCTTTTACCCATGGGAATTTTTTCTTTTTTTTACTTCCTTTATGAAATATTTTTAAAATAATTAAGGTTTGGGCAAGCAGAATAAGATGTCTAAAGTAGAGCTTTTTAGCTCATTTTGTCGTGGACTGCAACATCATTCACATTTGTACTCTTCCTTTGTGAGCAATCACATTGTAAACATGATGAATAGTCTTACTCTGACATGGGTTTTGTCATTTTTGATGGGTCTTTAAGGGTATCCCTAGATATCTGTCCTTTTGTTGTGCCTCATGTTTTGGGGAAGGAGTGCTGGGCAGGAGATTGGATGTGATTAGCTCCTGAGGTCCTCTCCAATCTGAATTATCCATTGATCCCACCTTGCCTAGCTTCTTCTTCCAGTGCTGGCTGGGGAGGAGTCTGTGGGATTTGTCTCCCAGGTGGCTGTTCTGCAAATATGTGTGTTCAAAATCCATTTTTGTTTGGAAAGCTTCGTCTTCTTTCTTCCTTCAGGACTGTAGTTTCTTGTGGTAGAAGGTATGTCTTCCCGTGTGTAATGCTTCCCTATCCACATCTGTTGTGCATTAATGTGTACACCAGCTGGCCTTGCCCTTATAGTATCTTACACAGCTGAGTGCAAATTTAAGTTTCAGGCACTTTCCAGTGCAAACCTAAATATTGCAAAGGAGGACAAATACATTATTCTTCAATCAGTAGCTTCAAACTCTTTTTTGCCAACCTTTCAGGCTTATCTCCCTTCTTCAGAGGCGCCACCGAGCATGGTACGTGCTCGTTTCTCCTTCCCCTTCCTTGGTACAATTTCATCCTCCTCGCACATAGTCTCAGTATCAGCACAGCAGGTCACCTCTGGCTTCATTTCACTGCTCTCATTGAAAGTATTTTTGCCAGGCCAGCTAGTGTGGGGTCGAGATGAATCCCAATGCGGGGAGATAAATCCCTCCTTCCACTGTCTGAGGGGCCAGGGACACGCGGTGTGGTGCGGTGTCCTCGTCCCCATGAGATGCGTCTGTCCAAAGTTTGTCGTGCCAGTCTCCTTGTCCTGAGTCTTAGCTACCTTCCCTCCTGCTGGAATAAGCGTTCCTGCATCATCTCCCTGCTCTGTGAGGGGAGAAGGACGTGATGACAGATGTTTCTTCTGCTTGCGAGGGGTTGGATGCTGCTGCTGTTTTCTTTTTATGCTGAAGAGAGAAAAGCTGTTCTTCTTGTCTGTAGGAAGGGCTTCCTCACAGCCGGCGCGGGGGACTTCTGTCCAGGCCTCGCTTCAGCGTGCTGACCAGGAGATCAAGACAGCTCTAAGGAAACTTGTGGACTCGGCATCACTGCTTGTGACTCTTCCCCCGGGCATGCAAGGAGCTGGTGGCTATGGCCTTCCTGGGCCCGTTCCCTCAGACCACTCGGGAGCAGCAGCTGCGCCTCCCGTTCATGAAGCCAGCACCCAAACCCAGGCTGCTGGAGGGCACGGTAGGTCTGGAATTAATCTGGAACGTGTCACAGGGACGTTGAGAGAGACAATGATGCTGAACACACAAATAAGGATTTATTTTTTTTTCCTCCTTGGTTTTCCGTTTTGTTTTGAGCAGCTGCAGGGTAAGAGAGGACATTCGGACCCAGGGAAACGTGGGGCTGTGGGTTGGGGTTAGGTTGGCACGAAGCTTGGGGCAGATCTTTCTGGAAATGGGATTTGGTGTGGTGGGGAACGGAGATTGTTTTTCTCCTCATCTGCCATAAACAAGCTGGAGATTTAAGAGCCCTTCGTCAACTGCCAGAGGCTCTCCAGCATGTAGGGCACAAGTTCACCTGCAGTTCGCTTGCCCTGGAGCTTGAGGAGACTCCTCAGCAATTTATTTGCTTAACACCAATGATGTGTGTGACTGTCTCTTGCCATGGGAACGAGGCTTTCATGTCTGTGGTGTTTCTGAAACGCACGAACAAGCTGCAGCCCTTCTGCTCCTCCTTGTGCTTCTGCCCTAACAACTTGTCTGAGCTGTCTGTGTCCTGTCAGAGCATCTGGCCTCCACCAAGGTGATCCTAAAAGGACTTGTCAGGTAGCCTGCAGCCCTCAAACTCCAGACACTGTTAAAAAAAAAATAAATATAAATATATAAATATATTTGTCTAAAACTTCAGAGCCATTGAATGGAATCAGACACAAAGCATCTGCTTAAAAATGGCAGGATTTTAAGACCTTTTGTTGTTGTTCTTTGAGTGGGAAGTCATCCATGCAAATAATCTGCTGAAGCAGAATTATTTAAAAATCATCAGAAGTAAAATATGAAATGGATTATTTCTTTAGTCTCAACTACAGAGAACACAGAATAGCAAATGTGATGGCTCTGCAGTCCTTTCATTCGAGGCAGCTAAAGGTCTTATCAACAGGGGAATTATTTTAATAAGATGGAGGCTTGACAACTGTCACTTTGATTATATGTTTTAAATAAAAAGAGGGCAAATATTTTGATAGTGCTGGCAACAGGAAAGCACAAAACCATTTTCCACCCAGCTGGGATCTTTGACCCTGCCAGTAATGCTTTGAATAATCATGCTCATCAAAGTAAAGCAGTATTATGTGCTTTCTAGAAACTGCTGCTTTCTTCCAAAACCAGCCTGCACCAAACATTCTCAGAATGTTCCCCCAAAAGCTCCTTCCCGCTGGCAAAAGTCTTCTCTTGATTTCCTCTTTTCTCAGATGGAAAAGATGAATTTTATTCTAGAGTGTAACTCTAGTGGTCAGTGTCAAAAGAAAACCAGGTACTTTTGGCATAGATGCTCAAACCACTTTTTGATGATATATCTAATCAAATAATTAGTAATAATAACAAACAAACAAACAAAAATCTCATCTGCCTTCGAGCTCCTCCATCTTTTTATTTCCTCCTTCCCGTAATGTTCAGCTGCCAAACCTTGTTCTGGTGTAATTTAAGAGCTGTATGGGGACATTTTCCAAGAACCCAAGGGAGGTGTACCAGATTACTCCTCCAAATTAGTCTATCTCCATGCAATCTGATTGCACCAGTGAATCCAAAACTGTCCTTACAATGCATAGCTTAATTGTATTATTTTTGTGTAGAAAGCTAACACCAGGCATTTCATCATAGTCACACACTGGTGGAACCCAAGTTCAATTATCTCCTAAAATGGATGCTCTGAACTAACACTTTCCTTTCAGTCATCCTACTTCTTTTTGTCCCTATTGACTGCCTTTTCTATTTGTGCTAGCATGTGTTTCTTTACAGAAAGGTTCATATAAATAAAAAATAAAAAATAATAAAAAGCAGCCCTTCGCTTCATATGGCCTTCTCAAAAGGGCCAAATTCCCCCCTTAAATTCAGTTGCACTCAGCTGAGGTCAGATGGGTTCAGCTTTGACACAAGGCAAACTGGAGATGACTCCAAAGTTTCGCTCCTGGTTTCAGCTGTGCCCTCATAGGTGACCTGTCTAACTTTCCCTATTTCTGCCACCAGACAAAGCACAAAGGCAGATTCCAGCTGAAGAGCCACGTGCACCGAAACCCAGCCTTGGCCTTTCCCATGAAGAGGCGGCGGCTGGAGCTGAGAGCGCTCAGGAGCGCACTGTTCCCATTTCCAGGTGAATACAGGTTCTGGTACACAGATTTCCAAACGTGGCAGACTTCGTTATCAGAAAAGCCAGTCCTCTGTAGAGAAGCAGGTGGTGACTTGAACTGGTTCTTGTAGGTTTGTTATCGTTTTCAGAGCCCTGTTCATGCATGCAGTGTGCAAGAAGGATATAAATGGTTGGGGAGAAATTAATTCCACCAAAACTAAATTCTTCTTTTATTAATTTTAAGTAGTATTGTTTTGCCTGGTGGTTAAACACATAGATCGATGGCAAGGTATAATCCTATATCCCTGCAGTTATGTGTGACTGTGTAATGATCTTTTCTTTATGAAAGAACACCACCAGCTGCGGGGGCAGGAGACTGGTACAGAAGAGAAGAAGATGTGGTCTGGGACATACACAAGGAAGTTTATATTGAGACCACGGAAAGAACTCGTGTGTACAAGACTGAGGATAAGACCCCAACAAGTAAGGAAGAGACTTATTTCAATTTCCCAAATCCTGCGATTGTCGATTGTCTTCTCTTTGGCTGATATCTCTCATTGACTGTTCTGGTGGCGGTGGTTTTTGTTTTGAAATAATTCAATGTCTTGACCAATAACTGTTTATTAAACAAAAAGTAACATATAAGCATGAAGATAAGAAGCCTAAAGGTAATGCCAATATAAAGAAGCCCAGAAATATTACTACGATATCTCTTGATTTGATATTAAGACAATACCATATCCAAAATTGTTGGTCATGGAAATCCCATTTGAGTAACTCAACCTAAAGCAGCACACTGTGGACAAAGTTATGGTATCATGAATGCCTCAGACTTTTGTGTTTCACCAGGTCCTCCCTATATGCAAGTGACAATAGAGGACGTGCAGGTGAATGCTGGGGAGCGTGCCAAATTTCAGGCAGTCATTGAAGGAACCCCTCAGCCTACTGTGTTGTGGTTTAAGGTAAGTGCAGACGTTTCCCTGGACTGTGGAAAGGACTGCAAAGCAGTACTTCCGTGGGGAAAATATATTTATTCTTTCATCTTACACCTCTTACACTGATTCTGGGTCGTATCTGTAGATGCTGAGTCAGTTGCAGGTCTCCTTGGAACACCAATCATGCACCTTGCTTTGTCTTGTCTCCAGTGTCACTGAGGCTCCTTTCACAGGGAGGATGAACAGAGAGGTTGGGAGACCTAGGTGGGCAGGAGGTGTCTGTCTGAGAGCCACCAAGATGTGTGCTATAGTTTTGGGGTCACGAATGGGCTTCAGAATGGTTTTGCAATTGTCAGCTGATTTCCAGGCTCTGTACCTCTTCTATAAACTGAGTAAACTGAGTGTGAGTAAGGACTGTAAGTGATCCAATGGAAAGGAACCAGAAATCATTTATTGTTCCCCAGAATATTGCTGTGCCCCTCGAACAAGCCAGTGTTGTTCCATAATGATTGTCTGGAACTCTTCTGTCCAAAAAACTGTTTTTGTTCACAACATTTTTATTCTATTTTTTTCTACCTTCTGTATAGGAAGGGCAAGGATAAGCTACTCAGACAAATAAAATAACCTTAAAAAACAAACAACCCCCTCCTGTACCTACATGTGCACACCTACACATACCTGAACACATTGAAAAGATAAGAACAAGGCAAGAATATGTGATATATCCTGTTGGTGTTCTCCCAGTCTCTAACATTTTCAGCTCAGGATTATCCTGAACTTGATGAACTTTCACCTGTTCACTAACCCATAACAAAGCACTCCTCCATACATTTATTTAGTCTCCCCTTGCACCAATGTAAGCTTCTTGCATGCAGTGTCCTTTGGCAAGGAGTTCAATCCAACAATAGTATGTTGCCCAAAGCATCATACAGTGTTCTGTGAGTGCCCTTAATTCTTGTATCAGAAAAAGTCTGTCCTTACCCACTCTTTCCAAACTATTCAGAATTTTAGACAGCTCTGTCATATCGCATTGCTAAAGCCTCCCTTCCAGGCTGAAAAGCCCCAGCTTGCTCTATCAGTCCTTGTCTGGAAGCTATTACAGAGACAGCATTGCTGCAACAGTTCCTCACCGTTGACAAACCTAGGATTTATAAAATGGTACTTTCTATCACCTTCCATGTTTCTTCCCTAATAATTTCTAACATCTGGTATGTATTTTTTGCTGTTGCTGTTTTTTGTGGTTTTTTTTTTTTTGACTGCCATCTGGCAGCTGCTGTTGCCATGCAGTGATCTGTTGTAATTCAAAGTTTTGCTGCAGTGTAGTAAAGAACAGCTCACAGCCCATCGTTTCTTATGGAGAAACAGGGTTGCATCACTTTATGTTTTATCTGTATTAAATTTCATCTAACATTTTTTACTGCCCAGTCAAATGGTCTCATAAGATCTGCACATCTTCATAATCTAATCTGCCCTCTATGTCATACATCCCGTCCTGTAATCTTTTTTTATGGCATTTATGGGTGTAAAGCAGAATGCATGCCAGCACAAACTGGAGACCAGGCAGGAACAACGCTGCTGATTTTTGTGCTCCCTGGGCTGACTGCCCAGGCTTGGTGTGTTGGAAGAGATGAAACATAAACCACATAGCCCTGGTGATCCCTCCCAAGCCTGTATTCCTATGAAAAAAACGTTCATAATTATAATTAATGAAAATAAAATAAAATAAAATAAAATAAAATAAAATAAAATAAAATAAAATAAAATAAAATAAAATAAAATAAAATAAAATAAAATAAAATAAAATAAAATAAAATAAAATAAAAGTTGTGTAACAAAGAGAAACAGCCATGAGGACTTCTTCAGCCAGCATCTGTTTTTCTTTCCATTTCATTGAAGAGGAGAAATATGTTTCCATCTTGGTTTTCTAGTACCAAAAAGTCCTTTCATTCTTTCAGGGCACTTCACTGCTGACAGACAGCAACAGGCTGTACCAAGGGATGGCAGGCACAACATATTTCTTAATCCTGGACAACGTTGGCTCAGAAGATGGTGGTGTCTATACCTGTGTAGCCAAAAATGCAGGAGGGGAGGTTTTGTGCAAAGCTGAGCTTGTTGTACATGAAGGTAACGTCATTCTTTCAGCTGCAGGAGTTGATGTGATAGCCCCTGAAATATTTATACTGTTGCCATCTTTTTCTGGTACTTGTATGGTTTCTGACATGTACTCCTACCTAGCAGTTGGATATTAATGGTATGGTGTGATCCAGTATAAAAGTAAATGATCTAATCACCTATACAGATGGGCAAAGGAGTTTGTTCGCTTTTTTTCCCTGCTTGAGACCATATGATGAACAGATATAATGGGCCACAGAAATAAGTGGGGGCTTGCCTCTGGTGGTGGTCTGCTCTTTAGCCTGAGTCCTCTGATTGTTGTCAGGTGAAGATGCAACCCCAGTGATTGTGTTGGCAGGTTTTGTCATCAGAGAACTGCACCTAATTCTGTGCAGAAGTTTAGAGGAGCCCTGTGTAGTTTCTTGCTTTACCCTGTCCTGAGGTAACTTTATATACTGGTATATATCATGATCTGAATATTAACCCTTACATTTTTCTTCATTTCCAAAGCTAAGAAAGACCAAGCAGCAAAAAAAGTGGCCACTCGGAGAAAACTCCATTCCCTGTACGAGGTTAAGCAGGAGATTGGAAGGTAAAGGAATTTCCCAATGTTACAGCATCACACAGGAGTACAGCTAATTGCCCATCTCAGCTGCTGAGCAGCAGCAAACAGAGGCAGAAGGGGGTCCCAGCTGTGAAAAAGCAGGGAATGGGGAAAGGACTGGCAGAAGTGGAAGGTCACCCCACTGCAGGTGGGCTGGAAACACTTTTCTGAGCTTTCTGCCAGGCTGGGAGAGTCCATAGAGCCCGTAGGTCCAGGTGGCTCCAACCAGAGAAATACCAGCCAGAAGCTGGCAGAAAAGGTGCCCAGGTATGGCCCTTGGGCAATATTAGCCTCAAAAGCCCACAGCAATGTACTTACAAGCACTGTGTCCATCCAAGGGGTCCAATAGCATCAGCCTTTGCCAGCACAAACCTTCAGCACCTGAAATTCCTTTTCCTTCGATGGGAACTCATTGCTTAGTTTTGGAGACAGCCGGGAGAGGGCAATAGCAGCTCGCACACAGGAAAATCAGCTTTGGTGGAGAGTTTCAGCCCTGAGCAGTAGGAGCTGAAAAAGGCTGGGGAGTGGAAAGGTCCACACCTGCAGTGCAGGGGGCTTTGAACCGAGTCTGAGCAGGGCTTGTCCTTTGATTTTACACAGGGGGTGCTTCAGCTTTGTGAAACGAGTTGTGCATAAAGGGAACCGAGTGTCTTGTGCTGCCAAATTCATCCCTCTGCGAAGCAAAACGAAGGCTCGTGCACATCAGGAGAGGGATATTCTTGCCTCTCTGTCCCACGACAGAATTACCAGGCTGCTGGATCAGTTTGAAACACGGAAGACCCTGATTTTGATTCTGGAGTTGTATCCTTTTCTGTGCTTCTTCTCTGAGGAGGCTGGGAAGTATTCGGTTCCTCAGGCAGACCTCAGTTATTAAATAACAAAGCAAAGAGCCATTTTTAGTTTTTGCCTGAGATTAAAATAAAACAAAACAAAACAAAACAAAAAATCTTTCCCCACTCTACAGGATAACATAGCTATGTGCACTCCTCACTGAAGTACTATGTTTCTGATGTTTTAGGAAAAGCTATGATACTTACATACACAAATGGGAACGGGTTGTTAAGCACCAAAGATCTTTTCTGAAATATCTGGAAGCAAATGACTCGGTTTGCAATGAGATCTCATGAATTCTGCTCGCTGTTAGTTGAGCAGAGGTGGCTACAGAGTAAAAATAGTAATTTACCTGTAGCTGTATTTGCCCTTAATGCCATTGTGAGATGCTCCAGCGAGGAGCTCCTTGACCGTCTATTCAAGAAGAGTGTCGTCACTGAAGCAGAGGTAAGCTTTCCTTCTCGTTTGCAAGTCTAGAGCTGGTGGGTAACACCTGTTTCTTCAGCAGAGAATAACTTCCAGCTGCATTTTCTTTTTCCAATGTGAGGAATATCTCTGAGCCATTGATAATCTGTTAAAAGAGAATCAGGATTTAAAGTGTGTTCCCATCAGCTTTTATTGCCCAGTTTCTTCAGGGAATGACTAGAAACTACCAGTGATTTTGTACACCAGCATCACGTTCAGCCTAATACACACACTGTTTGCTGATGCACCATTTCTTTGCTCTCTGTCACCTGGAGATCCCATATCTTCACTTGTTTAATATTGTAATGCTTTGAACGCTTCATCCCTTCACAATTGTACGGGTATCCAAGGGCTGAAATTAAAGTTTCTAAGATGGTGGGTTTGTTTTTTTTAATATTTGGTACACAAAGCTCAAAATGTTTCACATCTCCTGTCTAGTAGCCAGGTTTCCCATATTTATTGCTAAAATTGATTTTTTCAATTTTCAATTCAATTAGGGCTTTCTCCCATTAGGCACAGCTTCATTCCACACAGTAGTGTTTAGTTCACATCTTATTTCAACTGCAAGAACTAATATAAGAAATCCAGTTCAGTTTTAAAAGTATTCCTTGTTCAGTCTCTTCCTCTCTTACACAGAAAAAAAAAATGAAACCATTGGTGGAATCAGGGACCTTCTTAATTTAATATTAATGTTTAATGCTTTAATGACTAGTTGTTTAATATCTTGATGTTTTTTTTAGGTCAAATTGTATATCAAGCAAATTTTGGAAGGAGTCAAATATCTTCATGACAACAACATCCTACATTTGGACATCAAGGTAATGTGCAGTGACAGGTCTAGTTTGTCGTTGCTTCTTGTTGGCCAGGGAATGGGTGTTTTCCATTTGATTTGTTCTTACAACTGAAAATATTTCCCATTCTCAATAAAAGTTTGCTTATTTTATAATTTATTTTGATTTATTTTATTTTATTATTTTATTTTTATTTTACCAGCCTCTGAATATCCTCATGGTTTATCCTGAAAGGGAAGACCTTAAGATCTGTGACTTTGGATTTGCTCAGAAGATCACCCCCTTTGAGCCCCAGTTCAGCAGATATGGGTCTCCAGAGTTTGTTGCCCCAGAAATTGTTTCTCAGTCACCAGTGTCAAAAGCAACTGATATCTGGTAACCTATTGTCTTTCTAAAAACCTTTTGCACTAGACTGCCAGAATTTGGGGCTTCTAGATTGAAATAAATGTTTTCTTAGGAATACCTTGTGACCTTGTACTGTATGCACATTCACTCCATAGGGTAATTCATTGTAGATACATCAAACTATTTTGCAGTGGATAGGCTTCATTATCACAAGCTCAGTATCCTCTATGGGGATACTGTTGTGCAGAATCACATGCTGTTGGTCATACCTGCAATGTCTGCAATGTACCACACGCTTATAGGTACAAACAGGGCACTGCAAGTGAGTAATACTGCACGTTGATAGAGAAGGTGCAGTAAAAAAGTTAACATTTAATGAGTAACTGGACTCGTGATGATATGAAAAGACACTAAAAGTGAACATGGAGAATCCCAAACTCTATTTAAGGAACTATTTTTTAAGGAACCCTATTTAAGAAGCTATTTAAAGCTTCTTCTTTCTATTTTGGTCACTCATTATTGAACTCTGATAGCTAATTAATGCAAAGGAGCATCTTAGAGAAGCCGATCTTTCATAAAGAGGCAGCAACTAGAGAGAACGATCCCAGGAGGCTTTCTAGAAAAGGCAAACAGTCTCTAAAAAGTATTTTGAGTCTTTGCCTCTACCTGTGCTTTAAAAATGGAGGAATACTTGAGACCAATCTTATAAAATGCTGAAAGAAAAAAAAAAAAAAAAAAAAAAAAGGTGAAAGCAAAAGCTTTTGGGATTTATTTTCCTTGGAAAGGTGGGGAGTAGAAAGTTATCTTACTGTGCTAAGGTGTCTAGTGGCAGGAAAAGGGGCTGTGTGCTTGAGAAGGAGGGAGAAAGTGATGGACGTCTGACATTTGTGTTCTTTCTCTCCTCAGGGCTGTTGGAGTCATCACATATTTAAGGTAAATAAATCTGCTTGGACATACTTATTCAACATCCCCTTGCCAGTCAGAGCCCTCCAGCACCTTCCAGTGAGGGATCTGAATGAGTGAAGCATCAAGTCCTTCGGCGATTTATTTTATTTTCTCTTTCGGTCACTCTTTTCTGTGTCACCAAGGGCTTTGGTCACTGTCCCCGCCTAAGGACTTGACAGCTGCTCTCCTCAGCAGTGAGAGCGATGGATTGGGTTCAGTCTTTATCTTGCTCATTTTAGCCACCATCCTACTGTAGCTGTGAAAAGTCAGACCCTAAATTCCTTATCTGTGAGTAAGGGATAAATAATTCAGTCAGATGTTGAGTAATGCTGTAGTAAAAGATGCTCTGTTAATGGATACACTGTTCACAAGCATTGCAAGTCCCACGCATGGAGTCCCTCAGGCCTCTTCAAGCCCCACATAAATGTGTGCTCCTATTGTTGAACAGCAAGTAAAATCTAAAGTCTGTCTCCTTTTACTTTATGGCATTCAATGAAAAAGCCTAACATGCAAGTCTCCATTTGCCGGGGAGAACGACAGAGGAACACTTCTAAATATCCAAAATGGAGAAATTTCATGGACTATCCCTGATTTTGTTCACCTGAGTGAAGATGCAAAGGATTTTATAAAGTGGATCCTACAGCAGCACCCCAAGTAAGTGCATTTTCGTGCTTCCTACAAAGATGCTGGTGTCTTAGCAGGCAGATCTCAGCTCATCAGAGCTTCAGTTGCTTTGAAAAGTGGACAGTTGAGCAAGGTGTGGTGTGTAATGCCCTAATTCTTCTTTATTCACTACCCAGAACACAGTTTCACTACCCAGAGCACAGCCAAAGAGCTCTGCTTCTGGTATGGCAATGTCTTTAGTCCCTAGCTCCAGGCAGATGAGTTTCTGAAATGACATGGGGAAGTGGGAAGAGCTAGCACTGCTACAGAGGGAGTTATGGGGGAATTAAACAATATGAACCACATTTATTAAGCAGTCTCAAGCACAAAAGGAAGCTTGAAGGCATGTATAGAGGTCATGGCTGTTTAATTTCATTTCTATTCTTTCTGCCTGATGCCAAAGCTATTTTTGCTTTGGTCCTTTAAAGAGTCAGAGTCACTCGTGGGACTGCTCTTGATGCCCTTGAACAGGCTCCCTACAGTGTGCTGTGGGATCTTCCTGCTGGAAATGTGGGATTTTCCTGTGGAAATCTTGGGTTAAAAACTTCTTTCTGTCTCGGTGGCTTCTAAACTCCAAAAACAGAAGCAAAATAGCATACACAAATGTGTATACATGTGTCCATACGAAGCAGGCCCATTCAAGAAGATTTTGTGGTTGCTGTTTGAAGTGACTTGCTACTAAAATACTTGCCTTTTCTCTTATCAGAGACAGGCCTAGCGCTTTGGACTGTCTGTCCCACAAGTGGTTCATGGTAAGTTTGCCCTTGTTCTTTACTAAAACCATAAAAATGAATTTAGGATGAAAAAGACCTTTGAAGGGGCAGCTCTTGATAACTTATTGAGGCTGCTTGATAATTATTTGCTGTTTTATTTTTTCTCTTTTACTTTCTGTCCTGTACAGAAATGCAGGCATGGCTCTCCAGAAAGAGGAGACACAGTAGTGTTTACTTGCCAGGATATCTTTCCTTTCGAAAGATTACTACTGACATGAGCAAATATAACATGTCTGTATACAGAGGAAACTGGATTTTCAGAAGGAAGTTATGGTTTATATTTAGGTGCCATAAATCTCTAAGGAGGAAGACAAAAAAAAAAAAAATGAAAAAAAAATGAAATAATAATTAAGGAAATTTACTGAATCACGTACATTGAACAAGGCTTGCTTTTATCATTGAAAAACTGATATTGCCTACAATGTAGCCATAATGAGATTGTAGAATTTGTTCTATTATAACTTTCCTAAATTAAACAATTCTGGAAGGAGTCAGTCCTTAAAAACAAAACAAAACAAAACAAACAACAACAGCTTCTCTGGAAATGCAGTCAGGATCTTTAACCACTGATTTTCCTCTCCTTTCTACCTGGCAGCACAATCTCCCACTTGAAACAGCTCATTTCATTAACACCAAGCAGCTCAAATTCATTGTGACTCGGAGCAAGTGGCAGGTGAGTTGGCCTTAATCTATGATAGTTCTTTTTAATTAAATATTTTGCAGTTACATTAGAACCTTTTAAAGTCTGTTGTGCTAGGCCAGTGAGCACAGCAGAGACCTCAGCTTGGCTATGAATGGGGAATAAGCCCAGAAGTAATATGGATGTGGCAGAAATAAATCACCCAGGCTTTTACTGTAGTCCTGGGTTGTGTGCAGTGCTTTTCCACCAGGCACTGAAACAAGGATTAAAACCTGCCTTTAGGTATGTAGAGGAGAGTGGGTTTCTACATTCCTGCTGTAGTCAGCAGAAATTTTGGCTTTTACTTTGGTTTTCTGTGTGTGTGTGCGTTTTTCTCCCAGTCTGTACTCCTGTCTGGGATTGCCCCGACCCAGGTGCAGCACCTTGCACTTATCTAATGTGTTTGGTTAAAAACTCTTTCTCCATCTGCCTTGAATGGCCAAAATGTCTTTAAAAATCTCAGACCAGGTCCAGTTTCTCTGTTTACAAGAGCAAGCATGTTCCCTGTAGTCAATACGGTTTCATCTTTGTGAATGGGAGAATAGGGAGGCTCAATGAACAACAAAGGCTTAGACTGACTGTATCTATAAAAGAGTGACAACATTATTTTACTAGCATTGTGTTTTTTAGGGTGCAGAAGATCATTTTCGTAAGTTTGTTTTACCATACTCCACCATGTCTCCAGCTGATCGTGCTGTATTTTGTGTTGGCTTTCAGCGGTCCCTGATGTGCTATAAATCCATCCTGGTGATGCGATCCATCCCAGAAATCCTGGAAGGGACTCACGACAACACCTCCCTGGCCATCTCCCGGCATCTGATCGAGGAAAGCACTTCCTCCAGCACTAGCGGCTCCTCTTCAGACAACGAGAACTCGCACTTCCCCAAGAAGAGGCACTTTGGCTCTGCCCCTGAACTGCACTTGTCCATATTTGATACCCCAAGCAGCCAGGAGCCTCCAAAACATGCAAGAGAAGAGAAGCACTCCAAACTCTCTATCCCTCCTATAAAACCCATGAGGAAGAAGTACGCTGCAATGAAAAGTGAAGCGAAGGACAAATCACCTACAGAAAGCAAAGAGCTCATGACAGGTATTTTAAAAGAGCAAGAGGAGGGGCTTCAGCCCAGAAGTCGAGATGAAAGAGCAGAGCTGTCCCAAAGAAGTGGTGCAGCTGAACCTTCATCAGTGAAGACTTCCTCAGAAAACGCATCGGATCTATCTCAAAAACAAAAAACAGATGTACTTTTATCTGAAAAGGACAAAACTGAAAAGGCTGGGGATGGGGCAGAAAAGCCACCTGTGTGTGTTCCTAGACAGAGTGTCATTAAAAGCACTTTCTACAGCCAAGCAGCTGAACTACCTGCAAGGACGCCTTCCTCACCCAGCAGGGAGCTCAGGAGGCACTTGGACAGAGCCAGAAGAACCTTCCGGAAAGCTGGATATTCAAAAGTGCCCCTCAGTGGTCTCCGTGAACCCCTCCTGGAACAGTTTGAACTGGAGGAAGAAGAAGGCAAGTCTGACGACGATGATCACAGGGAAAGCCTGCTGGGTTCCTTGACCAAATCCGCTTCGTTTGATACCGCCAGGAAACCTCCCCATCCTGCTATTGCTGGGTCTAGCCGGAGTCGTTCCCTGGATGACTACAGGCTGAGGGCCTCCAGGTCAGTGAGGGAGCAAGATATTTTGGAAGAAGACTGTGATATAACGGCACAGGAAAGTTGCGCTGAGGGCAGCGAGCACTGCGACATATCTGCGGGGCCAGGCAAGGGATGCTCTGCAGGCACTTCAGAGCAAGAGGACTTCAGGAGAGCCAGCAAGGATCGTTCAGAAGAGCAGCTCTCTCCTTCCACACAATGTGAGGGTAATGGGTGCCCAGCTGTTTGTGTGCAACAGCTAGACAGGCTTCCAGTGTCGCCTCAAAGGAGCGAGAACAGGAAACATTTACTGAAGAAGTCAAAAGCTACTTACGTGGAGGAGGAGGCTGGAGATTTGGAAGGCAAAAGCCCCATTCTGTCTGCCCAGCACTCAGATGTAACTGCACCATCAGCTCAAAAACATGAAATCAAGGAGGATAAATCTCCCTCTGGCAGTGCTCGTGACACAGTTTTTCAGGAGGGTGAGCAGGCCGTTTTGACTGTCCCACAGTCAGAGACCACCTCCACGTCAGCCCCTGGCAGTACGAGAGGAGCCTACCACCTGCCCCAGGAGTCTGCTCGCAGCACCGACACCCATCCCGAGCTGAAAGGTGAGGGCTTCCTCATCAAAAGGACAGCCCCAGCTCCACCTTGGGAAGACAAAAGGCAGAAACATTCGAATGAGAAGCCTTCTGCTCACAGCGTTGCCGAGTCTGATCTCATGGAGCACGAAAGCTCTTCTGTTCCAACAGGTCCACAGACAGAAACTGATTCACTTCCAGTGTGTAAAGAAAAAAGCCAGCAACTTTCTGATCAAAGTATTCCAGCACCTACTGGCATGGAGGGCAAACAGCCAGGTGTCCCACCAGCTCTGCAAACAGCTGGTGAACATGCTCACCAGAAGCCAAAGACCTACAAGGAGGTGAGATCCGCTGCTCTGGAGGATGAAGGACTAAGTATTGCAGGGATCGCTCCACTTTCAGCCCACGGTGGTGAAAGGGAAGCCCACAAAAAGGCTTCTGTTCATGCAGACACGACACCAGCCATCCTACAGGGAGAGCACCCCGTTGTTTCAAAAGTCCTGCCACCAAAACCGATGAGAACTGCTATTGCTGACAGAGCACGGCACGCTGAAAGGGAGCAGCCAGCTCACAGCAAGGAGAGGCTGGCTGCTCTGAGGAGCGAAGGCTCATCTGTTCCCAGTTCGGTCCATGAAGCTGAAATTCTGGAGAAATCTGGACCCCAGAAGGCTTCTCAGGGCAGTGGCGTGGTGCCTGCTGCTCTGGAGGGCAGACACACGGCTATAGCTGTTTCATCCCAAAATACTGGCCTGCCTTCAGTCTACAAGAGGGAAAAGCAAGAACATCCGAGGGCATCGCTTCACAGTGAGGTGAGATCTGCTGTCACAACCAGTGGAAGCCCAGAGGTGGGACAGACTTCGTCTGCTCCTTGCCCCGAGGCTGGAAGTCAAGTGTTTGAGCAGCACAAGGCCGTCTATCCTGGTGGCAAAGTTTCTGCTGCTCTGGAGGGCACACATCCAGGTATTTTAAGTGCTCCACAACCAGGCGTTCAGTCTCCGGCTGCAGTCTATCAGCTAGAATATGAGGAACATCTGAAGGTTTCTGGTGAGGGGAGAGACACTGCCTTAGAAAGTGGAAGCTGTGATGATGGAAAAACTGTCCCACCGCTGCTCCACAGGGATCGAGGTCAGGAGCTCTCCCATCACAGGTCTTCTTTTTACAGCGATGAGGAGTCTGCTGTGCTGGAGGGCTTAGTGGACGAGATGGTTTCCCTCTCTGAAGAGATGAATGTTTGGGCAGAGTCAGTTTCTGGCCAGGAGGAATGCAGAAAGCACCTCTCTCCAACCACAGAGATGTTCTACAAACGCCCCGATAGCCAAACACCCACGGACACCTCCTGCCCTTCAGTACGAGGGGGTGAAAGAGAAGTCTCTGAGCTGGATGACCTCGCAGAACCCTACCTTGCTGTGAGCGAGGAGCCAGAGGCACCAAAAGGGCAGGGGGCACAAACGGTTCCCCATGAATGCGAAGACCTGGAAGATTTAGCATTCGAGAGCCTCAGTTCTAGCCAAGCGAGCGTTTCCCTGACGGAGAGCTTGGATGCCGAGAAAACACCCGGTGACGTGCCCGTGAGCAAGGACACGGGCAGACACCCAGAAGTTTCTCTAGTGAAAATCAAAGACCTGTCGGATGAAGCGCCCAGTCCTGCCAGCGGAACTCCAAAACTCGACATATCAGAGGTGGAGCCTGCCTATTTGAATTTCTCCGACCTGTACGACATTGTCTATTTTCCCTTTGAATTCATGAACTTTAGGAAGCCCCCACCCAAACCGACGGGCAGGCGGTTTATACCTTTTAGTGAAAGGGCAAGGGCGAGGTCACCTCCTGCAGGACACCTGCATAAGGATAAAAGGCTGTGCATCCGAGAGGAGGCAGAAGGGAAGAATAGGAAGAACCATTTGGAAATATCTGAGGACTCAAAAGCAGCCAGCCTCTTAGTCACGGGAAAAGGGTTGGAGAGCCATAGGGAAATGTACGGCCCCCAAAAGGACTCAAGTGGCAAGCAGAAAAGCTCCTTCTACAGCAAGCCAGGACTCTTTAAACCCTATGGAAGGTCTCACTCGGTGGAGCAGTCAGTGGAGCAAAGTCTGAAGAAGAAAGTAAAAGCTTCTGTTGCCCATATTTCAAGAATCCTAAAAGGAAAGACATCTCCAGAGCCAGAGACAGAGGAAGGTAAGTATTCTATTCTATGTCTTCATAGATTAAGTACTAAATCCGCCTCTTTCTTTTTCCCAAGTGTATCTGAGGCTGTGGTTAGATGGTCATTGCAAAACGGGCAGTGGCAGGTCATGAAATGAGCTGTCCTCAGCCCCACCACTAGCTCTCTGTTAGCGGCCCGCTCCAGTGCAGAGTCAGCTGGGTTAATCTGCTGATGGCAGCAGCTGAATTCCCCTGCCCGAGTGTGCACGAAAGCTGTGCAGGCCTCCATCTGCAGCTATCATCTGGCCATGACAAATCTTCAAGGCTAAAGAGACCGGGTGAAGTTGGTAAAGTCGCCCCAGCTGCCTACCTTGATAATATTCATGTCTGGACCACAGAATCTGTCCTTACTTCTCTGCCACCCCTAGATACACCCCACTTTTCTCATATATTCTCCTTGTAACAGCTGTCACAGCCTTTTCTAAAGGATCCTGACTAAAGGCTCCTTCATAAGGACACCCCTGTCTGTCAAGCTATTTTTGCATGAATGGCAGAACTCTGCTGTAAATGCATGCCACGGGAGGAATGATGGCCTTGAATGACTTCTCATCCTTTCTTTGAAACAGACTTCGGTGAGCTGGGGAGTGAGGTAACAGAAAAAGAGCCCTTGACAGGGGCTGAAGGATCTCTGAAGCGGAAATCAGGACTTGCTTCCTTCAAATTACCAAGCCTCATGCCAAAAGAGAAAGGTATTGCTGTTGCATAAGTCACCAGTTAGTTTTATTATGAAATGTCACCAATAAATATGTGCGAATATCAGTCCTTTATACTGATACATATAGTTTCTATCAGTACTGTATAGAGTGTCTTTGCTAAAACTGATTTTTTGTGCCCTTGCTTGCAAATTGGAACCATTCTAGGAAACCACAAAAGACAACTAAAACCTATTTGAAAACTAAAAAAGAAAGAAATTGAACATCTTAGGGTATCCAATGGAGTATCCAGTTGGGAGAAGTGGGGAATTGTGAATCCCTGTGCTAGGGACCTGCATGCATGTGTAAAGACCAGGCAAGCTGCTGTAACAGGCAGCACTGTGAGATGAGAAATAGTAGGGCAGCCCAATAAATGGCTATTTTTTCTCCGTCTGTATCCATCTTTTATTTCATCCTCCTTCTCCTCATGTTGTCTTGATCTGATTCCCATGTCCCTGAGATGCCTTCATTTAGTTTTACCCACACATTTACACCAGCTCAGCAGAAAACTCCTGCTGTGACTTATTCTTCCTCCCCTCTGAGGAGTTCTGCTGCTGTAGCTGTACCAGCAGGGCTGCACAATGCTCATGTTCCCCAGATCCATCTCAGTTATCACGTGTGGGCAGTCACACTGTGCCTGCATGCCCAGTGGATCCTCTGAAAACCAAATTCTCTGAAAAAACAGAATGTCAGGGCATGAACAGAATGCTCTTAAACTGAACAAAAATGCTTTACAACCCACGTAGCACTCCTTTTCGCTCTGCATCAATACTTTTTTCTCTTCTTCACAGCACCTTTGTTCACTGAAGAGCTCCTAGACCAGGCAGCTGCAGTAGGACAGTGCGTAACACTGTCGTGCCGGACGGCGGCTCACTCCTCCCTGCGCATCAACTGGTTCAGAGGTGACATTTGCACCCCTTTTGGGAGACCCCAGCCTCCAGGACAGGGGTGCAGGGAAGGTTTAGGCACCTGAATTTGCAGGGTACTTATTTTTTCTCATGTCTTTTGCCTTTCAGATGGGATACCTGTCCACAGCAGCAGTCGGATCCTCATCTCATCCACACTCAAACACTTCCAGCTGTTAACTATTCTCTCTGTCAGTGCCGATGATTTTGGCGTTTACACCTGCGTGGCCACCAACACCCTGGGTTCAGCATCTACCTCTTGCATCATGAGAAAAGCAGGTAAGAGAAGAATCTAGATTTTTTTTGTCTCTTTTGAGTGCTATACACAGAGCTGGTCAGCCCTTGAGGATTTATCCCTCACCAGATTGTTAGTTTTGTTGATTCCCCTTATGCTAGATGCAAGAAGCCAGCTGAAATCACGAGACTCTGTGACTTGAGAGTTAGAAGCAGGGTAGATTTAAAAAATAATAATACAAAAGGATATCTGTAATAGCTAATGCAGCAGGCATTCAGGAGTGTGGACAGAGAGAGAGATGCTGAGGATTAACAAACTTCACAAAGCTGGTTTAGTTCAGCAAGCAGATTTTGAAGCTGAAGGCAGCCACAGGTTTAGGGGTGGCAGTACTGCCACCAGGGAAATGTGACCTGTAAATACCTGTGAAGTGAGATTCATGCAAATGTGTTCAGGGGAAATTTTCTCCCTTGGCAGCTCTCATCTACAGCCACAGCCCTTGTTTTCTGGTGGCGTGGCACATTTTGCAGTGTTTGTTCCCTTTTCTTCGCCCTTTAGTCTCTCTCCTGGATTTAGAACCAGTCTAGTAACCATGTGGTTACAGAATCAGACTCCAAAATCTTCGTATTGATTTTAAACTAGGCACAACTGAACTGCTCTTACACTAGGAATGTGTCTGTATGTATACATACATATATATATGGAAGTAGAACATCTGTAACTCAAATGCTGGCTGTCCAGGTGTGTACCACAGCAGTGCTGCTGCTAACACTCACTGGTTGTCGTGCCTCCTCTCGACAGAAGTTCCTCCCAGCCCTCCACCCCCTGACATCGTGGAGGTCTACGAGGACAGAGTGCAGGTGGTCTGGAAGCCCGTGGAAACCAACACCCCCGTCCATTACACCATCCAGTGCAAGAGTGAAGGTAAAGTGGAGCTCTGCCTTTCTGCCTTGCAGAGAACATCTTGATTTGTTTGATCTCTCCACCAGCTGGATGTATTGTTTTTATTCAGAAACAGCCTTGCTTTAGCTCCCTCATTTGGAGTTAGGAATGAAATAATTACACACTAATAACATCCACAGCAGTGGTGGTTAGCAGATGATATCACCCTATATCTGGTACAGTCTGTGGAGAAGGATGGTCCATCAAAAAGGCAGTTCTCCTTACACTAAACAGACATGTTTTCCTTTTCCATTGATGCAGGAAATTTAGGGTAGACAGCCAAATGACCCAAATTTGACAGAACTGCATCCCATCCCTTTTGTTCTCTTCCAAGGCTTGATTTAGAGCCTGATGAAATCCGTGGATGTTTTCTTGTTTAATTCCATGAGCTTTGAACCAAATCACTGAGTCTGTTCTGTCTCTCTTGGGATTATTTTTGTTGTCTTTAAGAGTACTGTGATTGTTTGTCACTTCTATTGCAGTCACGCGTACATCACCCTTCGGATTGTACTGCTCTGTGCTCCTTTTAGTTCTCCAAACACTTAATTCTGCATTAACACTAATGTACCCTTTTATTCTGAAGCTGGTACCAGTTGTTTTTCCTCCAACACACCTTTCTTTATTGTCATTCCTTTTGACACATCTATAGCCAAGACTTTAGAGAGGATGCCAGATGCAAGTTATTCTAGGTAGGAAGAAAACCAGGAAACTGCATCTACAATCTTCAATCACATTCTGTGTTTTTGACAGGAACAAGTGAAATCCTACTTTCCTGAACACAGGAGGATTAAGATAAACAGAAAAAATAATCCTTGTCTTATGCATGACAGTAGGCTTTGACATGCTGCTTTTTCTGAAACTTCTCTGATTTTAAGCTCCTTCTTATACATACACACACCCTAATTCCACCAGTACCCAGCAAAATCATTGGTACCTTTGTTTGAGGTGGGGAATTATTGCCTTTGCTACAATTTGAGGCTCTCTGTCAGTGTTTATTTGAATGAAGGAATGGGTTTCATCCTGAACAATCTCAGGGAGTTTGAGCTTGAGCACAGCAGCAATGACAAAGTGTGGGACACAGCACTATGTGAAAAGCTTGCTGCTAATTTTCAGGTTCACACCTTGGTCCCGTGGATGATAAGTCCAAGACAAACCTATAATTTCATTTCCCTGATATATCACCTAAGTTTTATAAAAGCCGATTGAACTTGAAACCTCAGTTTGAAATACTGGGTTTGCTAGGAGGGTGTTAATTAAAGGTTTTCTGCTGAAATCCTGCAGCTCATGATTTCAGCAAGATTCAAGACAGGGCCAAAGGGAAAATAAGGTGATTTTGTTGGGCTTTTGTTTGGAGTTCATGATATATATTTGCATTTGAGATTGGTGGCATGAATTAGTTAAACAGAAACCATACAGGAAAGTTTCACCATTCCTCTGAAACACTATTGCCACACCTTGGACTGATCAAACATAAACCAGCTGACTTTGGAAGAGGTGAGTTTGCCACATTGACAACTAATTACACCATGCACAAAAGTAGGCCATATCAGGTCAGTTTTTCGTCTTGACCATCCTAAATGAGTCCTAATTTCTTTCTCTCTTTCCTTGGCTAAGATGGGGACTGGACAACTCTTGCTGCTGACATTGCTGACTGCTGCTACTATGCCAAAAACCTCTCCAGGGGATTTATCTACTGCTTCAGGATTGCCTGCACCAGTAAAGCAGGCATGGGCCCTTACAGCAGCCCATCTGCCCAAGTGAAAATCAGCGGGAAGGATCAAATGGGTAAGAGCACTGGGAGAGCATCGTGTTCGTCCTGCATCTAAATAATTGCACTCTTTTAGATGCAGGTCCAGAAATCAAGGACAAGTGCATCAAGACCAATGCCACTTGGCTCAATGTGTTTTAGAGCTTCCCCCTCTTTGGTTTTCTTAGTTAAAAGTAAATGATTTTCTAATTCAGGACAGAATTAGGGGAATATCTGTGCAAGGCATCTGGAAACTGTAGATTGCCTCCTGAAGACACACTTAGTTTTCCACATGAGGTCATGAGGTCTGGGACAACAACCAGGTTACATGAGGCACTGATCTATTCATGTTCATCTGCCTCTGTTGAAAGCCCTGGATCTGCTCCTTCTCATAGACACAATCGTAATTAATTCATGTTAATTCATGCACTCTGGTTTATACTTGTGAGTTGCCTTCCTACCGTGGTGTGTTTTTCAGCTGTATTTTCTCTCCAAAGTAAACCAAGCTCAAATTACTTTATTTTTTCTTTTTTTTTTTTCTTTTTTTTTTCTGTTTGAATACTTTGTACTATTCACTCATTTTGTTTTGTTTCTTTGTTTGTTTTTTTTTTGAAGAAATCCATGACCCCACAAAAAAATACACCCTTGTAGCAAAATATTTTCTTCCAAGAAGTGAAAGGATGGTCTAACTGGAATTTCCTCCCAGTGGAGACTATTCCTTTGTGAAAGTCAGTTCACAGAGATATTTTTAACTCACCCTAAGTCCTCTGCTTTCCCTTGACCCGGGATTCATTAACAAATACATGGCTCCTTTGCAGTCATTCCCTAAAAGGCCCATACTGTCAGGTTCCTTTATTTCAATGCATCCAGCATTTCTAAGCAGATGCTTTTTTATGTCAGGGGATGCTGCAATATTTCCAGGGAGCACTTAGACAGAATCATAGGCCAGAACCAGAGCAACCAACTTCAGCTTCTTCCCAGTATACCCAACCAAAAAAAGTTTCTGATCCTTTAGCAGTGTCTTACTATACCCTGTTGATTAGTTACATGAGCAGATAAGAAATGGTAGCTGAGCTGTTTGATATCACAATCAGAGCACACAGCATGCAATCCATCTCATATAGTCCAGAGTGGTCACACCAGGGAATTACTGGTTGGTCAGCCCAGACTCTGTTGCATTCCCATACCCCTTGATGCCTCAAGTGGAAGCCAACATGCAGGTTTCCCTGGAGAAAGCTCTGCTGTTGTCTTTCTCTTTGCCCATAGATAGTGGAGGGTGGCTCAGAGAGGTTCCCGTTTCCACATGGAGTTGCTTTCCTGTGTAATCCTTGCCATTTTTTCTCTGCAGAGCTTCATGCTGCAATGAAGAGCTTCCCAACAGCTGCTACCGAGGAAGAGAGTGAAATAATCACACCATCCGAGCCGTTCCCAACCTACCAGACCTACGCCTTCCAAACAGAGATCAAACGGTAGGGAATCCAACCGAGTACTCAGCAGCAGGAAATGCTGCACATGGCTAGAGTTTAGAAAAGTCACTTTTAAAAATGCACTGCTCAGCCACAGTTTGATCCAAACACCACCACAGCAATACACTGGGCAAATAAACCTCAGATCACTGGCTAAATGAGCTTTGCCTTAGTTTGGTAGGATTCATGTGTGGATTTTCTGGGAGAGCAAGAAGGTCTGTGGTGAGCACTGTGTGCTGGATAACAAGCCCTTAATACATTGTGGAGTGAGGCCAGGGCTAACAGTCTCCTCTCCTTGTTGCAACACCCTTTGCAGGTAGTGGTTTCAGATGTGGCGTTGGGATTCAACTTTCACTGTCTAGAAAAAAAAAAAAAAAAGGAATGAAGTCCCAGAAGGATTTGGGATCCTTTTGTTGCCAAGAGAAGCAGGCAGCTGCCTGCAGGGGCCAGTTCTCATGCTCTAGGCAGGATGAGCCAACTTCTCTCTTTCCAGAGGAGTTAGGATCTCCCTCCTGCGATGTAAAGTGAACGTACAGATTAGAGACACAGGAGGATGTGCAAACTGTGACAAATGCTGCAATAACTCACAGCAGGGATGAAAACCACAGCATGGGATCCTTATGATTTTGAAATACAGAAGCTCCTGGCTCTTCCAGGAGTAGCAGGGAAGCTTAACCTGCCTTTGTGTTCCTCTGTACCAGGGGGCGTTTCAGCATCGTCCGACAGTGCAGGGAAAAAGTGAGCGGCAAGACTTTAGCTGCTAAAATTATCCCTTACTGGCAAGAGGACAAGCCAGCAGTGCTCCTGGAGTACCAAGTCCTGAGGAAGCTTCACCACACAAACATCGCTCAGCTGAAGGGAGCCTATGTCAGCCCGCGGCACCTGGTGCTGATCCAGGAGATGTGTGTGGGACCAGAACTGCTCCACTCCTTGGCGTTACGGTAAGAACAAGTGGAGGGAACACTTCCCCCCGTCAGAGCTGGTGTAGGTAGCAAAGCACCTCTTGCTTTCACTTGTCAGACTGGCTCAGCTCTCTCCATCTGTTCTGTTCTGAATTGTGATGCATTTATTCTGCAGCTTCTCGTGACATTAAAAGGTAGTTAGGTTCCCTACAAGGCTGGGGTAGAGAACAATTCAGGGCCATTCAGTTGAGTTGTTGAAAGAAGACTACAGTAGTTAATACGAACCCCTCTTTCCCATAATAAGCAGAATACTCTGGCTCAGGGAGCCTTGTTTCCCCTCCATGTTGTTTCTCATATTGGCAGAAGATGGATCTGCTGGAGCTCTCTGACTAAACGAGTGGGAACGGTGGGCATCAAATCTGCAATTTGATTTTTGTGTGTCCTCTGCTTCCTCTAACATGCAGCTCTCACAACCTCCCGAACCTCTTGCACCTGTAAACTTGAATGAAAATATGGGTGGAAATCTCTGTATATGATAGATTTGCTAAATGAGTAGAGTTGTTTCTTGGGATTAGACATCCAGGGGAGGATGGCAGTGGGTGCAGAATGGTGCTCTCAGGTGTGCAGATACAACACCTCTGGTTTCTATCCTCTTTTTCTGCTACCAGGACATCGTACTCAGAAGTGGAGGTCCGAGATTACCTATGGCAGATCCTCAGTGCAGCTGAGTACCTCCACGCGCACGGCATCCTGCACCTGGATCTCAGGTCTGAAAACATGATCATCACCGAGCCCAACCTCCTGAAGCTGCTGGATTTTGGCAACGCACAGTTCTACACGCAAGACAAGGTTATTACCATGGACAAGTGCTCGGACTATGTTGAAACCATGGGTGAGTGGAGTTCATTCGCAGAACCTTGGCATCGTCTGCAATCTGTGGCAAGCAGAGAGACTGAGCAAGGCAGCAGTTGGCCGCAGCAAGCAGTCCCCTCGGTGCTGCCCTCCAGTAGCAGCGTGAGCTGGTGGGCGTGGGTAGCAGTGACAGCCACCCCGCTTGCAGGCCACAGGGGACACAACCAGAGGTCACGGCCAACACCTCCCTGGCAGGCATCCACGAGTCCTAAGCTCAAGGCTGCAACGTTACAGCCAGCAGTCCCTGCTGGTTTGATGTTTTCAAGGTTTCGTTGCAGTCATGACCTAGGAGAGTTACTTCAACTGGCTCCCTATACTAGAAAGTTTTTATTTTTCATCTTTGTATAATATAGTATAAAAGTACCCACTGCTTTGTGCTGGCTTCAGTGCTGTGGCACTGGAAAGGAGCTCGGCTCACACCGATTTGCTTTTCTAGCTCCAGAACTGCTGACAGAGCAAGGAGCCATCCCGCAGACTGACATCTGGTCCGTCGGAATCACAGCATTCATCATGTAAGTCAGTCTGTCCGTCCCTACCCTAGGAGTGGCTGTAAAAGTGTGATTACAGAGTCATCAGCAAGGGGAGCTGCAATGACTCAGTTAACCTCATTTCCCTCTCCTGGGCAGTGCCTCAGAAGGGTGTGGAGGTGGCTGCACCTTGCAAGGAGGCCCCATCCCACCGAGGTCTCCACACAGAGTAAGGAGGCTGTTCTGCAAGACAGCAGCTGCTGGTGTTTTCACTCAGCTTCATCTGAAAAGCTTTAACAAAAATAAAAAATAAAATCAAATTACACCAACCCAAAAAAAGCAGCTGAAGTCATGAAACGCTGCCCTTTGGGATTTTGTTTTCCCATGTCATGCTTCTGCACATTGCCATGAGCTTCTTCTCTCGCAGCTGAGTGGGAATTCCCAGGAGAAGGAGTTATCTTGAGCTACGCCCTTCGTGCTGATAATTCTCTTCTTTTGGGGCAGGCTGAGTGCCAACTACCCTGTCAGCTCCGATGTGCCCTGCGAGTTTCTGCGAACGACCAGGAAGGGGAAGGTGAAGCTCACGCGGTGCTACGCGGGTCTCTCCGGAGGAGCCGTGTCCTTTCTCCAGAGCACACTGTGTGCAAATCCCTGGTAAGGCAGTGCCTGCTTTTCTCACAGGACAGTTAGCACAGGTCCTGGCTCTTGCCCCTTTTTTATCTCCCGTTTGTGAGGCTCTTCCTCACCCGATGTGGATCTCCAGCTGACTTTCTCACCTGTGTCCTAGGGGAAGGCCGTCAGCCTCCGAGTGCCTTCAGAGTCCTTGGCTCCAGGAGACCGGTCTGGACAACAGGCAGCAAGCACTGGTTACCTTCCCCACCACCAAACTGAGGAATTTCCTCACTGAACGAGAAAAGAAAAGGGGCCTCCTGTGCTCCAAGTACGGCCTCATGATTGCCCAGTGAAGGGGATGTGGCGACGGCCAGGAATGGTGTCCCTCTCCCTCTCTGCACCCAGCGTTTGGTACCAAAGGGTGCCGTCGAGTTACTGTGCATCACCTGAGCCGGGCTGGCTGCCTGGGGCTGTGCACATCACTCTCTGTGAGTGAAATTGAGCATAACTGAGCAAATGAATCCACGTTACTTGCATTGCCACGTGGTGAGAACAGAAATACAGGCTGTCAGCATGGCTCAGCTGACTAACAGTAACTTGATGGCACTGTCACTTGGCTCCCTGCTTCCAGGAACAACCGGGAAAGGTTTGCGTAGCCATTTCTGAGGGGGGCTAGCTACTAGCCCCGAGCAGCTTTGCAAATCCTTCCCTGAGGTCAAAAAGACTCCCCGTGTGCAAATACTGGGCCCTGACTTCTGCCCCTAACCCCAGATATCACCGCCAGACACTTGGACACGTTACTCACCTGCCTGTCCCACGGTAACCACTGCAGCATGGTCTGGGTGGCTGGTGCACTCCTCCCCCGCCTCAGATCCCAAAGAAAATGGTAAATACTAAAAGAAATGGTAAATAAATGGAAAATATTTCTGCTGTGGAGAGGACTCAGGGAAGGTGACAGGAGACTGGGAGAAGCAATCAGGGTAAATATGTCTGAAAGATTCACGGTGGGGAAATAGGGAAGAGTGCAGCAGTTGTGGGGTATTCGACAGCGTGTCTGGAGGCTGTGGATGTGGAGGTCCAACTGGAGAAAGCCCTGAGCTGACCCTGAGTTAAGCAGAGCGTTGAAACAGAGACCTCGTGAGGTCCCTCACAGTGTGACCTGTCCTGTGATGCCACGTCTTTGCCACATGCCAGGAACAAGGAGCAGTAGGACTCTGACAGCACCATGGGCAGCTGGGCTCAGCACGCCACACACTTGGCCAAGGTCTCCACCATCCTCACGGGGCCTGACCCAAGACTGAACGTGGGGTGGAGAAGGGCTGCTGTGGAGCAACGAGAGGTTGCAAAGGTGTGTGGTACACGTGTGACAGTGGTGCCACGGGGGAGATTTTAACCTTATGTACTCTGTGAGGAAACCCTTTCCATCCCACGTCACCCAGAAACAGCAGAGCCAGTCTCTGTGAGAGCAGCCTGGTAGCACAGGGTGTGTGCAGGGCAGGCAATGGCAACGGGGGCTTTCCAGCCACTGTGCACATCTCATCCTCACCCTGCAGAGCTTGCTTGGCTTTGAGAAGAGTTCTTGCTCTCCCTGGGCCCCAAATTAACCCTCTGTGGCAGCTCCTGCTGTCGCAGAGCTCACCAGCCCTCCACGGGCGCTGTTGTTGCTGCAGAGCTGACCGTGCTTCTCAAGGGGTTCAGGGTGAGTAAACTCCACAAAGTTTGGGTTTTTTTGGATGTGTATTTGAAGTGTGTCATTAGATCTAGATGACCAACTTACCCATCACATAGGATCTAGCAGTAATCCCTCGTCTGGCTGGCTGCACCCACATCGGTTTGCCTTAGAGACATGTTAAAAAATGAACGTACAGACACAACTCTTGGAGAAACCAAGCTGTGACTTCGTGTATGAACAGCTCTGGGACAGATGTTCACCATGAGCAGGATGCCGGCCCATGCAGGATTTAGTTGTACATCTTTCCTCACAGGCAGGGCTAAAACGAGAACATGCAGCAAGCCTTCTCTGAGCACATCCAAGAGCTGGGAAGCGGTGATGCCAGCACCCGGCCAGTTCATTGCAGCAAAGTCTCTGCCCTGTTTTGCTGCCCGTCAAAAACCACTGCCCCAGCCCGCCTGGCTTCATAAAGGTCTGGATTTGTGCATTCTGCCTGCCACGAGATAGTTCTGCATGTGCTGTGACGTGCTGGGAATAGCTCAGCACACAGAAGTGACCGTGACCTCGATACATGCAGGCTTTGCACCACAAGGGGCTTTGCTGCTTCGAAGCCCAGCTGTCATTTTCCAGGGAGGTTCACCTATCACGAGACGTGACACCAGCAGCATTAGCAAATGGTAGGGGTTTTATTTCTTCTGAAAAGTCCAGAGCAACCTGAACTGGACTCTATCTTCCTCAAAAGCTGCTGAGGATTGCTTGCCATCATGAAGGACAGTGTTAGCTGTGTCATTGCTTCGCCCTTCTAACCTCTGTTCCTGTGAGCTTCTCTGCCATGAATGATGTACCTGCTGGAGCACTTGGGTTTCCTGAGCTTTCCCCACAAGCAACATGTAAGCAGAGGCTTTCCCAGAGCCACATCTCACTCTCCTTAGAGGGACGAGGATGGGAAATCAGTTCCTAACGTGTTACATTTTAGTACTAGATGTGATGCTGTTTCACCCGTGGTGGTCTTTTCCAACACATTTAACTCGTGTTGTCCCAGACCTGACGCGTGCAGCATCACAGCTACTTCTCCTGCATGGTGTGCAGAGTGACCTGGGAGCAAAGGAGCTTTCACTGTGCTGTGGAGAGCAGACACTAATTTAATAGACCATAAAACTTTGAATAGCAAGGTCATATTGTCCTCACAATGCTCTACAGAAGAGAAAACCAAGGGTTTAGGGCCAGATCCCACTCCTGAGGGACAGAGGAGTTAAGCAACACAGCTTGATGAGGTCTGGCCACTAAAAGTTTCAGGACCCTGGATTCCTTCTGATTTAACTTCTTTTACAAACCCGGTAAGGTTTCTGTTGGCGCATCTAGTTCTTCACTCTTGCTGGTACGTGTTGGGATGGAGTGCTGGGTGCCAGGGGACAGCCCATCTACGCATAAAACATTGATTGCTGATTAACCCATTTGGAGCTTTCACACGTCCTCAAATTAAGTGATTTTTTGCTTCTCACACTTGCATGCATTTGGGCATGTCTGAAGTCCTTTACAGACTCAATATTGTTTCGTTAAATTAACCATTCTGACAAGGAAGTAAAGTCACATTTTCCTGCTGAATCATTGTCACTGTCATTATTTTTACCCCCCCCTTCTCAGCCCCAGTCCGTGTTTGTGCAGAACCCGTCCCTCCCCTCTGACCTGGAGCCCATACAGGCGATAACAAAAAACACACACTGCAAAGTGCATTAGTCATGAACAGCCTTTATGTAAACGACCCACAGAAAAAAAAAATCCTCATGCCAGAACATGCCCTGGAGTGGGGATGTCACCAGGCCAGGATGTCGCTGTGCAACCAGGAGCTCCCATGGGTCCCAAAAGGTTTGAGGCAGCTGCCGCCGTCAGCCTCTCGATATACTTAGAAACAGGTTATCTGGAAAGGAAGAGTTTCCTGTCATAGAGGAAAAAAAAAAAGAGTCAATGACAGATTTCCTGGCTGGGAGTACAGCTGAGAAAATAAAGCACTGAAATGCAGTGTTTGTTTTTTTTCTTAGGGCAGTGCTGCCTTCACCAGGGGGAGAAACCACCAGAACGCACCCAAGTAAGCTCATTTCTGGGAGGCTGTCAGGCCAGATTTTCAGTTACCAGCATCAGCTGCGGGGTCTGGCTCTCCCAGGCAATTAAGTTGCTTTCGGGGACTATTTGTAAGTGTGGAGGTTCAGTTGTTCATGTCTTTAGGGGCAGCACCGTCCTTGCTGTGGCCTTGACCTGTCTGGCTATCCCAAGGCATCCCTGGGCACGGTTTGGAGTGTGCAAAGGTCAGGCCATTGGCCAGAACTTGAGAAGAGCTCCAGCTTAATTCCTGGTAGCAGAGCAAAGAAAAGGATCCATGTGTGATGAAAAAATAGAAAGAAAAAAAAAAAAGAGAGAGAGATGAGAACCATAGAGGGAACATGTCAGTTGTGAAAAGGTGCTGGAGTTTTTAATCAGAAGCGTCACAGCCAAGCCTTGTGCAGTTACAGGTAGATCTTGTTTCTCTTGGCTCTGCCACAGTTGCCTGACAGTTTCTGTCCGAATTTCCACCCCTGCAAGCTCTGGGCTCATGCCCAGTGTGGCAGCACTGGACCGTTTGCCCTTGACGTGCAGTTACAGCACAAGCCTGCCCTTCACGACAC
This sequence comes from Netta rufina, assembly GCF_964035555.1. Taxonomy (NCBI): domain Eukaryota; kingdom Metazoa; phylum Chordata; class Aves; order Anseriformes; family Anatidae; genus Netta; species Netta rufina. The sequence goes on from NC_140124.1 coordinate 3,278,756, forward strand.
AGAGCAGGGTCTGGCTTTGATGTTTTGCCACACGTGAAAACATTCGAGCTGTGCTCCTCGCTCAGACATACCCTCCAAAGTCAGCGTTAGAATCGGTTCGTTGTCCTCCGCACAGGCACAGCTGGGTTTAACTGCTGGGAGGAGTGCTGCTGCCAGAGCCACGATATTGAAGGGGAAAAACCAAAAGACTGCTTGTAGGGCAAAGTTTTACCTTTCATCACCCTAGGTGGATAAAACTGAGATGTTTGGGGTTCCAGAAGGTCCCAGCAGCTGTAGTCTGTAAGGGTCTGAGGTCTTTGCTCATGCCCCAGTTCATTTTTCTAGCTCTTTCCCACCATCCCCATCCCCTTCTTTATGCATTTGCAGAGGCTGGGGGCTAAATTTGGAGGGGGGAGGCACTTTCCAGCAGGTGTCTAGGGGACTCGAGGGAAGGGTGGAGGACCATCGGGATCCTGATCAGGCTCAGCCATCCCCTCGCAGGAGGACAGACCTGCTCCTGGCCTCTGCAAACTCCAAAATTTCGGGGTTTTGCAATGGTTTGCATTGAAGCAGCGAGCTGGCTGTGTGCTGCAGGGGATCCCTCCTGAGCTGTGTTGTGTTGATGGGATGAAGCCAGACACAAACACACACGCACAGATTTTTTTATCCCCATAAACTGTTCACAAGACAGGGCTTGAACAGCCAGCCTCCTGCGGTCCTGGAAGGGCAGGTGGCCACATGCATTCCCAGTTCAGGATGCTGCATGAAAACGGGGCCGTAGGCTATTCCTGACATTTGCAACTCACTTCTCCTCTTGCTAAAGCAGTAAACAAGACTGGAAAATCTCTCCTTTTCTTAAGTACTAGCAGGGGTAGAGCTGTTGGTGTGTCCTTGCTCTGTACATCCCACCTCTGCTGTGAGGGGCAGCTCTGTGGAGGCTTCACAGGAGCACATCTCGAAGATAGGGGAGAAGGGGACGACAGATGAGGCTATTTAAAAGCCCCTAAGAAATCCTGAAGGAGAGGATATTTGTTGTTGTCTGACCTGTAGGGGTGTACTACAAGCTGACGCCACCCTGCCCATCATGCTTCGTGTGGAAAATAAGCTGGGATCCCTGCTCACCTTGTGGTGCTTCCAGTGTGTCATTGGGACTCTGAAGGGAAATAAAGCGGTCCCAAGGTGGAGCTGGCACACACAGGGCTCATCCCCAGCTCTCCCTGCCTCATCCAGCTTGGTCTTGCTTGCATACCCATGCTCACACCAGCTGCCAGCACCACGGACCCCCAGACCTTTGGTTCTGTCCCCAAACATCCCATCATATGACCCATACAATGCCCACTTTTCCCCTGCACCCCACAACACCCCTCAGCAGTGACCCACCTGGATGTGGGGACGGTCTGGAGAGCTGCTCCTAATGGCACGTCCTGGACATGGCTGAGGTCCCTGTGGGGCTTGGATGAGGTGCTGGCTCCTCAGAAGTCCTTAATTTGGGTTCCACCTGCCACAAAGCCCCCATGCTCTTCTGGGCTTGTGCGGATGGGTCTCTGATGGGCTGGTGGCCCCTGTGCAGGGGTTGGGAGTAGCCCAGCAGGGTGTTATTTTTGTTATTTGGGCTCCCCCGCCTCGCCATTGTCCCTCTGTGCTCTCTTGTGGGCGCGCAGACAAATTTTTACCTCATAACCTAACCGAATTCAGGAACCAGAGGTGCAGAGCAGCGACACGTGCGAAGGAGGTAGAGAGGAAAGCCGCAATAACCACTAACTGAACAAGGACGTACAGCTGTCAGCTCCACAAAGATCCAGCGACCATGCGATCTGGCAGTTTATTTCATAGATAACACCTGAACAACAACCAAAAACCACAACCAGGCCTTCTCAGAAGCGCCGCCGGTACCTGAAGCGAACATCACGGATGGGCTGCATGGTCCCGAACCCCCAGCGGCTGACGTCGATGGCTGGGATCTCCTCTTCGCCATCGACCAGCTCCAGGTCGTGGTGAGCCAGCATCAAGAAGATAAACAATTTAATTTCAGTGGTGGCAAAGAACCGCCCAGGACAAATGGATACGCCTGCCCCCCAAGGCATGTTGAAGTATTTCAGCCGTTTCCCATCCTTGTAGAAATCTTTCTTGGTGCCATCTGGGTTTACGAAGCGATCATACTTGAATTTGTGAGGCTCGGGGTGGATTTCGGGGTCCATCTGCACGGAGAGGTGTGGGAACAGAGCCACCCTGTCTCCTTGGCGGAGCACATACTCTGTGCCGTTGCTCATCTCAAGGCTCATCTCCTGGAGGATGGCTCTGACCAGCAATGGGGCTGCCACCAGCCTTAGGGTCTCCTCCAGGGCACTGTCCAGAAGAGGAGTCTGGTTTAACATGTCCCTAGTGATGTCAGTTGGTGGGCTCCCTGCCTTCACCTCATGGCCATTCTCCCTCAAGACCTTCTCTACCTCTCCCTTCACAGCCCTCATGGCGTCTGGATGCTTCATGAGGTAAAGGAGGAGCCAGAAGGCGGTGGGGCCTGTATTGCCTTGGGATGCCCAGAGGAGCATAAACCTGAAACGATCCCGCATGTACTCAGGGACACCGTTTTCTACCAGAAATTGGTCTTGATCGCTTATCCACCCACTGACGTTGTCCTTCTGACAGCTCCTCCTCACGGACAGCGTGCTCCAGAAGAACCTCTTCAGCCGCTCAGCTTCGAGTTTGTCCTTGGGGGACAACATAGCATAGGCCAGGCAAGGGAAGAGGCGGTCGTACTTCCGAAACTCATTGAACAGCTGGTTGGAGTTAACGAGATCTCGCTCGTTAGCCTCTTCCTCGTTATCTACCCCTCTGTGGGACTCCGTGCCGTACAGAGCCAGGTACCCAGCTCTGAAGACGATGTTGTAGCAGTAGTGGAAGAGGTTGTCCTCTTGCCACGGTCGCTTCCCCTCTCCTGAGCTCAGCTTGGAAAACATCAGCTTCTGAAGGTTGCCCATGGTGGCCTTTGTCAGGAGGCTGAGCCCATCTCCCGTCAGGTGCTTCATGCTCAAAGCATGCATCGTGCTCTGGCTGGCTTGGATGGGCTTGTAGCCGAACACCTGGAGGACCAGTTTAGATGCGAAGGACCTGAAGTCTAGCTTAGATCGTGATTCCTTCATGATGGCTCCAAAGCAGAAGGGGTCCATCACGAAGGTAAAGTAATAGCCTCCGATCAGCACCGTGAAAATATCCCCGTGTTTCCTCCGCATCTTTTTTAGAAACTCGGAACTGTTCTTTCGGAAATCCAGCAGGTAGCCCAGCCAGGGGATGACACCTTTGTCCAGAGGGGGCTCATTGGGTCTTCGGCTCCGGAAGGCACCCAGGAGGTAGAGCCCACCGAGCAGCGATGCCACCAAGGCACAGAGGAGAGCTGCCCAGAGCTCCATGAGAGCCCTGTGCCCGGCCGGGAGCGTGACCCCGAGCCAGGCTGAGGCAGGCGAGTGCTTTTTATTCCCATCCAGGGGCTGATATGCAGATGCAGAGCTGCCAGCATCCGCCTGGATTGGCAGCAAGTATTTGCTTTTCCCCTGTAATGTGAGGACATTTCTCCCCTTGGCTAACAGGCAGGGATTTTTAAGGTGGAAGGCACGTTGCAGTTAACCGGGGTTAATGGGCTGCTGCATAAAGCACAAAGGCTTCAAGGAAAGATTTCCAAGATCTTTACCCATCTTTTCTTCTGCTTCTCGATGTCCCCTGCCACAGTTGGGGGACAGAAGAGGGCCCCGTCCCTCGTGCCCTGCTGCTGCCAGCCCAGCCCAGGGTCCCGGTGACCGCAGCCCCCACCCCAGCTGCTGCCCCTTGCATGGCACAGCACCTGGCGTGGATGGAGGGATGTTACACGGAGAGAGAAAAAGGATTTGGAGAGAAAATGGGACAGACAGCAGTGACCAGGCACAGGGCATGCTGCTTACCCACAACCAACCCCTTTAACACCCTCTTCCTATTATCCCTCCTTTGACCTTCCCCAATCCACCCGGTTTTCCCCACCTTCCCCCCTTTCCCTACACATCCCATCACAAGTTCTGTACAGTCCCACGGGCCCTCCTCGAGGAGATCACAAAATAAAGAGCGCAGCCTTCATCTTTGATCTGTTTCCCAGCTGCTCTCCCTTTCCACATTCCCTCCCAATGACCTAAGCCACAGAGCGAAGGCCACATCACAGCGCCGGTTAATTATGTGCTTCAGCACATTTTTTAAGCAAAGCTCCCAGCTTTACTGTTTTTCACTCAAACAGCATGAAAGCTCACTGTAGCAATGCTGGAAAAAAAAATAAATAATGCCAGTGAAAGCAAAAGTACATTTCTGGTTCAACTCTAAACCTTTCTCAGTCCGGTCGTCTCACAATAAAAGTAAGAAGGTGATGAGAGTTTTGTCTTAAATTATAAACTTTATTTGCACAATTCTATGCAACTCCTGTATTCACTTTATTTCTAGGCTGGAAATAGCTCAGCTAAGGTTCAAAAGCAAACAGTACCTTTTACATAAAGGCCAGCAAACTAATGACCTTGAACTTTAAAGCTATGCTGGGTGTAAGGACTGGTACCAGCTGTCCATGCTCTCCTGTCTGAGGCCGTGCTGTCACCCTGTGGTGATGTAAAGCCAATACTTGTGTTAAAGGTGGTCACAGAGTTTTTTTATCTTGTCAAAACCCACCCTTGGGAAGACAAATACCTCCACTGCCATTCTGCTGAGCCTGTGGTTTTTCTCTTTCCCCCTGGTTCTTACTGGTCTTACGCTAAAAGAGGATTGATTTAGACTAGACATTAGGAAGAAATTCTTCATTTAGAGGGTGGTGAGGCACTAGCACAGGTTGCCCAAGGATGTTGTGGATGCCCCATCCCCGGAGGTGTTCAAGGCCAGGCTGGATGGGGCCTTGGCCAACCTGATCTAGTGGGTTGGAGTTAGATGACCTTTAAGGTCCCTTCCGACCCAAATTGTTCTGTGATCCTACAAACACATCTGCCTGGCAGACAGCAAAAGCCAGGAGAAGCCAGATGTGATTGTGCACAACACAAAGGCAAGCTGCTCCTTCACCCACTAACGCCTCACAAACCTCACACGGGGCCTTCCTCTGTTCTAGCACAAACCTAGGGTGATCGTTTTGAATCGTTTCATAATTTCGGTGACAGCAGAAACAAATCCCACACAGAGTTTTCCAATCCCAACGTGGAGATTCCTCAGCTGGATGCCGGTGCTAGGCTGCCACTTCTGCCTACATGACTCACGCCGACCCCATCGCATGGCCAGGACCAGTAAAATACAGTGTCGAGGGCATAAAAATAACTTAAAATAGTGTAAATATTTATCACGCCGTTGTGATACTCAGCATTTCTAGCTGGGCAGCGTACCTGCTGCAAGAGGGGCTTGTCTCGGAGGGCTGGATGTCAACGAAAGCGCTTCTCCTGCAGATCTTCCACAAATACAGCCGGAACCGTTTCTTCACAAAAGCATAGAGCAAGGGATTGAGGCAGCAGTGGACGAAGGCCAAACTCTCGGTGATCTGAATGGCGTAGTCCAGCTGTCTGCTCCTCTCACAGCTCCGGATCACGCCAACGTCTTGAAGGGAGTGGAGGATGAGGACGATGTTGTAAGGGAACCACAGGACGAAGAAGACGCCCACCAGAGTGAAGACGAAGCAGAGGGCTCTCCTCGAGCCGGGCACCCGTGACGTGGTGAGGATGCACGCTATGCGGGAATAGCAGAACACCATCAAGAGGAGGGGGAAAAGGAAACCCAGGACGTTTTGGATGACCTGAAAGACTACTTTCCAAAACAAGTGTTCCTGCCCATAATCACGGGTGCACATGATGGTTTGGTTGTTGATGTGCTTCGTGGTGGTGAAGAGGCCATCCGGAATGGAGAGGAGGATGGAAAGGATCCACACCGCCACCAAGACGAGGATGGATTTCCTCTGTGTCGTGGAGCTGCGAAGAGAGCAAGCGTCAACGATCTGCAGGTACATGTCCAGGCTCATGCAGCTCACAAGGAAGACACCGCTGTAGAAATTCATGGTGTACATGGCGTTTAAGAACGGGCACAGCATATCCCAGGTCACCCGCTGGGAAATGTACAGGGCCCAGAAAGGAAGGGTTAGCAGCAAGAAGAAGTCTGACACCACCAGGTTGAGCAGATACACCTCAGTCATCTTCTTTTTCTTCCTGATGTACAGAACGAGGACAACAAAGAGCAGAAGGTTCCCCGCCAAGCCGACCAGGAACACCACAGTGTAAAAAGCCGGCAAGAACGCCCTGCTGAAGGAAAGCACCTCTTCTTTGGTGCAGAGGCCATACTGCACGTAGTCTACCTCGTCCAAGTACTCGTAGGGGTAGTCACTGGCGTTGGCAGCGTAATCTTGGGCATCCATCAAGGCTGCAGCAGTCGTTGCTGCCTTGGAAGCTGAGCTCACCATGAGGATGCCTAGAATGAAAAGACAAGCGAAGGAGATAACCACATCATTCCAATCCATCCAAAAAAAAAATCATGGAGTGTTTTCCCTCTAGTTCATAAGTTTAAATCTCTGCCACCTCATCCCACATCCCGCACTCTTTGGTCTTTGCCTGCAGCACAGAGAAGGCTGCCTACACACACCCCCAAAAAAAACTCATTCTGGTTTCCTCACTCCCACGCATTAAGAGCATGGTCTTCTCTGGGATGTTTCATTACTTCCTTACCACTGCAAGCTTCTGGGGAAGTTCATGCCCTAAATTATGCAGAGTCCAGCACCACACCCCGCTGTGAGCTGCCTTGGGGTCACCCGGGCTGCTGCCGGGAAGCGACATCGCGCTTCTCGGTGAGGGGAACCCACCACCAGCCCCTTTACGTTGGTGGGGCTGTGCTCCTGGTAGGGCCCTGCTGCCAGCAACCAGGGCGGACTGGCTGCACATGTCCCTGACCCCAAAACCGCACAGGTTTTGAGCCATGGCCAAACCTGCCCTCATTTCCCTCAGGGCTCATTTTTCCAGCAATCCCAAAGCACACATATTTTCCAGCTGCATTGCAGAGCTCTGCCCCGCTTCTGTCTGCATGGAAACAGCCTTATGGAGGCGGAGGGAGGTCCCAGCTCACCCCACAGCCACCCCAAAAGGGCCGAGGTCCCCCCGAGCCAGCCAGGGGCAGAACTGGGTCTCCCCTCAGGATGGGGCTGAAGCAGGAGCCGCTGCACCCCAAGCAGGTTCAGCAAAGCACCCCAAGCTCGGAGCAGGATGCTGAGGGCTCCTGATGGTGCAGAGCAGCGAGGGGGGAAGCTGTGGACCTACCTGGAGCAGTCCCGTTTCCAGGGTTGCTGAAATATCCATCCCAGGCACCCGGGGTCGGCTGAAACGAAGGGAAATTTGGGTTGGGCCAGGCTGCGATGTTCCCTCATTGCCTGACCTTAGCAAGCACCCCGTGGTGCATCAGCCACAGCCCCCAGATAAAGACCTGGGAATGACCTTTTTTATTCGTCTTTTGGAGGAAACCCATCCCCGGCCAGATGCTCCTGGGAGGAAGCCAAAGCTGCTTGGCCGCTCGGAGTGTGGTCCCGTCCAGCAGGACTCCCCAGCACATCCGACAGCCCCACGGCAGAGCCACCCTTCCCCACAGCTCCCATTTTGGGGTCTCCTTCAGCTTTTTTTCTCCTCCCTGCCACGTCGTTCCCCCTCTGTACCGGGCTGATGCTCGCACCCTGACAGAAACGACGCGGGCTGAGTGCTCGCATTAATCCCAGCCCGCCCGTGTGCCAGCGCTCAGAGCCTCCAAGGCGAAAAAAAAAAAAAAGGAACCTCCCCAGGTTTCTCCCACGGCTTTATCGCCGAGCACAAAAGAGAAAAGTCACTCACAAGAGCTGCTTCTCCACGGCGGGCAGTTCCCATCCTGCCAGAGTTTGACTCAGGCTTTAGGAAGCTCCTGTGGTGGTGTCTGAGGATGGGCAGGAAACACGAGCTCAATGGAACCGCCCTGGCTCCGTTTCCCCTTTCCTGGGGTTGCTCAGCACAGAGCCTGAATTTCATTTTCCTCACTACATAGCCAGCCCTGATGTGACAACTTGTTCTTTCGGATTCGTTTTTCCAGAAAAAACTTCAATTACTGGAAACATCTGCCCCAGCCTGAAAAATGGACCTTCAGGTGACGTCCACCCTGCCCAGCTCCCACAGGCAGGATCCAACCCGCTTGCTCTCAGCACTGAGATGTCCACGGGGCTGCCCAGGAAACCTCTCTGGCCAGCATAGAATTTTATTTTTTTTTTCCCAACAAATCTAATTATTTTCCAGTAAATCTGGATGCTGCAGGATCCTCGTCCCTGCTCTCCTCAGCGTTTAGGCAAGGAGCGGTGGGGTGCTGCTGGCTGGTACTACTCCCGTCCTGTTCTCAGCGGTTTCGGACATCATCCCAACTGGAGGTGGGCAAGAAGATCCTCCAGGTCTCCACCGTTTTGCCTGTGGTCAGGTTCTCTAGACTCTCCTCCCTTCTCCGTGCATCCCTCTGGCACGGGACTTGGGCCAGGATGGGGCGCCAGCACCATGGAGCCAGGGTGTGCTACCCCTCTAGGACACGACTGAGGGGTTGTTTAGGTTTCCACCTGGAGCACACTGGTGGGAACAGGGTGAGGAGCAGCAGAAGCAGTTATTTTTGTACGTAGAAGATACTACAGAACCAGCCAGGTTGGACAAGACCTTCGAGATCCAACCCTCAGGGCCTACCGAGCCCCATCGCTAAACCACGGCCCTTCGTGGTGCATCCACCTCTTAAATACCTCCAGGGATGGAGGCTTTGGGGGAAAAAAACAGCTTTTGGGGAGGGAAATGAATTTGTGGGAGCTGTCTGAGATGAGACAAGTGCGGGATTATCACTGAGCCAGTTCTATTTTGGACCTTTCTGGGCCTCTTTCGTCACCTTTCAGTGATATTCCTTATCAGTGTTCTTAACGAAACAAAGGGAGAGTAGCAAAGACCTAGGTATGGGCTGAAAAACCCCAATAAATGGCTACAAAGGGCTACGAAGCTGGTGAAGGGCCTGGGACACAGGGGAGACCTCATGGCTCTCTACAACTGGCTGAAAGGAAGCTGTGGGGAGCCAGGGGTCGGCCTCTTCTTGCAGATAACCAGGGATAGGATCAGAGGGAACGGCCTCAAGTTGTGCCAGGGGAGGTTCATGTTGGAAATGAAACCCTGCTCCCTCCCCTGCAAGCCCCCGAGCACACCCGTGTGGGCAATGTCCCTGTCAGCAGGCAGCAAAACGTTGCTCCCCTGAACGGGGCTGCTCCAGGTGACTGCAGCTTCATTAGCCCAGCAACAAAAACAACGTAAGTTTGGGTTTTCAATCAAGTTTCTCCCCGCCGAGCACGTATCACTCAGAGCCGCGGCCAAGAGCAGCCCTCGCTGCCATTTATTACCAGACTTTAATTCAATTCAGGACCTGGTAATTGCATAGATTTCTTTTTCTCATTTTATACTCTGCAGATCCTTAATGGCTTTGGCAATTAAGGTAACGAGGTTATCAGTAATGGGAAGCGCACTTAGCGAAATTCAGCGGTACGGCCAAACGTTTAGGCTGGGCTGCTTGCTGTTGTGCTGCTGAAAACGCTGCAGGTCAGCAGCAGGGCTCTGCCTTTCCCAGCGCAAAAACGGGGCAGGGAGCTCCAAAAACCTCATTTCTTGGCTCTTTCACTATTGAGGTGCCCCCTCATTTAGGGGATGGTTTCAGGATCTGCAGGATCCAAGGGGATTTCTGCTCCAGGGTCCTGCTGTTTAAGTCCGGAACCATTTCTAAGTTGTCTTTGGGCTTTAAAAGCCCCAGCCTGGCATACAGAGGGGGCAAACCAAGTTGTGCTTGAAAGCCAAAATTCAGGAAAAAAAAAATGTAGCAAGGCAATTCTCTGGCAGGAAAATCAGGTGGAGGAAAAGCAGAGCCTGCTTTTACCCTTCGCTAAATAACTCCCATCTGATGTCAAAAAGTGGCTTTGCACCAACACGAGACATTTCTGAAGCAAAAACTCGAACAATTTGCAGAAAAAGCAGCGCTCTGCTGTTCCCCCAGGGAGCAACAGCTGGAAAACCAGCTCGGGGGTGCAGCAATACGCTAAGGTCAACCCCAAATCCCCGCAGCTTTGGGGAGCGAGCTCCTGACGCCTGATTGGGGTGGAAAACATTACGAAAAAATAGGAAAAAATAAGAAAAATTAGGAAAAAGAGCAATAAAAAATAGCAGGGGAGGAGCGCACGCAGCGTGGGGCAGGCACATGGCCAGCTTTTGGCGCGCCCGGGGAGTCCCCGCGCCTCCGCACCACCCCGCGTGACGTCACGCCCTGCCCCGCCTCTTTGCCCATATAAGGACTTGGAGGACGGGGCGGCGGCGCAATGGCGCCGGGAGGAGGTCCCTCCGCGGTCCGGATTGGCCGGCGGCAAGCGGGGCGCCGCGCGGGGCGCTGGGAGTTGTAGTTCTCCGCCGGGCCGGCGCCTGACGGACCAATGGGAGCGGGGCGGGCGGGGCGCGGGTGGCCAATAAGAGCGGGGGGGCGGGGCGTGGTGCCGGCCGGTGCCGGCGGTCGTGCGCGGAGCAGCTGCGGGCCGAGGGGTCGCGGGTTCGAGACCCGGCGGGGGCGGTGAGCGCAGGGGCGGCGGGGGGCTGGGTTTGGGGTCGGGTTTGGGGGGAAAAAGGGGGTTTTTGGGGGTGGTGGGAACGTGCTGCTGTTGGTTATTTCCTGTTCTAGTGCATAAAGGTCTCATTTCTTGAAATTTCACCCGAATTAAGTAAGCTGCGTTGTAATTTTTTTTTCTCAGCTTTGCGGCCCGCGTGGAATAACCATTTTTTTTATTTTTTTCAAAAAAAAAAATAATAAAAAAAAAATCTTTGTGCTTCTCATCCCTAAAATCTCCAGGGAGGCTCCGTGTCCTTGCCGGCACCATGTCGTCCAGTCAGGAATCCGTCTTCACCGAGTACGAGGCAGAGAGCAGCCAGACCTCGAAGCTGCTGCGGAAATTCAAGGAGACGCCGTTCGTGCCCATCGGTGAGACGAAGCGGGGAAAAATGGGGATTTGTGGGCAATCTCCTCCGCGAGGGATCAATACGGCAAACATGGTCACCCGCCGTGAAGAGGAAATTGCTGTGAAATGACTTCCTCATGCCGGGCTGGGATGTGGGAGCAGCTTGGACCTGGGGTGGTGGTTGCTGTCAGGGAGGGGGGGAAATCGATGAGGCCGCTCGGCTTAAACACAGCACCCAGAACCTATAAAAAAAAAAAAAAAAAAAAAAAGTTAAGTGAGGTTAAAAAAAAACAAGTTTGGGTGATCCTGGGTGGTGGTGAGGATGGTGGCTTGTTTTGGAGGCACTGGGAGCTCTGTGATCACTATACAGGGACTTTATAGCTAACGAAAGCCCAACCAAAAGTACCCCAAATCCATCCCACCTCCTGAAGGTTTCACCTCTCTTTGTGCCCATCCCGTAGTCCAAACGTGTTTTCTCACTAGGTTTAGCAGTTCTCCAGCTTAAGGATGTTGTTAAAATCCTCAGCTTCACTGCTGAGACCCGAAAAATCCTCGAGGAGAGGGTTTTGTGCCCTGGGAACTTTCCTCTGCTCAGGAACTGCCTCTAACAGGGGACGGGGTTTGATTTCCAGCCGCCTTACATGGAGGGCGGACGGGTCAGCCGGGGTGAGCCGTGCCTTGCCAGCAGATAGCTGCTGGTTCGTGGTCACAGGACTTTGTGCTCCAGCTCACGATGGACTCAGTAAGTCCAGCTTCTCACAGGCAGATTAGCAGAGTTTACCTTCAGCCTGAGTTAAGAGCTAGCTTGAAGGCCCCGGAACTCTTAATTTGTGTTTAATGAAGCTGTCGTGTGAATTACGCACAGGGGAAGGGTGTTTGGTTCTCAGCTAGAGCTGGGCACGCTCCTGTTCGGGCAGCCAAGCTGTCTGGCTTCTGGGCAGTAAAATATACCCAGCCCTTAAAACTTGGCAGCCACCTTTGGGCTGTGTAAATAATCCTAAATGCAGAATAAAAGGGACTGGGCTTGGGGTATTTTGTGAGAGCATCGGTGTCCGCGGTGGGATCTGGCACCGCCTGGGCTGCGTTTGGTCTGTCCAAGTGCTAAAACGAACGGTGTTTGAACCTCAGACCTGTGGGGTGGGAGAAATGACTTGTAAATTGTCCCCGGGGAAAGCACGCCAAATGCGACGACCCAAAATAACATCCGCAGCGGGCGATGGTATGTCGGGATGCACCCGTGCACCGGCAGCACTGAGTGTCCTGCCCGCAGCCCAGCCGTGTTCTTGGTGTGAGGTTCCTTCTAAGAAAGCGAGCGGCCCTTGTGTCCTCTGAAAAAATAGCAAGGAAACTCCGTGACACCCTGAGGACGCACCGTGAGCTGCTGCTGTTGTGCTTTTAACACCTGTGGGAATCGTTGTTCTGCCTGCTGTGTGTTAAAGGAGATGGCACTCAGGTGAAAACAAGGAAGAAACACAAAAATAGTGTTGGAGAAAACCAGGCTTAGTCCCAGGATTTCTGGTTTAGACAGAACAACACCACCAAGGTGGTAGAGGTGATTTTTAATCATATAAATGCCTTCCTTTCTTTGCAGGGATGGCTGGCTTCGTGGCGGTGGTGGGCTATGGGCTGTACAAACTGAAGCACCGAGGGAACATGAAAATGTCGCTTCACCTGATCCACATGCGCGTGGCAGCCCAGGGCTTCGTGGTGGGAGCAATAACGTGTGGTAGGTACCGAGCGGGAGGTTCTTGTGGTGGGCCCTCTGGGTCATGGAGACCCTCTCACACCTCTTCTGCTGGTGGGTAACATCAGCATGTGTTAAAAACCCTCGGGGTGAAAACATTCAGGCTACTACATATAAATATTTATGCCTGGTTGCTCACTCTTCCTAGAGTTCACGTAATGTTTAAGTGCAGATATTCAATATTGAACCAATATTGGGAATAGAAGTTCTGACCACTTTCAGAGTTGGAAAATATGTGAGGTCCTAAAGGTATTGAAATGAGAAGCAATAAGAAAAAAGGCCACCTGCTGTTAATATTTTCCCTTGTAAATATGTTGCTGTTTCTGAACTTAATGCACTGGAAAGTCAGCTTCCTGGGTCTTATTTTAGTATTTTGTCTGTGTATGTGTGTGAATTTATAGCCCATGAAGCACTGTTTGCCCCTACTGTATTCCCAGAAGGTCCGAGAGCAAAGCTTGACTTTAGCCGCAAAGGGAACTAGCGTTGGCTGGGGATCCTCATACCACTAAACTAGGAAAAGTTCCTGTGTATAAAGAATTCTGTGGTGTTTATCTTGGCTGTTTAAAAAGAAAATGAAACAGAGTAAGGGAAACATCACTTTGGTTGCTCATAACTTCAGTGTTCAGGTTTTGAAAGCTTTGTTTCATATTTAACCCAGCTTTCTAATACTGTCTTTTTCTTTTATCATGCAGGTGTGCTGTATTCAATGGTACGGGAGTACGTGATAAAGCCCAAGGAATAATGGAAGAACCTGAACGTCTGTGCTGGTGGTGGCCTGTGTACTGCAGCTAGAAACTTCATATTGAGGGGTTCTTAAGGGGAAAAAAATACGTGGCTTGAGAGAATTGCCCTTTATTTTGTGTATGGTACGCTGTCTCGAGGCTGGCAGTCTAAATGATTGCATAGTGGGTAAAATGGGTATCAGGGTCTGGTTCTTTTTTGATTTACCCTACTCTATCCCAGTTTTAGGGGCTATAGTAGAGTACAATCACTCTATCTTCCCCTTGAGCATAAGCTCAGTCCTGCCGTTGGTGACTTCCCTTGCTGCCGTTGCCCAAAGTGACAAAGTTTGACCTAGCTTCTGTTAGGTAGAGGCCACATCTGTAAGAGAGCATCATGAATGCTGTGAATGTTCTGCTGGCACTTCCTATCCTGTATATTTGTCAGCCTCCAGCTGTGTAATTTAGAAGCTTCCAGCAGCACTGACTTCTGAAATACCAAGATATCTATAGACATCTATTTTATTTTTTTATTTAAGGCATAAGATAAGTATGTGGTGTGTTTCAGCTATTTAAATGTTATATTTATTAATTGTTAATGAAGACACCGGCTCCCTATTTTTACTATAGGTTTTCAGATGCTTAAGATTACTGTATTTTGTAACTGTATTCACAGTGTTCTTCTGGGTAACATTTAAATGTAACATTTAAAATGCACTTTGATTTGGTGTTCTGATGCTTTTAAAATGTATGATCTGACTTCTGTGGGAATGGTACTGCAGAAGTCTTAAAATGTTTGAATCCGAAAAGCCCCCCTCATACTTTGTGAGGTGTAAAACCTTTCTCCGCAGAGCGCCAGTGTTATTTTACGCAGGAACCCCTTAAAGCCCTTAACAGCAGTCACAACAAAAACTTGTTGATTAAGATAATTTGTAAAAAAAAAAAAAAAAAAAAAAAAAAAAAAAAAAAAAGCAAGATTTTCTCCAACTAGCTTACATTCCATGGTGGCAGTGTGACAACAGGAGGTCTAATAAAGCAAGAAACGCCCTGCACCAGTGTGATTTGTTGAGAGCAGTGTGTGATATGAGTAAAATACGATATGAATAAGGTGTGATATGAATAAACAGGCGTGAGCAGTGGAGACAAGGAGCTGGTGGAGGTTTCACTGTGGATTTATTGCGGGGCTCCCCCTGGGTGCAAAGCCTCGGGGGGGGTTGGGGACTGCGTGACGGGGTACACAGAGATTTAAAAAAGCCCTGAGAGGGCACAGGGCTGCCATGGAGGACCCCAAACTTCCCTCAGAAGGGCGGAGAGAGAAGGGGCGGGCGGAGCTGCCCTCATTTGCGGCCGCCCTATAGCCCTGAGGGACAGGGGGCAAGGGCGCTAAGATGGCGGCCGCACTGAGGGGGATCGGCGGCGGGCTCAGGGCGCATGCGCGGCTCGGGCCCGCCCCGCCCGTTGCTATGGCAACCGGGTGAGGCCGCGGCCTAGCCGGGAGCCTGAAGCCTGGGCCCGGGTCTTCCTTCAAGGGGCTCCGCCGCCGGCCTGTGGGGTGCGGGGGGCGGCGTAGGTGGTCCCAGGGGATGTGGGAGAGGCGGACGGGAGAGGTTTGGGAGGGAGGGAGATGAGGGATGAAGTTTTGGGGCTGAAGGAGGCAGCGCGGCCTGGTGGCTGCCAGGCCGGGACCCCCCCCCCTCTGAGGGGGGGCTGAGCTGCGGTGGGGCCCTCGGGACCTGCTCCGTGCCCGGCTGGGTCACACTGGGTGGCACTCGCTGCTCGGAAGTTGAGGGGAAAGTTTTTAAGCCACGCTGCTGGTGTTTAGGAGAACTAGAGATCTTTCATTGGCAGTCCCAGCTTAGCCCCAGAAATTAGGGGATTTGGGTCTTTTTTTTGAAACGTGGGGAGCAAAGCTGCATAGGCCTGGGTCGCAACCAACCTGCGTCCTTTTTAGTCATAAAAAACAAAAGTTGCATGGTGCGGTTGCCCCGTTTGCTTGGGTTTTCCTCCAACCTGTGCTTCTCTAAAAATTTTTATTTTAAACAGATACGTTAAAAAGCATTTTAAGGCATTGCTTTTTGAATGCTAGAGTGAAAAAGACCTGAAGGCTTTTCTGTTTGAAAGCCGCTTATGGAAAAAAGGGCACTTAAAGCGGGGCCGTGAAGCTGAGGAGGAAGAGGAGGAGGTGGCAGGGAGACTGCAAAGGTCGGGGTGGAAAAACTACAAAGCAGCTGTTAGAAGAGGATGTTTTGAATGTGCTGTTGATCTCTGCTCTCTGTTGCTCTTCGTTTTCTTCCTGCGACGCTTTTAGTAAACCATGGAGTCAGACCTAAAAGCACAGGAGCATTTTAAAAGCCAGTTTAAGGCTCTTCAGGAACAACAGCAAAGGAAGCTGCAGAATCTAATGGAGAGGAAAAAGGACAAGCAGAGCAGTCAGAAGGTTAACAATGGCGATGCAAAGGAGACTTTCGGCATCCCGAATGATCTAAACCTGTTTGAAACAGAGCAACCTGTAACTGAAGATGACAGCAAAAGGTAAAGGTGTAGCAGCACTGTTCCCTCAGGAGGTTACAGAACTATGTTTGGCGTATGATTTTATGAAACTCACAGTGACAGAGCGCTTTATCTTCATGTGTTAGGCTTTCAGCAGCCTCACTCTAATACGTTTAGCCTCAGAGCACTGCTCTGTGCTCTTTGTTATCAGAGTTTCACAAGCGAAGAGCTGAAGGAAGGATGGAGAGGTTAAGGCGATGTGCTAAGTGCCATCTGCCCACCTCCAGTCGCTCCACGATCACCAGCACCCTTTGAGCTACTGGTTAGCTCTTGCCTAACCTTGTAAAGAGGTTTCCTACACCAGTAATTTCCAAAAACCAGGATGCGCAAAGCGTCATGCAGCTAATGGGTACAAGCCAAAGGCCTGCAGCCCAGAACAGTGTTCCCCATGTACCTGTGCCGCGTGACATGATTAAGTCAAAAGACAACCACAGGAGATGAAATATAGATACAGGAGAGTCTCATAGGTAGGGTTGCCTCACAGGTAAGATACATGACAAGGATGCACAAGTCAGGGTTGTAAATCTTCCTGGTGGAAAGGGTTTGGGCCTTATCTCACCCACGGGTGAGTGTCTGAATCGTCTGGACACAGGGCATTCTGCTGTGGCTCTTCCTCAATCTTGCTTTTGGAGTGCAGAAGCCAATTTACTGGACCAGATTTGGAGCCCCAGCTCAGATCATTCATCCTTCTCCTAGGATGTAGTCAGTGTCTCCTTCTGACCTAATTAATTTATTTTCACGGACTAGGACAGGTCTGGAACTGGGCACATCCCAGAGATGTCTGCAGTTAGCACAGTGTTGGCTACTCTGGGATTTGCTCCCTGGTAGTGGCGAAGGCAGCCTGAGCAATTCCTGCTTCTGCTCTCTACTTGCGACTGTGCTGACCCAGCTGTTTTCGGGGCTGTGCTGGAAATTGCATTCCCTTTCTGGGCAAGGGTAGTTTTATCTCAAGTCCTTTCAGTGATCCAGGTTACAGCTTTTACCCCACAAGCTGTTTTATTGGCGTCACGACAGGGTGACGTGCTGTGGTACATGCAGGTAGCTGTATACCTTTGAGACAGTTTTCCCTCCCAGAATCCATACGGGGAAGGGCACCTCTGCCAAGGTTTATCAGGCCACTAAGCCAGGTTTATTGGGCCCTAAATGCTGATCTTCCTTCTGTGTTACTCTGGGCAGCTCCCTGTTCAGCTTGTTTCTAAAGATTGCTTCCTCGAATGCCTGAGTACAGAAGCTGTGATGATGCGGGGAGCCTGGGAGTGAGCCACTGAAACTTTCAGGTGCTTCTGGGAACGTGGTGTTTGTGCAAAACAGGGAGCTGAGCTTCCAGAAATAACCTGGTGCTCTCCTCCTTGCACCATCCTTTCCCTTCTTCACACACAAGTCCCTCTCCGTGGCTGCCTGATTGAGCAGTGTAAGCTTCTGGTCTGACCTCTGCCAACTGTCATCATCCCTTCAACATTTTCTCTGATAATATGTACAGATTAGTGAGGAGATTTGAACCATTTTTCTTTTTAAATGCAGAGGGAGACTCATTCCCACATTTCGGGTCTGGATTTATTTTAAGGGGAGGCTTAGAATCTCCCTTAATATCCTGGTGCAGGAGGTATGGAGTACAAGAGAGGCCCAGCAACTCTGGGGCTGCTCCTCTGCCACCTACAGTTCAGAAACCGAGGTCTGAGTAGTTCAGGAGCTTTTGCTTAGCTCTGCTTTCAGCAGCACGGACTTAAAAGCCCCGTTTGACTTAGCAGGTGTAGCACACTGCAGGTTTATTTGCATTGTCCTTTGTTCACGTACATCTACATGTGACAGAAGAGTGGTTCTGAGTGTGGCAAATCCAATCAGGACTTGCTTCTGGAGGGGATTTGCCAGGATGCACAGATGCTGCTTTGCAGTACGGCCAAGATAAGGTGTTAGGGACTTCTAACATCTCTGGAGCTCATTTTTGCAGCTTTCTGTTCCTGCATCCAAATTTTGTTCAGGCGGGTGCTTAGCTGGCAATCCAGTCTGTCTTTCTGCTTTTGTTTGTGTGTGTGTGTGGCTTTATCCTCCCCGGTCTGTTTGGTGCATTTCAGATTGAGTGATTTTCCCCATCACGTGAAGAATCCCTGACAGAATTGGGAAAAACATTGAATTTCAGCCACAGCCTTCGCTCACAAGCTTCCCCAGCTCTCTTTCCTTGAGCTGCAGTAAATCGGGTTGGCTTTCTGTGGCCTGCTGCTTTAGGCTGACTTTCCTTGCCGAACCACTTGGGTAGAACCTCCTTTGTAAGGCGTAGAAGTCTCTCAGAGGAGACTCCAGCTCTTTGCAGTTGGGATTTCCATCCGTACTGCTTCATTTATCACCATTTGTCTGCCTCAGAGCTGGCTGCCGTCGCTTACCAGGTGTGCTGGGAGCTTAGAACAGTTTTTTCATGCTAGTACCATAAAGGTTGAAAATGTTTCTGTGTATCCCTCATTAAATCTGCCCCGTTTTGTTGTTCCCTTCTGTGAGTGGTACACGTGGGAATAACTTAGTTTTGTCTTTTCTCTGCCTAGATTGCTGCTTGCTTTCTTCTCCTCTGTAAACAGCTGCCTTTGATCTCCCTTTGATTTGCAGCTTTGGAACAGACGTGCGCTGCTTAATTACGGATCGTGAATCATCTTATAAATTGACTCTGCTGTTTATGACAGTGCTTTCAGGGGTCATTTATTCTGACATGCACACACGGAGCGTGTGTTTAACAGCTAAAGCCCGGTTTGAGCAACAGGCTTGCTAAAACTTGAAGAGAAAATATGCAGGTGGCTATTGGGAAAGCTGACAGCCAGCTGTGGATATAGAATCACAGGATCATTAGGGTTGGAAAAGCCCTCCAAGATCACCAGATCCAACATCCCCTACCACCAATGCCACCATTAAGCCATGTCCCCAAGCACCACGTCCAACCTCTCCTTGAACACCCCCAGGGACGGTGACACCACCACCTCCCTGGGCAACCCGTCCCAATGCCTGACTGCTCTTTCTGAGCAGAAATGTCTCCTCATTTCCCACCTGAACCTCCCCTGGTGCAATTTGAGGCCATTCCCTCTTGTCCTAAATGCTTTTATCCCTCTCGTTACACTTATATCCACAGCCATGTACTGGAACAACTGGCCTACATCCAACCCTCTACGATCACTCAGGCTGCCTACTTCCTGCTTCAGCTGCAGTCTGGAGCACTCGGTGTGTAGAGTAAAGGTGTGGGGCTCTGATTTAATCACCACAATGTAGCTACCCAAGGTCACACTGCAGGCAGTGGCAACCTAAGGCTCAATTCAGCTGCCTGCCGTCAGTGCCTGCTGATATCTGGGGTTCCTGAGGGTACATCAGGAGCGTCCCCATGACTCAGACAAGGACCCTGCAACGTTTCTGCTGCCTCGCACAGGGGGCTTGGATAAATCTGGGGCATCTCGGGTAGGTGCCTATGTGTCCACGGTTTGATTGAGCCCCCGCGGCCCTGATTTCTAGATTTTACTGTTGGAGGAACCATCGTGGAAGGGCAGCAAAGAGATTAAAGCTGTTCATCCTCTGTATGCCTGAGAGAGATGAAACCCATAAATGTTACTAAATGTACCAAAGAATTGGAGGAGCGAGGCCATTTCCTCCCATTCAGAGGGCTTTTTGATATTCTTTGTTCTCAAATGAATTCCAAAAAGTGACATTAACAATACAAACCGATGCTAGTCCGTCCTGGTGGGGTACCAGAAGAAATCGGATGAGGACACAGGAAATGGGCCTCTGGTGAGTTGCTCTGAAGCGTTCGTTTTTAAAGAAAGAACCTCTGCGGCAGCTCTTGTAATTTATGCTCTGTTGGATTCTGGTGGCTTTGGTAAGCAGAGGAAGTAAAGGCTGAATGTCACAGATGCTGAATGGCAAGCCTGCCTGCTTTCCTCTGACAAACCAGATAAGTAAGAATGAGTGAGCTGAGACTATTCTGTAACCTCAGGAGCCCTAAAAAGATACCCACTCTGTGATGTTTTGCCCCAGAAGACATGGGGAAATTTAGAATTTTTGAAGAAGACACAAGCTAACTGAACAGATCAGATATCAGATGATCAGCTTCTGTTATTTTCTGACCTGAGGTTCAGGATATTCTGCTTAATTCAGTAAACTCATTCCTGGTGAGCTCAGCCCATCCAGCACACGGTCATTGCATTATTTTATCTCTGGAAGCATTGTTTTGAAGCACATCATGGCGACGTTTTGTCGTTACGACTTATTTTCCCCCCAGGTTGCTTGAAGTTGAGAACGAGCAACTTCAGGATCAGCTTCGAGAGGTCCGGGATGAGAACTGCAGGCTGTACAAACTGGTGAAAGACAAAGAGTTTGAAATAAAGCAACTCCAGAAAAAAATGCAGGAGGACAGATTGGCTTTGTCAGGTAACTGCAGGAGCTTTGTGTTCACACCGTGTTAGTTCCAGTGTTTGCTTGATGCTGATGACAATAGAGGCAGGATAACAGAGTCATTGTGAGCCAAATAATCCTCCTGGCAGTGAAATAGTAACATGACATCTTTTCACCTTCTTTAGGCTAAAAAGGAGTATATCATTCACATTGTGCTTGCCTCCATTTGTTCTTCTCTAATAAGCTGCTTCTAGGATGAAGCAAAGTCAGCTCTTTTAACTGAGAAACAACTCTGAGATTTGGTGTTGAGCTTGGCAGTAATTTGCCATAGCACTGAAACCTCTTGTCTCTGGGTTTTAGAAGTAGATACCTGAGAATATACTCACATAGTCAACGTTTAGGGTTGCTACCTAAGCTTACAAAAGTCTAAGCTGACCCTGTTTGGCATTTGCAGTTACCTAAACGTTGACATTTCTCCCCTCTGGAGAATTTCATCGCTTTGTTGGCCATGAGAAGTTCCTTGCAGTAGCTTGGCATGTATGCTTAAGGTCTGCATCTTACTCCCCTTCAGTTTCATGAGCTGCAAAATATGAATGCTGCCGCTCCCCATCTTTGAAAGAGAGCTGTTGGAAGGACCAAAAGATGTCTGAGGTTTCCAGGTCAGAACTGAGGCACAGAATATTGTTATTGATAACGATACATCCCTTTAAAGAAGCGTAGTGCTTTTGGGATACGCATTAATCCCAGCTCCTCACAGATCTTCTGCAACCTTGCATTGATGAGCACAAAACATGACGACTCCAGCAGGCTTTATATTAATGTCAAAGGGCAGTGTTACAGTTTTTCTCTGCTACATAGTGTTAAATTCCTTATTCAGGCTTATTTTGTTTAAGAGCCTGAACAGGACACACGCAGCATGCTGGCTGAACGCAAAGTCCAGCTTTGAAAACGGTTTGGGTGTCCTCTGAAGGCTGAGCTGTGCAGTTGGAACCTCTTCCACTGGGTGCCACTGTTGTTCAGGACAGCAGCGATGACCGGGCCAGCAGAGAAGGGGAAAACCATCGGGAAAACAGCAATAAGCAAACCTAAATAATGCATACACCTCCACTCTTCATAATTACCTCTGGCTTGTGTTTAGGAGAGGTGATAGGCTATTGCTGGGTCAAAACCAGGAGGCAGAAATGCTGCTGCAGCTTCTTGGCTGACTGAGATGCCAGCTGGGGGCATTTTGCACCTATCCACTTGGGGCAAGAGACCCACACGCATCTCAGGGAAAGAAAGAGCTTTAATTAAACACGTGCAGTGCCATCAGACGGAGGCACAAGCCTGGTTTTTGGTTAGTTTAGTATGTCCTGTGCTCCTTAGTAGCTGGTATTTGTTAGGAAAACTAAGGAAAAAGTAGCTTCTAGATGAGAGGGAGCACATCAAATAAAGATCAGTGGAAACTCTTAAAATTACGAGCATTATATATGCCAAACATGACTTGTTATTGCAGGCTGGTAGTTATTGCTGAGCTAGAGGTTTTTTTGCATGCTGCATGCAATTATATCGATGTTGCACTTGTGCAAGGACTTTTCTTCACCTGTGTGATGTTAACAAAAGCCAGGTGACACAGAGGGCACTCCTGGGGCTTACTTTCTCTGTGACACTGCTCCAGCCCTCTCTGAGGAGGAGGGGGAGGAGGAGGGCGCGGTGTGTGTTTAGAAGAGCTCAGTAATACAGTAAGGCTGCCTGCGTTATCGGGAGGGACTTATAAATAGGCACAATGAAATTTCCTGGCTGTTACCCAGGAGTCAACTGTAGTAGTGCTCCTGACCTTTAAGGACAGATGTCTAGAAAATGTTTGCACCTCTGTTTCGGCAACTCCTCCAGGAGTAAACAACCAGCATGAAACAAAACGTTGTCTTTTTCCATAACAGGCCACAAATGCCACAATATTCTGCCAGTTCTTAACGGTCCTTCACAGTAGTGAGCAGAAAACCACTCTCCCCTTTCTGTGTGTGTTGCTAGCACCTCTGGTGTGGCCTTTTCACGTGTGGCTGTTCCTACAGGGTGAAACTTGGCTTTGCTAGCCACGGTGTGACGCTGGCTCAAAGTGCCAGGCAGCCCAGCTGGATCACTGACGCCTCTTTTCCCTCGCTTACTCATTTAAGTGCCTGGCACAGCGCTGGGAGTGATGGCTCGGACAATAAAAGTACACTGTGCGGCGGACAGAGAACAAAAGCATTGTCTATTCTAAATCTTGCCTGTGAGAGATGTCCTTTGCTTTTATGTCTGCTTTTCAGGGACGTCTGGTTTAGCGGGGGACGTTGCTGCTGCTAAAATCGTTGAACTGGCCAAGAAGAATCGTGAGATAACTGCCGAGACTGAGAGCGAAAAAGCCAAAGTGAAGCAACTGAGTAACAAAGTCAAAGAGCTGGAGAGAGAAGTGAGGCATTTTTCTTGTTCTCTTTTTTTTTTTTTTTCTCAGAGAAACAAATCCAGCTTTTGGGACAGAGGAGCTGTGGCAGCTCTGGGTTTGATTCCTGTTGCCATTTTGAATTCGCTCTTGCATTCATACTTGCTTTGAGTTCTTGTTGGTTCTTTCCACACTAGGAGGGAGGGATGTGTGCCCTCAGCTGTTTCTACCTTTGCAGAAACGAGGAGCTAGGAGGAGCTATCGGTAGATTGAGCCAAAATAGTGAGCCAAAGATGTATGAAATGCCAGTTAGAAACATTCACAGAATCACACAGAATCACAGAATTTCTAGGTTGGAAGAGACCTCAAGATCATCGAGTCCAACCTCTGAAATTCATTTGTATTTGAAACACAAATAGCATAAGTGCTTTGTGAACTGAGGCAGTAACGAACTACGTCACTTAAGATGGAGTGAAGATGGAAAATCTTCACTCATCCAGCCGTATTCTTCTGGTTTACTACAATGTTTTTATACAGGCTGACCTTTCACAGGACTAATTTCCCTCAGGTGACTGCTGAAATGAAAATTAGATGCCCCGATGTCAGTGTTTGCTTTGTTCATTGGCAACTACTGATCTTCCTTCTGCAGTATTTGTAATTTTTTAGATCATTATCAATGCATTTTTCTTCACTTCGCCTCCTCAGGAGGCATCATTTAAATGTATCAGTAATGTTTATCGCTCTGTCTGACAAACGCATTTTGACTCCATCTTTCACAGTCACTTATTTTCATGAATCATTCAGCTCTCTGAATTGGATCCCAGTTACCTGGAGGATGAAGAAGTGGCAGATGACAGGTTTGAGAACTGCATAAATCCAGAGAGTTCTGGTCAGAAGGGCCTTGTCACACAGCTGGCAGGCTGGCTAAGAAATACCAGGTGTGGCTGAGG
Organism: Netta rufina; assembly: GCF_964035555.1. Taxonomy (NCBI): domain Eukaryota; kingdom Metazoa; phylum Chordata; class Aves; order Anseriformes; family Anatidae; genus Netta; species Netta rufina. The sequence continues at coordinate 3,302,436 of NC_140124.1, forward strand.
ACCTGTGAAGTTAAATAAGTAAGGGAGCAAGATGCACATAATTTCAAGAAAAAAAAATCTTATTTATAATCCTCTATTGCAGAAGTGTAAAGACACAGAAATGTAAAATATTGTCAGGTACTGACCTAAAAGAAAGGAATTGCAGGTGCTTCAGGAAAGAAAGGCAAAGTAAACAGAAATCCTCAAGAAACAGTGCTGGTCAGGGCAGAGAGTGGCACCTCAGATACGAACTAATCTGTTCCTTGGACACCAGCACCATCACAGTCAAAGACCAATGAAGCAACCTGTCTCATCTGTGGTAGAAATGAACCACAGTGTGGGCCCCAGTGAAGCCATGCCCTGGTCTGTATTTTCATCGAATCTCAGAACCCTTAGGGTTGGAAAAGCCCTCCAAGATCATCCGGTCCATCATCCCCCTACCCCCAATGTCACCACTAAACCATGTCCCCAAGCACCACGTCCAACCTCTACTTGAACACCCCCAGGGATGGGGACGCCACCACCTCCCTGGGCAACCCATCCCAATGCCTGACTGCTCTTTCTGAGCAGAAATGTCTCCTCATTTCCCACCTGAACCTCCCCTGGTGCAACTTGAGGCCATTTTCTCACAGACTCCTTTGGGATGGCTTTTTTCCAAACTAATGATCGTTGGCTGAGTTTTTGGAATGGGTTCGTTCAGAAGAACTCTATGAAGATGTGAAGGAAGGGTAGGATTAAAGCAGTGCTTGACAGTGGGAGGTACCTATCAAAAATGTTGAGTGAGGTGTAAGGAGAGCTACCAGAGAGAGGAAACTGCAGAGATTCACATCTCTTCGGTAACTTTTACGCTAAGCTGATGAGAGCCACTCATCATTTTCCATTGATTACAGAAAAAGACAACAAAAGCACAATTCAGTTACCAACACAAAGCATAAAAGTACCATTTGAGGTGCCACTTGACCTCCCAGACATCCAAACAGGGCTGTTGGACATGACAGTGGTGTCACTCCGGGTGCTGCAGCTGTTGTCACATCCCTTGGACACCTCCAACAGGACCAGACACCTGTGTGGGGGCAAAAAAGAACCCACAGTCAGCACATCTGCTTGATCTGATGTAGGGTTCTAGTGTAGAGTGAGCTGAAGAGTAGACTTCCCTGGTTGTATTGATGAGATTCCATTAATTAGGAATAGAGACACCCACGCTGAGAAGAGGAAAAGTGTTAATTTGAGAGTTGGATCTCATCCCACATGCCTGCTTCTAGATGGCTTAAACTCAGGGAAATTAATCATATTGATGGTACCTTGCAAACGCGTCGCAGTATGTACTTTGACCAGGGGAAAACACTGTTATTTCACATAATTGTTAGCTCTTTGCTTGCATGAGAGCTGCAAAATATGGAAATCATAAGCGTTTTAACACAAATCTGTTCCCACAAACAAAATGCGGGGTGTGGTCGTTGAGCAATCGCTTAGCAAAGAGCAGAACATGAACAAAGACTGCAAATGGGTGTTTGCAGAAAACATCACTGGAATGGGACCAAGCAGCTGCCACCACTCACTGAAATTCCTGACTCTTGGTCCATTGCCTAAACAAATTTCTGAACTGGATAGAAGTGGTGGTTGGTCTGCACATGGATTTATTGCAAAGAAAGGTAAGATGGCCCTCAGTTGCACTTTGTTTCTCCAGATACGACTGAAATGAAGAAGCTATTCCTTAGAGCCTTCTTTTATTCAGGCAAATAACCAAGATTTCCTGCCCACCTCAAAGAATGAAGTCTCAATTGCTTTAAAGCAACACATCCCAGCCTTTCCAGCTCCAACCTCGCTGCACTTCTGTCCAGCAAGAAGTTATTGCAACCTCAACAGAGAACATGATCCAGAGAAGTAGGGGCAATGTGTCTGCCTTCCTATTCTGTGGCAAACAATAGCAGATACACTCTTCACCTGTTGAGAAATGCTACTTCAGAGATATCCCAGCTGAAGAATAAGAGATTTAACATCATTACTGAACCTCAGCTGTAGGTTGTTAGGTAGTCATTTCTCCTTTTAAGTTCCTCTGGTGAATAGAGCTGTGTGCTTTTTATTAAATATCCTGTGATATTCTTGAAAAGTGAGTAAACTGGCATCCAGAGACAACATCCTGATCTGTACTTTATAGAATCTGTGTTTATATGTATACATTCTTATTTTATGAACCTGTGATGAGAAAATCCCCCAGAAACACCCATAACTGATCCCATTGCAGCAAGTCAGAGGCATTTTCCCTGAAGTTATTTCACAGTGAAATAACCCAGGCTTCTTTGGGAGGCATTTCAGAAAAAGGCTTTTTTCCTGATTCCTTATAAAAAGTAAGGGGAAATAAAGTCTCTTTTTTTTTTCTTTTTTCTTTTTTTTTCTTTTTTCATAGAGTAAATAAACATTTAGGTTTAAAGGTTCATTAAAATTACCGCTGTATTTTTTTCTAATTAGTCTTCCATGAAGGCGTGTTCTTCACTGTATCCATTCTATAACAGTGCATTTTTTTTCCAGCTACAGACAGCTGTGGAAAAAATACATTCCCTTGGTGGTGATGATGCAGGAATCAAGCAGTCAACTCTGAAGAAGACAGAAGGAAACTTGGTATGAATTGTAATCACAGAGAGGAAATCAGAAGTAATAATTGATACTTGGTTCTTTCCCATTGTGCATTCCTTGGATGTCTCCCTGTCTCTAGTTTTGTGACCAAATTGCTCTGTTTTCACCTCCTCTATACCCCACAAATTAGGGAATGGGTCTGGAAAAGAAGATTCTGTGATCCTGATGGATATGTGCATCTTAATAATTTTAAGTTTTCACTGAAGATTCTGTTCTTACCAAATCCATTCTTCTCTTCAAAGGCTGAGAGTGCAGAGGTGAAAGCATTGCAAGAAAAATTAACCACGGCCAACTTTAAAGTGATGGAGTATCGGAACCAAGTCCAGTCTGCAAAACAGGAATTGAAGATGATGCAAAAGGTACTGTTCCGGGATGCAGCCTGTGGCTGGAATCCTGTTCAAGAGGTGTACTCTTGTGACATCAGGAGGAGGCTTCTTTTCCTCTGAGCTTTCATTAGCCTCATTAGTGAAATGTAAGGAGGTAACAAAACCAGAGATACAGTGGTTGCATTGGAAAGATATGCACATGGGCACACACAGATTTCATGCTCTGCCCCTGTAACTGGATAACCATTCCCATTATTTCTGCTGCTATGATGGGTAAGGATCCTTTAAGGTTTGAAAGTCCCAATTCAGCAAAATAGATTTTGACTGACTTGAAACACACAGTCAAGCCCATTCCTCTTTTCCCAAACATTTAATTAAGTAATTACTTTTTAATGTAGGCCTCAGTCCCATGAAGTTACTGAGATTAAAAACCACACTTGAACCAAAGCAGGTTTAAACAGTTTGGTGGAGTGACATCCAGAGTAACTTTTTCCTGCTTGCTTCACGATGGGTTTTAACGCATTCCTCTGTGCTCTGCTTCCTTTGGTTTCATTACTTTGCATAAGAGACCTGCAATGCAGATCAGAGTAGAGAATATGCTTCTAAAAATAGAACTCTGCTGACCTTTTTATAAATAATTTAAATGCTCGTCATACTAACTTTAGCTCTCGTTAATGTGGCTGCTTCAGAATTGTGCAAGAGAGAGGTTGGCTTAGTGCCTGATTGCAAGGGTGTGTATTCAGACAGCATCTCTGCTCTGCTCCTGCTCAGTTCTGGTTATATGTAGTACGGAGTAAATGCAGGTATTGAGAACTGTTAGCAACGCGTGGGAAACCTTGGTGATGAATTTGAAATCCTCTTCCAGAGGTAGCACAGCCTGACACCTGTTGTCTGATGCTATGGGGACGGGCATGTTCTTTTAGGGATCCTTAGTAGAATAAGGACTGGCTGCAGGGTAGTTACAACTAGTTATAAAAGGGGGAGGTAGAAGGGGACTGATTTGTGATCAGGCTGCTTACATATTATGGCCATCTGCCTAATAAAGTGGTTTTGGTTATGTTAACCATATTACCAGGTGGCAGGGGGTACAGGTCACAACACCCAACTGTGCAGCTAGATGGTACAATTTGACAGACTTGGTAGGCAGGCAGCAAAATATAGACTCACATTAAAAAAAAAAAATAAAAAAAAAATTAAAGACTAATACTGAAACATTAAAATACCAAAATACCCACCTTAACAAATGAAATCGTGCATGTTAGCCAAACCCCTCCTAAGCAGCAACACTCTGTGTTGTGATAATGGTCCCAAATAGCTTACATCACACAGGATCCTGGATATCAGACACAGGTTTTATCTATAGACAGCCTACTGTGTACAGATACAGTGGTTTGGGTTTACTGCTAGAGAGAGCAGTTTTTCCTCCCCTCCCCTCCACAGATATTTCAGCCTAGGCTTTTTGCTGATCCTAATCCTTTCTTCACAGCTTTTAGCAAATGAAGTCGGTGAAGATGTGAATATTCAGAGTCTCTTGACCAATTCTGGCAGCTGGCGTGGGCGAGCCCAGCAAATTCTTGTTCTCCAAAGCAAGGTGAGTTGAGACCCTGCACAGGGCCTGCATAGTAAGCTCTGAGTGGGATGTTTGAGATAAATTGTTGGTTCTTCATTAAGTAATTCTTAACATCTAAACCTGATGATAAGATATGTCCCAGGACAAAAAGTTTACTACAAATACACAGCCAGATACATTTTCTGTGTTGAGGAAAGCAACCGTTGAAATAAAAAGCTTTACGGTAACTTTTGGACTGTTTTTTAGTACTTGTGTGTGCGTGGGTACGGTGTGTTAGATTTTAAACATGTAATGATGTGTGCAGAGTCTTTCAGAATTCCTGCTAATTAGTCTATTGCAAACATGCAAGCCTCCATATTTAAACTGTGGATCTTCAGCATCTGTGTCGGAGGAGAGAGTTCAGTGACTCTGGAGAGCTGTGGCAGCCTAGGTAAAGTCCCAGGATGTTCTGAAGGTGCCTCTCTCCACTGCGTACAGAAGGAGCCCTGTCAGTCTCTGTGCTCTGACTTAGGCACCTTTGTTCAGTGCCTAAAGTCAGATGGGAAGAATTGAGGCCAGATAAGATGTTTGAGTTGTTCCCCCGAGAACTTAAGTAAAATCTTTAACTCCTGCATCTTCTGAAGGGCACAATTTAGCTGAAATGTCAGCTCAGGACAGGGAGGCAGTTTGTCTGACTCACATAAAAACTTCTCGCAGGTAATTTGATACACAGTCCTCCTATTTTTCTGGTGTTGAATTATGTGCCAATGAAGTGTGATTTTTGCACTGACTGAAGTTGTTAATCTCTGTTTTCCCATGGGCAAGTTACATTTTCCTTTGATTTACAAAATTACATTTTCCTTTGATTCAGCTGAAGGCTGTGCATATTGTTACTGTACTCTACTGTACAAATTTTGGAGCCAGTCTCCACAGGCCCCTTCTGTAGTCAGTGGTGATACAGTAAATACAGTCACTGGATCCAAAGTGATCCTGTTTCCTTCTCCTGACTGTAAAATAAATCTGTAGTGAATAGCTGAGATGCAGCAGCTGAGTTCAGTTGCCCACACACTGGTGTCTAATGCCAGCTGAGATGCCATAGGGTGTTCCTTTGACCTTTGGTCATTGCCCTGGAGGAGTAGGGATGTCCTGTAGATCCTGTGCTGTGTGTCTCCAGAACCCCAGGGCATCTAAAACAATGCCAGATACCTGTGTTCAGGCTGCTCAACTGTGCCTTAGATGTGGACATGCTGGATGATGGTTCTGCTGAAGACTGAGATGCTTAAATTTATATGGGTAAGTGGTTGTCTGCCCTTTTAGAGGAGATCTAACATTATTCCGTTGACCATGTACATATTTAGTGGTATTCAGGATGCTTTGGGGTCTCTGCCTTGCTTTCACATTCAGCTTTGATAAAGCACAGAACTCCTTTGTGTCCTTTATCTCCTGTAGGTCTTGAGGTCGTATCTCCTCCCTGCACAGATGCCCTAAGTGTCTGCATGTTTGTTAGCACCTAACAAATAGAAATGTGGAAAAAAAAAAAAAACATTCACTGCTCTGTGTAACCATGATAATGCCAAGAAGTGAGCTCTGAGCTCTGGTTATGTGCTCTGTCGTGCTGGACCACTGTGTTGTGCCCTAGGTTCGAGAGCTGGAGAATCAGCTGGGTCAAACCAAGAGCAGAACATCACTGAGTGAAATGGATGAGGAACTGCTGGCGCTGGCTGATCCCAGGAAGTTGTCAGCCCAAGAGAAGAATTTGCTGAAGATTCGCAGCTTGGAAAAAGAAAAGAAAGAAGCCTTGGAGGTAAAATGTGAGCTGACAGAGTCCTACTTGGGTACATAGTGAGTAAGAACTTGTCTTACTTTTGGGATGTATGTTACATGCCCTGCTTGAAGACCATTTTGGAAACCCACTTGATCTCCTCGAAGAAGTCATGCCACACTTCACAGCCTGTGCAAGAGGCTTCTGCGCTGGTTTTCTGTATTGTATGTCAAGGCATATCTTTGCAGTACATGATACACCCCCTTGCTTCATGATTTACACGTCAGATGCATCCACTGGGCCTGAAACGTGGCCACCTGACAACTGGGCATGATGTATGATGTAAGAAAGAGGGAGAGAGGCCACAGGTTGCAGTGCAGCTGGTGCTGGCTTCGTGCTGAAGTCACATGTAGACAGAAGCCCTGCCTTAGCTGCATCCAACCTCTGGAGCATCCCCCTCTCCCCGTGGCCAGGTGTGCATTCTCCACGCAGTGTTAAATCCAAGCATCCCCCTCACACCTCGTACATCTTTACAGCTCTGGGCTCCTACATTTGAGCAGAGTAAAGTTCAGAATTGCACTGGACTCTTTCCAAGAGGCATTTTGAACATGGGTCTTACTCTCCACCTATTGTATTGAGTTGCTACAACAATAAACACGTTTAGGGCTTGAAAGGGGCTATGGCTCATGGCACGCAGTAAACCCTGAGGTGTAAAGGATCCATAGGTCTGTGTCCATAAGAACCACGGGGGGTGCAGCAGGGGGTGTCAGCTGTACAAACAGGCTAGCAAAGCACGTTTCCCTAAGCTCTTTTCCCAGATTCTCTTCTGTAAAGGCCACCTGGCACCACTCCAGAGCTTAATTAGCTGCTGCTTTTCTCCCCACAATTTGACCGTGCAATAGAGTGAGCACTGGGGTAATGCACACCTTTCACTCTTGGCCATGAGAAGGGAAGAGATTTATAGCCACAGGCACGCAGCACTGGGAAGATTTCCCTCGGTAACTGTAATCTGCATGGCTCCACTCTCCCCTTGTGTTTCAGGCTCCACTCCAAAATTTCCCTTGCACTTGTCCATGGCTACATGACTGCCAGCACACTCCCTGGCCGCTTCCATCTAGGTGAAAGCATGGCTCAGGAGACAGCATGTGCCACACAGAGCTTCTAGTAGACGGTGTGGCAGCATCATCCTGTATCTGGGAGTAAAACAGTTTCCCCATGGGAATATGGTGAGACAAATGAACGAGCAGGAGCATACAGAATTATGTTTTAGGACAGAATTATCATACACTTCCTGGCACATACTAAACCAACCTAGTTCCCTTCTATTTCTGGTCAGACAGACCTTTTTTGATGGTGGCAAGCAAACAGTGAGTAGTTCTATTTATACTTTCTGCTTAGTTAGGGATGATACGATACACCAGTGCCATATTTTTGATTGTGCTGGACAATATGTGGTTTCTTTAGCTCACCAAAGTATCCAGGCTGTAACTGTCACTTCCTACGATGTGTTTGCATCTGCAGAAACTCACTGGGGAACACGATGCTCTCCAAAAAAATCACGAGGAAGTGAAGAAAAAACTCGACGCATCAAAAGCCAGGAACAAAGTGCTGTGCAGCGAAGTGAAAACCCTGAAGGGACAGATTGTAACCCTGCTGGAGAAAGGAAAACACGATGATGAGCTCATAGATGCCTTACTGGTACTGCCCATTACTGTTGGTCCCGGCCCTTGCAATCAGTCCTCTTTCTCTAAGTGATGAAACATGATGTCATTTAATGACACAGAGAACCTTATACAGGGGCCTGATGAATCAAACTGTGACAGCCAGAGGTTTCAGAGTTAGCTAAAGCCCTTGTGCACTTTGGAGCAGCTCACACAACAGCTGCAGGACAGCACTAGGGGTGATTTGGAGTCAAGTGTTGGAAGAAACATTTTGCAGAAGGATAGAAATAGAAATGTGTTAGGTAGAGAAAGGGCTTCATCCCTGACTCTGGAAGCTGGACTGGACTCTGTGTTCTGCTTTCAGCCCTGATAGTAATTTATTTATTTTTCTCTGGGAATGCCTGCAGTCTTGCACGCTAATTTGTTGTATTACACAGCCCACAACACGCAAGACCTTAACCATGCATACTAAACCATGTGCACATCTAGTTGCAGTAGCTGGAGCTGAGAGGACGTGGGGCCTTCAAAACTAGGAGTAGTACTGCTGGGGCCTCAAGACACAGTTATGCTGAAATAATTGCCCTCTGTCATGCTCTTGTGGGATTGCTTTGGTTTTCCCCAATTAAATAATGAGAAAAAAAATGAGAAAATACACCACTTTCTAGTAGAAGTCCTAATCCAGCTTCTCACAAGTTTAAAAGCAGTTATCCTTGCTTCTGTACAGAGCTTTTAGCCAACAGAGGCTAATGACTAAGCTGGCATTCACCTTTCTGCACCCCAGGCAGCCACGAGGGGAATATGGGCACTGACCAGCAGATTAGGCTGATTACAGAGGAGCCAAATAAGAGCTGGCAGTTCTGCTAAGTTTGAGCGCTCTCACTAAAAGTATTACAGAAAGACAAAATTTTTGTTTGGAAGGAGCGGTTAAATTTTGATCTATCACATCAAAGAAGTACCTTGCTTGCAGTCTGTTCGCCTGTCAGAATAAACTGTCGAACAATATTAGATTTGTCAGAGTGTGAAAAACTCCAAACCCCACCAGCAAAACAGCCTAGCCTCATAGCTGTTTTCTCACACTACCCTCCTCTTTTAATGTCACCGTCACGCAGTCTGATCATAATCGAATGTCACAAAAAACAGGTTGAAATCTCCTCTTTTATTCAGTTTATGGAAAAAGTCTCTTTCTTTGTCAAAAGCCAGCCGTTCTTGCTTGTTTTTCTGCTACACTCAGTAGCAAAGCTCCCAGCAAACTGAACCTTTCAGAATCTTTTCAACTTGAGCCATCCAGCCCCTAAAGTCTTGATAGGACCAGTGAGGGCAGACGGCCCTTACCCAGCAGAACATGTCTCAGTGTTAACAAGTAGATGTGCTGGGCCATTCTTTGAAGTGATAGCTGCTGAGAGGAAGGCAAGCTGAGCTCATGCTTAAAGCATAGTGGACCAAATTCTTGGAGTAGTGCTAGTGACATCAGTTTGCTTACACCAGGGAATGAGTTTGGCAGGGCAGTGGCTTGCCCTCACGCTCCTAAATGTGTTGTAGGGTGTAAAAGACAGGGAGTCTTAATAATTGTGTACAAAAGTGAATATCTCACTCATTATTTCTATTTTATCAGAGTCAGCTGAAGCAAATGCAGGAGATCTTAAAGCACCTGAGCCAGCAGGATGAGAAGAACAAGGAGTCCCAGCAGGTGCTAGGGCAGCACTTGAACAACGAGGCTCAGAAGCAAAACTGCCTTATAGAGCAGCTCAGACAGCTGGTGGCTGAACGAGAGGCAAAAGTTAAAGAGCTGGAAGAGGAGATTGGGCAACTCACACTCCAGGTAGTCAGAGAAACGAACTAGAGGAGCACACTTGTAAGGATTTTAGATCTGTTCTTCCACTTCCTTCTCCAGTATTGTCCAAGATGGTTGCTAGCTGAAGCCACTAACACCTGCCCTACTGACAGTCTCTTCTGTCCTCTCCTGTAACTCTAATTTTCTTTCCTGTTTATATATATTCTTTCTTCAACCTGTTTAAGCAGCAGAAAAATACAGAAATATTAGTGACATCAGCCTGACAGCAGGTGTAGGGCTGCAATGGGGACTGACCATCCTTGGCTGCTGAAGGAAGCAAGCAGGCAAACGTAGGTGAGGCAGCATCAGCAGGCTGCTGTGGAGCCCAGCTACAGCCCCTCTTGGAGTGATGGGACTCCCTAGTGAGTTATTCTCATCTCCCACTGCGAGCCACTCTAAAAACTCCCTCAGATCTCCATGGTAGTCGTAGGAGTCTGATGAGTCTCAGCCATGTGGAAAATTCGTTGCACAGATGGAGGAATCAGGAAGGTTGGCCCCGTAGGGACTAGCATGTTAAGAATGTCTTCAACTTTTATGGTCTAGTGTAAAAAAGTAACAGTGCAAGGTATACAGATGGCACAGGAATTGAGGGGCAGTCCACTAAACCATCAAAGGCTTCTTGTGTGGTCTGGTACCTTACATTCAGGTTTTGTTAAGGGTATTTAGACATCCAGTTCCTAAAGATACAAAACCCTCACAGTGGTGAGGCTGTGAATCTGTCAGATACCTCAGAAACAGGGGCTAGAGCATTGGGTCCAAGATGAAGCTTGGGTTAAGGATACAAACCAATGCTGGCAGTGGTACTGTAGGTTCTGTAGTGACACCGTGTGTACCCCATCATTTCCTACAAAACAGCACTTTTTACTGACTTTTGCTTTGTTTCTCTTCTGCAGTGGTAAGAAACTAAAGAAAAGTTTCCTAGCAGGTCCTGTAAATCAAAAGTTGTGGCCTGCTTGTAGCAATAACCATAATCTGCTGATCAGGCATTAGTGCAGCTCTTTTCCTTCGAACTGTGTAACTGGTTTTATGACCTTTTCCACCATTAACAGAAGAAATCTGCCCAGCAAGGGGACAATCCAGGAGCTGCTGTTATAGCACCCTCCGAGCAATCAGAAGATCCACGTTTTACTCTGCTTAAGCCTCTGGCATCAGGCGGTGATCAGGCTGGAAGGACTGAATCTGCTCGGTAAGAAGAGCCTCAAGTCAATGTTTTAGGTTGCTGGGAGTTATTCAGAAGCACGGTTTTCCCAGACAACTGCATCAAACCACAAGTGCTGTGTGCCAGCGGCTGTGGTGGGCTGTTTACAGTATATGGGAATTTCTAATCACATTGTCTCTTGGACTTTTGTCCTGGAGCGGAGAAAGATACACAGACTTGCAGACATTACTACATTTGGCATGATGGTAGTGCAGCTAATTCTCTTTCTCCGGCTCAGATAATGTTTATGTGGTTAACTTAAGTGCCTGTGTTTCTTCTCTCTTATGAGAAACAGGGTTTCTAACGAGCAGCCTCCTGAAAGCAGGGTGGCAAATTAATACATAGCCCCATTTTAGGTAAGCAGTAAATCACCGGTGCATTATTTAAATCAATAAAGAAGCTTTGAGTAAGATTTCCTTGCAGAAATGTTGAAAGCACACCACGCTGTTTGCTCTTAACAAGCATCCTTTTTAAAGCCTTATTGAGGACCACGTACATTATAGTCATATTAATATAATTATATCTGATTTTTGTTCACACTTACGTAACTCTGTCTCATTCCGGCTGTATGAAGGGACCATAACTTGCACCAGAACAAGTTGTATCCCATCCTGTTAAAACACAGGGTTTGGTGCTAACGAGTTCGTGGTCAAATTGACAATGAGGAGTTGAGACTGGCCTTCCGAGGAAGGAGGAAATTCTTTTACCAAGTTAAAGCTACAACTAATTTCTCCTATGGAATTTTAACTAGCCTACCGTGTTATTTTAGACACTGAGATTGGCCTGAAAATTGTCAGACGTATCCCTAAGTCTGAGTAGAACATTACTACAAAATGTAGGAAATGTTCTTCAGAGTGTTTTGGAATGAGGGTTAGAACTTATCTGCAAGTTTTCTTGGCAGAGTGGTTGACTTTACTCTCCCTCTTCCAACTCCACAGACGTTGTGCTCTTGTGCCAATCTATATTTTATCCACTTTTTTTTTTCCTTTTACCAATTACTTCAAATGTCTGCTGATAGTAAGCAGGAGGGTGAGCAGGAAAGCTAGGCTGGGAATGGGCTTTGTAGAACCCCATAAATGCAATGCATAAATTATTTCTTGTGTTCGTGACTGACATAGCTCTGTCTTGACAATGTCTGATGTGTCAGATGGGCGGTGAAAGAGTTTGAAAACTGCAAGAGCCGTTAATAATTTGGTCAGCAGGGCTCACTCATTCCATTAACTTTAATATGCTGATGAACCCTCTATTCCATTTTGCTTTAGTGAATCATCTTTTCCTATCAGGAAAGATGAAATGAAAAATGCTATAAATAGGAGCTAAAGCCCCTTGGAGATGTCAGAGTAAAAATCCTCATTTTTAGACTCAACCTCTTCCGTCATTACCAACCTTAACTTGATTTTAGGATGGATTAACCAGTCGCAGCCTAGAAGGCAGCTCTGCCTGGTCCACAATATTAAGGCTTTATCCTCTGTTAGCTGCAGCTTAAAGGCAAGGAAATACAAAGGCAAGGAAAAGGGAATTGCCTTTGGGCAGCTGAATTCAAGACTGGAAAACAAACACTGGAATTTTATGTCCCAGGCACACAGATGCATAAAACTCGTCCAGGCTGGAAGTGGTACCCTAGTGTTAGCAGTCTGACAGATATTCCTAAGAGCAGAAGAGTTCAAAAAACTATAAAATATATTTTAAAAGACACCTAGAAAGAAAAGGTCTGCACTTTGCTGCAGAACAGGGGTTCAGTTGGTTAGGAAAGCAAGCGATACACAAACACCATCAAAGAAACCCAGTAACCTGTCCTTGGCTCACGTCCTAGGGGGTGTCTCATGAGAGTGCTCTATGTGAGGGTCCAGGCAGTGCCCGTGAGGAAACAGAGCAGCACTGGCTGTTGCTGTGGCTGTTTGCATGTTCAGCTTGAGCCAAGCAGGGTCAAGAGCTGTTCCTGCTCGCCACATCCGCACGCTGTGACGCGCAGCTCCAAATGCTGGTGTGGAGGGCCAGCAAAGTGCCTCCAGAAGCACAGCGATCAAAAACCGAGCTTTAATATTTTTACATGGGACACACCACGTGGTTTTGCAGTGTGTTTTGGGGACGGAGAGCAAGGTGAGCTGCTGTGTATGTGTGTGTGAGAACCTGCCCTTTGTAGATCTCGGTGTTTAACAGAGCTTTCTCCCTTGTAGCACAGTGTCCAAGATGGGCCATATGCTCATAGAGTCGGCAGCCACTCAACCTCCCCTTCTCAGCAATAACATCCCACCTGGAAGGTACGTATGTAAACTTCATCACAAACCAGAGAGGAAACCTGCAGTGCTCCACAAGCTGCTGGCAGCCCTCAGCTTTGTTTCAGGAACAAACAACTTCTTTTACCATCCTCTCTACGTGATACTGTCAAAGGGTTCTGGCACAGGCTGCAGTGTCTCCTTGCAGTCTTAATTTTTTAATTGATTGCTAGTTTTATGCCCCATAAATCCCCTTTTCCCCTTTTGTCATCCCCAGCCACCAGGATTTCTCCTGGTTTTTGCTCTAAAGGAAATATTCTTGAATATTTCCATGCAGAGGTAGAAGAAATGAAGTACATAGTAATGGGATACGTGGAAAAATTGCCCCTTCCTTTCATCACCTACTCAGCAGAAGAATAATCATTTTACTAATGCTGCCTGAAGCCTTTCAGTTAAAGAAAATCAATAGTGTGCCATTTAATAGCTTAGCACAGCACTTTGGAGAATCCACGTGCAGGCTTCTCTTTGGCAGGAGCAGTGAGAGGAGAATCAAGTGCTGGTGAACTGCTCGGTGCGGGAAGTTTGTTTTCAAGGGTGATGGGAAGGGAGAGCATCATTGCAAGGGGAAAGGCCTTTCGAGTGAAACTCAGAGTGGCTTTTTTTCCACATATTTTTATTCCGTGTATTGCAGTATCAAGCATGATGCTGGGGGGAGTCAGTGAGCCTGGCTGTGTGTTCTGGCTCGGGCTTCAGAAGTGTATTTTGATATGTTTTTTTCAAAGGCTGTCTTTGTTTCATTTCTTTCATTCGTGAAATGGGAAACAGACTCTTTGCGCTTCTGCTGCTTTTAGGCTTGCTGGCACCGACAGCCTGGATTTCAAAGCGCTGCAGACGCAGATCACAGAGCACAAGGCTCTCTGCCAGGCTGCTGAAGTGGAAAGAGACAGGCTCCTGGAACTGGTCACTGTGCTGCAGAAAAGGTAGTGCCTGAGTCTGCCCGTGCCCTTTGTGGGATGCTGTGATGAAGGAGCAGCTGAGACGTGTGAGAGTCTGTAGCGTGCAGTCCGGTATGCCGCACTCTGCCACTGTGAAATTTGCCTTAAATAGGGGCGTTTGAAATTATTCTGCTCAATTTCACTGCCTACTTCATGATTCATTTTTTTAAAATTCTTTTAGAACAAAGTGCAGAAAAAATGGAGTCGTCTTCAAGCTTGCTACACTCAGATAAAGCTGGAGTTGGTGTATTTATGTATGCGTGGTGTTATTTAGGCAGCAATTTTATTCACCAATACTAAATACTGCAATTAGAGTTATAATCTGATTTCTGCTCCAGAAGCTTTTCACATTCTTTTAAGTTTCACTGTATCCTCTCTTAAATGAATTTCTTCTGGTTTAACTGAAGCATAACAGTGACATTTTTTCCCATTATTCAATTCAATTTAAGACAATGTTAAAATCAAGCTAGGTTTTGGGAGAGAAGAAAAAGCAAAGTCTTTTATCTTTAGACACCTTTCAGCTACTGACTTTTTCCCAGCTAGACAATTTGCTTTAAGCGCGATTTGATTCCCAAATCTGTATTCCAGCTTACAGGAAGACACATTTTTGTCTGGGTATGTTTGAATACAGTAGGTTCTGTTTGCTTGATTGCTTTATCTCAATCCATCTCTCATTTATCTAACTTTTAATTAATCACAATCAGAAAAGTGTGTTCTTTAAAACTGTGGTAAAGGTATCATCCCCTGTGCTTTTAAGGGCTAAATCCTAGAAACGTGCATTTTATTCAGGTCTGTAAGACCAGTGACTAATAGAGGTGTGCAATTAGGTAAGGACAGAGGTCTGAGTGATTTCTGAACTGGGGCCGTTGCGAATATGGGCTAATGAAGAACGCAGAGTTAATGAAATGCACAGTTCCTAGTAAAATGTGCCACAGAGTGATGATTCAGCAGCTCCACCGTTACCACACATTTATCAAGAGCTCCTGCAGGTAAAGTACATTTTACGAGATTGTGTGCAATAATTCTTGGAAGACCTCAGGATAATGTAGCATCCACTCATATTTCAACATGAATATATGTAAAAAAAAGTGAGGCATTCCTCCCCTTCCTTGCCCCTGTAGGAGTCCAGGTCAACAAACCTCAAGGAACATGCATACTGCTTAAGCCAAGAGAAGAGCTCTGCGAATGGTTATGAGAGTAGCATTTTCCTACAGCAGCAGCCAGAATTTATGACTGTGTTTCACAGCCACTCACCGCAGAGCAGAAGATGCTGTCAGAAGACACTCGCTTGTAGACTGATTGTAGGATCGGGCCCTGCTTGAGGAAGGGAAAGAGCTAGAGCAAGATTTCAGTTTGCTGCTCATATTGGCAGAAGATTTCATAAAAAACGAGTCCTGTCATTTTCCCTCCTCTGTTTGTCTAACGCGGGTGCTAGGGGAACACCTGGTCAAACGAAAGTTTAATGAATTCAGAACCACTGAGGAGAAATATAATTTCACATAGCATGTCACCCGCCTGCTAATTCACTGCCACAGGAGGTTGGAGCCTTGCCTGTAGCTAGACTTTTAAGACAGTGATATAATTTTATTATAGTTGTAATATTTTTTTTTAGTTCTGCCAGCTAGGAGGCGAATAAGACTAATCAAATCTCTTGATTCAGGGAGTAATCAGCTATCACCCATAGGGCCAGGGAGGATTTTTTTTGTATTTGCATTGTCCAATACAGTGTGTCAGTCAATTCAAGATTCCTCTTAGCTTTAAATTCCTCTAAATCATTTGGTGTCAGGCTCTGCTCCCTGAATACATCCGTGGGTGCACATCAAACTTTTGTAGTTGATTTTCTGAGGTGTTCCATGAGGTGAACAGGCAGGTAGTTTGCTCTTCCCTTATTGCATTTCTTCCACTCGCTTCCTTCCACAGTAGTGTCTAATGGCCAAGTTTATTAAAAGCAACGTCCAGCTTCTTTTCGTACTCGCAGATAACTGACGCAGAACAGCTAAATGCTTGACAATGTTTTTATAAACTATTTTCCTTCTAAATTCTTCCCCGTGTTTAAAAAGATGCAGTTAGTATTCCTCTAATAAAAGATCTCCCCTCAGCAATCTGCAGCTTGCCTGCTCATCTGAGTGGGAAATTTAGGCAGAGTTAAGGGATCTAGGCAACCTCCACTAGCCAACCTATTATTTATAATTATACTCATTAGTTAATTCTGTTTTGCAAATGTAGAGGATGTCATCTGGAAGAATCGCACTGGGATTTCTGCCTTTGGATGCATGGAAACTTCTCTTGTTCCCTCTGCTGGGAGCTATGGAGTAGGATTCAGTGTTTAAGACTGGCTGATCCTTTATACTTAGGACACAAATAAGCTTGAATCACCTTTTTTGCGTATCAGGGTGGAGGAAAGCAGCGATAAAGTCTTGGAAGTTGAGAAGAGGCTTCAGGAAGAGCGGCGGCGATGCGTCCTTTTGGAGCAGCAGCTTGAAAAACTACAAATGGATCCTGGGAGGAACACAAGTACACAGAAACCTCCTCTGAGGGGCAAAACAGGTGAGGTGGAGCTCTTACCCACAGCTGTGTCCCCCATCCCACCCCGGTGGTTAATAGCAGCAACATTTGGGCTCTCATCTCTCAATCCTACACGAGTGCTTGACCTTACACACAGGGATTTGGACCTGCTCAGAGCAGTGGACTGATAATGAGGGTGAAATCCTGGCCCCATTTAATTCAAGAGGGCTCTGACACAGATTTAAGTGGGACCAGGACTTTTGCATTATGTTGTTTTCACGGGATGATGGTCTACAGACGGAACTTCACACCGTTCTGCGTCTCTGCTGTGACCATGCTGTGTTCCCTTTACACTTCTGCCTGAGAGATTCATCTGAAGGTTAAGAGCAGAATTAAAGGACGCATCCCAATTTAAGGCCTGTCAGTGTCGATGAAAAAGTATTGCTGGTGATGTAGTAATTAGATCTGGTGTAATTTATTACACCGTGAACATGATAATCTCCTGCTATAAATATGAAAGCCTTACTAGCATAGTTAAAGGAGGAGAAGTCATGATGGATGTTAAATTTTTATTTCTCTGATCAGATTCTTTTATTACTTAAAGACTCTGATTCTATAAGGTGTCTAAACCAATAAAATGGTACATATTCTTAAGGAAACTTTTCCAGTGGCTTCCCTTTTTATACGCATTTTCATAAAGTAAAATGAGTTTAAATGCCAGGAGACGAACAGTAGTAATAAGCATTTTAATTTGGCAAATACTGGGATGGCATCAGAGTGAGTTATGGTGACTGGAGAGGTCACAAGCCTCATAACAGAGCTTGTACGTGCTCTTGGCCTGCCCCTTGCAGGAACACATGATCTTTGGCCGTAGGACAACAGCCCCGCAGTACAGCAGATGCATGGTGTGGCTTTTTCCTATTGTGTGTACCCATCCTACCTCATCAGCTTCTTACAGCTCTGTACTGAGCACCTGTATGAGCAGTCACCTCCCTTTCCACGTGCACCAGTGTCTTGTTTCTCCTTAGGTGCAGTTCAGGCGAGGTAAGAAATGCTCCTCGAACTGCACTGCATTTGCAATTCCCATCACAGTGCTGTGGTTGGCAATAAAACCTCTCAGGAGCAGCACAGTGATGCAAAAAAAAACGCCTGGTGCTGTTCACTATGGTCTCGATTCACACAGGAGGGCGAAGTTCCCCAGTTTAAGCTGCTCAGGACCTCAGGTGAAGCACTACCATTCACCCATCTGGAAACATAGAGAACCAGGTATGCAGGAACAGGATGCAGAGGAGCTTTGTCCTGCAGGGAAACTGAAAGACTGCTTAAAACCTACTTCTTTCTGTAAAATATCCATCAATTCATTGGAGCAGAACTTTTGTGTCCTTGAGAAGGGCCCCAGCCAGCACTGACTTATTTCTTTTTCTGAAACTACTGATTTTTAGCACTGCCTTACCTGTATTAGCTGAGAGCCTGACACAGAAAAGGCACTGCAGAAAAACTTTGATCCTCACAGAGAGACTCGCCCCACAAAACAGAGAGTTGCAGTTCAGTGACCAGCACGGTGTTAGAAGAGTGCTCAGAAGCCAAGAGCTCCAGCCTGTGGGCTTTAGGATATGGGACATTCATCCCGATAGAAGGGCAGTGCTGGGCCTTGCAGAAGAGGTATTGGGTGATATCACTTAGGATTCCCAGTAGAGTTTTGATGTAAGACACTTTGGAGCTCTCAGCTCATTTCTTCTGAGGAGGAAATTAGGATGTACAAAGGGAGAGGTAGTAGGCAGGTGGGAGTTTGGAGAATACAGCTATCAATCACAAGCTTTTTCCTCTGACTCCCTGCCTTAAATAGTACAGGGGCATTTTGGTACTGTCTTCTACAGGAGAATTTAACTGATATTTTGAGCTTGAACTTTTATACAACCCGGTAGTGTAAAGCTTTGATGTGCTATTCTGTTATTTTGCATGTGCCCAGCTTAGATTTCCCTCGCAGCCTCAAATTGATGTAGTGATGAACTCGTCAGGTTCCGAGCCATTTGGATCAAATTGTTGTAACAGTTTGGTAACTCACCTCTGAGAGACTGGCATTTCCTAGCTGGAGGAAGCAAATTGTTCCTACCACCGCGACAGGTTCCTTCTAACTAAATACTTAGTTCATTACCCTTGTCTGCTTGAGGACTAAAAGCAAATGTAGAAAAGGATTGGCAAGGAGACTAACAAGAAGAAATCCTCTGTGAGGCTGTAAGATGAGTAGGTAACAGGCTCTTTCACTGCAGTTGTTTGAAGAGAGCCCAGCCCCTTGTAATGTGCCAAAATTCTCTGGAGTTTGTACAAGAGACAAGTCTAGAAATCTGTAATACATCCCTTCAGCAGAGCGTGTAGGTTATCTAAATGCTTTCATGCCAGATAGTTGAGGAAATAAGGAGGAATGAAAGGCTTGAACATAAAATAGAGACTAGAGAAGCCACTAATTAACATAAAATTTTCTTTTCTTTTTGAAAGTGCAAAATTGGAGAGAGCTGATCTAATTACTAATCTAATGTTTCTAGTCTCCTCAGTGCAAGGGAAGTAGATAATGATGCTGAGTAGTTAGAAACATCACAGTTGTGTTTTGAAATTATTTGTGCTTTTGTTGTTTGTTTTTTTTTTTTTTCCTGTCTTATCCAAATTTCTAATTAGCAAAGAATAATCCCAGAGGAGAATGGGTAAGTAAAAGCAGGTTTTCCTCAGTCCTGTGGAAGACAACATCAAGTTCAAAAGCATTTCTTTGTTATACAACATGACCTTTCTCCCCACGTGGTTTTGTCAGACTGTAGTTCTTTCTGACCAGGTTCTTTCATATATTCCACGTGAGGAGGATTTGATGTTTTATTAGCAAATTTACTTGAAGATATTTAGCGATATGTGGGTTTTTAATTTAGAAAAAATGTCTAATGTCTTTGAATTTAGAAAAAATACATCAGCAATGTACTGAAATCACAACATAGGCACCATATAGCGACTGCAATGAGCAGTTGAATCACAAACATGGTTTCTGTCACTGCTCTGGGTGTCAGGATGCTGAGTGCCCCCACTTGCCAGGAAGAAATACGTGAGTTGAAGCCAGCTCAAGCCTGTTGTTCTCTTCAAGGTTTGGTTTGCTGGTTGATTTTTTTTATTCTGTGTTGGGCTGAGCCAGTACTTTCTGTGGATTGTTTTAGGGAAGGCCGTTTACATTTGCTCAACTGACACAGCCGTTTATCTACAGCAAAGGCTACCCTCCAGTCCCCTTGGTGTTGAGATAAGTTCAGCTTCTCTCACGATAGCTGTGGTCGCTTCCTACGTTCTTTTCTGATCTTCGTGAGCACATCATCCATGCCTGTCTTCTCTGAGCCTTCTTCTGTTATAGGGATTCCTTAAGCAGTCACAGTGTTGACTCTCCAAGCCCAGTACTAAAATTTGAGATATTTTCTTATAACCCTATCTGTATAACCCTGGAAGAAGTTGTTGTGTCCATTTGAAATGGCAGGAGCAATGCTGCGTGTTCTGAGAGAGCTTTATTCTGGAGAGCACTCTTGATTTACAGTCTCAGTTTGAAGGGCATATTTAATTGCTTTACTGAGCTTAACCTACATTGTGTGTATGCTGAGGATCAAAAAGTGCTTTAAAAAATCTGTTTCAGTGTGTGCCACACATGTACCTGGCATTCAGTAAGGAACAGTTGTCATAAGCTTGAATGAAATACAATGAGATAAAGGTTAAAATAACACTTTTCAACTGCTTCTATCACCTGTTGTTTGGGACCCTTAAATATTTTGGATGGTCTTTTTTTACTTTTCTGTCCAGGTAAACATACACGTTACTACCTCATGTTTTAATTTTGCTAAAAGGAGGTTAAGATAAAATATATATCCTGTATATTTACACCATCTTTTTGGATATCCGGAGAACCGAGCAGATTCCCTAACATTTATTCACTATTTCCTGAGGTTTACTCGATGCCTCACCAAGTGAAAAAGATTGTTTTACTAAGAGCTCCATTTTGTGATGAAATCTACAGGCCAAGCCAGTCACTCGAGACTCACCTTGAACATGAGTGATAGGAAGGAGCTCTCTGCAGCCCAGCTCTCCAGACTGCCTCTGGAATCGCAGGTCGAGGAGCTGAGCACGAGGTACGTTCTCCCTTCCTCCACACTGTGTTACTGCCACAGGTTTTCAATAACTCAATAATTCAGATTCATTGTTGTCCTCATAGCAGTGCTGTTACCTGGACTGGCTCCTCAGGAAATAAAAAGCAGTAAATTGTACGAGTCACAGATCCTCTGGTTTATTCTTGTCTATGTCCTTCTTACATAACTTTCCTAAAAATTACACCCAGGAATGTTAATCCAGTGTCGAGCAGCACAAAACACTTGCAAGAAAGGCACCTTTTTCCTTTTTATTTTTCTTTCCTTAGCCATCGATTCCAAGCTATTAGTGAAAACAAAATTACAATTTTAAAGAAACATCTGAAAAGTATTTGGTCTTCTAATACCCTTTTCTATCTCAAAGAGAGAAGGAACAAGTGTTTATAAGTCTGCTCTTTCTCAAGCCTGTTATAAAATTACCAGAGAGCATGTGTTTCAGGGTTTTCTTCCCTGGAGCTGAAGCACTGTTCTAATTTGCTTTGAAGCTCCACAGCTCACATGAAAGTTGCCTTTTGTTTCCTCGTAGGCTTGTGATCCAGCTGGATGAGAACGAAGCTCTGAAGGCTGCTTTGGAGACTACTGTGAGAAAGAAAGAGGAAGACTTTAAACTGTACCAGGACACAATGGACCAAGTGAAGGATATCTTTCTACAGGCCATTCGGCAGCAGAAACAGGAGAAGAGTTAAGCAAGATACTCAGAGTCCTTTGGACTGCAGAGCAGGGAGAGAGAGAGCCCAGGCAGCGTTTGGATTGAACGGATTGAAATGCAGTGGAAGTGGAGTTTTGCAGCCTCCGATCATGTCGTGTCGTCAGCGCTTGCAGGAGAGGATGAGAAATGGAAATTAAATACAAAAAGACTGGAGATTTTGCATGTCAGCGGATTCTGAGTTAGCAAGCAGCTGGCTCTCAGGCTGCACGTGTCATAGTTCGGTGCACTTTAGGAAGCTGCACTTCTGCGGTGTGATTTTAGGCAAAACCTCCCTAGTTTCAAATGAATTTTCCTAGAGAGGGCTCAATATTCATTACGCTGCCGCTTTTATCAGCGCATGAAGGAATTTGCTGTACACAAGATACGCCAGCCCCCTTCCAAAGCCGTGCCAAGAACAAACTGAGTTCTTTGTGTATCTGCACACTGACACCTGCCCCTCTGGGGTTTTCTGTAGTGCTTAAGTGCTGAGAGAGTGCATTAGCCTGGCACATGGGTATCTACAGGAGCATTTTGGGTGGTCTCTGTTGACAGTCCCAGCTTATTTCTTTCCTTGAACGTACTGGCAGAGTTTTCTGAAGCTCAGTACAGTTTCCACTGGAAAGGAAAACTGGGCAGATTGCTCCCACAATCAGTAGGGCTTACCTTAAATCCAGCTCACGTGAAACTTCCCATCCAGGTTATCAGTTCCCACATTTCTGGGTCTCTGCAGGCATGCATCAGGCAGATCTTGTTCTCATTAGGAAGAAAGGTTAGTGGAACACAGGCATGTTTTTCCTACAGTGGAGGAGGGACTTTTGGAGGTGCTGAAAACTCCCGCATCTCGCCCTTTTCTCTAGCAGCGCGGTGAGAACACCAAACGCAAGCTAATAAGGCATTAACATGCAGGCTGCCAGCAGAGAGCCAGCCCTGGGGACTGCAAGCAAAGGGAGAGCTAGTCATTTCGGAATAGAGCCGCTTTGTTTTTCAGATGAAAGTCTTTTGAAAGCACTCCTCTTTCTGCTTTGCTTTCTCAGCCCCGTTGTGCGAGCGCAAAGTTTGTCGGATTTCAGCCCCAACCAGCACAGGGTGGGGCTGGGGACGGGCAAAGCACCGCAGCATCGGGGTCGGGTTCTGACTCTGCTTGCACTGAGATAAAGCAGAGAGGGAGCGGAGCAGGAGTTACTCCAGATGTGGTCAGAGCCGTGTGGTTCCTGTCTTTCTCCTGCTTAGGTCCGGAGCTGTCTCTTCAAACAGGTCACAGAGTCTGGAGGCGAGGAGAAGCTCAGCACCTGGGCGTTAACCCTGCCTGTGCTTTAGAGCCCTGCTCAAGCGGAGCAGAGCTGCCAGGTGCCTCTCTCAAACAAGCAGGACCAAAACTGCTCGCTGCCAGATGCCTCCTGCCAGGAACATCAGAGCAAAAGACATCCTGCAACCCACAAGGCACCTTTGGTACGTGGTAGCTGCTACGCTCAGGCTGGCAGCTCGCAGCTGGACTCTGATTTCGCTTACACAGAAGTGTGAATCGATAATATTTCCCCATAAGGACACCAGCGGGAAGCTGCCATCCTTCCCAACACCCCGTCAGCATCTGTCTCCTGTCCTTGTGCTGCAGCAGTGACAATCGTACCGCTCCCTAGCAAAATTCTTCCTGGGATGGCTCTGAGGCAACCCAGGGAACTCAGAGAGAAACGGGAGTGCTGTATGGTACAGAACGCATATGGCTCGCTAGCACATGGTGCAAACTTCTTCACAAGTGCTGCAACACTTGTTTCTTTAAACATATGCTTGTTTGGGGTTGCACAGAAGCATTTTCTCCCTTTTTTTTCACTCACACACGCAACCACAGGGTGCCTTGAAGAGGGAGGATGGAGTAAGTCACAATGAAATGGCTTGTTTAGGGAGCCCATACCTGTAAGTAACATTTCTCATGGAAATATGTGATCTGTCTCTGATCACAGAGCAGGAGGGATCGCAGAGTGGTCCAGCCCTTCTCAGTTTTCACCTGAGTTTTGAAATAAATTCCTTCTGCACCTCCAACAGAGAGACCTGACTTTGAATTCTCTCCGTGCTGACCCTTGCAGCAATCGATTCCCATTTTTCAAGGTATGAGAGCAAGTTTCTACCAGTGCACATGGTTCTGTGACTGAAGTTAAGAAGCCCACTCACATCTTTGAAGCAGCAGCCCTATTCCAGCTGGCTGCAGTGGCCCCACATCTCCCAACCCATCACCCAGAAGTCAAAACCAGTGAGAATATCGGTGTCACTCCCTGCAAAACCCCTTCCTGCTGGTCCCCAGTCACAGAATCTCCCCAGCAAGCTTAATGTGCTGCCTGAGCCACATTTCCTTTAGAGATGCAGCTGGGCTTGATCTGAAACCTCCAAAATCCCCTGCTTTCCTCAGAAGTTTCTCCTAGCGGGTAAGTGCCAGCCTGTGAGAATCCCCCTGCCTTCATTCTCACTTGAATTTCTCTGGCTTCAGTTTGCAGCCAGCCGCCACGATGCCTTTCTCTGCTGGATAAAAGCAGCGTGAGTATCCAGCATCTCCTCTCTGGGACAGCCTTCATGCAGTGTAAAGCCGTGTCACAGGTCGCTTTTTAATAAACTCTGAGTTTTTTCAGCCTCGTAGTTGATGGCAGGGGCGAGCTGGCGGTGACAACGCTCCGTGCTGCTGACGCAGGCTGGTGGCTGCAGTTAAGCTGCGAAGAACAGCCTAAGTTAATTCTGCTGCAGGTATTTGAGGCTGTGGATGCTCTCCGGTAGGATTCAGCCAGCTTTTAGCCAAAGAGCACGAATCCTCCCACCGCTCGGGCTCAGCCAAAGGTCGTCTCCTGCCCCGGAGCTGGGCAGAGCACTTCCACGGAGCAGCCAGAAAGTGCCTGACGGATGCAGCCGATTTTAAAAGCGCAGCTGAGCCGCCGGGAATAAAGCCCCATGACCTTTGATTAATTGTCAGCATTTTCCTCTCGGGCTGTGGCGAGCAAGCCTACCTACGGGCAGCGGGCATGGCAAGAGGGCAGCCTACGGAACCAGCTGGCCGCAACGTGAATTAAGTTGCATTAGCACGGTTAAATATAGACGGCATCGACACGCGCGAGCTCTCCGTGCCCTGGGCTCAGAGCCGATCCCACTGTAACTGCTCCGATTTAGAGCCACGAATTTGGGCTGTGAGCGCTGCGTGCCCCACGCATCCAACCCTCAGGGGTTTTGCCTTTTGGGGGCTGGCTGGAAAGGCTCCAGAGCAGGGGGAGGCGTGAGGAGGAGACGTTTAAATCCTTGGCAGGGGGGGAAATCAGGAGGAAGGGGCACTGCAGATCTGCTTTGCCCACCCCTTCGGCAGCTCGCAGCCAGCAGCTGCTACTGCCCTGCAAGCGGCGGGGCCATCGCCCCGTGCATGACCGATGAATGAGGGTCGGCTTTAAATGGAAAAACACCGTGGCAGAGCCCCTGGGCTCTAAATTAAGCCACCAAGGAGCCAAGAGGGGTGTTGGGTTTCTCCCCTCATCCTCTCCCCGCCGAGCCCAGCTCGTGAGCCGGCCGATCCCGCGGGACAGGGCGGCCCCGTGCAGCAAATGCCACCTCGATCCCCACGCGTCTCCCCTTACAGAGCAAAGGCTCCAAATCCCATCTGCCGGTACGGGGAGAGCTCCTGGGGCTTAGAGCAGCTCGTTTGTCAGCAAGAATCAATCAGGAACATTGCCTTCTCCCGCACCATCCAAGCAGGGAGGTGCCTGCTGAGGTCCTGGTGTTGCAGCACGTTCCCAGCAGCGGTATGTGCATGGGCAAACCCAAGGGGGTACCTCAGGCAGTATAAAACAGCCACGTGGTTTATTATAACCCTCTTTCCTTCCAGTTCACCCCATAAAGAGCTGCTCCAGCTGAATCATCTAGGTGGGAAGAGACCTCCAAGATCTCCCAGTCCAACCTCTGACCTAACACTAACTGATCCTCCACTAAACCATATCCCTAAGCTCTACATCTTTTCAAGACCTCCAGGGATGGTGACTCCACCACTTCCCTGGGCAGCTCATCCCAATGCCTCAAAACCCTTTTGGTAAAGAACTTCTTCCTAATATCCAACCTAACCTATGTTTGTGCCGTGATGGAGCTGGGTGCCTTTCACTCAACCCCACCGCCTTCCTGCTCGCTGGCCTGGACACCAAAGAGGGCCACAGCCTCCAGCAACCCACCAGATGTCGAAAAACATCGTTAAAATCAGCTCGAGGCCATAAACAACCCCCAGCCATAAAGCAGCAGTGCTGGGGCAATCAAACACAGAGGTGTCCCCCATGCCGAGGAAGGCACGCTGGTCACATTAAAAATAAATCTTATTATATTAGAAATCAAGAGCATTTTTTTTTTTAATCCTAATTTTTTATGCTCTCTATAAATTAAAGCTAAATGATTTTTATCACCGCTGTTCCCAGAGCCTGGTGAAAAACTGCCACACGGCCCGGCACCTCTGTCACACTTCTCGTCCAGCAAGCTCACAAATTACTCTGGGTAAAAATAATAAAAGGAAATAAAACGAAATAAAAAAGAAGTAAAAATAAAGTGAAGTGAAAATAAAGTGAAATAAAAATAAAATAATAAATTAAAGTAAAATAAAATAATAAAAATAATACATTAAAGTAAAATAAAATTAAATAATAAAGTAAAATAAAATATAAAATAAAATAAAATAATAAAAAATAAATAAAATGAAATAAAATAAAATAAAATAAAATAAAATAAAATAAATCATCAGCCACAAGCCCTCTGGATGTGAGTACACCGCGTGTCTTGTACTGGGGAACGGGGAGCCCTGGGGACAGCAGTTCGAGGAGTGTTTGGGGACTGCTCTCAGCCATGGTCTGTTTTTTTGGGTGGCCCTTTGGGGACCCAGGAGCTGGACTCGATGACCCTTGGGGGTCCCTTCCCACTCGGATATTTTATGGGGCCGTGCTCCTTCTTGCCCTCCGTTGGGATAAAACCTGGGATCCACTCCCAGGAGCCCCCCAGACCCCCAACGCACCCCAAAACAAGATCCCATGGACTCCCAGACTGTTGTCTCCGGAGGAAGGCTGGGGCTCTTTGGGGTCCTCAGTGTCACCCCATGGGGGGCTTGGTGCTCGGGGAGCCTCCAGCAGGACGAGGAACCCCCCAGCGAGGGGGGCCCATGCTGCAGTTCCTCTCTCTGGAGCCCACAACACGCCTCGTCTCACCCCAAATCAGACAAGCTGTGGGGTTTTTCATAAAATCCCAACTCGTTTCTCTCCCCCAGGAGATGTTCAGGGTTGTCAGCCCCAACGTGAGCTCCCCCAAATCCTCCCAGGGGCTTGGCAGAAGGAGCCTGGCAGGATACAACGGAGCTGGGCCTGCCTTGCCCTCGGCCGACCCCAAAATACCAGAGCCCACAACCCAACCCAGCCCCTCAACACCCCTCATTTCGGCTACAGATGCCGAAGAAGACCCCAAAAGGAGGTTTTCCAGAGGCATCACAACCTCCAGAGGAGCTCGGGGCCAATTCAACCGGGGAGGGCTTGCGCCGTTCACCTCCGTGCCTCGGTTTCCCCCTGTGCTCGCAGAGACCCGCGGGGCTTTGGGGTGGCTCCCCCCACCCCAAACCCTCCAGGCTTTGGGAGCAGAGCCCCAAACCTGGCTTGGGTTGCTTTTGGCAGCCAGCAGCGGGTCCTCTCCGGCAGCTGCCGGTGACAGACAGCTCCTGAACCAGCCCCTCTGCAGCGCTGCTCTAAAATAAAAATACCTCCCGCTGCCGCGCTCCACTCCCGGCCAAACTTCCTCCGGGGGCACACACCGGGGGGGGGGGGTTGAAGACCCCAAAAGACACCCAACCGAGCTGAGAGATGCCCTAGGGGAAGCCAAGGGCCCCCAAAGCTTTGCCTTGATTTTTAAATTATTTTTTTCCCCCCCTCTACCTCACTTTTTACTCTTTGGGGTGTCCCCCCCCCACCCCCAAGCCCTGAGGTCGCGGTGCGGGACGCTGGACCCCCCCCATTCCCCGGGGCTCAAGGTCAGTAATGGGGAGGGACATGGGGCTGGAGGAGGGGGGGGGGGGGAAAGGCCAAGCTTTTGGGGTGGTCCCTGCTGTGGGAATGGGGTGAGGATGCTGCGGGCCCCCATGGGTGCCCCCCCTGAAGCAGCTGGTGGGGGGGGGAAGCTGTGCTCCGGCTGCAAGAACTGACCTTGTGTCCCCCCCCTGCAAAGTACATAAATAAACAAGCAAAAAAAAAAAAAAAAAAGCCTTGAAAAGCGTGGCAAAGGGATAAAAACCACAAAAGCCCTTTAAAGCCGCATCCCCCAGCGGCCCCCCCCCCGCCTCCCCGCTGCAGGGGACTGCAGAGCGGTGGCAGCTTGGCTTTAACCCCCCCCCCCTCTGGGCCCCCCCTTTCCAAGCGGATGAAAGCACGACCCCAAATTCTCTAGCAGGGTTCCCAATGCGGATGGGGGAGCAGAAGGGCACCCGACTGCTTTTTTCTTTCTTTAAGCCGGCAGCAGCTTACAGGGGATGGCAGCGGGGGGGTGGCAGCACCCAGATGGTGGGGACAGGTCCCCGTCCCCCCCTCATCTGCCCCAGCCCCTAAAGGATGATTTTGGCAGCTGCCGACCCTCAGGAGCTGCTGAGCTGTCGTGGGAAGGCATTGCCAGTGCCTGGGTTAATTAGCACTGAAGGGAGTAATTAGCCCAGGGCTTTAGGAGCCCCCCCCCTTGCCCCTCATTGATAATTGGGAATGGGAACATCTCACCGTGGCCCCTCCAGGTGGGCATTTTGTGCCTGATCCTGGGGGAAAACGAGAGAAATTTGGCTTGATGCTGGACGTGCCCCATCCTGGGGGGGTCTGTAGCATCTCCAGGCATGGGGATGGACACAACTTGCTGGAAAGAGCCCAAATCCTCCCTCCTGGGGGGGTTTTGTGGCGTGGCATCCTCATCCCCTACACCTGAGCTGCCCCCAGGTGTTGCCATTTGCTCCTTCTCCTCTCCTACCAGCCCACGGGGAAGCCCCTAGAACAGGGACCAGCAGCGAGTCAGGGCTCTGGAGGGGTGGGAGGGCAGCTTTTAGTCCTTCTCCTTCCGTCCTTTTTCAGGTCTGGACCCCCTGCACCAACCGGGGCCGTAACCCATCACCATGGGGGTTAAAACCACGCTCCCCAGCTACGAGCTGGGGTTTTACGCCCTGGCCGTGACCTGTGCTGTGCTGTACAGCGGCAGCGGCATCTTCGAGGCATCCAGAGGTAACGTCCCCCCGTTGTGGGGGTCTCTCATTGCTGGCAGCATCGCCACGGGTTTAATTTTCGTGCCTAACGGCTTGGGGATCCTTGGGATTGGATCCGAAAGGGTTTAACGTAAGCTGGGTGGAAATGGTTGAAGTTCCCAATTCTTGGCTGTCTGTGGGACGTGGGCGCTTTCAGGAGGGGGCTGCTGGTGTTGGAGCCCCGTTTGCTCATCCTCGTGGTGAGGAAGGCTCCTTGCCTTGCCGAAAAACCTCCCGCTTCTCTCCCTGGAGCCGTCCCTCTCCCCAGACCTCTTATTCTTTTGCAGACAGCGCGAACAGAAAGGCTTTTCGGGACGGCATCAAGCCGGGCTGGCACTACTTCGGCAGGAAGATGGTAAGCAAAGAAAGGATCCGGCCATCCCAGCTGGCCGCTGGAAAAGCAGAGCTGCTTTTTTTCTGCTCCTGACTCTTCGGGAAAGCCCCTGTGTGTTTGCTTTTTCTCCCTAAATAATGCGGTGGATGCAGTCAGGAAATATTAGCCCTGCAGCACCGATGCCCTGCTTTGTGTGCTCCGAGATGAGCCAGGTCTTCACGCCTTCAACGCCAAGCCAAAGCGCTCGGGAGCCCTGGGGTGGGATATGGGGAAAAGGCCAGGATGTTTTTATGGTTTCCTCTTGAAACGATGCTCCCGCAGGACGTGGCCGATTTCGAGTGGGTGATGTGGTTCACCTCGTTCCGCAACGTCATCATCTTCGCCCTCTCGGGACACGTCCTCTTCGCCAAGATCTGCTCCATGACGGTGCCGCAGGTGAGCCAGGGATGTAAATCCCCTCAGAGGGCCCTGGGATCCCCCAGGAAGTTTCGGGAAGAGGCTGCAGGGTGGTGGGGAGAGAAGGGGATGGAGAATTCACCTTCTCTGCTTGCAGCACCGGGCCGTGGTGTACATGCTCTACGGGGTCCTGGCCGTGCTGGGCAGCATGGGGCTCGTCTACCTGATGATCGTCCTCTCCCACTGCCTCGTCCTCTACTCCGTCGCCCTGGCCAAGCAGAAGTGGCTCTGTTTTGTGGCCGGGCTCTGCTGCCTCGCCTCCTTCAAGCTGGAGCCCTTCAGCTCCTGGCAGGTACGTGCTGAGCCACCCCTCTGCCTCGTTTCCAGCCCGCCCGTGTCCCTCTCCTTGGGTTTAGCTCCCGGGCTGTGCCCAAACCCGGGGGAGAAGCAGAGCTCGGGACGCCTGGGTCCTCCTTGCTGCTTAGATGACAATTTTCTAGCTGCCCCCAGGTAAGCCATGTTCCTGCCTCAGTTTCCCCTCCTGTAACAAGGTGCTAGGGTGGGTTTGGTGATGCCCAGGCCTGCCCCTCGGTCTGCCCAATTGAGGACTTTCCCTCGTGGGTGGAGAGAAGCCCAGCAAGAACCTTGTGAGGCCCTTCAGTCCTTCTGAAAATGTGTTCCCACCTCCCAAAATGTGTTCCCACCTCTCCATCCACCTCCCGCTGCCTCCCCTCCATCTGGAGGGCTCTGTCCCCAGAATAAAGGTGACGTTCCCATCCCAACACAAAGCCTACGTAGCCCACAGCCTCTTGGTGAGGACGTGGCCGAGGGGATCTACCACCTCCCAGCTCCTTGGGATGCAGGAGGCAATGGCAACGGGGCCCTGGCTTTCTCCTGTGGGTGGCAGGGGTCACTGCCTGCTGGTGCCAGAGAGTAATTAGAGGTAATTAGAGCGGGGATATCTTCTGCGAGGCGAGGGAGCACAGCAGTGGCACCACGTTCCTTGGCGGTAACTCTTCGTTTCTCGTCCAGAGCGGGTTTGTAACGGGAGCTTTTGATCTTCAAGATGTCCTCTTCTACGGAGGCTGCGGCTTCACCATCATGCGCTGCATGAGCTTCGCGCTCGAGAGCTGCGAGAGGAAGGAGGGCATCTACTCCATCTTCGACCTCCTCAAGTACAACTTCTACCTCCCCTTCTTCTTCTTCGGGCCCGTCATGACGTTTGACCAGTTCCATGCCCAGGTGAGCATCCCCAGGGACCTCTCCCTTGTCTCTTTATTCGGGTTTAATGCCCTCAGGAGGGCTCAGCTCACGTTTTTGCTCGCTGGGGACTTGCTCTGGTGGTGGCTTGGTGTCCTTGTGCCCTTGATGTCCTGCTGTGCGATGCCAGGAGGCCACGGTGCCCATCTCTGGGACCTCTGCTTGCTGCTGGCTGGGACACCTCCATCCGCCTGGTCTGCCCAAGGAGCATGGATTTCCAGGGGTGGTCTGTGTGTGTGTGCCTTAAGATGAGGTTCTTTCTCTAGAAATCAATGAGGTCGGGCAGAAGGCTGTGTTTTGGCTTCCTCCGATCCACGTGAAGCGTCCCACGGCCCCAAATCTTTGCACGTGTTGCAGGCAGCCAAGGGGGCTTTTCCGAAGGGCAGACCCCAAAGAGCAGAACCAAGCACCTGCTCCTCCAGTCCCTGCATCCTCGTACACCAAAGATCCCTTGGGTCTCACAGGATCTGTTTAGAAGGGTTCGTGTTTGACCCCGAGGACCACAGGGACTTTCTCCAGATCAGCTCGGGTGTCCCCCATAAGGGATGCTCACAGTGCACCGAGCTCCCAGCAGTAGGGACGGCCGGGATCTTCTCCCCAGCCCCCTGGCAGGAGCATTTGGGGCACCCACCACCTCATCCTAAGGCTTTGCCCTTCCAGTCATGCATTATATGTCAGGCTGAAGTCCAGGCACCCACAGCTCCCGCAGCCCCACTGCCCAAGCCCCCTGAAGGGGCTGTGACCCCCTGCTCCTTTTACACAGTCTCAAACCAGGACGTTTGTAGCCACTTCATCAGCAATCACATCCTCTGCTGCGTAAAACCCTGTCCCCAAAGGCACAGGGAACAAGACCCCAAACCCTTTCCCACCCCTTAGGACCCGTCTTGGCCTGGCCACCACTGCCACCTCCTGGCTAAATGCCCCCCTGCACTGCTGGACCTGCAGCTCACTGCCGAGGTTCATTCCTAATCCCCCTAAAAGCAATTATAGGGGCAGGGGGATCGAGTCCCTTCCCCAGGCTGCCATTTAGGGCCGAGTTAGGGGCTGGCTCTGGCTCCTTGGCTCCTGCTGCTGCTGAATTGTGGTGGGTCCCTTGTGCTTTGCACCCACGTGTGGTGGGAGCCCACCTGCACCAGGGCTTGGCCAGTCCCACTCAGGATGGAGATACTCTTCCTTAGTGGGGTTAGGAGAAGAAATTCACTTCTGGAGGGCTGGAGATGTGGGGGACGGAGCCCCAGTCCCAAGGGACATCACAGACGTGAGGATGGGTGGGAGCCACACGTCCTCTCCTGGCTTCTCCCCTGCCTCAGGGTTTAGTGTCCTCTTCGTCTCCGCAAAGCACTTGGCATCCAGCAGACCTGAGCAAATCTGGCAAAGGCTTTAATTCTCGGGAATCATCTGGTTTGACGGCAGGGCTGGTGCGGCAGCCTGCAGATTACTTGGAGAGAGCTCTTACCTCTCGCAGGGCATAAAGGGAAAGCAATAAACATAAGAGGATTTGGAATACAGCAGCAATTTTTTTCCAGCGACGTGGGGAAGCGAGGCCATCAGCCTGCCCGGCGTAATCCTAAAAGCTCTCGCTCTGCTGATGTTTGTGTTACAACGTCCAGAGGAATGACAGCTCCTGGAGGCAGAGCCCAGCCCGTGCTTGCAAAGGGCACAGCAGAGAGGAAAACCCCATCGATCGGGTCCCAGCCCACCGGGATGGCCCCTCGAGCAGCTGTCCCTCTCGTTTATACCAGATGTCTGCAGCAGAAGCTCCAGGGACCATCAGCCATCCTCCTCCTCCCAAATGACCCCAAGCAGACACGTCCACCTGTCCTGGGCAGGGCGTTCAGCTGGGACTCCAGCCCTGCTCCCAACCCCTTCGGGGCATGCAGATGTCTTTTCTTGTAGGCTCTGGCATCCCGTGGATGGGGTTGGGTAGGAACATTTGCTCGCCCTTAGTGACCCGTGCAAAGACCACCCTAAAGCTGGCTTCCTGGGCACGTCCCAAGCCCCAGCTCCCTGGTTGGTGTGGTTTTCAGCTCGGGTCCCTGCGATGCAGCCCGACCTGTCACTGCAATGAGGGTGCTCCCCAAGAGGTGTTCTGCCATGCTCAGCACCCTCATGGGGTTATTGGAGGGATGCTCTGGGTGGGACGTGTCCCACATCCCTGTGGGTGTGCTGGCCTGAGCTAGTCACTTGGATCCTCTATCAACAGAGGTTTGGGCGGTGCATTCCCTTGTGGGATTCCTAAAGGAGGGCGTTGAGACCCTGTTTGGACCTCGGATGTTTCTCCAGATGGAGGAACCCGCTGCCCATCCTCAGCTCAGCCTCTTCCTGCTTTGCCGCCTGGCAGGTGAGCACCCGGGAGCTGAGGCGCAAAGACGACGAGATGAGGAATATTCGGGTCCATGCTCTCCTCCACGT
This sequence comes from Netta rufina, assembly GCF_964035555.1. NCBI lineage: Eukaryota > Metazoa > Chordata > Aves > Anseriformes > Anatidae > Netta > Netta rufina. The sequence continues at coordinate 3,335,594 of NC_140124.1, forward strand.
GGGGGCCGTCATCACTGTGGACATCTTCTTCCACTTCTTCTACATCCTCACCCTCCCTTCGGACCTGAAGTTCGTGAACCGCCTCTCGGACTGGTCCCTGGGTGAGTGGCCGTGCGGGGATTTAAGAGGCTGAGCACCACACCAGTCCTGTTGCCTTCATATGGGCTGAAAGGGAGCTCAGCACCCCAAAAAATCAGCCCCACAGAGACATATCTGGCACCTTAGATGCCTTCACAGGTGGGTGCCCATTCTGGGTACCAAAGCAGGGTGTTTGGGAGCCGCCAAAATGACCCCGGGGCTGGGGCATGGGCTGTAGCCTTCAGCTACCTAACGGGGCTGTTGGTGGACTGTTCTTGGAGGCAGCACAGAATAAGCACAACACAACACAAGACAGATTATGAGTGCCTCTAAGGATTATTTTTTGCACAGAGCAGCCAAACGCTGCAATAGGGGCCCAGATTCTCCCAAAGAGCTGGAGATGTTCAACGTTTAAATGGACAAGGTCCAGGAAAATCTGATCTCCGTTCAAAGCTGGCTGTGCTCTTTCAGGGCTGCATTAGGGACTTCCAGAAGCCAAACTTCTGGGATGGGTAGCATGCCAGCGTTCAGTGGACAGCTGGACGGAGGATTTGAGTTGCCCAAATAGATGTCCAGGGGCAGCAGATGAGATGCCATAGGGTTTGTGACAGCCACGTAGGGCTAGCAGGGACTGGAGGAGCCTGATGGCTCTCCAGAGTGGCAGCTGGGGGCCAGGGGGAGGTCCTAATGCAGCTCAAATGGCACTAGCATTGATTTAGGGTGTCCTAAGGGACCTAGATAACCTGATCAAGGATGTATTACACCAGGGGAGCTGTGGGCTCCATGTACTACATCTGCCAGATCTGCCTTGTCCACAGGGGGAGCTCAGGCACGGCCCACACTGAAGCCCTGTGGCTTTTTTAATCTGCGAGCTGAATCCCACCCAGATGGGGCATTTTAGCTTCTGCCGCATGGGAATTTGAATTCTTTGGTGTTTGTTCCTGCAGGGATCATCTCGTGGTGTCAGACACCTCTTCAGGACAGAGATTCTGGCCCTAGCTCTTCTCTACCATCTGTGTTACATCTACAGCCACAAGGAGCTGGGCTGGGTGTATTTCAAACTAGAAGTGTGGGTAAAACCCTTAGAGATCAGGGTTGAGAACTGTGTTGAGTTTGTCATATGTTAAGCCTTACAGGGAAGGCAAGTTCTTGTGGTGGAAGAAATAAGACCTGTATTTCTGACTATCAAACCAAGAAACGCTTTGCTCCCTAATACCCCAAGAAGATGTTGTCCTATGGTTCCAGCTTCTTAAAAAGCTACTTAATTTCAAGAGCTTTGAAGAGCTCTTTGGGCTTTGTTGGTCCCAGAGATCATCAGACTGTCCCCTCAATGGCATGTTTGTTGCAGTAGACCATGCAGTCCCACAGGTCATGATGTCCCCCAAAGCCCTGAAGACGATAGGTCCCGTGCTCCTCTTCACCTGCTTGACCCCTCTTTTTGCTCCTCTTTTTTCAGCTGGCCTGGCCTACTCCAATTTGGTCTACGACTGGGTGAAAGCTGCCGTTATGTTCGGGGTCACCAACACCATTGCCAGACTGGACCACTTGGACCCTCCCCAGCCCCCCAAATGCATCACCATGCTCTACGTCTTTGCAGAAACGTGAGTACCCCGTGGGCATCGCTGAAGATAAGCGGCGTGTCTGACCTGAATAAAATGTGTGTGGGGATGAGGAGGTCTGAGCTGTGCTTCTGAGCAGCTGGCCTCGTCTTGACCCGTCTATACTGAACCTAAATTCTAGACCTGGCCATAGCCCAAGGAGATATTTTTGGGCAGGGAGCAATGGGTAAGGAGGGAGGTGAGTGGGACCTGTGCAAGGAGGGAGCATGGAGAACGGCTGTGAATGAGTTTTGAGGTGGGCCTTGCTGTGGGACCAGGCACCTTCTCTGGATGACTGCTGGATGGAGAAGTGTCATTGCCCCATGTGTTTTAACAAGCTTTTTATCATCTGTTTTTTAGGCATTTTGACAGAGGGATTAATGACTGGTTATGCAAGTAAGTGTCTAATCAATGTCTCTACTCTAGTTTGGGGTCTTCTCTTTTATCACACAGCAATGAAGCATTAAATACCATTCATCCCAAAGCTGAGGTGTCCTCTCTTCTGGGTGAATCCCACTAGGGAATGGAGTCAGATTTGCTGTGTTTATCCCAAAGACCATTTAATTAATCATAACAAAGTGCAACAGCCCATCCATAGCTGGGAATAAGAGTTCCCTCCAAGAAAAACCTCTCAGTCTGATGGGTTTAGTGTTCCACCAGAGGAAGAGGCAGATTCATATTTCACTGGGAAGAAAGGGGAATTGAGCCCAAGTCTTATATATCCTGTGTAAGAAGGGTGGCCTGATCTCCCTGTGCATATCTCTCAGCCCTTCAACTCTCTTCAGCCATCAGGACAAACCAGCAAACCTGTGCAGAAGGTGGTGGCTGCACTGTGCTGCAGTGCTGCATCCCAGCAAGTCTAAGACATGAATCCCCACATTTTATCAAATTTTACCTGCAGGAGTTGGGAAAGGGTGGTATTTTTTTCCTTAAAGAGCTATAGTTTTGTGAGGACTGTGAGCCATGAGTAGGTGGACTGCAGCAAAATCAATTTATTGCTAGAATGCCCAATCCAAAACGTCCCTTCTTTCTCACTGGGGCACTTTAGGCCTGTCTGTGTGGAGCTTGTGGTGGGCAAACATGGGAGAAGGAATTTTCCTTGACTACAAGGAGCACCAACCACTTTTGTTGGCCATTAGGTACGTGTATGACCACATTGGAGAGAACCACGACAACATCATCAAGGAGCTCATCGCCACCATCGCCACGTTCGCCGTCACCACCCTGTGGTTGGGACCCTGTGAGATCGTCTACATCTGGTCTGTCTTCAACTGTTTCGGCCTCAACTTCGAGCTGTGGGTGCAGAAGTTCTTCCAGTGGGAGCCTTTCGCCAAGCTCGAGGTGAGGAGCTGGGCTACGAGCAGGTACTCCTACAGAATTTATCCACCCTGTGATCAGGCACCCAGCTGTGCAAGGGAAGGACAGTCCTGGTGCTCCTTACCCAGTCCCTATGCTGCTTTATGGGAAATTTAGGCTGGGTGTGGAGCTTTCAAAGAGGGAAAAAAAAAAAAAAAAAAGTCCAAGAGAACCAGGGCTGCAGCCCCGACAAGGCGCTGAAGTAGCACAGATGGATTCAAAATCTGAGGTGTGTCCACCAGGAAATGTTTATACATTTCCATATGGAAATCATTTGTTCTTCTTGTTCTGCAAAACATTTTGGTGTTCTGAGAGCTTTTGATCTGACTTCCGATAAAAGTAAATAGTGTTTAGGTATCAGAATGATAAATAGTGTTTAGGTATCAGAATGAATTATTTTCCAACCGCTCCAAAGCTTAGTGCCCCGTTTTTGTTTGGGATCAAGGTGCCTCAGAGACGTATTTGGAGAGAAGTCCATTCTGGAAACAATTCTGTTGTTTATTTGCTTTGCCCAGCCCAAAGTCTGGAGGTCCTAAACTGATTGAGTAAAGACCCCGTTTGACTCAAAACTTCGCAGAGCAAGCCTCCTGTTTGCTCTCCTCGTTGAACTTCTAATCAGATTATAGCACTCCCAGGCAGTGAAATCTCCTTCCCTGCGGCACCACAGCTCTCAGCGTTAAGTGGCCTGGGGATTCATCACGCTCTTTGAAGCTTGCTATAAACCACTTCCCTGCTCCACTCCGAGCAGCTGCTCCTGAGGATTTTATGTGCCAGTGACAATTTCACTCTGCTGCTGTCACTACTTTTCAGCTTTTTTTCAGCTTTTTTTTTCCCTTTAATTCCTAAGAAACAATTTCTACCGGGAGCTGGGAGTGATTTGCACATAGGGCTAATAATAATCCTGGTGAATAACAGCGTTCATCTGCCTTGCAGAAAGGCTTACCCAGGGCAAGAAATGAAGAAAGGAGTACCCAGGCATTACAGTCAGTGTGAAGCCATGTGTAACATCTTGCCCCTTTTGAGGACAGAGGGCTTCAAAATGCTGGCCCAGGGTGCCAAATGCTTCTGCGTCAGCAGCAGAACAGAAGTTTACCTTCTCTTCCTGTTCCTTCATCCCACAGACACTAAAGGCTGCCCTAAATTTTGCCTACCCCTCTGATCCTGGATGAAGCCTGGTTGGAGCTGGACCAGCAACCCTTCCTTACAGCCCCGTTTCCCCTCACTCTCTGCTCCTCTCCCCTGTCTAGGCCAAGATGTCAGCAGCCATGTCTCGGCGGATTAGGGCGGCTTTTGGGGCGGTGAATTTCTGGGCCATCGTCCTCTACAACATCCTGGCCCTCAACAGCCTGGAGTTCGCACAGCTGGTCACCAAGAGACTGCTCCTGACAGGTGAGGTGCCACTGGCATTGCCCTTCAAGGGACCCTTGTCTTGCTGGGGGGATACTGGGAGGGGAGCTGAGGTCTGGAGCTTCCAAGTCCTCTTGCCTCCAACACGGTATGGCCACTGACTTGTTCTGTCTGCTCACAACCTTCATAATTCTTGTGGAAAATGTACAAGGAATGGTTTTCTGAGCTCCCACCCTTCCCATGAGCTCTCTGGGATATGAGCTGCCTCCCAGGTGTGTTTGTGCATCGCCTTGCACAGCCTGAGGCTGTGATTTTGACCCCTTGCAGCAACACAGAGCTTGCAGTCAGGAACCCCTCCAAGGAGGGCTGAGGGGCTTTGAAACGATCCCTTTGCTGGAGAAAGGGCTTTTCTTCTCCTAGTTCATCCCCTTTTGGTTTAGTCCTGCATCAAGCTGAAGGAGAAAGGTACAAATCCTTACGCTAGGCTCCTAATGAACAGAATTATCTGGACGTTTCTTGCCAGTAGATGCTGGGACTATTTTGAAGTCATCTCAAGCAACTCACAGTATAAATAGCCACCTGGAATCCGTGTCCTCCTCCCTCTCAGGGACAGGGCTGGCATAGGAAATGGATAATGTGACGCTCTGGGCTCGCTGTGCCAGGAGTGCCTGCCCGCTGAGCTAGCTGGCTTTTGCTGGTCGCATTATTCATTTCAGAGGTCCTGTTTTAGCAGGTACAAAGCCTGTGTCTCCCCTCTGCTGTGGATACCGGGCTCGTCACAAATGCCCTCAGGCCCTGAGAGTGGAAGGAGAGCTCCCAGCTCTTGGTCGCTTACCCAGGTGACAAAAACCCTGGGCACACAATGTGTCCGCGTTAGGTATGAGACACGGCTGGGGTTGTTCCTCAGCGTCAGCAGGGCCTAAAGCTCCCAGCAGGTCACAGTGCTGGACAAGGATGGGTGTGAGCAGGTTGAATGGCCACAAAGCCAACCACCGAGTCTGAACTTGAGGGGCAGAAGCAGGTTTGGGGGCCAGGGGATGCTCAACGAAAAGCTCCAGCATGTTCCTGCAGTGTTAACCGTGGTCTAGGGTGCCTTGGTGGATTCAGGCACTTCTTCATCTAAAATTTGCCCCTGGGGATTGCTCTCCTCTCTCAGTGAAGCTGTAGGGCTGGATCCACAAAGGCAAATGATGCTGGCCATGAGCCTGAGGGATGTCCCAAACCCACCTGAGAGGCAGAGGTGCTGGAGAGAAGCTGGCCCCATTAGGCGAGATGCCACACCGAGGTGACCGTGTCTCCCTCCGCCTTCCAGGTTTCCCCGTCAGCACCCTGTCCATCTGGTTCATCACCTACTGCGGAGTGCAGCTGATCAAAGAGCGTGAACGCATCCTGGCCATCGAGGAGGAGAAGGGTGACAAAGCCAAGGCAGAGTAGAGAGGACACCGCTGGGTTTGTCCCAGAGCAACTCCCCTCGGACCACCGCTGCCAGGCCAGCCCCTGGCGGGGGCTCTCCAGGCACTCCTGGCGTTCAGACTGCTGTAGCTCACCCCTCTAGAAGTCACCTGGAAGGCACAGGTCACCCCCATGCTGCAGGGAAGATTTTCTGTGACACAGTGGGCATTTGACAGGCTCCCCATGTGTGGCAGACTGCTGAGGTAGGCTCCCGAGACATTTCTTTAAGTACCCATCATTTTTCTGACCCTCTGACGTGATACAAGCCTAGAGATTTCACCCCATGCTTCCCACCACACCTTGTCCACCAGCATTCAGCTCTCCCATGGGACCTGTAGCCCATATCTCCCAGAAGAGGCTATCCGGGTCCCACAGCTGGAGGTTTTAGGGTGGGCCAGACACAGCTCTGAGAAGGGGATTAGCTGGTGATGAGCCTGTGCTGAGCAGACCATGCCAGGTCACTTCCAGTCCAAGCATCACACATTTCTTCCCCTACAACAAATGGTCACCATGCACTGTGAAGTGCTCAACGCCTGTGGCTGTTCATTAAGGACCTGTGAAATGGCTCAGCACGATATATACCCACCGAGAGGCTAATAAATAAATAGAACAGCCTTTATAGCAAAGGGGAGGACCAGGAACTGCACACTGAAGAATAATTATCTTCCTGCCCCTGTCACCAGTGCAGAGTGATGTCTGTTGTGATCTAAAATCACGTCCCTTCACTCCTAAATGTCTTGAAAAATGATTTAATGCCAACCCCAGGTGTGGTTAATGACAGTGCAGGAGGCATTCCTGCTTCGTGTACTGATCACCTGTGGAACGGGCATGCCAAAGAAACGCAGCACCCAACTCACAGCCACTCAGTCCCCAGACCCCGACTCCGACCCAAAAGGCTCCTCACCGTGGTTGTGAGATCTGTGTGGCCACCACGGCCATCTCTCTGTGATATATGCCCTGGGACTCAAACCAAATGCCACTCACATTTTTTTGCATGCCATGGACAAAGGTTCAAGCTCACATTCCTGCCCATGGCCGACGAGAAGAGGACTCTGCAGCCTGCTCTTGCTCATCTCCAGCAGCCAGCCCTTTGCTCAACTGACTTTGGTGCATGCATCCAAAGCCTGTGTGGCTAAAGGAGCGCACACATCTGTATAACCAAAGGAGAAAGACGCTGAATGAAGGGCAACGATTTGGGGCCGGGTGGTGGAGGGAAAGTGCCTGATAGCCTCCTAGGAGAAGTAGACTTTGGGACACTGCATAGGGAGTGCATTGAATGTGGAACACGGTGCCTTGGGGAAGAGGTGAGTTTATAACTCAAAATAGTTCCAGCTCTCTTGCAGTTTACAGTAGCTTTCAGTGGCCTTATGTCTGAATTATGTCAGTGTTTGGTGAGTGTGGGATCTGGACCACTTTGCAACCATGGGTTGAGATGCTTGGTGCTGGTGTGTTCTGGCTTCTCTGTGGATGAAATGGGAATGGTTCTTCGCCAGCCTTCAGCTCTGCCAAAGTAATTTATGAAGTCCCTGATAAATGTCATTTATTTATGTAGTAAATAATTGTTGGATGTTTCTGCTGCCTGCCACTCATCAATGGTATGTTGCTGTGATGCCAGTGAAACCCTGGGCAACGCGCTACCATCGGAGCTGGGAGACACAAGGGTATGTTTGCAAGGCCTCACCTTCTGCCTCCACTTTTGACACATCAGACATTGCTGATATTAATAGAAACCAACCTTAACGGTGTCACCAAATTGGAGCCAGTGAAGTTTGGCTGCAGCTGCATTCGTATTTTGAATCTACTTCCACGTTGGTAAGATATCACTAGTCTACTGCTGTAAAACCGTCATCTGTGTAGCTTTTGGGGCAGAAGTCTTGCTGGTTTTCTTTTTGGGAGCCTGGTCCAAAATGCTGGAAGCACAGGAGGGAGGTATTGTGCTTGGTGGCACCTCCAGTCACATCCCTAAAACCTCTTCAGTTGCTTTTTTAAACAGAGGTCTACTGCTGGACCTTTAGTAGATGTTTCTTAGCCTCTCCATCATCTCACATTTACTCTCTACCACCAAAGCAGCTATGATATGATGTGCCTCCTCCCAGGGTAAAGTTCAGTTCTTCTCCTCCGTACGGGTGTCCTCACACAGTCCAAGCCACCACCCTGAGCTGCAGAGAATAAGGGCTCTGTCTCTGCAGGTGTCCCTGGCTGCACGGGAGGAGAAGTAGAGTCACCCAGCTCCTGGTGCTGGAATGACTCACAAAGCAAAACTCAGTGACTCTGCACTGCTCTCCTGACTTGGATAATCTGGGGGAGAAAATAACCCATTCACTAAGGATCTAAATTTACCCAGCAGCTGCATCTAATGGAGCTGTCAGGAGGAGCTAATCTTAGACACCGAGCAAGCAATCTGTTAGAGAAACAGTACATGGGAGAACTTGGGCTTTGTATCTGTTTGCCTGAAGACATCCCCTTAGTTATCAATGTCATTAGAAGTTCAGGGAATCTTGTGGGCCAGAATTGCCAAAGTGGTGCTATCGCAGTCATGTCTCACTGCTCAGCCCTGTGCAGAGTCCCTCAGCCTCAGCGTAGTCCTCTGTGGAATGGGTTTTATCAACTCATCTCCCTCCTGGAAAGAATCTCACCTGATCTCATTATTACTTGACTGTGATAGCAAAACTCACCTAGAAGCCAAAAAAAAAAAACCACCACATTTTGTTATTGCAACTTCAAATCCAAATTCATAATCCTACACTAGACACCTTCATGTTACGCCCAGCATGGCTGTAAGTCCTGCGTTCAACTTTCTTGTTCTAAAATTTTGTACGGGAGGGAATGATCCTGCTTGGATGGGGAACGGATCCCCTTAGGATGCTTTTCATTCATTCTCACTCACTCCCCTCCCTGGGTGGGGGACTATTGTCCACTTGAAGACAATGACTTAGTCCGCTGGTCATCAAGTATCATTTGCTGTAGTCCCATTAGACCAGGGTCAGTTAGCTGAAAGCTATCTCAGAATAGCCCACCATCATTCAGGGCTTTTTTTGCCTATTCTAGAAACATTGAGAAATGTCTTCCTCACCAGTCAATAAGATGTGGTTGTGACTCTCCAGACCCAGCCCCAGACCTCCCCAGTTCTGTCGAATCCCCTGCACATAAACACAGATTGTAAAATGGCAATGACAAACCAGCATAAACAAATAAAAATCAGGACTGGGGGAATAGTGTGCACACAACTGAGAAAAACATTTCATGCTCGAGATCCTGCCTGGAAACATGTAACCTTAAATATGAGATGAAAGTTCGTCTGAACTGCAAATGGTGGAGAGGACCTGAAGATTGTGGATCTGAGCTGCACAAAGCACTTCTGGCTCTTCACTCCCTGCCCCAGGAGGCTTCAGGAGAGCTAAACATCAGCTCCAAGAGCACCCCTGGGTCTCCCCATTAGCACTGTGTGAGCCTCCCCATGGCACAGAGCTGCTCAGAGGGTTTGGAGTCCACCAGGTCGAGCGTCTGTCCCACCAGGCTGTGGCAGAAACTTGTTTGGGGAGGAATTTTCCTTATCTGAGATGAACGTGCTTGTGTTCAAGAGCCAAGGAGGCTTACAGACGCTTTGAGGTCAGGGTTAACACAGAGGGCACAGTCTGCGTGTCCAGCCTGGGCCATATACGCAACTATTAGGGAGTGTCCAAAGGAGGGTAACAAAGTTGGTGAAGGATCTAGAGGGGAAGATGTGTGAGGAGTGGTTGAGGCTCTTGTTTTGCTCAGCCCAGAGCAGAGCAGGCTGAGGGGAGGCCTCATGGCGGCCTGCAGCTCCCTCACGAGGGGAGCGGAGGGGCAGGCGCTGAGCTCTGCTCTCTGGGGACAGCGACAGGACCCAAGGGGATGGCATGGAGCCAGGGTTGGGAGGCTTTGGGAACAGTTAAGGATGTCCAGTATGAATTCATGATTTAAGTGAAAGGGGAAAGATGGGCAGCACTGGAGCCCTCTCATCACAGGCAACTGCCCAACATGGGTGCAGGAAATCAGCTCCAAGTGTGTCTGCTTCTCCCTGTGATTGCAGGGAGCTTAAACAACACCCCCCAGACTGAGAGAGCCAAAGCCGTGTGGAATAACATGGTGTCTCTGAGGCCTTTCAGTCCTAATGGCTCATTTCTACCAGGCTCTAGAATGGGCTGGCTTCATTTCAGAGCAAAATGAAGCCTGGTAAATCCCATCTCTGACATGTGGGCTTGGATGTGTTTAGCAATAGGGCTGCTCCCTGCATGGGCAGGGGGGTCTGAGTCTGCTTTCCCTGCCAAAGCAGGGCATGGTGGTGAAAGCAACCAAAATCCAGCTGTTCATTTGTCCTGAGGTGGTTGTCCCTGAAGGGTGTTCCATCTTCCTGAAGGGCGGAAAGCTCTGGTCGCTGCTGCTCTGGAGAAGTCTGCCCCAGGGTGAACTCTGGAAGGGTGAAAAGGTCCATTAACTGTCAATATGAACCCAAAACAGCTCTCAGGCCCTGTTTGCCTGGAAAAAGCACGGATTTCCATCAATCCATCAGTCTCTAAAGGGAAGGATTTATTTGTGGAGGTGGATCAATGCCTTCCTGCTCTCCACTGAGCTGTTGCCCATGGAGGGAGTGAGCCCATTGCTCATTGCCTACCGCTTCCCAGGGTGGGATATTCACCTGTTCCAGAGCCAGTCCCCATTTCCAATCACTTGCACAGTCCAAAACCATATACAAGTTCATACTTACGACAGAAGCTGCAATTTCAGGTAGGTCCCATTGCATTTAGAGGTGTCACCTTATGATGAGAAGTTAGGGGAGACGGCACTCTGGAAGAACTGGGGTTGCTTCCCCAAGCCTTGGAGCTCTGCAGAGCCACAGAAGATGATGGAGACCCCGGAGCAGGTTTGGGACCAAGGAGGTGCTCTTTTCCTGGGTGGACCATAAACCTTAAAGAAGCCACAGGATCATCTGGGATCTGCTGTGGGAAGAGCTGGGCTGTAGCTGGCTCAGCACCTCGTGATGTGAGGAATGTGGAAGCAAACCTCAGATGACAGCACGCACTGAGAGCACAGTGAAAAGGAAAACAAACAGGGGTTCAAGGGAGATTAAAGGCAGAGAAGGAAAATCCCAAACAATAGCACAATCACACTGGATTTTGCTGGGAAAATTTGAAAAAAAAAACTTATACTGAAGGAAGGGAGAGGGGAGGATGGGGTTGTCCAGTCCCAGACCTCGGGGAGCAAAGGAACATTTCTGAGGTATGACCCAGCTTAGATATCAATGCTCATCCTTTGAGCCTGTCACAGATGAGCAGCCCAGACGAGTTTATGATCTGAGCTCTGAAAACAGTATGTGATTACTCCTCTGCTATATTGGTACTGCCTGGGATGCTGCTGGAACCTCACCAGTACTAGAGGGCTTCGTACCAGTATCGTTCCCTCCCTCTTCCCATTTACGTAGATAACAGTCATGGCACAAAGCATTTTTATAAGCACGTCCATTCCAGAGCAAGCGGTTATGTGGCTTTAAATACACCGAGAAGAGTGGCTAATATTCTTGCATAGATTTAATTAGTTTGTTAATTAAATCTCTGCCATCTCTGAGTGTCAGAGAGCCCAGAGGGTCCATAATAATGGAGATAAAATGAAAGACTTATCTAGAAATTTCAGCATAGGTATAAACACTTATAGTTACTCTGCTCACCTATGCCTGCCAAAATTAATTTGCTTCCTTGAGAGCTCTTTAGGAAGAGCTGGGCCTGGACCAGCCATTTGAGGTCCCACGAGGCTTCTTTGACATCCAAGGACGTGGAAGCAGGATGCAGGACCTGATGGAGTCCTCAGCTTTCCTGGAGCATCAGCTGAGGGCCAGGGAGGCTCTAGGCCTCAGCATGGGGGTGTTGAATCTCAGTAGACCTTATCAGGAGACCCCCAACTTGCAAGGAGATACCTGGGTTTGGATGCCTTAGTCTATGAGCCCACCGTTGGGGTCTCTATATTTTGGATCTGCTTCAGACATTTTCTCCACCACCAAAATGTGGAAAAGGTGGATTTATTAGTGGTGAGGTGTCCAGAGATGGTGCTGGTAGGGCCTACGCACATAGTGCAGGCAACACAGGCACATCCCTCCCCCAGACTCCGGGGGTCTCCTCCTTTGGTAAGACTTTTTAAGTAACTTCCCACGTAAGTCCCATACCCCATACACAGGTGTAAATAAAAAATTCACCTTCGTTCCCCATCCCCTTCCAGCCTCAAAAAGTGACTCCAGAGGAGAATAAAGGACAAACCCACGCGGAAAATCAGCCCAGGGGATGAGCTGTTTGGCCTCATGGGTGCCACAAAGCCCACACGAGACTCTCCCTTCTTGCATCTTTCCAGCGTTGACTTCATCGTCTATTCTTAGCACAGCAAAAGGCTTCGGAGTGGTCATTTAGTAGCGTTAGGAGGTCCCAGCCCTGCTGTTGATGACCCAGAAGGCAGATTAGGGGGGTTGATTCATCTGGAGGATGTTTTCCCCAAGAGTGGCGGCCGTGCCGTGGGGTCGCACGCGTCTTCCGTCATGGGACGGCGGCAGAAGCTCGCGTTCCCCCCGCGGTGACTCACGGGCTGCCAGGCCGCTCCTGAAGCATCGAGGCTGGAAGTACAGCTGTTCCCCCCGTCCCCTCCCTTCCCCCTTGTCCCATGTGTCATATTAGAGGGTGATCAGCTTACACATGCTGCAATATGGATTCCTAAGCTTTGTAGCGCAGTGGCTATATATAAAGCCCTGCACTGCAAGCTGAAGTACACAGACAGCTGCGATAGCAGCGAGCCTTTCACATTCCCAGTGCGCTGACAGGCTGGAAGCAAGGGAGACCTGCTTTGAGTAAGTTTCTTTACCAGGGCACACAGACAGAAATATTCGTAAATCCACAGTTAGATTTGGTGGAAGGCTTGGGGAAAAATAAGAACTTTTACTCTGCACTATGGGTTTGCCTTTCGATCAAGTGGAAGAACTGCGTCTCTACCAGCAAACTCTCCTCCAGGATGGACTCAAGGACATGTTGGACCACAATAAGTTTCTGGACTGTGTCTTGAAAGTCAAGGGGAAGGAGTTCCCCTGCCATCGGCTGGTGCTGGCGGCTTGCAGCCCGTATTTCCGGGCGATGTTCCTCTCAGACATGGAGGAGAGCAAGAAGAAGGAGGTCAGCTTGGAAGATGTTGATCCAGATGTCATGGGCAAGATCCTCCATTATATCTACACCTCTGAGCTGGAGATCACAGAGCAGAATGTGCAGGACATCTTCTCCGTGGCCAACATGTTCCAGATCCCCTCCATTTTCACCGTCTGCGTGTCCTTCCTGCAGAAGCGGCTTTGCCTCAGCAACTGCTTGGCCATCTTCAGGCTGGGCTTGATGCTGGATTGTGCCCGGCTGGCCGTGGCAGCTCGGGATTTCATCTGTGATCGCTTTGCGCTGGTCTCCCGTGATGAGGAGTTCTACCAGCTCTCACCCGACGAGCTCATTGCCATCATCTCCAGTGACTCCCTCAACATTGAGAAAGAGGAGACTGTCTTCGAGGTGGTGATGAAGTGGGTGGGGACCAAGGACCGTGAGAGCCGGCAGAAGGCCCTGCCGGTCATCTTTGAAAGCATCCGCTTCCGCCTCATGCCCAAGGACTACATCAAGGACCACGTGGAGAAGCACGCCGTGGTGAAATCCAGCCCAGAGCTGCTCAAGAAACTGCAGATGGTGAAGGATGCCCAGCAAGGCAAATTCACCGTGGTGAAGAAGAAGAAAGTGAAGAAAAGCAGTGAAAAGCAGGCAAAAGACAACGTTGTCAATGGAGCAGTAGAGGAGGAGGAAGATGTGGAGGAGGATGCCCTTCCAGGGATCCTAAACGACACGATGCGCTTTGGCATGTTCCTCCAGGACCTCATTTTCATGGTCAGTGACAGTGGAGCAGTGGCCTATGACCCCACTGCCAACGAGTGCTACTTTGCCTCCCTGTCTGCTCAAATCCCCAAGAACCACGTCAGTCTGGTGACCAAAGAGAATCAGATCTTCATTGTCGGAGGACTGTACTACAACGAGGACAGCAAAGAGGATCCCATGAGCTCCTACTTCCTGCAGGTACCAGCTTTATTTCTTTGTTGTTTCTTTGACCACTTAAGAGCACCACCAGATGCCAGTAATATCCGTTGTTGTGTGATGCTAAAGCAAAGGTTGTAAACGAAGGTGAGACATCTAAACTGTTTTACTAGAGATTCTTAGCATTATATTTTTAATGGAGATCTCTCTGATGGGAGAGATCCAATATCCATCCCTTTTCAAATGCTCCTCTTGTCCCTGGGTGTGTTCTAGTTTCAGCTCAGCCTGCCTTGGCTGTTTCCTACCCTTCCTGTTGACCCCGTACGAATCCAGTAAATCCTATATCCTCTTCCCTTATACCCAGAAATCCTTTTGTACTTCTCCCATGGCTCACATCTGTTTTTGGAGGAAGCAGTAAAGCAATGAAAGGACAAAGCAAAGGGGAGGCCCCATGCTGAGACACACAATTTGGTCCTTTCCTTGCCTTCTTGCATCAGTAGGGCTGTGCACCCACACCACGTGTGGGTGCCTAACTTAGAAAGGGGCAGCATTTGGAGCCTGTGCGGCCTGTGAAACGAGGAGTTAGTGGGAAGAGACCGTGAAAGTGGCCCAGGAAAGTAGGATGGAGGGGAAAGGCAGTGGGAGTGCTGAGGGGAATGGCCCTTTGTGCTGAGCAGGAGCTTTGACCGCAGCAGATGTGGGCAGCTCCATCAGTTAGCAACCCAAAGCAGTCAAACAATGCTATGTCTAAAGATCAATACTCCTCCTGTTTTGTTGCTGATCAAGCAAGGTTGTATTGCCATGATTGCAGCAAGCAGGTCAAGGAAAGTGATTTTTCCTTTAATCAGGCACTTGTGAGGCCACATCTGGGTGCTGAGTCCAGGCTGGTGCTCCCCAGTACAAGGAGGACGTTGAGGTACTGGTGTGGGTCCAGCGGAGGCCACCAAGGTGGTTAGGGCTGAGGAAGAGAAGCATCTGGGTCTTGTCAGCCAGGAGAAGAGGAGGGGAAGATCTCATTGATGTCTGCAGCTCCTTAATGGGGTACATCATGGCCATTTTTAGCTGCTTTCCCCCCAAAAAAGGGGTCAGTGGTGCCTTCACAGCCTGCTCTGACACTCCTGCATGGGAAAAGCAGACACGTCCCAGGGCTGGAAGGTGCTGTCAGTTTGTGGGTGTGTGATTTGTTTCCATCAGTTCCCTTTACATAGGTCATAGTTCCTATAGGAATACGATGTTCTTCTGAGCCTTTTTCAGCTGGAACTTCACACAGATATAGGCAGGCAGCTGTGTGATAAACCCTTGAACCACGGTGTCAGTGCAGCAGCATCTTACATCTTCTAACTCTGTTTCTATCCTCTGTTTTCGTGTTCCTCCTGCTGAGAGGTCAGGGATTGTTTAGACTTGAGGACAAGCACCGATGTATATAAACGCTGATAAATCCCAGAGGCCTTGCACATTTTGGCAGGAACAAAATGATTCCGTTGACATTCCAGATGGAAAAGGGTATCCTTTATTTGTCACTTCTAAGATTTATGCCTTGAAAACAATGCTGAAGCCATCGAGAAGCAGGAACTCTCCTGGTGACCGGGCTGCTCGGGTCTGTGCTATAAATAACATAAATGTGGGCCACAGCTTACACAGAGACAACAGCCACAGGCCTCCAGCTGAGGCTGAATTTTGGAGGCAGCCCAGCAAGCTGGAGCTCCATGGCGCTTCGGGCAGTGATTCAGCCCAGCTTCCTCATGCAGAGTCCCCCCAGATGGGCTGCTAGAGGTCACCCCAGGCTTAATACGTGATGCTGCCAAGATGTGTTAAAAATATTGCCCCTGTTTGCAAGTCCCACCACGTCCAAAGAGCCCCCAGCCCCGTGCTGTGTCATAATCCTTCACACCTTTTTTTCCTGGTGGGAAGTAGGGTAATGCCTTGGTCCAAGGACTTTGCCATCTGACCTACTGGCATTTTATGGATTAATCTCCATGTCTGGTGGGTTGGTTGGACACACCGTGGTCAGCATGAAGAGCTCTGGTCTTTGCAACGTGATCTCAGCTTCATCTGAAGATGTTGGGTACATAGGTGTTGTGTAAATACCGTTTGTGCCAACAGACACACACATTTCATCTCTCACACCAAGGTGGTAGAGGACATCAGTATCTTGAGAAGCAGAGGAGGAACACAGTAACTGAGCTTTGCCAGAAAGAGGGAGAATTGGTGGGAGGAGAAGGCATTTTACTCTTCAGTGTTTCAGCTCCTCCAGTCCCAGGAACTATTTTTAATTAGGTCCAACATGAGACTCTCCTATCCAAAGACAACCAAGCTTGTTCCAAGCCAAGGCTTTGGTGTACGGAGCAGAAAACGTTCCTGCTCATGCATCTCTGCTCTTACACCTTGTAATAAAACACAGCTGGTGATGTGTGACTTGGATTTGCACTGAGATTCCCTGTCCTGCACCAGATGCAGCATCAGGGGCAAAGCATGGGCAGAAGGTGTCTGTTGGGGTGATGAGCAGCACATGGGAACAGCCCTGCTCTTAGCCTCTGGCTCTTCATTAAGCCAAGACGCCGGGAGAGCACACACTAACGAGTATGTGTTTCCTTTCAGTACGACCATCTGGATGCAGACTGGCTGGGCATGCCCCCCCTGCCCTCCCCTCGCTGCCTCTTTGGCCTGGGAGAGGCAGAAAACTCCATTTTTGTGGTCGGAGGGAAAGAACTGAAGGAGGGAGAGAAGACCTTGGATTCGGTCCTGTGCTACGACCGGCTGTAAGTGTCCACGTGTGAGCGAGGGGCAGGAGGTGGCTGGCAGGAGAAGGTGAGGCAGCTGCCGTGAAAAATGACCCCAGTTCTTCAGGGACCAGGTTTAGAGACAGAGCTTGATCTCTGCACTGGGACCACGTGCTTGATCTCTGCACTGGGACCACCATGCTGGGACCACGGGGAGCAATTTGAGATGAACCTTGGGGCTCTGAGCTGCCCCTCTCCAGCTGCTTCGTTTGTTCTAATTGAAGCTCCCAGGGTGGGAGCCATACCTGGGGTATTAAATTATCAAGGATTGAACTTAGCAGATGCTCACGTGGGACCTGCATGGAGGAGCGAGGGGAGTTTTTCCTTCTGCTCTTGCCCATTGGTTCGCGTTTTGGTGACCTTCACTGTGGTCTCACAGGGAGTGGTTTTGTACAGGAAAGCTTGTTTTGAAACTATTCAGACGTGGCACTGAATGGCCCACCCTGATTGATATCAGGCTTAATATATGATTATTTTTGCACAATGGGCTCTGAACCATGTTATGTCATGAGCTATATTAAAACTGACCGTCCTGTTCTGCTCGCAGGAGGCAGAAATATCCAAAGAGTTCTCCTCTCTGCCCTAAAGAAGCACAGTGGTAGGTGTTAACAAGCCTTTGGTCAGCTTATATTTAGATTTGTGTGCTCCAAAATCTGTTTTATAGGCAGAGATTTGAAACCAGTTTCATTTCCCAACATTAGGGTATTTATTGCCCCTCTGGGACGTATCGTGTGTCCCCTTGCTACTCGCTCGGGGGTGGCTTAAATATTGGCTGGAGGCTGGCAGAGAGATGATCAGCACCACTCCTATTTCTGGTGTTATTTAGGTAAAAACTTCAACAGTAACAAGCCTGGAGAGAAAAAATTGCTGGTCTATAATAGCAACTATTTCCCTAGAGTGGTTGGGCAATTAGGAAGCACTCAGAGCCCAGGCATCTCCATTCTTAGGTAAAATAAAGTGCCATATTTTGAGGGGTTCATCCTACATCAATGAAAATTGGGGATGACTCTAAGCAACGTGGATATCAACAGCCACATCCTGAGAAATTGGTCAGCCCTATTTGTGCCTGTACACCTGCCCACTGAATGTAGCTGTTTAATCGATGATGAGCCTTCCCTTGGGTCCAGATCACCACAAATGCCCCCAAATTTTAGTTGTTTCCATTCTGGGCTGCTGCTACCCAACGTAAACAACAAGGATGTAAAAATAAAGGTGTCAAAGCCCTGCCTGAGGACAGAGCTGGAGGGTCTGCCGTGGAAAAGCAGTGGGTATCCTAGCAGAGGCACCGCTTTGGGGTTTCCAAATCTTTTAGCTACGTCCTCAGCTCAGCTGCCCTGGAGCTAGCTCAGAGACTTCAGCACAATCCCACGCTCCAAAATGTGGATGCAACCACCTTGGTGGCTGCTGGCAAACCAAAGCACTTTAAAATCAAAGGTCATGGTAAAAAACAAAAAAAGAAAAAAGAGAGAAATTTGTCCTCAGAATATTGCACGCTTAAGTCTCTTGGATTTTTATTTTTTACATAATGCTGAAATCTCTGTCTCATCTGTATTTGGCTGGTAATGCTTGTAAATGATGTGAGGCCCTAGGAGAAGGCACTGTTTATGCACAAAGCCCAGAAGTAGAGGATGCTGCAGAAAAGGATGAGCATTAGCATAAGCATCTGGCATGTTTTATGTTTGATCTTCCTTTTTTTTTTTTTAGGATGACAAAATTTACTGGTTCAGCATTATCTCATTGGAAGACTCCTATTTTTAAGACACTTTATTTTCCATTAGTCAGGATCTGCACTCACCTCCAGGTCTGGAAAGTGCCCTGTGCTCTGGGCCTCACCCAGCAAGCTACAAATCCTCTTGCCTCCCATCTTTCCCTGATCCAGGTCCTTCAAGTGGGGTGAAGCCGATTCCCTCCCCTACGCGGTCTACGGCCACGCGGTGGTGTCGCACAAGGACCTCGTCTACGTCATTGGTGGCAAAGGAAGCGACAAGTAAGTCAAGACCCAAGAGAAACCAAGGAGTCATCCCCCAAACTAGAGGGAGGGCAGAGCATGAGTCAGTACCTCCTGCAGTGCCAAGCAGGTGAGTGAGCGAGTCTCCTCTCTCTCCTCTTTCTCTAGAAAGTGCCTGAAGAACATGTGTGTCTACAACCCCAACAAATTCGAGTGGAAGGAGCTGGCTCCCATGAAAACTGCCCGCTCGCTGTTCGGAGCCACGGTGCACAAAGACAAAATCTACGTGGCGGCTGGTGTGACCGACTCCGGCCTGACCAACTCGGTGGAAGTGTACGACATCGCCACCAACAAGTATGTACCTGAGCACACCTTCAGGGCCTAGATACCAGCTGTAGGTGTACATTGAGCAGCTTCCAACCCTTCAGGAGTTTGTTTGCAACTCCTGATACCAGTTTGTCCCAGTCTGTATTTCTCAGACCACTGGGAATCAGTGAGACCACTGTGGTTGGGCTGTGGATCACACCAGGCTCACACTCAAAGTGGTTTCATCAACTGATCAGCTTCTTAGGTACTTTGCAGGGCTGTAGCTTCATCTTGTCATCTTTGTCCTGTGCAAGAGATGTGTTTCCTGACTCAGGGTGGGTTTTATGGCCACATCCAGCCCCTGGAACCTGCTGGTCCACGCTGGGTGAACACCACAGCTCAGCTACTCGCAGAAAAATGAAGTTGAGCTACAATGATGGAAACACCTCTCTAGCACCAAGCCATGTATGATCCCATCCTGTGTAAACCTACACAAGTTAATCTGCTGCTAGTTAATTCAGTTGCTAATGATGACAGGGGTTGGCAGGGTGCCCTAACGTGTCCCCTCTCGACATGGCAGGTGGGACACCTTCACCGAGTTCCCGCAGGAGCGCAGCTCTGTCAGCCTGGTGAGCCTGGCTGGGGTGCTCTACCTGCTCGGGGGCTTCGCCACGGTGGAGACGGAGTCGGGAGAGCTGGTGCCAACAGAGCTGAATGACGTTTGGAGGTGATGACCTTCCCTGGGGCTCTCCGTGGTGGTATGGGAGATGGGGGGGACGTTACTCAGCAAAAGCCACCGAGGGAACGGATAGTTTCTGTCTTTCTTGATGCCTTCAGCATGTTGGTGTTGCCTCAGCACAAGGCTGAAGGCTCAGCATGGGGGCTCTGGGTGAGGTGTTTGCCCTGTGCTGTGCTGGAGGGCATGTTGGGCAATTCAGTGATTTCTCCCAGCCTCGTACAGCAACACACCAGGCAAAATCTGCTCCTTCAGCTTTTTCCTGAACTGACATTTTGTTTGGAGCTGGTTCCAGACCTCCCCTCTGGCTCGAAGCCGTGTTTGTGCAATGAGTGCTCTCCCCGGGAAGAGCCAGTGCTCAGGATGGAAGTGAGATTGTCTTACGTGGGAGCAGAGAAGCAGTCAGAAAACACTTTCTGACAGCTGCTAATACAGGGCTAGCTCCTGTCCTTCGGCTCTGTGGCTCTAGAGCACCCTCAGCAGGCACCTCCTGGCCTTCACCAGAGATGTTCAATCTTGACATCAAGCATCAAGCCATTTCCAGTGGAAGTGGTGTCTCCTGCGAGACCATGAGCTGATATCTGCACATCCTAGCCTGTTGAACCAAAGCATATCAGGGCTGAAAGTCCCCGTGGTACCCCCACAGTGACCAAAAACCCTCCATTGGACACCACACCGCACCCTGAGCCTCCCAGCACTACAGAGAGCAGCTGAAGTGGGGAGGGAAGATGCTTTCCTCACCACAACTCTCCCTCTGTCTCTCCCCAGATACGATGAAGAGCAGAAGAAGTGGGAAGGGGTCCTCCGGGAGATCCAGTACGCCTCTGGTGCCACCTTCCTTCCCGTGCGCCTCAACGTTTTGCGGCTAACGAAGATGTAGTGGGGCAGGATTTACTTCTTCCACTGGGGTCTGGGACAAAGAGGGACGGGGGGAGGTGAGGCCATGCGTAGCAGCACAGAGACATGGCAGGTTTCTCTAGATACCGTGCAGGACATTGCATCTGTGATTGGTACCATTTTACTTCATCAAATGGGAAAGGGGGAAATTATCTTGAGGCATTATGGGAATTTAATGGTATTATGGGAATTTAATTTAATTCTAGTTCACTAGATTACTACAGAAAGGCCCTAGCACCTGCATGGAGCTGGGGTAGAGTTACAAACATGTAGCAATGAGCTACTCTCAGACAAAAAGATCGCATTTCTGTTCCACTTCAGGTTTCTTCCGATCTTCTCAACCACTGTTGAAGGTCCCCAACCAAGAGTGGAGGCAGAAAGTGGGTCTGAAGGAATTAAGCTGATGTTTTCCCAGACAGAGATGTCTCTAATATATTTATTTCCTCGCCTGAGGTGTGGTGCTAGAGCTCACCTTGGAGGGGAAAAGGAAGAGGCAAAGGCTAGTGGTGCAGGTCACACCTGGGGGGACTTGGATGAGTTCCCAAGTGATGCAGGTTGTTGGGATGAGACAGTTAAAAGAAAAAAGGCACGTGAGCAAGGGCAGCAGAAATCTGTAGGACATTGCAATGAAAAGAAAAAAGTTTTGGTTCTTCATCTCCATCCTGACTTTGGACTGAAGAGATGTAAAGAGCTAAAGACTGCAGGAGGGGAAGAGTCATGCTAGGAGTAAGGTAGGGAAGGGAAGAGAGACAGGCAGGGAGGGCCGTGAGCACTCATCTCCATCCTTTTGGGTTCCCCATCTTCAATCACAGATCACATTGTCCTGACCTACGGTTGGACAAATGCTGTTTTTCAGGGAAAGGTTTTTTTTTATTTATGCTGTCTTTCATTTTTATTGTTCTGAACTTTTTTCTTTCTTTTTTTTTTTTTTTAACACTATTCTAATTTGCAGAATTCTTGGAGATCTCAGCCGTGTTTGGCTCAAAGAGAGCTTCCTACTGAGAAAAAAATGCATTGTGTTTTTTTTTTTTTAAGTTATCATAATGATGTTTTGATAGAAACATGACTGCACTGGCAGCAGGACAAAGATCTGTTAGAGCAAAAATCTAATGATGTCCATGCTGCCTGACCAGTGGTTTATTTAAAAATAAATCTTTAAAATGTTTCAAAAGAAATTCCCTTTGTCTGCATGCTTATAGAGCCATAACTGAATATCCACAGCAACTAAACACAAGGACCAAGCAAAAGCTGTGATGAACACATCCAGCAAACCAGCCCCATGGAGAGCTCTAGCAGAGACCCAGATTTTATTCTTATTTTCTTGCATTTCGGAGCTGAAACTTAATGCTCATATCCTTAAAGCTTTTCCCTGTAGATATGAGGACTAGAGGCTTACCTAGGGAAAGGAAGAGGAAAGCCAGCTGGATGCTTACACACCATCATGATGCAGTGAACGGGGGTGACGATAAAAAAACAATAAATACAAACCTTGTAAACGCCCTGAAAGTGGCGTGAAAATTACGGTATCAAAAGACTGGCTGATTTGTCTAGCTCAAAATGAAGTCTCGGAGAAACTAAAACATGTTTGGAAGTAAAGACCATTTTGCATGAGTAAAGGAACCAGAGCATTGTCAAAAGAATCTCAAAAGATTCTTTCCTAGGGGAAATGTGGGCCCTTTGAAGTCAAGGGGAGCACTGCTGTGTCTTGGTAAGTTGCTGTGGTGTGGTCCCTCAATAACAGCTCGAGAAGTGGTGATTAAGCCACGTCCAAATCCTCAGTCCTCTCCCCTTGCAGCTGTCCGCTGGGGATATGGTTAATGGGAGGTGAGCGCTCGTGTGCAGTTCACATCCTTTATGAAGCCCTGAGAGATGTCACCGCTGGCACGGGGCAAGAAAAGATAAAAGAAAAAAAGGCAATTTTATAAAAGAAGAGCTTGAAATATCCCATCGCTTGAGCAACAAGGGCCAACTCTTAGAGTCTGCAAGCCAGAGTTGGCCCAAGGAAGGCAGAAGATTTGCACAACGCCAAGCAAAAGTCTGGCCCAGGGAGGTTCACCTCCTCCTCGCCAAGAGGCTGCTTCAGTTCAAAGGAAATCATAAGGAAGAAACGCCAGCAGGAACACCCAGGGAGGCATCACTCCTTGCTGCTGCCCCGTGGTTTCCTGGCTGAGATGCACACAGCTCCATCAGCACAGGTCCCCCCGGGTATCTTCTCCAGGCAATGCTAGCTGTAGAGGAGCAGGTACATCCCATGGGTGCAGCAAAATCACCTCGTCTTCCATTAGCTTCCCAACATCGGCACTGACATCAGCTGGCGAGGTTCCCACAGCTCCATTTCCAATCAATGAAGGTGCTGCGTGCCTTTGGATGGGTTCCTCGCTTTCTCCACTGCCTGCAGAGGTGCTCAGGAAGCCTCATCTCTTAGTTCACCCAAAGCTCGTGCAGCCGGTAGGACCCAGGAGCTCAGTCCTCACCCCTCCTAACACCCCCGGGGCTGCAAGCATCGAGCTGTTTCCTCCACCCACTCATCACCCTTCCCTGAAAAGCTACTTTTTGTTGGCCCACAACAGTCCAGTTGCCTCACACAGACTGCTCAGACACCTCCCACCAAACCCAACGCGACATCCACGCGTGTGAGGCACCAGCAGAAGCGAGACCCTGCCCTAGGAACAAAGAAAGCGGCGGAGCTTTAGGCTTTCTTTTATAAAAGACAAATCGTTTATTGATTCAGTCCTTCCACTTTGCAACCTCTTTGGTAACAGTCGTAACACTTCCAGACTGGGAGAACGCGGTGGATAGGCCCGGTTCTGTCCTCTCACCACTTCCAGAGCTCAGCGACCCCTGAACGTGCCTTGGTGAGAGGCCAAAAGCAGGTTTCAAAGCACGGCCAAGGACCATGGCCTCTAGGGACACCCCCGAACAGCCCGCCGTGGCTCGTCTTGCTCGACGGTGGCCCAGAGAGCAGCTCCAGCACCCCCAGGCAGAAGATGGCTCGGGATGGGGCCGCGGTGCCAAGGCTGGCTGTGAGCTGTGCCCTGGAAGGCAGCTTTGAAGCACCTCTTGGGACCTCCCGGACAATCAACGGGGCCAAGACCACAGCAAGAGTCGCCCGTTCCTGCAGCCTTGCCCCGGTGGCCCCGTGACGATGGGCTAAACCGGCAGCCTCAGCCTCCCCCTCCTCACACCGTCCCAAAGAGAGTAACTGCTGTACTTGGCGTTAAAGATAAACATATATTGATTACACATGGTCATAAAAAAAAAAAAAAGTAATAATAATAATAATAATACATTTCCTAGAACATTACTTAAGACGCTTCCGAAAAGCATCCACGCTTCCCCTTCCCTCCCCGTCTTCCCTTATCTATACAGAATAAAGTGCTTCGTTTAGGTTGTTCACACTAGTAGAGCCACCGATACACTCTTTAACTTGGCATGTTTGGGCAACCGGTACTGAATGCCGCAAAATAATACAGAGCCGAACACCAGGCATGAGAAACTAGTTTTGAGGCAAGTGCTTGGGGTTTCGTTCGTTTCCTTCAAGTTCCGTGCTACCGAGGTTGTTCTTATTTTTTCTTATTTTTTTTTGTTCCTGTTTTTCAACAATTTTCTTCCTTCGTGAGTTCGACCCAACTCCGTCGTGGTTGCGTGTCATTAAGCGGGGCTGCGTGCGGGGAAGCTCTCTCCGTCCGTGTGAACCAAGGGCGTCTGTCCATCTGTCCTTCCCTCTTGACTTCAGGCGAACCAAGAGTTTAATCAGTGGAGTTGTCTAGCAGCGGATGCTCGTCTCTATTGCACTGTCACAGCCGTTCCCTCCCACTGTCCGTCCACCCATCACCTTCCCACCGCGCTTGGGTTATGGCTGTGGTCCGAAGGGCCAGCCGTACCTCATGGGCATTATGAGGCTAACTGGTCTGTGCTACCAGGCTCCTGGGATATAGAAAAACAAAAACAACCCTCCCTGCGTGGCTCCCTCCCTCCCCAGAGTTCAAAGCAAAGGGAAAAGAAAACCCAAAACGCCGCCAGGTCCGTTGCCTTGCGGTCTGCTCGCGGGTAGGCGCGATGGAAACCAAGCCCCTCTCCACCCTCACGGTCTGTCGAAGAAGGGATGTGAGAGATTAAGGTGCAAGAGTTAAAAAATAATAATAATAATAATAAAATAAAATATAAAAAGCTTGAAAACAACGGACCCAACTCCTCCGCCCTGTCTAACCCAACGGGGGCCGACGGGGGCTGACCGGGGTGGATGTGGGACGAGGCGCTGTGGGAGCGACTCGTTTGAGCTCTTAGTACGTTAATGAAAACCAGACACGACGAGACACATCGGGACTGAGTCAGGGCGTAGACAAAAGGGCTCGGAGGCTGTGTAGGACTCCTGGGAGCTGCCCAGGCCTCGGAGAGGGGAGGGAGCAGCAGGGATCTGGTTCTCCAAAGTGCTGTGTGCATGGTCACATCTCGACGTCTCCAAGCGGCTCTCCGGGCAGGCTCTCGAAGGGGACTGGAGGTGGTTGAGAGCAGTTGTTGGGTTTTCCATGGACCAGGAAGTTTTTTGAGGGCCAACTCTTCCCACCTGAGCCCAAGGCGGCTTCATCAGCCTTGAGGAGGAGCTGTCATCTCCTGGTGACATCTGAGCGGGACAGGTCCTCGCTGGGAGAGGAAGAGCTGGGGCAGGGATGGGGAAAGCCACCTCCAGGAGAGCGGTACAAGGGGGCATGCGTTGGTGTAGGGATTTACTTGGGGGGAGAAGTCTGCCAGGCAGGCAGGCTGATGGGCTCCGTCACAGAAGACCATACAGGCAAGGTGAAGTCTCCTTGGGGTGCGGGCTCCCGTCCTGTCTCAATGCCGAGTGCAAGGGGAAAGAAACCCAAGGGAGCTCAAGGGGAAGGGGTCTGGAAGGCAGAGAAGGAGGAGACAGCATGGACCACCCTACTGAGGCCCTCCAACATCTCCAAGGGTATCACTGAAAGTGCCTCCAAAGCAATTACTTTCCAGGCTGGGTCATGGTCCCTTCAAAAAGCCAATGGCCCCAAGAACCGAGAGCCCGTGTCCCTCACAGGTGGGAGCTGGAGAAGGGGAGAGCGGGCTCTCCCCTGTCCCACTGAGGCTGCTGGCCCTGCATAACCCCATCCAGCAGAGCTCCTGAGCACATGGATGAGCTCTCCTGGCTACAGGGGGGCAGGTTTAGAAGTGCCCAAGCGCTTTGCTGGCTTGGTCCAGGAGATGAAATGCAAAGACTTTGCGCAGAGCCAGGCGTGGATCACCCTCCCCAGCACCCCAACACTGCCCAGACCGAGGTGTGAATGAGAAAGGGCTCCTGCAGTGTCCTCTCTACCTCCTTAACCACCACCAGACCTCCTCCACAACCTGACCACATCCACACACATCTGCTGGCCTGGGCAGCTGCAACGAGCCCCACTTCTTGCCTGGCACCTCTCTGCCCGGGCTGGGGGCTCTGCGGTGCTCCCAGCTCACCCCGACCCAGACCAGGGGCATTTTCCTGGGCAGAGAGACCATGAAGACATGGTCAGATCAACGCGTGACACCCCAAGGTAAATCACAGCAGCAAGAGACCCACCTTGGACCCCCGGCGTCCGACAAAAAAAAAAAAAAAGACAAAACCTTCCTGGCTTTGCCGCTCCCCACCACAATTCCTCTTCTCCCCCGCTGGCATGAAGCCAGGCTGAAAAAGTGAAATCCAAGACCAGCTCAACTTCAACATCATTCAGCTCACTGGGAGAGGAACACGCAAGGACAAGGTGGCCGGAAAGGTGCTAACCCACACCGTGGGGCAACACTGAGCCAACTACAGCCCTTTTTGGGACAACACGGGCACATCGGGGTCCCCTCAAGGGGCTGCCAACCCTACGGGGATGGGAAGCTTGGTAGAGCAACGTGGGCTTTCCTGGCATGGCAAGAAGTTGGAGGATGGGACGTCAACGGGCTGACCAGGGTCTAATCCTTGGGATGAGACCCAGCAGCTCCCAGCCTGGAGTTCCCCCATGGGTCAGGGGTTTATTCGAATTGTTAAGGCACTATTCTGGGCTGATTCTGCCGAGAACGGGCTGCGTCCCGCTCCTCCATCCCGGAGCCACCCTCCCACGGGTCCCGAGGCCATCTGAGCTCCTCCAAAGCCACCCTGCAAACTCCAGAGCATCCCCAGCAAGCCGGCTCTCACTGGGACCAGAAGAAAACCCCCCAAAACCCCCAAAACCAAAGGGGCAGCTGGCTGCTGATGCCCCAGGACACAGCACCGGTGTTTGTGCTTTTGCCTATCGGGGAGGAAAACCTGTGTCGGGGCAGGAAGACGAGGCGAGGGCTGCTGATGGCTCTCCATCGGGGACATCTACTCGCCAAAGGCCACCAGGGCCAGCGGGAAGCTCTTGCACGGTGCCCACCTCAACTCTCGGGGAAAGGGCCTGATTAAAGACCAGCTTTACAGTACAGGGATTCAAGCACCACTAGCTAGATTTCTGCTTATAAATACGGAAGTGCTGGCACCCAGGATGGCGCAGCATCGTGTCCCTCCGTGCCCCACAGCCCTCTTGGCATGGAGATGAAGCCGATGCGTGGGGAAAGGGCAAGCCGGGGAGGGTCGGGACGAGCAGCCCAGCTGGGGACGGAGCCGATGGAACCTGCACGTCGGCATCCGTCCCCTCGTTGGGTTGAATCACCATCTCCTGGTGGGAAAAATCCCTTTGGGAGAGGCTTCCCTTCCCTGTTTTCCCAATAACGGGGATTGCTGGTGGAAGACTGCACGGGGGCTGATGGCTGGGACAAAACGGAGAGCGATGCCTTTTATCTGCACCTTTACGGACGGTTCCCCCCACCCCCAGCATCCACGCTCCTCAGGGGCTTCCCCCAGCTCCCCCTCTCCACAAAAAAAAAAAAAAAAAAAAAAAAAAGGCTTTACGGGCAAGAAAATGAAAACAAAATAAAATAAAATAAAATAAAACCCACCAAAACAACCCCAAAATGAGGAGGAAGGGGGGTAGAGAGCAAGCAAAGCCACGGCTCCCCGGGCATTTCCGAAGGGCAGAGCAGTCTGTGCAGGGCGTTTGGGGGCACCTAGTTGTTATTGGAATTTATCCTCCCCGCGGGGAAGAGGGGAGGCGGGGGCGGTAGGTGAGGAGGAGGAGGGAGGCTCTGTGGGAGGGGATGAAGCAGCGGCAGCGGGGAGACGCCGGGGCCGGGGGGCAGCGGGGCCGGGCTGGCGGCGGGCTGGGGGGCGGCCGTGTCCGAAGCCAGGGGGTTGCTGACGCGGAAACATTTCTCCTTGTGGGCTTTGAGCATGTTGGAGAAGCGGAAGCGCTGGCCGCAGACGTCGCAGGGGTAGGGCTTCTCTCCCGTGTGGGTCCGGCGGTGCCGCTTCATGTTGGGGCGGCTGGTGAAGCTCTTCCCGCAGATCTCACAGATGTAGGGCTTCTCGCCTGCGTTGGGGAGGGGTGCACGGGTTGAGAAAGAGGCGATCATCCAACCCCACCCGCGCCACCCACCCGCACCCCATCGCCACCCCATCCCACAAGCCAGGAGCTCTCTCTCACCTGTGTGTGTCTTCATGTGCTCGTCGAAGTACTGCTTCATGTTGAAGTCCTTGCCGCACCACTGGCACATGAACTGCTTGTGCCCGATGTGGATGCTCATGTGGGAGCGCAGCTGGTACTTGTACTGGAAGCGCTCGTTGCAGTTCTGCAGGGCGAGGACGAGCGGACACTGAGCACCTCAAACACCCCCGCGTCCCGTCCCAACTCTGCCCAATCACCAGCGTGTGGGAGCGGCACAAAAATAATTTTTTTCCGCCTAAAGTAACACAAAAAAATGACTTCCCAGGGAAGGGACCTTACCTCGCATTTGAAAGGCTTCTCCCCCGAGTGCTGCAGCGAATGGACCTTGAGGGACATGCTGCGCTTGAAGGACTTCCCGCAGGTCTCACAGGTGAAGGGCATGTCCTTGGTGTGAGCTGCAGCGGAGGCGAGCAGCGTCATGCACCCTCCCCGCACATCCACCTCCAACAGTCCCAAGATCCCCAAATCCCACAATCACCCAACCACTGTCAACCCAAAAACATCTTGAGAGGTGCACGGCAGCACCATGCCACCCGTGAGCACATCCTGGGGCTCACCAACAGCACCCTGTCCTCCAGAGTTCTCCTTAAAACAACCCAGTGTGGGACACCTCCCTCACTGCCTGCAAAAAAAATCCCTTTTTTGGTCCTTTTTGGTGCCTGGAGCAGCAGCCAGCCTGAGGGACGTAACCGCCACGGCCATGTGCAGTTTGCTTTTCAAAGCCCAGCACTGGCGCAGGCTCATCCTCTTTTACAAGGGAAGGATGGTTACACTTCAAACCCTCCTTTGATCACTTCTGAGGTCTTTTTTTTTCTGGTTAAATGAAATAAATGAGATTCCCCGGTGCCGTGCCTGCTCCAAAAGCAAGCTGAACAGAGCAGGCACATGCTCAGCATTAACCACCCAGCACCGCAGGATAAAAAAAGGCAAATCTCAATGCCTCAGCTTGCCGTTAGAAAGCTCACCAAGAGTTAACCCAGCCCCAAATTCCCAACACGGCAGAAATAGAAAAATGCTCTTCATCATGGGAATGCCAGACGAGCACCCTAAGGAGACTTCCTGTGGCCCCAATGCCTCCTGCACTCACCAACCATGTGTTTGCGCACGTGGGCCATGGTGTAGAACTTCTTCTCGCAGATCTCGCAGGAGAACTTCTTCTCAGCGTAGCCGTGGACGATCTTGTTGTGCTCGTGGAGCGACCAGAGCTTCTTGAAGCCCTTCCCGCACGTCACGCACTGCAACGAGAGAGGGGCTGGGCAGGGAGGCAGGGGAACGTCCCGAGGCATGGCCACATTTGGGGTTTTGCTTCGTTGAAAGACAACGTCATCAACAAAACCTGCAGCCAACATAACACCACCAAGTCTGCTCCAGACCTTGTTGCTTCAAAACCTCCAAAACTCAAATTTCTGTCCATTGGATGGGGAAGAGGGTGATGCCTTTCCAAGGGAGAATGCGACAATTCTCGCATACCCATTGCCTCCTGCACCAGGGGCTCACACCCAACTGGGGCTTTCCTGCTTGAACACAATGAAGACCTTATATCCAAAAAAAAACCCCTCAATCTCAGCATTAGGAGGCTGCAAGGAATATGGGGAAAAAAGAAAGGCCCAAGCTAGGGCAGCATGACTTCAGTCCTTGGCAGGTATTCTGGATACTTTAGCACGAAATGAGTTCTCTGAAAATCCCCCAAATTCTATTAATATCCATAAATTCTGAAAACATCCATTAATCCCCACAACTCCATTAATACCCATTAACTCAGATAACAGTCATTAATGGACCAAAGCAGACCCCAAAACCGGGACCAAAGCAGACCCCAAAACCTGTTCACTTGCACAACACAACGCCACGCCGAGACGTTTTTAAGCACATGCAAAGTCTCCCCCTTGAAGTTATGGTAGAGATTCCTTCCTGCTCCACCAAGTTTGATGTTTCTCAGAAAATGGCCAGAAAAAGCTGTAACCTTGGCTGTCAGGACCTGTTTTTTCACTTCTGGCACAGGCTGCAGTTGGCTTTTCACCATGTGCCCATGGCTACCACACGAGCTCAGCTCACATCCCTGTATGAGGGAGGGCTGGGAATGGCCTAAATCGGGGCAAAACTGTTTACTGAGCCCCAATGCACATGGATACTCATCCTCCTCTTGTACAACCAGGCCCAGAGTCTCTTCAGCTCGCTGGTGTGTTGAGAAAAATAATTAATTGATGCCTAGGAGGCATCTGGCAACAGCACAGCCAAGCAAACCCCTAGGGATTCACAGCGGGGCCTGAAGAAGCGCAGATAACGCAGCCTCGACCTCCTCCTCCCACCCCAAGGAGCTCATTGATGGGCTTCATCCAAATTTTGCACTGAATGAGGCTGCAGCACCGTGGAAAATACACTGTTATGTCATGTAGTCACAGTGTCTCTATTTATATTTAGGTGCCTGGGAGGCACGACGAGGGTCACGGAGGCGTTCCCAGCGCTCGCCTTCCTTCATCTTGGCAGGCCCGAATTGCAGCACGAGCAGTCCTCTGAGCTTTGCAGTTTCTAAGTAAATATTTCTACAGATCGGAACAGTTTTATCTCTGCTCTAAGAGATGTTTCAGGACAACTTCCACATTCCTCCGCTTAAAAAGGAAAAGGCTGCAGGGAAATATTAAAATTAAAGAGAGAGAGAAAGCGGGAGATGAAGGGAAGCCCCCGGCTGCCACCGAGCTGCCTCGAGGGCAGAGCCCTGCACCCTCAGGCAAAAGACAAGGCAAATAAGATCAATTCTGGCAAGTTAAGAGGAAAACCACACTGGAGACAGCCAAAAGAGATTCAGAGAACCAACGTGACAAAGCGAAGGCTGAATCTTTCCTCAGGTGGCCAGAAAGCCGCTTACGGAGCCTGCAGGGCCATAGGTGACGATGGGAAAGGTTCGCAGGGAGCAAAGCTCATGGGTGAGATTTGGGGACTAGTCAGCAAAAGAGAGCACCTGACACGAATGGAATAAGAGGAAAAGTCCCTCCACGGACGTGGTTAAAAAAAAAGAAATAAAACCTGTCCCGTATAGGTATAGAGTTGAAAAAAAAAATCTCATTTCCATCCAGAAACAATTCCACGGTATATTAATAAAGTTATTCAATATTGTCGGAGTAAATTGAGTGAATTTGGCTTCTATTTATAAAATTTAAAACGCCTCACTAAGTGAAAGGTAATGAGCCACGCTTTGCACAGAGGGAAGTCACCACAGGGGCAGCTGCGGTTCACCCTATTCTGAAATCACCTGGAAAGGGGATAAAAAGGGGAGAGGAAAAAAAAAAAAGCAATGAGGTGGAGGATGATAGCCCCATGTCATCTGGAAGGAAAGCAGAAGAGCACGAAGCAACGCTCTGGGAAAACCCGTTTTGAATTGCTTTACGACAGGCTCCAAACCAGCCACAACCCCACGGGCAGGGGGTGTTGGAGATGCTCTCACTGGTCCCGGGCCAGGGAACACAAACATATCCATAAAAAGCAGCTTCAGCCCGGTGAATTTCTCAGAAAGATGCCCCAAAAGGCTTCATCACCCGTTTTATTTGGGATACAAGCCTTAACGGACTCCAGTAGCACCTGGGCTGTGTTCCCTTCACCTAGGAGGGCTGCCAGACCATTCAAAATCCCATCCTTTGATGGGAAGGATGACGTGCAAAGCCCTACAGAAGACACGATTTATTTCACCTGTAGCAGTGGCATTGTGCAAAACTGGTCACTGGGGATTAGAAGAGAAGTTGGAGGGCTCTGCAGGAATGTGTAATTTTGCTGCTCAACCAGGACAGCTATCTATTCCCCCAAAACTGATTTAACAGAGGCCATTTGCACATGCAGACGAAGATCCCGTTAGCTCTAGGTGAAGGGCACGCCATGCCCGAGCCACGCGCAAATGTCAAGTGGGTTCAGAAATTTCCTAATACGCGAGCTAACGAGCACAAAAGGCAGATTACAACCACTTCAGCTCGTGTCAGCAATTCTTTGAATTAAGCTAAATTGCTTTAAGCCTGGGTGGAACCGGCTGGAGTGCTTCTCCATTAGGGGCTCGCAACATTTTATGCAGATTAACTGAATAAACCCAAAGAAAAAATAACTCCCCTGAAGTTACTCCCCATTTCCACCCAGCTGGCCAGGGGAAACCACAGTCCCCCAGCACTAATCCACCAGTCCCCTGCTACCGTGGGAACCCCCAAGCCTAAATATGAGTCACGGGAGAAGCTAGAGTCCCTCCTGTCCACCACGTGCCATCAGCAAGGTCAAAAGTATTTTTGAGCAGGAGCCCTTCCCGGGGTGTAGACCCCGGGAACACGTTCTCCATGCTAGGTGGGATGTCCCATCACGGTGGGATGTCCATCCCTGTGCTGGGATGCCCATCGTGGTGGGATGTCCCCCCGAAAATGGGATGGTGGCTCACCTGGATGTTCTTCTCGCAGTCGGTCTGGTGGTGCAGCAGCAGCTCGCTCTCGAGGAGGAAGCGCTTGCCGCACTTGTCGCAGATCTGCATGCGGCTGTGCGTGACGTTCATGTGCTTCTCCAGGTACCAGCGGTTGTTGAAGACTCGGGGGCATTTCTTGCACGGGTAGTGCTGCTTCTCCTCCAGTTTCACCTTCTGGCCCAGCCCGTCCTGCTCCTTCTTCCTCTTCCTCCCTCGCTGCCCTTCCTCTTCCTCCTCCTCCTCCTCTTCTGCCTTGGCCATCTCCTGCGACCTGGTGGCCATGGTGGATTTGGTGGCCTTGGATGCTCGGCTGCCCCTACGAGGCTGCCCGCTCTTTTCTCTTTTCACCTCCGATGCATCTTCGTCGTCATCTTCATCCTCCTCTTCTTCTGTCGTCTCCTCCAGGTCTTCCTCCTCACTGTGCTCCTCCTCCTCCTCCTCCCCCACCTCCGCGTCCTCCTCCTCTTCCTCCTCCTCCTCCCCTTCCTCGTTCTCCTCCTCCCCGTCCTCCTCCGTGTCACGCCCGTCGCCGTCGGGCCGCCCCATCACGGCCGCCTCGCTGGCGGCCGCCTTCCCCTCCATCCCCTTGGAGACGTTGAGGGTCTGGTTGTTGAGGTTCACCTCCACGATGATCTGCTCCCGGTTGTAGGAGCCCTGGCTGTCCAGGTCCTCCTCGGATTCCTCACCCTCCATCTTACACACGGCTCCGGGGCCGCCGTCCTTCTCCTCCTTGTAGTACTGCTTGGCCGGCCCCGCGGGGAGCGTCCCACCGCCCGCCCCGTCCTCCACCCGCACCGAGTAGGGGTCGTTGCCTTCCCGGGCGTAGATTTTGGGGTGGGGGGCGTCCACCTCCTGCTTGATCTCGCAGTAGTAGGGCGGGGGGCCGGCGCAGCCCTCGGCGGGCAGGGCCATGTCGGCGGCCAGGCTGAGCGAGCGCGTGTCGAGGAGGTCCTGGCAGGAGGAGGCGATGTTGTTCATCTGCAGCACGGCGGCCGCGTTCAGCACGTCCTGCACATTGCAGGAGTTGACGAGGAGTTTGGAGGTGTAGATGAAGTTGAGGATCTGCTGGAGGCCCTGGGAGGTGAGGGCCTCCAGCGAGAGCTCCACGCGCTGCAGCTGCTTGTTTTGGGTGAAGAGGGAGTGGAAGAACTGGCTGTAGGCCGCCAGGACCCCCTTGTGCGCCGGGAAGATGCTCTTGTGCTGCACCAGCACGATGTCCACGTCGCACAGGTCCGGCTGAAAGAGGCGCTGCTCGTTCAGTCTGTCCATCAAACACGTGAAGTGGAGGGCTACATCCTCCACCAGGGAGTACTCGGCCGAAGGGTAGTCAGTCGTCTTTTCGACTATCAGCTGTGGGGAGGAAGGAAATAAAAGCGTTCAGGAAGGCTCTTTCCTCTGGAAAAAAAAGACCTGCCCGGCCACGCCACCTATCCCTGTCCACACGTCCCAGGTCAGAGAGGCCAACTGAGAAGCTTCACCACCAGACTAAACTTGCATTCACCAACCATGAAGCTCTACCACCAGGCCCAGCTTGAAGATGCCAACCCAAACCCTCCCCCACCAGACTGCTTTTGGGGTCACCAACCAAGAAGCTCCACCACCAGGCCTAGCTTGAAGATGCCAACCAAAAACTCTGGGAGTTACCACACAAGAAGTCCCACCACCAGGCCCAACCACGCCGTTCCACCACCCATCGGAGTCCATCAGACTCAACCAAGGAGGAGAAAACCCACTGCAAGGGCAGGCTGAAGCTACACAAGCCCTTGCCAAAAGTCCTTCAATGTGGGCTGGAGGAACCCCGACCACCCCACCACCATGTGGTGGTCTCAGCCCTCCAAGCCCATGGAGAGAAGATGCAGCACAGGAGAGGGGACACTTCCACACGTCCTCAACCTCCTGAATCAGATGGGGTTCCCCGGGGTGGATGTTCACCAACTTTAGGCGCTGGCTGAGATCTATCCCCCCTAGCTAGGAAGAAATTAGGACTTGAAACCTCTCCACTTCCACAGCATAATTGCATGAAATCCCCCAAATGTGGCTTTTCTGCCCAGAAAGCAGCCTCTGGGCTGTACCTCCTCCTCCTCTTGTTTCTCCCATGAGGTCGGGGCAGACACAGATGAACCCGGCGGCTCTTCCACCACCTCGCCCTACTCCACCCCGAGCAAAATCCTGGTCGAGCAAGCCCCCCTTGAAAGAAATTACTGAATTCCACTACATGTTCTAGCTCACACTGGCAGTTAATTTAGCAGGACTCACCAGGATGACCTACACTTATTTTTTTCTATCCCTTTTTTGCCCATTTGTTCCTTTTAATTACCCGGGGAAAGGCAGCACCTGGTAAAACTCAAGTCTGGGAGCTACAGCCCTGAGCCGGGAGATGCTGCAAACACCACTGCTGGTGCTGCCTGGTATTTATTTCAACCCACAAACATTTTCCACAGCACAGACCCCCCAGGATCCTCATCCCCCATCCCACGGGGACCCCAGATTTCCTTCCCCCTTGCTCCCTTCTTGCTTTCCATGCCGGGCACCCAAGAGACCTCCACGGATGGGATCTGGATGCGGCCACGTGGACGCGCCCGGTCCCACCGCAGGGATGCGGTGCGGTGATGGAGGCAGAGGGGCAGCTTCATCCTGCACCTCCAGCTCCATGGGACTTCCTCAGCTGACACTTTTCTTCTGGGACAAACGGCAGTTCTTGATCAACAGAAGGATTCCAGCAAGACGCACTTTGTTTGTCTTTTTTTTTTTTTTTTGCGAGCCAAAGGCAAAAGCGCATGAAAAAAAACTGCTCGAATAATAAAAAATGGGTGTTTTCTTTGTTTTCTCAACAAACAAACAACATCCCTCCTCCTCCCTGCTAAATTTTTTCATTTTCTCGGAATTTCTGCTCCGCAACCACCCAGCGGCTCCCCGGTCCCGGCACAGGGCAGCCCCAGCAAGCGCTCGTGCCCTGGGGAAAAGGAGGAAAAATGCAGCTCTGCAGCCTG
Organism: Netta rufina; assembly: GCF_964035555.1. Classification (NCBI taxonomy): domain Eukaryota; kingdom Metazoa; phylum Chordata; class Aves; order Anseriformes; family Anatidae; genus Netta; species Netta rufina. The sequence goes on from NC_140124.1 coordinate 3,371,121, forward strand.
GAGCGGGGCAAGGAGGTGGAAAAAGGAGGATTTGTGGGTGTATTGGGGACAAAATGCTGCATCCCAGCTGGAACAGCCACCCGTCTGTCCCCCCATCCACCCGTCCGTCCCCGTTTTCCAACCCCAACGACGCGCCGACGGGAGGAATCTGGATAGCCAAAAGATGATATAACAAAAATCACCACGAACGTCGAAGAAACAGCAAGCCCTCAACCGAGCTCCTCGCTGCTTGCCAGGGACTCTCCCGCCTTGATCTTGCTCCAAAAACCCCTAAATTCAGGTTTTTTCCTACAGCATCCACCACGCCGGGGTGCACCTTGCCCGGCTCCCGCCGCTGGACGCCACGAGGCCGGCAAGAGGTGCGCGGGCGGAGAAACGGGGGCAATTCAGGGGAAATTGGGTCCCCTGGACGGCGTCACAGCCCAGCCTGGAAAACAAAAAGCTGGCTTTTCACTCCGGATCGAGGCGTTTTTGGCAAAAAGGGGCTGACCCCTCACCCAACGCCGGGTCCTGCCAGGCGGCTCTAATCAGTCCCAGCAGCGGCGAGGACAATGCGTGTCTTGGCCGCGGCCCGCCGGTGACTTCAGCCCGGGCCTGTCAGCGGGAGGGTTTTTGCTCTTTATTGCTCTCAGATGCTTTCGTGCTCTCGCCCAGAGCCGGCGCCCCAGCCAAGCCCCGAGCCGCGGCGTCGAGGCGCCCGCGGGGGTCACATCCCCGCCTCGTCCCCAAAAGTCCCCCCCCGGGGGCCGCGTTGGCACAAAGGGGGCGATCCTACAGCCCCTTCCCATGGGTTAACCGCAAAAACACGTGGATATTTCCATGAAAAACCCCGCTTTTGCCATCGCTGCCTTGGCTCGATGGTGGCTATAGGGCTCAGCCTCGCAAGAGGCCCAACATGGTGCCACGTGGTGGGAGCGAGCCCCACGTTGCGTCCCCAACCCCACATCCCAATTTTGGGCGCCCCCCCCCATCCCTTAGGACGCTCGCACCCTCTTCCCAAACCCAACCGGGGCTAACACCAAACCACCCGGCGCTGCCACCGAGCCCCAAAACCCCGTCAGGATTATTCGAAAGCGGCGTGGCCACGAAATCCCCACCCCGCCGGGCCAGCCGGCGCCTGCAGCCGGCCCCCCCGCGCGGATGCTTCCCTCCGGCTCTATTTTAAGAGCATTTCCAACCATCCTTGCCAAAGCCCCGGCTGAAACAGCCCATGGGGAGGATGCTGGGGGCGAGCGGGGGGCCCTCCGCGCGCAGGCTTTGTGATGGAAATGGATTTTTTTTTTTATTATTTTTATGATTTTTATATTTTTTTTTCTATGCGCACAAGCCCCCGTTTCCTTCCTTCCCCTTCAAAGCAATCTCGCTGCTGCCCCTTGGCTGGACACGGGAGCCAGGATGCGAGCAGGAGATAAGGGCGAGGTGGGAACCGCAAATGCTGATGCTCGCTGGATGGACCGCGGGGAGCCCAAATTTGGCCACCACGAGGAAGCAAGGACCACGGAGGTCCTTATTATTTAAACACCCCCCCCCCTTGCACCCACGCACCGCAGCACAAGAGGCGGCTGCGAGACTCTAATCCGGGAATTTCCTTCAGGTTTTTCAGCCCCCTGAAAATCCCCCAAACTCAGCTCTCCCGTGAAAACCCGCAGCCGGCTTTCGGGTATCATTTCCGCCCGCCGAAGCGTTTAACGTTGGCCTTAAGTACTAAAATTGCACGAAGGGAAAGTGCTTTGATAAGGAGCTCGGGGCGCCGTTTATCCTTGCTCATCAAAAAATAAATCTATATCTAAAGGCCCGTCCTATTTTCAGTTTGGGCCACGCTGCATTTTGGGGACGAAGGCGCTTTGCTGGATCCCTACGTAACGGCACGCTCAGACTTCTGCTCGAGGAAGGAAAAAAGCATTAAAACCAGATTTTTTTTTCAGAATTAAACGACGCAAAGGCGCAGCGCTACAACGATGCTGACCCCAGTGCCAATGCTTTGGGGTTTGATCCATGAAATTTGCCCTCAAACTCCAGCACCCTCGGATGGGACCTGCAGCCTCTCCTTGTAGGTTTGAGGCCAGGTAATGTCAAACACGATGAGACAATCCTGACAACAATTTTGAGGACAAACAGCCGAAAAATAACAAGAAATAGCACCAAAAACTCAAGAAACACCCCCAAAAGCCACAAAACATCCCCAAAATACCCAAGAAGCCACCAGATTTTGGACCGTGGCCACGCACGGAAGCCCGGCGATGGGACAGGCTCTCCCCACCGCGCCGCTCCCTCGCCTGTCCCCTACCTCCAGCACGGCTCCAGCTCCTCCCGGTGCCGCTCCTGCCCAATTTTTGGGGGATAAAAAGGGGCAAAAAGCTGCCGGAGCGTCGCTCCCGCTGCGTGCCCTCCCAGAGCGGGACCTCGCCGGGAGCCGCTGCGAGGGGGGGTTTAGGATTTCGCGAGGATGTCCGGAAAAACAAGCAGGAAGGGAAAACAATAGCTCGGCCGTGCTGCCGGCGGGCAGAGCCCCAGCGGCCGGCATCCCGCCCGCGGGGTGCTGCAGGGCCGGGAGGTGGGCACGGCCCCAAACCACCGACGGGGCTTCACGTCGCCGTCCCCTTCCCTAGGTTGTGTTTTCCCTGAGATTTGAAGGATGCTGGGAACTTTGGAGATGCTCGAGGCCACCCCGAGTAGAGGCAGAGGTGGTTGTAGGGGTCGCTGGGCTCGCCTACATCATCCTGGGTTTGGGTACAGGATGATTTTTGGCTGGGCGAGGATGCTCAGCACATCCAGACCCATGGTGGAGCGATGTTCCCAGCGCCTGTCCCACCCTGGGGTGTCAGGCACCCCAAAAAACACCTCCATGCCCCCAAGGAGCCAACAGAGAAACGCGTTAGCTCTCTTTGGGGACAGCCAGCTGCTTTTGGGGACTGATTTTCCCCTCCCTTTGGTTGCTTTTCCCCCTCATGGCTTTGGTTCGAAGACGATTTCCAGGGAGCAGCCTGGAGGGCAGCGGGGACGGGTCCTGGAGCAAGGGATCGGGGACGGATCCTTCCCCCAGCCCCGGGGCTGGGCCTCGCACAGAGGCCTGGTTGAGGGGCCCTAGAGCAGGGGAGCCGGAGCTGCTGGTTAAGGGCTGGTTGCATTCGCACATTTTTATTAAAAAAAAATAAAAAATAAAATAATTATATTTTTTTTTCAACCCTCCGGGCGTCCTTCTGCTTTTCTTTCGCGCACGGAGCTGCAAAGCCACAGCGATGCTTTGGGACAGACAGACCGTTGGCCCCAAAAAAACGGTGAAACCCAATCATGGGGGTGATGCCGGGGGGACCCCAAAAATGGGCAGAGATGTGGGGTCCCCCCGGCACCCGCTGCTTGCAAATCAGAGCTGAAATCAACTCGGTGCTGCGGAGGGGACCCCACGGCAGGGACATGCCCCATGCCACAAGGTGCAGAGGGGTTGTGGGGGGATTAGGGGACCCCAAAGAGGAAGAGGAGGGTGTGGGGGACACACGGACGCTCCAAGCTGCCTCCTGCCTCCCTCCCCAGCCCGAGAAAAACAAGCGGAGGGAAGATGAAGGGAGGAAACGAGGACAAACCCCAGCACTAACCTCCCCGGCCGGGCTGCCGGCCAAGCGGCTGCGCCAGGGGCCGGATCCAGCCGCTGCCCAGCCCCGGCGCGAGGTGCTGGCACGAGCCGGGCCGCGGCACGCAGAGCCCTGCACCGGGGTCACGGGGATGAGGAGCAGGCGAGCATCCCCTCTACAGGACCCCACAGATGTCCCCCTGCATCCCAGCCCCAGAATTGGAGGAGAAGAGGCTGAAGTCTCCCCTAAAATCAAGCACCATGAGGCCCTGTGGAATGAAAGGCGGCGGGTGGCAATGTCACCCTGCCCCGTGCCACAAGCTGGGGGGTGCCACCGAGGCTCCCCGACCCTCGAAGGTGGGAGCTGAGGCCCGCAGGTGCCCCCACACCCCTCGACGCCTCTGAGGTTGGCCTCGCACCCCGATCGGCCCCGGCGGTTCTGGGATTTGGCTCTCCCCCGGCGAAAAAACACCGCGGCGCTCCCCGAGCCCGACTCCAGACCACAAAATTGCCGCCGTGGTTAAAGGTTGAGCGCAGCCCTTCCCCGAGCTCGTCCCCAAACCTGGCCTCAACAACCAGGCCTCCTCCGCTCCCTCCGTCCTCCCTGCCCAGCCGGGGAGGCCAGCGATGATGCGAGGCCCCCCCCAGTTCTTCCCCGTGTCCGAACTCGGGATGAGGTGGTTGGAGCGGTGGGGACACGGGGACGAGGCCCCCACCTGTCCCCAGCTGGAGGATGGAAGGGAACTGGGTGGGGGACGCGCCCCAGCCTCGCCAACGGGGCCTGGATCCTGCACCGGGTCGATGCTGAACCCATCCTTTTTGTCCCCGAATTCATTGGTGCTCTCGGTGGGCTGCCCCCACCTCGCCAGCCTCTACCCCAGCCTCCTGCCTCCGTTGAGGCTCCCGTAGCACCCTGTCTGGGTGGGATGGGGGCTTTGGGGTCTCCCCCCCAGCTCTCACCGCTGATCTCCCCGGCAATTCGAGCCCGAACCCTAAGGCAGCACCTCGGGTCGGGAACCAAAATCCGACCAACCAAGCAGCCTCCTTCCAACAAGGAGGATTTTTCCTCCGCCGAGCACAAACATTTCAGGTCCCCAACTTTTCCCCCTCCCCACCCCGCCGGGCTCCGGCGTCTCCATCCCCACCTGCACCGCCGGGGACCACCGAAACCTCCCAAACCCATCCTGAGGGACACAGGCACGGTTTTAGGGCCAGATTTAAGGCCAGCAGGAATTTCACGAGCCCGAGGCCGGCTCCAGCATCCCCCCCGGCACATCCAAAGCCGGCGCTTCCCTCGCCGCGTCCCAAAAGCCGCCCGGGTGACCCCGGCTGTTAGGACGGGCACGGAGCCAGGGCACGGGGGCAACCCCACAGCCGCTGGCTTTTGGGGACACCGAGGCCGCCGGGCACATCCCGAGGGATTTCCCCCCCCCTTTCCTCCACCTCGAGGCCTGCTCGCCGCCCCCTCCCCAAAAAGAAAACCACCGCCAGGCGAAAATAGGTCACCGCCACGCACCTCCGCGCCGCGTTCCTATTATCATCGCTATTCATGACTTTATTTATTTATTATTTAAAAAAAAAAAAAAAAAAACGGCGTGCAGGGAAACGGGGGTTTTGCCAGGGTGTTGCAGTGAGGCGGGGGGGGGGTGCGCAGCCCTGCAGCAGCTCCCTAAGGGGTGAGGTTTGGGTTTGGGGTGGGGGGGGGGGGGGGGGACACACCGCTGGGTGCCCCCCACCCGCAGCGGGGGCTCGGCAACATGAAGGAGTCATCCGGGAACCCAAAGGGCCGAAGGGAGCCCCGGGCCTCCCAGCGCCGCGCAGGATCCTCCGGCCTCAGAGGGCTCCCAAACTTTCCCAGTTCCCCCCCATTTTGCCCAGTACCCCCCCCACAACCCCATAATCCCAGCTCCCCCACACACACACCCTCCCCAAGCAGGGCGAGCGGCCTCCCCCCAGCCCATGGGTGCTGGGCCTCACCCCGGGGGGGGGGGGGGTGCAGCCTCCCTGCCTCCTTGCCCCCCCCAAACCTCCCAGGGCACCCCCATACAAACGGGGTGCGATGTGGGGGTGGCCCTCATTAATTATTATCATTAATTACCCCGCAATTAAAGCCAAACGCAGACCGCTTCCGCGCTGCGCTCCACGGAGAGGGGGGGGGGGGGGGCCTCCATGCAGCAGCCTCCCCCCCCCCCCAAATAAAAATTAAAACCCCCCAAAAAGCAGCTCCCCCGGCTCATTTTGGAAGGGTGCAATGGGGGTGAGATGCTCGCAGCCCCCCCTCACCCCATAACCCCCCCAAAAAGGGGGATGCAGCAGCCCCCAGCTCGCCCTTGGAGCCTCCCCCACCCCAGGGTCCCCCCCTCCCCAAAAGCCTCCAGCGGGGCAAGTTGCGGGAGGGCCCCTGCAAAGTAACCGGGGGGGGGGGGGGCGGAGAAGGAAAAGGGGGGGCTGGAAAAAAAAAATAATAATAAAATAAAGGGGGGGGGAAGGAAAGGGGGGGCGCAGGCTCTACCATTTTGATGCAAAGGTCTCCGCGCAAAGGAGTCCCGGTCCTCCTCCGCTTGCCTGGGGTTTGTGCTCTCCATGAAAAAAAAGGAGCTGGTGGGTTGGGTGGGTTGCTGGCTTGGTGGCTTTTTTTTTTTTTTTCTCCCCTTTTGCCTTTTTTTTTTCCCTTTGCCTTTTCTTCTTTGCCTTTTTTTCTCTCTTTTTTTTTTTCTTCGCTTTTTTTTTTTTTTTTGCCTTTTTCTCCTTCGCTTTTTTCCTACGCTTTTTTTTTTCTTTTCCTTTTTTTCCTCTTTTTTTTCTGCCTTTTTTCCCCTGCTTTTTTTTCCTTTTTCTTTTTTTTTTTTTCCTTTTTCTTTTTTTTCCTTTTTCTTTTTTTTTTTCTTTTTCTTTTTTTTGCTGCCTTTTTTTTTATTATTATTATTTATTTTTTTTTTCGCTTCTTCCCCTTTCCGGAGGGAGGAGGGAATCACCGCGCTGCCAGCCCTGCTCGCATCCCCCTTCCCCTTATCCCCTTTTTTTTTTTCGGCTTTTTTTTTTTTCTCCCCTCCGCCTTTTTTTTTTCTCGCCCTTTTTGCTCTCCCCCCTTTTCCTCTCCTCTTCCTCTCCTCCCTCGCTCCTTCACCTCATCCTGCCCATCGCCATGTTAGCCCCTTTTGGGAAGAACGGAGGAATGCGGAGCGGCGGCGGCTCCGGCTGCCAAGAGCCCTTGGGCCGCTGATTGGAGCCGCAGCATCAGCTGGGGCCGCCGCTGCCCCCCCTTAAAGGGACAGGCCCCGGCCTCTACTCACCCCCCTCGGGACCCCCCCCTATTCCTGTCACCCCCTTCGATCCCCTAAGATCCTCCCCTGACCCCCTTTTTTCCCCCCCCTACCCCCCGCGGGGGGACCCCACCGAGCACCGCGAGCAGCGCGGAGGGGGAAACTGAGGCACCGTGGAGGGGTCTGGGCTTAAAGGATTTTTTAAAATATATTAAAAAAAGAGGGTTTGGGGTTGCAAAAAGGCGAGTTGGGGCGGTGTGGGGGGTCAGCAAGCTCATTTTTATTAAAAAAAAAATAAAAATTAGGGGGAAATGGGGGGGTGTGGAGAGCTCTCCTGCCAATGTGGAAATGCAACTGGGATCCTCCGGGTGCAGAGAGGGGTCCGGGGGGGTTTTATGGTGCTTTTGGGTTTTTAAGGTGCTTTTTAGGAGTGGGGTGTCATGGGTGGAGAGTGCCATGCCCCCCATGTGGCCAAAGCAGGGTTTTACTCTTTTGCCCCTAGACCTGTATGTGCCCCTCTACACCCCCATCCTGATCCCCCCACCCCACAACACCTCCACGGGGGCAGCAGAGGACCCCTGATCGCCCCCATATGAGCCTCCTCGGGGTGACCCCAAACCCTCTGAGCTGCCGTGCCTCCATCCCACATCCCCGGGCCCCTTTCCCCGTCCCACCCCGCAGGCGGCAATGCCGTAACGTCTTGCACTTGTCTGGGCTCCTCTCGGGTTGCCGTGCGCCGTAACTTGTTCCAGATGTGTTCGGCTCCGCGCACAACGTCGCCGCCACGGCCACGTCCCGCCTGTGCTCAGCTTCCTGGGTTGATTTAGTTCATTTTTTTTGTTTGTTTTAATTCCCCCCGTCTTGTTTTCGGCTCTATGGGATAAAAAATCCCAGCAGAGGCAAGCAGAGTGTTTTCCCCCTGTCAGAAAGGTTTTGCTGGGATGAACGCGTGGCCTGGACGGCGTGTCCCCTAACCTGGCCGCGTCTCCAAAAGCTCCACCAGCTGCTGAGGGACACGTGGTGGCCATACAAAGCCTTGGCGTGGTGCTGGTGGGCTCCTTATGGGGTCCCTGCCCTTTTGGGGGATGCCGAGCCCACCCCTCACCTAATCTCCTCGCCTTCGCCAGCCGTGGGTTTTCCTCCATGGTGTGGGAGAAGCTGTGCCCATGGTGGCCATGGCCACCAACGCGAGGGGTTGGTCCTCCAGACACCACCAGCGACACTTTGGGGTGAAAAACTGTCGTATGAGAGCAACGGTCCTAAAAGATGGAGCAGGCCTGGTTCCGTTGGTCAGCACCGCCCTACGTGGGGTTTGGTGGAGCAACTTCCCAGCTCTGCCCACAGAGCCCAGCAGGGTGGTTTTATGGCATGGCAGAGCTGACTCCATCGGGTTTGGGGGCAATGTGGGACGGGGACCGTGAGGGGAAGGCTGTGGTTGTCCTCATGGTGTGTAAGTATCCTCTGAACCTGCTCATAGCACTTCTGCTCCTTGTCCTTAAGGCAGGAGACACCTCATGGTGGATTTAGCTAGACAGAGGGCCCTGCACCGTGCTTGGTCTCTCTCCTGGGGGCTTTTTTCCCTCATGGTCATCCGCTGAGGACTCTGAAAGGGTAGCTCCATGCTCGTGGTGCAGGTGTGGAGCCATCAGGGCCTCATGGGACCCTCACTGATCCTCAGAAGGGTAACGGGGCCCAGCACACCACAGAGGCACCCCGGGGTGACTTCAGCTGCCGCTGGGACATGGGTGCAGCAGCAGAAGGAAAGCCCTGGAGGTGTTGATGGGCGAGGAGCAGAGGCAGGAGGGTGCTGGAGACACCACAGCAGCCTTGGGTCCCAGCCCACCTCCAGGCGGTGCCCGTGAGGGGACATCTCCCACAGCTCCTGCTCTTCATTTTTCGCACTGGGCTATGAGATGGCAACCAAGTGACCCCATAAGGTCGTCACGAATCTTAAATAAAGGCCCGGGCACAGCAACAGGGTGCAGGATGGAGGCCGGGGTGGGGGGGATGCGGGATGGAGGCCGGGGGTGAATTGCTGGCTCAGCAGCCGGGTTCCACTCAGCAGCTGATTTTCTGGGCAGGCACCACGCAGATTATGGAAAAGAAGGGATCAAATCAGGCCAAGAGAGAGAGAAGAAGAAAAAAAATAATAATAATAATACGGAAAGCAAGAACATTCCTGGAGGCTCTCTGGCCTCTCTCCCTGTAGCCTCCGGAGAGGAGGAGGAGGAGGAGGAGGAGGAGGAGAGAGATGAAACAAAAGGCACGAGAGGAGAAGGAGCCGAGGAGGCGCTCGGGTGAGGATGGCGGGGCTCGAAGCGCTGCAGCAGGACGCGGCCGGAGGGGCCGGGAGGCCCCGGGGGTCGCGCCGCAAGCGCTGCCCTTTTATGGCCCCTTTATGGCCCTTTTATGGCCCTTTTATGGAGGACCGCGGCACGGATCCTGCCCTACTAAGGGAAAACGTCGCCCGCTTCGGCGCTCGCACGGAGAACACCCACGGCGCGCAGACGAACTCTCAGAGGACGGCTGAAATACGGCCGCTTCGCGTTGACCCCAATTCTTTCCCTTTTTTTTTTTTTTTTTTTTTTTCCTGACTCCAAACTGGGTAAAAAAATAATAATAATAAAATTATTTAAGTGGTTGCAGGTGACGGAACGGCACCGGATCAGGTTCGCCAAGGCCACCCGGGGCTGTGGTCCAAGGCGGGGAGGAGGTCGGCACCCAGCCCCAAAACGCTGTGGGGTTGGCCCCAAAAAGCTGTAGGGTTCACCCCGCTGAGTGCATCCTGCCTCAGCCTGATCCTCACACTTTATTTTCCTTTCTGGGGGTGAGGATCCCACCCCGAAGGCCTTTTCTCCTGGGTTAGTGGGGATGGGAAGGGGACTACAGGCACCCTCCCGCACCCCATCGCTTCCCCCCGCAGGGAGCTGCTGCAGCCAGCCACAGCCAGGGCTCGGCTCCCAGAGGAGCTCTTATTGGATTGCAGGCCCTGTTTTCTACAAATTCTGTAATAATTGAGTTTGCTTTTTATACTGCCACGATGCCAGCATGAGGAAGTTTACTTAAAACCCTTGAAGGATGAGAAGACCGAAATATTCAAGGAGAAATTGCTCAGAGGAGGAAGGGGGAGGAACCCCCCCCCCCTCCCCCCTCCAGCTTCCAGATTTCCTGAAAAACATTTTGCTTGTTTTACCCCTGGAAAAGTAATCGTGGAGTCACCGATTTGCTTTTTGTGCTGATTCAAGGTGCTGCTGAACACAGAGGGTTTCCCACCTTACTCCTTTTCCTCCGCCCTCTCTGCAGCTCTGGGGCAGCCCCAGGCCTGGGTACGTTTTTTTTTTTCCAGGTGGGTGATGCAAAAGTGCCACAAGGGGCAAAAATGGGACCCAGCGGGCATCCCTCTGCTTCTTGAGCTGCTCCTGCTTGTCCCTGGGGTGTTATAGCAGAGGGACAGAGCATCGCCGGTCTGGTATTTTGGGGAAAAAGGCTCTTTTTGAGCATTGCTCAGCTGCAGGTTTACAGATCGAGGCCTCTGCTCTGAGTGCATCGAGCCGAGCCGAGCTGTCCTCACTGCTGGTGTGTTGGAGGCTCTGTCTCCGTTAACAACTCAACTTGGCAGTTTTGACGTTTTGGGGGAAGAAATATTTGTTTTCTCCCACCAGACCTATCTCCAGCCAGTTTTGGCTACTACTTCCCTGCACGAACAACTCCTGCTGCATCCAGGGTGCTGGCCAAATGTGAATTCAGTAAAACTTTGCCTTTTTTTTTCATGGAAATGTGTATGGATTCTATGCTCTAGGAGGGAAAACCACAGGATTTTATAAATATTTATTGTTTTTAATACCCTTGAGAAGACTTCGAAAGAAAACATGTTGCCGCAGGACAAGATCGAAGGCCCCTTTATTGCTCAGCAGCTGATTAAAAGTCGGCAAGCAGAAAGCAGGGCTCGGTGGCCACCTTTCAGGATGGAGAAGGCTTGGCCAGCACCAAGTCTGGGGCTCTTCACCATCCTCATCAGCAACCCGGTGGGCGAGGAGCACAGCCACAGCTCACGCTCGCAGGGCAGCCCTCCCGGTGTCCCCAGATGCCACATGGATGGTGAGCAACCCCACAAGGACCTCAATACATGAAAAAGCAGATGCAAAAGTTTCAAATGAATTTTGGTACAGGAATGCATACGGTAAAGCATCCGGAGGAAAAAAGGGATCGTCTCCTCCCGGTGCTGTTGGAAGCAGACTATTGGGATGGATAAAACGTTAGCCCAAACCAGAAGGGCATGTCTGGATGGAGAAGAAAACTATGAGGCTCACCCAACCCACCAAATCATCCTGGCTGGAAAAGATCAAGATCACCACATCCAGCCAGATGCAGGTGGATGACTTCTTACCCCACCTGGACCCTATCAACTCCTACCAATGAGCCTGAATCCACATCCCACCCCCTACCAAAACACACACGAAGCGGCTCCGGCACCACGCGGCGCACACTCAAGGACTGAACGTCCACAAAGCTTGGAGATGCGCCATGAATGTGACTTCCCATCCATCCATCACCCAGAAACCTGGCGAGGAAAGTCACCTCCAGCACCGGGGTTGCTTGTCGAGGAGCCAGGTGTGAGAGCCGCGCGGGCGGCTCAAAGGCATCTTCACGCCGCGAAGGACGAGAGGCGGCATTTCATTAGGCAGGAAGTTAGAAAGCGACACCTTGATTGAGATAATTAGCAAGATTAAGAGCTACAGGAAATACCCAGAGCTGCATTTATAAGTCAAGAGCACCTCCGGGGAGCCGGGAAAGCTTCGCCTCAGGTTGGAGCCTGTGCTAGGGAAGTGAAGGGCTGCAGGATGCTGTGTGCCAAATATGAGCCCTGCCACGGCTGGGCTGCCTGCTGGCCCCTTCCGAGCACACTGGTCTCTGAGCACACTCTAATTTTTACCTATTTCTTAAGAACAGATCCTTATTTGTCCCTTAGATGGACATTTCTGCTCTCGGGACACCCCACGTGGTGCCCAAGGCCAGGCAGGATGGGGCTGCAGGCTCCTGGGCTGGTGGCAGGGGGCCTTGTGCGTGGCTGGGGTCAGGGCTGGGAGGTTTTGGGGTTGGGGCTGGGGGGAATTTGGGGTCCCTTCCCACCCAAAGCACCCCAAGGCTATGGGACCTTGGTTAGAGAGCACTTTTCAGGACTGCTGGGGGAATGCTGACACTTGGCGGAGCGGCAAAGCAGGTACGTGCAAGGTGTGTTCATTTCTAAGTAGTTTCGGTCCCCTGTGGCTCAAATGGAATGGAATCCACGGGGAATTTTTCCATCGCATTAGGGCTACAAGTTGGGAATGGGAAAGACGAGCTCGGCAGCCAGAAACCACCTCGTTCAGTAAATACACACAGAGAGAAACCGGGCACGAACAGGGAAAACCAGCGAGCGTCCCTCCCTCGCTGACACCGGTGGCTGTGGGAGAGAGTCCCCCTGATAAACACTTCTGGGGTGAAGAAGAGGAACGTGAAGTACACGAATAGTTTCATATTAATGCTAAAAGAAGCAGCAAGAGCTGTCGGACTGCGCGCAGACTCTCAGGTTTTCAAAGCTGAAGGTGCAGGGGGAACCGAGAGGCAGCGTCCAAACGCAACCAGCAGGCACCGGGCACCTCAGGGCGACGTTTCGCAAGCTCCAGCAGCTCCGGCTAAGGTCGGACAAGCTCAAGCCAGAGCCGAGTTTCAGCTCGTTGTTATGAAGCAGAATTAAGCCCCAGAGCAACTTATCAAAAACCCTGCCCGGATTTGGCACGGGGGAGTTAAAACCGAGGGGAGCGCCGCTCGCCAGGCCGCGCTGCTGCCACCGGAGGGGTGGCAGGGACCCGGTGACGTGGAGCTGGAGGGAAATGTTGCTGGAGGAGTTATTTACGCTTCACCATGAAACCGGAGAGATACACAGCCCCGGAGTCCCCGGGGAGCCGTCCCAGGCCTGGTACTGCTCAAAATATTTTTTTAATAATTACTTGCATGAATAGCAAATTCGCTTATTACAGCTGCAAACGATAGCGAGCCGGGAGGGACTTCCAGTACTTGGGAGGATGGGCTGGGGCTTCAAAACAAGCTTTGACACATTAGAAAAATGGCTTGGGAAAAAAAAGAAAGAAAAGAAAAAAAAAATAGAAAAAGAAAAAAAATAGGCTGCAATTCAGTGGAAACAAAGGAAAAAGATGGTGCTTGTGTAAGGCCGGGGCACAAATCTGCGGGAGCAGCGCGGGGCAGGGCTGGCGCAACGCTTCCCAAAAGGTCATTTTCTCTTCCTCTCCGACCTCGGGAAGTGGCAGTGATGGGCTGCAGCAGCAGCTAAAGAACTTCAGCCATCAGAAAATACATTTATTTATTCATTTTTTTAAACAGCAGTTCGAGGCAGTGCTGGTTTTGGTACTGCAGCTGCCGAATCTCAGCCCTGGCCCATTTTACAGAGGGGCTGGATGGGAACTTGCGTGATTTACCCCAAAAAGGGGATACTGCCCAGGGCAGGAGGAGACATCCCATGGCAGGAGAGGGCCCTGGGGGCTCAGGCACCTCTATTTCCAGCAGGATGTTTGTTCAACGCTATGGCTGGGGACGAAAAACACGGGTGGGATGCATGCAGCTTGCTGCAGGAGGTGTAGAGGAACCCTGTCACTCAGGCGGATCAAAACAAGCTGGATTTCATCATCAGGAGGCATGCTTGGTGTAGCTCAAGCTGGTTCTGGAGTTTTTATTTATTTATTTCTACTTCTTGGCTTTGCTTCTCCCTTAGTTTAAGCAACTGCTTGCTACTTCTCCCCAAACCAGCTGAGCACGCTCCTGACGTTACCAAAGTGTGTGTTACAGCAGGGAGAAGGAATTTTGAATGAATTTTTCCCCCTGCCCTGTTATTTCTTTAGACGGTGGACACCAGCATCAGGGGGTGCTGCAGACCTCAAAGCACAAGGGGACAAAAGGGACAGAGAACGCACACATGCTGTTGTCATACCGGTGCCCCAAAGCACACGTGCAGCTTTTGCAAAAGGTGAGTTTACCAAAAGGATCCATTTTTTTCCTGTTTTTTCCTTCTCCTGGTGCACCTGCAGCTCCGTTATCACCAGACACATCCGGACCCTCGGCTCTTTCAGGCCACAGCCGGTGAGGAGGTGAAACTGATCTCAGCTGGTGTGGAGCACTGATTTAAAAAGCTTTCATTCTGCCAGACAGGGCAGGTATTTCTGCCAGTCCCTTCCCAAAAGAGCAGGGTATTTCTCCTGGAAGCAGCCCCTTACCTTCTCCCCTTCCCAAGGACCTTCCAAATCATCCTTCAGCTCCCTGCTGGCCTCCACCATGCTCTGGGGAGCATCCATGGGGAGTGATCCCTCTCCACTTCCACTTGTTTTCTTGAGCAGCGCCGTGCTCTTTCAAGGGCACACTCGCATCACAGCAAGCAGCAATTAATGCCAAATTAACGACGCCCCCCCCCCCCTCCCCCAAACCTTCGTGCCTCTGCTGCAGTTGTGAAATATTGCTTCCATTAAAAGCAAACCAAAAAATAAATCCCAGGCTGGTTTCGTGCGTGCAGTCCCAGCGCGGAGGGCCAGGCAGACCTTATTAAATCCGTGGTCGGGTCCCTTTAATGGTTTAGGATTTTTAACAGTTTTGCCTTCCCGCAGTCGGGCTGCTGAAGCATTTCAAAACCAGGGAAAACCACGGCTGTTTCACAACCATATGAAAGGAAAAAAAAAAAAAAATGTATTTATATGGATGTTAAGTAGGGGTGGAGCCTGCAGAGCTTTATCTCCTCGTGCTTTAAATCCCAGGCAGCGTTGGGTTTGGAAATTACACCAGATGGATTGCAGAGTGCAGCTCAAGGTCATCTAAACACTGCGCTCAGCTCCCAACTGTAAGCGTGATCACCACGAACCACCAAAGCCATCAGGAGAAATTTAATACAGCGCCAGATACTTGGTGAGCTTCAGAAAGAGCACTTTAAATGCTTCTTCCCCTCGAGTGCAACGCCACAAATAACCCTTGTTTAAAAGCGACAGGGGAGCCGGAGTGAAGGCTCTCCGCGTGGAGATACGGTCGGAAAGCTGCATTTCGGCCGGGGCTCTGTAAATGCGGGCTTTGTGCAAGCCAATTCCTCATCTGATCGACACCCCTGCAGCCAGGCAGCTCGTTTAAGTCTTTTCTACTTCTCAACAAGTTAGGAGGATTCCTCGTGCCTGCCCCGTGGAGCTACCCCAAAACAACACTCCGTGTGCTGGGCAGCGGCCAGCCTATTGCCAAAACAACCAGGACCACAGACCTGACCTTCCTGGCCACATTTAAAACACTTGCCCCATGTTTCCCCTCCAAAAAACCCTTATTATAATCAAGAGCTAAGTGTAACG
Source organism: Netta rufina (assembly GCF_964035555.1). Lineage (NCBI taxonomy): Eukaryota > Metazoa > Chordata > Aves > Anseriformes > Anatidae > Netta > Netta rufina. Next base: position 3,386,324 of record NC_140124.1, read on the forward strand.
CACTGCAGGGATTAAGATTTTTTTTTTTTGTTCTTTTTAACAGGAAAATGTCCCTAACAGGGAAGAAGCAGCAGGGTGTTTCTAACTTGTCGAGAACAAGAAAAGAATAAACGAGCTGCCTGATTGCAAGGTGGCCCCTCAGACTTTCCCTACCTTGAGTTCCCATTTTTACACCTTTTATTGCCATAGCTCACATCACCCCGGTGTTCCTGCTCTCTCCCGTGTGGAATTTCTCATGCTGCCTCCCCAAAGCCATGCTCCCACGTCTGGGAAATGCCAGGTCAGCCGGATCATGCTGAGGACTAAATTAAACAAGGAAACACCTCCGCTTGTCCTCACCCATCAGGAAATCCATTTTTTAAACCTCAGATCAAGGCAATTCATCTTCCCATTAGGACAGAGCTGGCATATCCAATGAAATCCAGTTTCCCTGGAACAGAAGGTCTGCAAGACTAATGGATTAGCGTGCTGAGCCATTACATCTGCTGACTTCAACCGACACCACATCTCCCACGTGCTACGGAAACGACGTGGGAATGTAAATTTGGGGAAGAATATTTAGCAAGGCAGTTAAATTCAGCACCTTCAGAGATTTCCGCCCGGCTCCGTTAAGTGTAACTGTTCACAAAGGGTAAGAAACTTCCACGTACCTTGAGGAAACGGCGAGACCTCAAATCACTTGGAAATTTCAAAATATTTGTTCCTCCGACGACGATTACGTAAACCTAGTGCAGAGCCTTGCAGAGGAATTGTTCCCTATCTAGGTCAGGAGAAGGAAAGCCAACTTGTAGTCTTGCAAGGGACAAGCAGCTACAGAAATTGAAGCACATCTCTCATTTTCCTGTCCGTTTCCCTCGAGGAGCAATGGGTTTTTCCAGATTTAGAGAAAAGAGCCTTTGCAGATATGTACAAAAGTTTATTTTACAAACAGCAACTACTTTTGAATAACAAAATTGCAAAAACAGACCGACATTAGAAAACCAGCTCCGTGGTGCGTTTTCTATTTGAAGCACAATTTAACAGAACTCACCAAGTAAAAATATTCCCCCCCCCTTTCCCTCGCATCCCTCCCCAGCCATCGACCAGATGGAACTTCTTTATAAAGCTTTAATTCAAGATATGAAATAGACATTGGTAACATTGCAGCGATTCTGGACAACTACAACTGATTGACAATATATCTATTTCACTACCTTTTCCTGGCCTTAAAAAAAATCAACTTAGATCTGAAACATGACAAAATCAGGTTTTGGAGCAATTTAGTTTGAGGAAACGTTGAGTGACAACGCTTACATTTGTAACTTTTGTTACGCCATTAGCCCAGTAGTGCTATTTTCTCTGTAGGGGGAAAAACAAATTACTTAAAACTACGGAACTGCGACAAACATTACCTTGAGTTAGCAACGAAATATTTATTTGAGACTCTGAAATGGCTGCTACCGTTCAAAAAGAAATCTGCAAACATACTGATTTGAGTAATGCATTTGAACATTCAGTACATTTATAAGAACCTTACAAAATACTGATCTGAAAGGACTACGTGCAAGCAATTTTTCATTGAATTACAGGAGCAGGAGTTTAAGTTCGGGACTTTGGGTTCTCCTAAAAAGGGGGAAAACCGTATGACAGATTCAGTTTTAGGAACCTGTGTAGAAATGTCTTATTCAGCCTGCCATGTACAGACGTGCAGGGCATCATTACAGTCTTCAAATTTCACTTTGAGCTTTCTTTTCATGTTTCAGAAGTGTACCAAAAGCTAATTTGGAGCAGCTTAATTCAATAAAAAAAACAGTATGAATTGATGTCTAAGCAAGAAATTACTACTTTTCATTTTCAAAGCTGTTGGGTCCTGATGAGATTAAAAAAATCATTTTCAAGGTTTGAAAACAGTCAAGAAAACTAAAGCATCTCAAGGCATTACAGAAAGTCAGTAATGAAAGTAGTTATAATACAACAGTACTCATTAGCTCTAATAAAGCTACGTTAGTATGTTTTTGTTTTTACTACAGACCCTGCTTTTCAGGGTACGACGTTATGCCATTAAAAAACGGTCTCTTAGTATACAACTTTCTAAACACTGAAAAACTTTATAAATGATTTTAAATTGACTCAGTCAGAATATTGCAAAAAAAATTATGCTCTCCACCTTTAAGTCTATGTTTTTTGCAAGCCATTTACCTGTAACATGTAGTCATTTTTGGTATTAAACTTCACTTGGAAAGTACTTTCCACACTTTATCAGGCATACCAGTATTTTCGTAGTCATTTCACTTCAATAAGATACAATTTGGGACCTGCACACTGATATTCCCTCTGGCAAATGGGATACATCTGCAGACATTTTATGTAGGAACCATTATGGTTTATTTTCTCAAAAATTATCACTTAGGTTTTTAAGAAGTGTTCCGAACAAACTCATGATATCCTCAAGTTTACAACATTCAGCTTCAAAACGTGTTGAGGTACGCCAAGCGCTGCCGTAGGAATTTAAATGGGACCGCTCAGAAACACTTCTTTACCCTCTAAAGAACATTGCAATTGAACAGACACTTGGCTTTTAAATGCAAAAGTTTAGACAGGTTGGATTTTGAGATCAAAACTAATTCATCACACTTTCACTCACTGCTTGTCAGTTTGACAACTCCTGTTGTGTGCAAGCTCACCCTTCTGAGCAGACTTCTCTAACACCGCAGCACAGGAAGGATTAAGACATCGTGGCAGTCTTTGTTTTCATCAACTAGCTGCTGTGTATATACTCTATATAACGCAACAGTCAAACAAGACAGCATGGAACCCACCTTCCAGCTCTAAAAAAAACCATTTTAATAAACTAGAAATGCCAGCCTTTGTAAGAAGTTCTTCACAGTTTTATAGTTGCTAACGTATTTAACAGTAACAGGCAGAAAGCCTTAAGGTGTTTATAAACATACTTGAAGACAGTACTGGTTGCTGCACCGAGAAAAGCGGCGTCAGCAAACTCACCTAAGTGTCATTCATGGCTTGGAAAATCCGATTTGAGGAAATAAAACCTTTTTTTTTTTTTGTTATATTTTGTAAAAGTACCATTTGACATAAAAAACAGTTGAGTTGAGCCTCAGTACTTCGCTCCTTAAGTATACAGTCAGTCAAGTGAGTTCACTGATAAATGGTAGTTTCAGCTAGCTCGGTAAACATCCTTCAACTTCACTTGTGTCATCCTCAGAACAGTTCTGGTTTTAAACATAACACTGACAAACTTATTAAACACGGTTTCAATCGTCACAGAAAGATTTTCAGCTATACCCACTGCTTTCACTGGGACTTCGGTTGTTGGAGTAACTGCGATCACTCTCACTGTCAGAGCCATATGATCTACAAAGAAAAAATTAAATTCCTCAACATTTTATTTCGAGCTTTAAATTCAAAATTGCATCACGTCAAAAATTGAGACAGATGCACGAGACGAGAAGAAAACAGTCATGTATATAACAACTGAAACATATGTTAATGGACACTCAAAATTAAACTAGTCATTAATTTTACGTGCTGAAAATCCTGTGCAGCTCAAGTCAAACTGTGATTGTAACTATAAGATTTCTTCCTTTCATCAAAAAAGCTAAGAATTCATCCAAAAAACAACTAAGTTTTTGTTAATGCTGACAGCTGACTAAGAATTATATTCTAACAAAAGAAGTTTTACTTCTCAACCAAAATGATTTTGCAACTCCATGCCTTTACATATTGCAATTTGAAGTTTGAAGAAGGATCTGAGTAATTAGGCTCCATAACAATAACGGGAGTGTGTGCAGAAGGGAAATAATACATTCAAATGTTCTGGCTTATCCAAACCAAAAGAATTCCAAGCTGAGCACCTGGCCAAGCATAAAGAAATGGTACAGATTGTTTCAGATAAGCCACAAAACATATTCAAATTATACAGAATGAACTTTAATTAGAAATTTTCTAGCCTCGTGCCTGTAAGGAAAGCTTTCTGAAGGGATAGGCATATCCTAATCAAGCATTGTTTCTCTGATGCTTCCTGACATCCCAAAACAAGGATTTTGTAATGACTTCCACACTTTTCATTAATCTAATTAATTGCCCTTCATACACATGAAGAAGCTGTCTTACTGTCACAATCTGATGAGGAAACTGGTGACACCAGAGTCCATTAAGAGGTGATACTATGTCATGAAAAAACGAGTATGAGAACAGCAGAGGGTGAAAATTTACGGCAGCCAGCTATCTGTCTGACTTACCACTGAAGTTTATGCACTATATAAAGATCACATTCCACTTCTGATCTCTGCTGAAGTGTGCTCGCTTGCACCTCTGGTAATTCCCCTTGACTGAGTAGGATAATTTTGCACTATTATAAATTTTAAGCTAACAGTGACATCAGAAGCACACCAGATTTGCTGGTAAGATATTCTTTCAAAACATGTTCTAGGAAGTTAAAAATTAATTCTGGATAGCGCTGTAATTTTTCACTTCCTCTGCAGATGCTTTTTGGCTAGACTGCAAAAGTGGTTTAAAAAAAAAGTATTCACCATCCAATGGAATTCTGTGCATACCAGGTAGCTTTTAATTTGTAACAGGACACCTGATTTAAATCTTGAGAGCTAGTTCACTGCAGGAGTTTAAAAACCACTTAAAGGCAGCGTTATTAAAAAATTATGTGCTTACTTTGAACATATAGGGATTTATATATGCAATATATTTTTATGGTTGGGGAAAAAGACCGTAGCCTTCATGAACTTAAGTACGTACTTTGCAAATTCTTTTGCATTAATATGGTATGAGAGACACGCAAGCAAGTAACATACCTGGATCGCCTATCATAACTTCTAGATCTCCGGTAGCTGTCACTTCTTTTACTTCTACTTCGGCTTCTGCTATAGTAACTATCATACGTGTATGACCTACTTTAAAGGGAAAATAAAGTCTTTGTAGATTTACAGTTCCGCATCTAAAATGTCATTTATTTCAAATGCACAACACTTAAATACAAAGAGATGAATCACTATAAAGAATTTACTCTCAAAGGATGTGGAAAACACGATAATTCTAAGTTTTTGTAGATGTTTAAATACCAGAATTCAGCATCATCAAAACAACATTAAATTTATTAATATACAAGAGACTAAGCATTTAAAAAGTTTTGAGTTTTCACTACAAATGAAATATGAAATAAAATGAAATAAAAACTTGTTTTCAGAGGTATTAACAAACAACAAAATTATTCCAATTTATATTTCATTTTTATATCCCATTTAGCAAGAAAGGGAAACGTGTTCACCATACCATCACCTATCACTGTAACACCAGTATGACTTGGTAATTTTCCAAGCGTCTCATTTATGTTATTCTTGCTTTGTTTGCTCTCAAAGCTGCTAACACGACAGTACATTTCTGAAGAGCACAGATGCAGGGGTACTTTTTACACTAAGATATTTTTATAGCAAGTACATTTATTTCAGAGTTGGTACAGAACTACAATCCATACCTGGATCGGCTGTGATGACCATAGGAACTACTTCTCGATCTGCTTCTGCTATAGGTTCGACTGACAAACAAAAACAAAATGCTTTGTGTTAAGTTAATCAAGAACAAGTGCTGAACAGGGAAGAGGGGGAAAGAGGATGGGAACATGATTTTCTCAGAATTCCTTACTCACACTGTAAAACATGAAATACAATTCCTTTTTCAGTAACAGGATATTTCAAAATCTGATTGTTTTAACTTGCATGTTTCAAGCAGATGCTTCAGGCAGCAGCATGCACAGCTAAGCCCATTTCCAATTTGCTCAGAGACTGAAGCATCAGAGCTCCGGGCACCATTTACTGGTTTGGTAACACACCTCAAAATTAACAATTAGAGAAACTTACCTACGACTCTTGTAACTGTGGTAGGAACTACTTCGACTTCTTGACCGATCTCTACTATACCAGCCTCTGCTTCGGCTTCTTGTATAGCTTCTTGACCTACAATCCAGAAACAGTTTTTGAAAAGCACAAAACAGAATAACTCAAGTGAAGAGCACAAGAACACAGGAAGCAAAAGCATTTTAAAGCTTCATCCTTTTAGCTAAGTATTTATCCCGTATGTGCTAAAATATACAGTGCTGCTTAAAAGAAAAACAAGCTGAGAAAGAGAAACATGCCTTGAGAATATTGTGAACTTTCAAGTTAACAAAAAGAACAGGAACGTGAATGCCTCACCTATACGAATATGTAGAACTTCGGGATCGACTTCTGGAGTGGCTATAAGACAGTGATCTTGTTCGGTGTCTGGATTTAGATTCGGATTTACTTCGTGACCTACTGAGACTCCTGGATGGGCTGTTGTCATCTCTACTTGGGGACTCTTCCTCACTGGAACTTTCTTGGTTCCTTGGCCTTCGATTTAGCCGTGCTGTTTTCCTAACTTCATCAAACAGAGATCCAGGCCTTACTTTATTTTTAGCTTTTATTTCAATCCTTAAACCCGCTGGTTTAGGCTCTGGTGCTGAAGCTACGTTCTTTACTTCTGTGGCAGTACTAATTGTAGCTGGTTGCAAGTTACCAACACCTTGCAAAGGCTTCCATTTATTATCGACTGGATTGCTTTGTGTATTTTCAGTGATTTCACTTTTTAAACTACAATCTTTTGTGCTAGACACGGGGACAGAGTTATTTTCTTGCTTCCCTGTTTCTTTTTCTTCTTTAATATTAACAAAGTCTATAACACTGTTTCCTAATTTGACAGCATCTGGTTCAGGAGGCTGTAAATCTTTGTTTGTACTAGCACTTAAAGCCTGAGGTTTGGCAGTGAGAATGACAGGAGACGTGTCCACAACCACCTTCCCTGGTGAGTTACGGTCTGGAGTGCAGATCTCCATGTTGTCATCTGTCTGAACAACATCTTCCAGCCCATTCTGGTTACCTTCTTCAGCATGCTTAGTCTCATTCTTGCAAGCAGTCACTTTTATTCCTGAGTTTAAAATACTGGCTGAAGTGTTTGGATCAACGCTATCTTTATTAAGGTTACTGCGATCTGGTGAGGCATCAGTAGTGCTTTTACCTGGAAGGTTTTCATCCGTACAGGGCTTTTCACCATTTCCCATTTTGTCTTTGACTACTTCATCCTTTTCAGCAGCTTGCTGTTTTTTATCCTTTATGTCCCTGGTAAGCTGCTTTTCTTTTTTATCATCTTTGATAAGTGGCTTCTCATTTATATCATCATCCTCCTCTTCACCAAACTCCAGCGGGGGCTGCCAATGAAATGTTTCTTTTCTTTTCTGAACTTTGTGTTTCTTCTCCTTTTTTCCTTTGGATTTTTCTTTTGCTTTTTTGGAATGTGACTTTTTAAGAGGTTTTTTTGATTCATGTTTGGCTTTTTTCGACTTTCCTCTAGTATTTGCTGAGCTAGAATGAGAACTCTCAGATTCAGAAGATGACAGCTGTTTGCTCATCTTCCACGTACAATCAGAATCCAGAAAACCTTCTGAGGAATTTGACTTTTTTATCCTTTTGGTAACGCTAAGTTCTGTATCAGATCCTGATGTGGCCTCTCCTTCCTCTTTACCAGAGGAGGGTCTGGAATCTGCCCTATTATGCCTAGCCTCTCCCCTTTCTGAGTTTGATTCAGAGTCCCATTTGCTACCTGAATAGGATTTTCGTTTACTTTTTGCACCACCTCTAGGCTGCTCAGACGATTTCTCTTTAATGGCCTTGTTTTTAGGACGATCAGCATCCCGTTCACACTTGGATTTCTCCTCCCCTCTCACCGAACTTGAGTTGCTTTTATCCTGTTGCTGAGCATCTCCTTCCAACTGAAAATGGCCTTCTTTTTCTTGGGCTCCTTTCACTTTGCCAGAATGCTCACTGTCCGTAGAGAAGTCAGAAGATGATAAACTGTCGCTCTCTTTCAGTCCTTGAGAAGACTCATCGTAGTCTTTTGTACTTTTATAAGGAAGAGTACTTTCAGAGCTCGTTTCCTGCCTTAGTTTAAGAGACCGAGCATTCTGATCACCCGATGCAGATTTTCTTTTGCTTCTGTGCCTGTCGTCATCACTAAGGGAGTAATAAGATGTCGACTCACTATAACCCGACCTGTCACTGCGGTATTTACTCGGTGATGGTGATCTGCCTGAAGAATGAGATTTTGTTCTTGAGCTAGACAGACTTCTAGATCTTGTGTAAGATCTTGAGTATGACCTGCTTCGGGAGGACCTGCTTCTCGATCGCGGCCAACTATCTGAGCTTCTGTCGCTACGATATTTGGAATAAGCACTTCGGTCACTATCTGAACTCCTTTGTCGCTTACGGAGCGAGGAAGAAGTGTTAGCCTCTTTAATAACAACTACATTATAATTAGTTTGGGTGGGTATTAAATGGGTTGTCTTAGCTTTCATCTCCTGAATTCGCTCGTAGGATGGCTTCCATGGCTTCTGCCCAGGTTTCCACCGTGAAGGTGGTGGGCTATCACTTAAGGGTATGACAGGGAGGCTTTCTGGGACAACCGGTGGTATGACGACTTTATCAGTCGGGAGTATAACTGCTCTTACAGGGTCAGCAGTCTTGTTGGGCTTGTTTTCATTTAATCGCGTTGAAGTATTTCGTGGAGAATTGGAAACAGTCTTCTGATGCCTGGGGCTAGGACTTGATCTTGATCTACTTCGGGAACGTGATGATTTAGAGGCCGATCTTGATCTGGAACTTCGAGAATAAGACCTTGATTTAGACCTAGATCTGGACCTGGACCTGTAGTATGACCGAGTGTCTCTGCTTGATAAAGTTGATGAACTCTGGTCCTCCTTATCAGATTTAGACCAGTCTCTTCTGGATGAATGTCTAGAAGATGATGATGAAGAACGAGATTTCCTCTCACGATCACAAGATGATTTCTTCCTCCTGACAAAGGAATGAGAGGATTCCACATCTGACGAAGCTGATGTTTTCTTTTTTTTAGTTTGCTTGTGCTTCTTGAAATGCTTCTGCTTTTTAGACTTCTTTTTATGTTTCACTTTCTTTTTCTCTTTTCTGTGCTTTTTGTGGTGGCTGGAGTATCTCACAGTACTCAGATCAGAATAGCCGTTATGTGACCAAGATCTTGATCTCCGTGATGCACTTCTTTCATCCCATCTGCTTGTACACGGGTCACTCAACCTTAAAAACAAACAAGCAAGGCCCACACTAAGTGGAAATTCTGTAAGAACTTCATAAGTATTTTCCCCTCTCCCTGTCCCAAGGCAATTAATGAGGTTTAACAACTATAAAAATCCCTCCATTTACTACCAGACAACCGCATTTTGAATGAGCTCATTACACTTGTTTTAAGACATGGAATTACAACACTATGAGGAAAGCTACCACTTCTCTGTAAGAGATGAATCAGACAAAATCACCAAATCGTGCACGCTGTAAACCCAGGCAATTTAATTATCCTAGTCCACATCATTTTGAACTCTGCAACTATGGGATTTATAAACTGCATTTAATTTTTTTCTTTTTTAATCGCCTTATTTAGGTATTATTTAGCTAGTTCATGTAATAAATTGTATGCACTCAATATATAAAAGGGTTTGGTAAACATTTGCAATTTTTCAATAATGTTTATAATGTTCTTCAGTTCTGCCTTTGGGGTTTATCTATCATTTTGATACAAGCTCAGATTATCAAGTCATCAGAAATGCTGGAAAGTCAGCTACATCACAGAGCTGGTAACAGCAAAAAGAACATGAAGCTAAAACTTAATATAAGCTTTGTGGATTTGGTTGTCTTGTTATCAAAATAAAACAAACAGTTAACCAAGTTCAAGGCTAAAGGAAATCTGACGCAACTATCTCAGAGGAAAGCAATAGGAAATTGGACAGGTGAATTAATTTCTTCTTAAGTATTGAAGACAGTTGAAGAACAACTGCTCTGTGACCTTAGGCTTTGTCAGCATGTGTTGATCTGATGTTACAACACCGAAGAAGAAAAGTTTTAGGAAAGATTCCAATAAAGATTCTGTTTAAATTCGGAACACTGGAAGTGGGAAGATATTAAATACAAAGATATTTTTACACATTTTGTTCAGTCAAACAAGAATGACATGGAACAGCTATATAACCTATTATTGCTTGTGCAAAAAAAATACTTTTTAAATGCACTGTAAGGATCTTACTTATCGCCTTTACTCCACTTTTCTCCACTAGGTGGTCTATACGTTCGTAATCTCTGCATTTCCTCTTTCCAGTGCGGAGGAGTCTCACTACTCTCATCATCATCAGATTCAGAGCACGACCGTGATCGAGGTGGGGTGTGATATCGCTGTAAAACCAAAGCAAGACAATTACTTTTTATATTATACAACCTCCTTTAAAGAAAAAATATATTCTGTGTCTGGTATCTCTCATACAAGTTTTGCATGCATCTTCATAACAAACCAGACAATGTTATTCACACAAAGGTCAGGAAGAACACAAATTCTGAATTCCCTGCCAAAGATACCCACTTTTGGTACGCATATATGCTATATGTGAGCCTGATTACATAGCTAACTGCCTTTTCATACTCTAAGGGCACTTATCAAAGCCCGAGAGGGCCCAGCTAACCTGTTTTTCCAAAACACAAAAGATAAAATTTAGGAAGTTCTCTTTACATTACACTTTCTGGAATAACACAATTACAGCAGATAACCAAACTTCCCCCCTCCAGGATACTAAAACACAGATGTTTCAGTTCAGTTAGCAGATACTTAGCTGCCTGTAATCACAGAAACAAGCTCCGTTTCAAAAGTCACTGCTGTTCAGTCCTTAAGAAATGGGCAGTTTAAGACATCTTTCAAAAAAAGTGGAATGAAGCTTCATGCTAGAAAATGATGCTTAGGCACAGCATTTAAAAAGGTAAAAAGAGCTTTTCCTGCAGCAGCAGAAAAATGGTCGTAATATTGCCAAGTCATTATTTTCCATTACCCAGTTGGATACACACTTAGGTAAGTCATACGAGGAAATTGGATGCTCCTTGACTCAATTAACAAAGAAGAAAAACATCTGGGTTTTACTCAATTATTTTGAGCCACTTATAAAATAAGTGATATGTGGAAAAAAAGCCTAGACTGTCTCCCAGAATAAAAAGAGAAAGACGAATGTATTGGTTTACATAGAATTCACTTAAGAAATATCTTCTTACTTTCTCCCTGTTCAACTGACTGAAAATCAAGTTTTGGGCCCTGTATCATGGATTAGAGAAGGGATGAGAAAACTTTTGCTTAAGAACATTGGCATTAATGCAAAAGAGAAAGTTACCAGATCACTGAAATAGAAATGAAGTCTACAGAAACAGTGACAGCCTTCACAAAGTGGAAAAAAAATGGACCACGACTGTGCAGTTGCAAAAAGCCTTCTGTCCAAGCATGGCAAAAAGTAACTTCTTGCCTGTGTTATCTGAAATTACATGGACTTCATCTCAGGCAGGAGAGCGGATGAAATTTGGCAAACTATGTTAACTAGCTAAAAACAGAAACAAAAGATATACTTAAACTGTTAGTTCTGCTTTTTGACATTTTGACAAGTGATTCTGCCAATGTTGCCAGAAAAAAATGTTTATCAGCAACATACGCACAGTGATCAGACACTGTACGTATCAGAACTGTACATACTTAGGACACTTCAGAACAGCCTTGTTTGCTGTTATGCAGCAACAGTCCTAGTGCTTAGGAGAAACAGTGAGGAAATCCAAGCAGCAGAGCGAGTAAAAGCTTGTCTTTTCTCATTGCTTCAGATGTTGCAGCTTGCCTAGGATGAACCTTTGCTGACTTCATTTCAGTCTTTACAAAGAAATAATTTTATTCTTATGTCTGAAGCTACTTTTTATGGCTGAAATTACTCTTGTAGCTGGGTAAGCCTTTGTTTTCCCAAACAATGCTTCGGCAAGAAGACATTAAGTAGAAGGATAAGGAAAAAGCATTGCAAAATGAACTACTTGGAAACAAGATTTCAACCTTCTAAGCTTGAATCTACTGTAGGTCAACAACACTTACAGTGGCACACAAAGCCTTCAAGGAAATTCAGAATTCAAAGCACAAGGTCAGACAAGATACTTTGGGTGAGAGGAAATAAGAGTAAGTCACATACTATTGTGCCTCTTCCTTTAATTTTTCGTCCAGATTTAGAGACTGATGGTTTCTGGTCGGTTAGAACTGGTGCAGCATCAAGAAGCTTCCTAAAGAAATTAAGAAAATTAGAGTATACACAAAAAAAAATAACAATTTTAACTTAAACCTAATTTTAAATTAACCATGCAAAATATCTTAATCGTCTATTTTGATACGGCAGAACTGAATTCAGCAACTGGCATTCCAAGAAGCCAGCCAGCCACGCACAGACCTGCAATGAAAGCAAATCGATACGTAACAGTTCTCAACCAGCTCTGCAGATCTGACCTGCCTTTGTGATAAAGAAAGGCTAACAATGAACTTCCAAAGTACTCTGATACAGCGTTACACGGCTCTTCTAAAGCAGCTGACTTATGTTTGGTGGACAAATCGTGAAGATGACATGGAAAGAACAGTTTCAAGATCGCAGCAATTACACAACAATGCCTTAGCAGACAGTGGCAGGTCATAACAGTCCCCAAGTTCTAAAGCCTTCTTTCTTTCCTCAGCAAGAAGTAATTCAGCATTCCTTTTTACGCAGTTTGAAAGAAGCAAATACAAAGGCTTTGAAAGCACAAGTAAAGAAGAAAAAGCTTACAGCAGACTACACCGTTAACTGAATTAAAACAAAGTGACTGGATTTTAGAGATGCCCAGGACTGTGCTGTATCAGCTCATCTAAACCCACAAGTGAAAAAATTTGATAGAAAAAAAAATGCATTTTGGTAGACATGCAAAACACAAATTGAAAGCAACTTGTGAATGCATGACTTCCTCCCTACTAAAAAAAATAATTGTTCTCCCGTTCTAAAAAAAAAAAAAAATTAAACCACTTGTAAGATTCTCTTTGACTGATTTTGCACTAAAGTTTCACCCTTTAGTCTAAGAAAGTTGAAAAAACCATCACCTATTCAAGTTTACTTTGCAATCAAATATCTGCTGTATTTTATGTTGCAAAATTTCCTCTGGAATTAATGAACCTTGTTTTTTTTGCATCACCTCTAATTGTGTTTAAGGTCACAATATGCACAACCTTTAAAGGACCGATGAAACTATGAGTTTTCACTGAAAAAAAAACTAAACCACACTGAAAGGCAAATTCTGAAGAAAAACAGTGAACAGGACAGGTAAATTGCCTCATTTAGAAATTCTGACACTAAGGCCATCCCTTGCTGTAAGTTCTGGTAAAATAATGTTACTGAGGAAGTTTTATGCGTAGCTGCTACCAAGAAGGTCAACACAATCATAAAACTCAATGTTCCTTACGGCTCAGGTTCCGCATTGACAACAGGCACATCTCTTCTTAGCAAAAATCTATTTTCAGGCACTGGGGGAATTTCTTCAGGACGCACGACAGGCTTATCCCTCTTTGTGCTAACATCAGTTGCTTTTTCGGTCACATCGCTCTTGTCAGAAAGGCTGCTAGGAGGAAATATAAGTATATAAATAAAAATCAACTGACAAACACCACCGTTCACGTTCCCACAAGAAGCCCATGTGACGCAACAAGCTTTCAGATGACTTAGAATGTGTTTCATTAACAGCTCATTTCATGCCAATGGTGTGGTGTTAGAAGTAAGGTTCAGTTCTCACTTTACAGCAAATAATTTTGCCTTTAATTTGCCACTAGTCATAAAATATTTTAAAATATAATCAAGTATGAATCAAAGGTCTCTATTTGCCTAACATTACATTAACACAGGTATAGCAAATCCCAAACATTTTAACATGCTAGACATTTATTTCAAAGTTACTCTAGATTCTACCTACAAAGGTCTTTAACACAGAAGTCTACCCAGCAAGCTTGGTTTTAGTGATTTGTTTAAAAAAAAAAAAAAATCAAAATCCGAACTTACAGAATAAAAGCACCTTCACATTAATTGCTTAAGTACTTCATGAAAAAGTAAAATTTATCAAATTCCTCTGAAATGCTTAAATTTGAGAAAGTAGTCACCATCTTTGGTTTGAGGTCCGCTTGCATCTTGAATCCTCTTTTTTCCTCTCCTCCTTTCTCCGTTTTCTTGACTGTTTTGCTTTAGCTCTTCTTTTACGCTTTCTTCTCCTGCTTCTTTCATTTTCAGCTTCGCTTTCAGATGAACTTTCTGAAGAGCTTGATGCACTGGAGGAGGATTCTGACTCTTCTGATTCAGAACATACTTTCTTCTTCTTCTCCAAAGCTTAGAAACAGATATTATAATATTTATAGTGTGCATATTACATGTAGCATGTATATACATGTAAAACAAGATATGTAACTATGTATGTAAATACACACGTGCTTCTCCAGAGGATCTGTGCGTAAACCATGAGCATTTTTTAACAGTGAGGTTTGTTAAAATATAATTATATGGATTTATCATGCCCTGGGTAAACCAATAAAGTTACACAGATATTTTCCAGCAAAGATGGTTGTAAGAAAACACCTTCAGTGAACTGTAAGAACCTCCATGCCCAGCTTCTGCCATCTAAGATACTGCAAAGCCAGAGCATTTTTATAATAAGCCATACACTGAAGTTTATAACTGAAGTTAAACATCCACGTGTGCCAAGCTTTGCCACCCTCTCCTTTCTGCATTCCCGTACTTTTACATTATCTTTCCTCAGACTCTCTCCGCAGGACATAAAAAACGCATTATCCTTGAGGAAAGTCAGAACTAAAGTTAAAAAATCCTAACTCATAACAATCCGAAGCTTTACAGCACCTGTCCAAAGATGTATCTAACACCACCTATATCCTATAAATTCTCACAAAAAGGTAAATTATGTTGACTATGTTTATGGCCAATATTAACTTGACATATCTTATAATAAACCTTCAGAAACTGCACAAAATTCTACATCCAGAAAAGCTTCTGTTTAGATTACGGTCTTTCAAACTCAGAAAAACAAGTTATAATTTATTTTGAGTATGTCACATGAACCTCAAACGTTAATTAAGGAGACCAGGAAGCAGGCATACGTTTTCTAAGGCACAAAGGTTTAGGTCAGAAAACCTTTTCCCTTGCTGTGCCTTACTCACCTACTCCAACATTGAAGTTTTAAAGGGTTGTTAGAACTAAATTATGATTCTAGAGATTCACCATAGCGACTTCTGGATGCTGGCATAATTTTTATACTCTGAAAAACATGTCAACATTCAATTAACTTCAGCATATGTGTGCTTACCATCCTTTGCTGACTTTGTAACGAGCACCCCACAGTCAATAACTCGTACATCTGCATAGGGTCTACTTGCAGTATCGGTTTTCAGATTTTCTATTTGCTCTATTACTTCAAAACCAGAAATAACCAGTCCAAAGACAACATGTACGCTGCAGAAGGAAAACATTTGGAAAGCACAACGTTTATATCTCGCCTTTTCTCTGATGAATTTCAGATTTTAAAAGTCATTCTGAAATAGAAACACTCAGCTTCACTGGCATCGACTGGCTCTTAAAAGACGTTAAAAAAAATCTTATTTTTAACTTTATTACTTTTGCATTTACAACAGTAAGACTTCACGTCACAAGAAATGGAAGTTTGCTCTGGTTCAACATGATGTCATTCTACTATCTTCTAGCAGACACTATAAACAGGTCGTAATTTCTCATCCACCCTTCTATTTTTGAAGTTTTGTGCGACAGACAGACCAAAAGCCTGTAAATAAAGGTGGCATAGAAGCAGTTTTCTCATTTTTATGTCTACACAACCTCAGCCTACAAGTTCCCACTGACACTGAAGGTGCAGTTTTTGTGAACAAATCCCCCATTCTGTTCTACTGTCCCACATTCCTCTTTCTTTCATCCAATTGCCCTATAACTTGCACTTCCAGGAATATATTCTGGAGATGAAAAAAGTAGTATCAAAACACATTAAACTTGACATTTTAACTTGATTTGAGGGCAGCAAGCAGATTTAAATAAATGAATTTGAATAAATGAATCTAGTTTTCAAATCAGTTTCAGAAAGAAGTTGCAATTTGAAATATTTATAGAATTCAAATTTTAGTTTTCCATCTTTTTCTACCGTATAATCTTTCGCAGAAGTAAAAGTGTTTCCCCATTGCTGTCTACTACTGCCACCACGACACGCGAAGCCTCATGAATAATCTTTGAATTTATTCATCGCTCAAGAAACTATAAAGGACTTACCCATCGAGATGAGGAGCAGGCTTTGTTGTTCTGTTTGACAAACAGCAAGATGGTGAGATGGTAAAAAAAATCAAGGATTCAGATGAAGTAAGAGGAGAATGTCACAGAAAAAAAGGTGAAGGTAAGACAAAATAGTGAAAAAATCCAGTTACATACACGGAATTAAAAACCTTACAGACAACACATACAGGCTTTTTTTTTTTTCTTTTAAGATTATCTTTTACATGAAATTTGTTTAAAGTTTAGCTAACTGTGCATACTTGAAAGTTGTACCAAATACCATCTGATGCATGCAGTAAACACTATTCAAGTGCCTTTACATACACACTCAAATATAACTCACTAACATCTTTAATCACAAAGATACAATTTGGAAATAAGTACTGGATAACTAATGCAATTTAACGTTTCTGAAACTGGTAGGTTCTTACATTACAAGGTCACTTTAAAGTCAGTTCTATTTAAAAAAGGAACAGGGAAACAGAGTTGTTATATGCGATAGATTCTTTGCTTCTTTTTTTCCTGCTTTTTTTATTATTTTCCACCTACTTGATTGGCCTCAGGACTCCCCATACAAAGCGATGCTACTTTAACCATCAAGACTACAGCAATTCAGCTCATAAGCTCACAGGCTTCCCCAAAGCAACAGCAGCACAATGCAAGCAGACATTATAAGGTACCCTATGCTCTATTTCTGTGACAAATTCAGACTTCCTCCCTTTTTTTTTTTTTTTTTTAGGTTCCCACATTTCCAGCCCGAAGGGGAAACGCCACTGCATTACACTTTGCACAGAGGTGGTGGTGGGAGCTATGGCAAATTCCCAAGCTGGCTTTTAATTGGGATAGTCAAGGCTGTGCATATGCAGCGGCATTTTAAGCTTCACCTTTTTGGTGACAATGCTATGGCCTGGTACCTTTCTCTGTCCTCTTCTAGAAGGGAAAGGGAGTTAATGCAGGCATACCTAAGGGAATAACGTTGCCCAGAGAACCAGGCTGCACAAACTCAGTGAGGAACATCAAAACTTGCATTGATCTTATATACTGGGGGAAGTGAGGGGAGGTGAAATAAATGTCAATATAATTTGCATTTGAAGCTGTTTTATTATTTGAAAACGTTCTCCCTCTCTTCCCGAGGCACTGTTTTGACTTTCTAGCTTCCTTCCACTGCACTACACTCTCAAAAAATAAAAGTAAAAAAACCCCACAGGGCCTAGATGCTGCTTTTCTTGGTACAACAAAGTCAGGCTCTCACTGCTACAACGAAATACTGCAGATGAAGCACGGAGCTTCCTTCTGGCTTTCAGCTAGGAGGCCACAGAGCGCCGCAGTGCTGGGACACGTGCCAGAAGATGGAAGTGCCATCAGGAGTGCTTACACTCTGATTTTTCTAAGCTCCAAAAACCAACCAGACCTCCTCCTCCTCCTGCAATCCTAAATATTACAGAAAACGAAAGGGAAAGCAATGCTATCAAGAAGACATCTCGTTTCTCAGCAGCAGGGGCTGATCTTTGTTTTTCCCCTTGCTAACCCAGCGCATGGCTACGAACAGAAAAAGTCTCCGAGCTTTGGGAGATGGGTAAGCAAAAGTTAACTGCGATAACCACCTGCTGTGAGGTGAACGTTTGGAGCAGGCTGAACGATAAAGCTGATTTAAAAGTAGTGAAAAAATAGAAGTGGGTTACTTCAGTGAAACCAACAGTCAATGAGTCTTAGCATTTAGAGTTAGCTCGAGAAAGCAACAGGTTCAAACACGCCTGGTATGAATGCTGTAGTAGCGTGCTCCTGCCATGCTGCAGCAGCACCTGGAGGCCAATTGAGCAAATGATTTAAGCAAATTATTGAAGTACTTTCTTTGGACCTTGATAGGCAAGGAAATGGATGGCTGGTAACTAGTAAAGCCATTTAGTTTCTTTCACTGCGCTGGCAATTTGATAGAGTGGACAGGATTTTTCTCATTTGCCTGATCACGAAGTGGAAGCACACAGAAAAAGCACTACCCAAAAGCAAACTTCTCAGATGCACAAGGAGGAGTCGGGCAGCTTGCAAGACTTTCCGTGGGAAGCAGAAACCAAACTCCTCGTTGTGCTTCTGAAAGCTCTCTCCTCGCGAGGTTAGGGCTGGAACACTGCAATTACTCTGCAAACATCTGCACCTTACAAGACCACGCCAAAGCTCTTCTTGCCTACGTTCCACCTCTCGTTTCTTGAACACTGACTTCAAAACTTCGCCAGGAGAAAACCTACTTACTACTGCTGCACTACAGAAACCTAGTTAGGATGAGTTCCTCCCAAGAAATAGCGTTTTATTAAAGCATTTCTATGCAGAAGTTTTAAATTATAAAACATTCAACATCTGCCTTATTTTAGGTGTTATTATCCATGTTATTTGCAGAAGGACAAATATCTTTACTCACCCCCCAATTTAAAGAAAATTGGTTTAAGATACTGGTGAAGAGAAGAACATCTTTTTTTCAATAAGAGCACCTTTTTTGCCCACCCCCCAAGAACCTCAGACCTAACAAAGGACTCAAAGCACGTAACAATATGATCAGAAAAACAAGAAAGATTAAAAACAGAAAGAGAAAAGAAAAAAGGACACAGCCTTAGAGGAATGAGACATTACCTTTGGAGCGCACGATGTAACACTGTTTCTGTAAATTTTACACAAAAATGGCAGAAATAAATTGTAATACATTTTCAGACAAAACTGAGTCTATGTTTTATTAAATACAAGTTTAAAATTAATATTAATCAAGTTGTATGCAGAACAAGGATGCCTAAAAGAGGGCTCTAAATTTTCTTTAGAATACAAGGTACTTTGAAAACTACGGTAAGTTCTCTTTAAAAACAAAAACTACAGACATAGCCTGCTTGCACCCACTCTTACACAGGAAAACTGTTAGAAAAGAGAATCCTCCCAGTCCCCTCCGAGCCTCAGTCCAAGTGTTAGAACACATGCACAACTTTAAGCAGATGAATAACGGCTTTCAATGGGTTTATTCACATGCTTGCAGTTACAGAGGTGTTCAAACGCTCTTCTGAAACCAATCCTAGGTAAATACTTCATAGGATGGCAGCCCGTCAGTGAAATGGTTTGGTTTACAAAATGAAGGGTGTAAGCCCACAGCTTCAGACATTTCATAATTAGCTTGTACCTCCCTTTATTATGAAACTGTTCTAAAACTAAGAGATGCTCTCTAAAACATGTGCGTAGCTATTATTGCTCGTGTTAAGAATTAGGGAAAAACAAGAACGCTGCAGGTGCAAAAGCACAACGCACGTGCACCAGCTAATTCTGTGTGTTTGCTCTGGTATAATTCTCATGAGCAGCTGTAACTTCAAAATACACTATCAGTTAAGTATAAATTATGCTTTTTCTCCCATATAGACTATTAGCTCTTAATTATCTCTCTGCATATCTAAGCAGTGAAATGATCTGTTTGTAACTTACTGCAAATATCATCCTATAAATGCTTCCACGAGGGCTGCACATCTGTGTAAACCTGGTCAAACCAACAGAACCTGCTTATGTGACAAGTGCACGTACATCGCCCCTGCTCATGGATAATGCGATTTTTTTGTAGCTATCTTTCATATTTCTGTGAACTGTTCAATAATCAGCTCAAAGTTATTTCATCCGCAGTAAAAACAAAACAAAACGTTGATTAGAAAAATACCTGGTTTGGGACACTGAAGAAACAAACAAACAAAAAAAAAACTTAGAAGTGAGCCACTTAATAAGCTAGTAACATTCAGAAATCACTTGTAAAATCCAACCCAAAAATCTTCACAGCTGATTTTAGCCTTTAGCCACTTCGCAGTTCCATGAGGTTACTTTATTTAAATTTAGTAACTGGACAATACCATACGTTGAAAACATTTTTGAACCAAAAAGCTATTTAGCTTGGAGCAAGAAAAAAGCCTGAGAGCCACGTTAACTGACAATACCCTCAGTATGGGGAAAAATAAATTAATGAATAGCAAAACAGCCTCAAATTTTAAATAGCTTTTAACACAAAGGTGAGAACTAATAACTGTTTGAGCTGATAAGGAACAAAACCTAGCACTCCTCTAAGTTGCAATAAGAAGGTATCAGCCTCAGTAGTTTAGAGGAATGCAAGACTCAATAGCAAGATGGTAAGTCAATTAAACAAAGCTTCCAAATTACAACAAAGAAGTTGGTTACAATTTTGCCTCCTGTTGTTCTCTTTATGATGCATTCTGCACATTCACATTTCTACTTCTGTAGTAAATACAGCTCTGTAGATTTTGGATGACTTACTAGAAGCAAAGTTACTCGTCAGCACTTGTAGAATCAGTAAATTCACAATTTTTGTAGTGCTTTATATATTAATTTCCGTAAGAGTGGCACTTATTTTGTAGTACAACTTACTAGCAGGCTGGGCAGGGCCACAGGCACAAGGGAGCTGCTCAAAGAGACAAGATAGCTTCATAAGATCAGCTTGTCTGAGAAGCAGAATACACTGCTCCAAAAGAACATTACCCAGCAAGTAATATAGTCACTGAGCTGGAGAATCCAAGAACAGGCTTAATATCCCTCCGGCTCTCAATCTGTGACCTAAAGACCTTAACTGCATTTCTGTAATACTCTAGATGCATTCCTTTACTCCCAGTATTAAAAGCATATAACTTAAAATCCATCTTTCAACAATAGTCCAGAACAGGTGCTGGAGTATACAGAAAAAGGAAAATGTTTCTAGGGTGGTTCCTGTCAACCTCCACCCCATCTCCAAGAAATTCTGGATCTTAATATCAACATGGAAACAGGACAATTAAAAAAATTAACACACTCAGGTTGTGCTTAGAACACTTGTTAACTGGCTTTTAAAAAAATTAAAGAATTTATTCACAGAAAAGAAGGAAATTAATAGTGGAGCTATCTGAAAATATTAATAGCTAATTTATAAACTAGTGTCTTACAACTGTCTTCAATACAAATCTGCAATACAATGCTGTAACAAACCTCTTTGGGTACAGAAAGTTGAAATTCCAGCATTTCACAAAGCCAGACAGCCTGTGTCTCCTTTCTGCTGGATTTCAGTGAGATGCTTCTCATCTGACTAGGTTAAGATACACGTGTGAATGCCTTGGTATATGTAAAGTGCATACACATGAAAACCTTAATCCTGCTGTAGCCAAATATTCTCCTTTCAACTCAACTGCTACCCCCTATTCAAGTAGGAAAAAAAAAAAAAAAGTCAATAAGCATTAAACATAACACTTCTGACATACACCTACTCTGGATTCTAGTTTTGCATCTTGCTGATTTCTACCAATGCTTTACATTCATTCTTCAATTGGCATCACTGAAGTTTCCCAACTTCACTTACACCATTTTTTTTTTCCAGTTCTCAGCTGTTGCTTATGAACGTTTCGACACATTCATGCACACCAGAGGAATTCCTGATGAATCAAAGAAAACTGATGATAGTTTAGAATTGGTCAGATGCTTCAGTTGACTAGTCTGGAGCTTTCATTTCGAGTGAACTGACCACTGTAGCTCAAC